>NC_138776.1:114191814-114791814 GCF_965119305.1 Pelophylax lessonae
GTTCAGTTTTGTGCAGAGAAGGGCAACCAAACTGATAAGAGGCATGGAGTCGCTCCGACTTAGAAAAAGGGTCCTGTACTACTTTGGGGCAACCTGGAGGCGACTTGCATTGACTTCAATTATATGAAGTCCGTGCAAGTCGTGCCGAAGTCACGGTGCATGCTGTGTACCACGACTTCACAGGTCACCCCCCAAAGTCATGTCGCGCCAGTCTGAATGGGCTGTAAGGGGGGATATGATCAACATGTATAAATACATAAGGGGTCCATATAGTGAACTTGTTGTTGAGTTGTTCACTTTAAGGTCAATACAGAGGACAAGGGGGAACTCTTTACGTCTAGAGGAAAACAGATTTCGTCTCCAAATACGGAAAGATTTCTTCACCATAAGAAGCTGAGAAAAATGTGGAATAGACTCCCTCCAGAGGTGGTTCTGGCTGGCTCACTAGAGTGCTTTAAAAAAGGCCTGGATTATTTCCTGGGTGTACTTAATATAATATATAATAGGGACTCAATTTTTGTCCCTACGTCACAATTTCTGGATCCTATACCCTATAGTACGAGGGACTACATCATACATTAAAGAATTTTTGGATGAATTGAAATCCTTATCTAAATACCAAAAGGATGATATTCTAGTGACATGGGATTTAAAATAGTTTTTATACATCCATACCACAAAAGGAAGGAATTGAGACAGTCATAGATCTAATTAGGGAGTGTGATCTTTATAACAGCACAGATCTGGTTGGCTGAAAAATTGTTACTTTTATTTTGAAGAACAACAATTTTATTTTCCAGGATGTGTTTGTGCAACAGCTAAAAAGGTGTTGCAATGGGTTCCAATGTTGCTCCATCATGCACATGTGCCTTTATGCACAATTTTGAAAAAAACACAGGTGTTGATGAAATTTTTCAAAAAAACTTTGCGTCACAGTGGCGCTATATTGATGATGTGTTTGCAATATGTCAGGGTGACATTAGAACCCTATATGCATTTGATGGGATACTGAATGCAGCTAGTTCTGACAAAATTTAGCATGTGTGTCGGTGGAAAAAATTGGTGTCATATTTAGACACCACTATCTACAGTTGTGCTCATAAGTTTACATACCCTGGCAGAATTTGTGATTTCTTGGCCATTTTTCCGAGAATATGAATGATAACACAAATACTTTTCTTTCGCTCATGGTTAGTGTTTAGCTGAAGCCTTTTATTATTAGTCAACTGTGTTTACTTTTTTAAAATCATAATGACAACAGAAACTACCCAAATGACCCTGATCAAAAGTTTACATACCATGGTGATTTTGGCCAGATAACGTGCACACAAGTTGACACAAAGGGGTTTGGATAGCTATTAAAGGTAACCATCCTCACCTGTGATCTGTTTGCTTGTAATTAGTGTGTTTGTGTGTGTGTGTGTGTGCGCAAAAGGTGAATGAGTTTCTGGACTCCCGACAGACACTTGCATCTTTCATCCAATGCTGCACTGACGTTTCTGGATTCTGAGTCATGAGGAAAGCAAAAGAATTGTCAAAGAATCTGCAGGAAAAGGTAGTTGAACTGTATAAAACAGGAAAGGGATATAAAAAGATATCCAAGGAATTGAGAATGCTAATCAGCAGTGTTCAAACTCTAATCAAGAAATGTAAAATGAGGAGTTGAAACCCAACCACGGTCAGGTAGACCAACTAAAATTTCAGCCACAACTGTCAGGAAAATTGTTTGGGATGCTAACAAATACCCACAAATAACTTCAGGTGAAATACAGGATTCTCTGAAAACATGTGGTGGGGCTGTTTCAAGATGTACAATAAGGATGCACTTGAAGAAATATGGGCTGCATGGGCAAGTCGCCAGAAGAAAGCCATTATCACACAAATGCACACAAAGTATCCCGCTTACAATACGCCAAACAGCACAGAGACAAGCCTTCTGGCACAGTCATTTGGAGTGATGTGACCAAAATTTAGCTTTTTGGCCACAACCATAAACGCTACATTTGGACAGGAGTCAACAAGGCCTATGATGAAAGGTACATCATTCCTACTGCGAAACATGGAGGTAAATCGCTGATGTTTTGGGGATGTGTGAGCTACAAAAAGGCACAGGAAATTTGGTCAGAATTGATGGCAAGATGAATGCAGTATGTTATCAAAAAACACTGGAGGAAAATTTTCATTCATTAGCCTGGAAGCAGCGCATGGGACGTACTTGGACATTCCAACATGACAATGATCCTAAATACAAGGCCAAGTCGACCTGTCATTGGTTACAGCAGAATAAACTGAAGGTTCTGGGGTGGCCATCTCAGTCTCCTGACCTCAATATCATTGAGCCACTCTGGGGAGATCTCAAAATGTGCAGTTCATGCAAGATAGCTCAATAATTTACAAGAACTGGAGGCTTTTTGCCAGGAAGAATAGGCAGCTTTACCATCTAAGGAGATAAAGAGCCTCATCCACAAATACCACAGAAGACTTCAAGCTGTCGTTGATGTTAAAGGGGACAATACACGGTATTAAGAAATGGGGTATGTAAACTTTTGATCAGGGTCATTTGGGTAGTTTCTGTTGTCATTATGAATTAAAAAGAGTAAAACACAGTTGATTGATAATACATTGCTTCAGCTAAATACTAACCATGAGTGAATCAAAAGTTTTTGCGTTATTCATATTCTCTGAAAAATGGCCAAAAAAATCATAAATCCTGCCAGGGTATGTAAACTTATGAGCACAACTGTATATTGACAAAATGCAGAATGGAATCCGACATCTATGTTAAATCTACAGACAGAAATCAATTGCTGCTCTTTGATAGGTTTCATCACCCACTTGGGTTTAGATCCATTATATGGAGTCAGTTCTAACGAGTGAAAAGGATTGTTAGTGATGGGGAGGAGGAGGATACAGAGATTAGAGGAAATGTTTCAAAAATGTATAAGTCGAGCATACCCAGAAAACATGATACAGCAGGAACTTGGGAAATTAGAACATACACGGAGAACCCCTAAGAGAGATAAAAAATATAGTATGAAACACCTACCCTTCTCCATGCAGTATCACAGTTCTAATGAAGACATCTTTAAAATGATTGGAAAACATTGGTCACTTCTGCAATGTGCATACCCTGGGACAGATTATTTTCAACAGATACCACATATCCAAGAAAAAGAACTTTGGAGGAATAGGTTAGTACATTCGGAAAACAGAAGTGTAGAGAGAAGGACCTTCTTGGGAAGTAAGGGATATGGATCGTATCCATGTCTCAGTTGTGTGCAATGCAAGTTAATAAAAGAAAAAAAAAAAAAAAGGGGAGAGAGTTTTGTGCACCTTTAAAAGTGTTAAAAGTGGGGGGAAAAAAATACATGTTTCTGGGTTTTCACACACAGCATCATATGTAATCTATGTATTGATCTGCCCTTGCAAGTTAAATATATGTCAGCGAGACCACACACAAAAAAAAAAAAAAGGACCACAGCATCGATCGTCTATTCCTGAGAGTCAGCCGGGTTTACCCGTTCCTAAACACTGTATGGAATATGGACATAGACACGAAGTTACAGTACATGATTCTGGAAGAGATACAGAAGGATAAAAAGGGGAGGAAGAAAGGATTCTAAAATTAAAATAAAAAGGAAGTGCGTTGGATAAAACAAAATTAAATTATTTACATCCACAGGGTTTAAATAAGGATTATGATTACTATTTATTCTTATGATAATAACATTATGCAATATTTGGTATGGATTCTGCTCTATATGTTGATTATTTATAGCAGGGGGGTCTCAAACTGGCAGCTGTCCCTCTGTTGCAGAACTACAAGTCCCATCATGCCTCTGCCTTTGGGAGTCATGCTTGTAACAGCCAGCCTTGCAATGCCTTATGGGAATTGTAGATCAACAGCTGGAGGGCTACCAGTTTGAGATGGATTTATAGGATCTATCTGTATAATTTTTTGTAGAAAAGAAGGAAGTAGCGGCTTCTATGGAGTGGTGTACTGTTGGAACATATAGACATTTAGCTATAAGAGTGTAGGAGTTAAGGTTGCCACCTCATCCCTTTAAACAAGGACACATATTAATTACACAGGTTCTGAGGCTAATATAATGCATATAAGGCACTGAGTTTAATTATAAGCTTAATCAGCCACAGAACCTGTGTAATTATTGTGTGTCCTGGTTTAAAGGGATGGAGGTGGCAACCCTGGTAGAAGTTAGTCTCAGATTCTGTATAGGTACAGTTATTGACTCATTAGTCCTTTGTTTTTGTATTTTTGCTATTCGTGTTTAATACATGATAGTTTGCGTTGAAATTGTTACATTTCCAAATGAGGAATGTTTAAAAAGTAGCTTTAATGCATTGGTGCAGGGGCAATCTGGATGCTATCAATCATAATCAGCTTAGTTAGGAGGCACATAGTGGGTTAACTTGATTGAAAGAATACACTTTTGTTGGTTTTACTCTGTGTGTGGGGAAATAAATTGAATTTAGAGAATCAGGAGTTACACATGGAGCTTAATGAAGGACATGGTTATGTCCGAAACTGTGCAGTACCTTTTTTTACTGTATATATATATATATATATATACACAATAAAAAAAGTCTACAGCCCCCTGTTAAAATTTTAGGTTTCTGTGATGTAAACAAAAACAAAAAACTAAAATGAAAATGGTTACATAAGTGTCAACAAAAAGAAAGGCGCCTCTAAGAGTAGACTGTAATGCTTTAATAAACAATTTGCAATAGTAACTCACATGGAGTAAATGGAGATGAGTATGGTGATGCAGGATAGTCAAGTAGATCCTCCGGTGGGTGTGGGATCATCCTCCGGGATGTGACATCATCCAGCCACGCCGCAGGACTTTCTGCTATCCAAGCCTCGATCCGAGTTTCCTTTTGCCGTATAGCCGGCCCCATGGTCCCAAGCGAGGAGCAGTTTACGCGGCGCTGCTTTGCCAGGGGATGATCAGATCACACGTCCACCGGAGAATCCACTTGACTGTCCTGCATAACCATGCTTATCTCCATTTACTCCATGTGAGTTACTATTGTGAAAGTGTGCACACCCTTAAACCAATACTTTGTTGAAGCACCTTTTGATTTTATTACAGCACTCAGTCTTTTTGGGTATGAGTCTATCAGCATGGCAAATCTTGAATTGGCAATATTTGCCCACTATTTGAAAAAACACTCCAAATCTGTCAGATTGCGAGGGCATCTCCTGTGCACAGCCCTCTTCAGATCTGCCCACAAATTTTCAATCAGATTCAGGTCTGGGCCATTCCAAAACGTTGGATCTTCTTCATGAAGCCATTCCTTCAGTTGATTTGGATGTATGCTTTGGGTCATTGTTATGCTGAACGAGGAAGTTCCTCTTCATGTTCTGCTAGCAGAAGCTAGCAGAAACCTGAAGGTTTTGTGCGAATATTGACTAGTATTTGGAATGGTTCCTAATTCCCTCTACCTTGAAAAGGGCCCCTGTTCCATCTGAAGCAAAACAGTCCCAAAGCATGATGCTGTCACCACCATGCTTCACTGTGGGTGTTCTTTTGGTGATGTACAGTGTTGTTTTTGTGCCAAACATATCTTTTGGAATTCTGGACAAAAAGTTCAACCTTGGTTTCATCGGACCATAATGTTAGTGATTTAGAGTTTATTATTTTAAATGATAAAGTCTCTAAAATACATATGAATGTTAGAATGTAATGTGTTAGTTTTTAAAGGTTACTTCCATAGGTCTTTGTCATGGGCAGAGAAGCCATTTTGCTATATATGTATTTCTGTTCTGAGTTTCTGTGTCAGTATGTTGAGTGGGGTTATGGGTCTTAACTATAGACTGAAAACATATATGCAATAGGAGGGTGATATTTTTATATTTAGAATTACTACCTTCCTGGGACACATTTTTTGCTGACATAGTCTTTACATACAGTATAAGAATACACTATGTTAGACATTCTAGAGAGAGATGAGAAAAGGACATCCTACACTCTGAAAACATGTAACACCGCTCTTTCTCCTTTTGATGCATTTGTTTTGTTTCATATGTTTTGCTTTACTTTAAAAAATAAACAACTTTCCTAAAGTATTGTGATAGCTGAGAAGTCTATTTCGAACAATTTGAAGGATGCGGACCTGAATGAAGTATATTTATCCTTGACCAGTTTACTATCCTGCTACCAGGGATGAGTTTTTTGTCTGTTTTCTCACCTATTGACAGCTTGCGGTTCAGCAAGGAGAAGAAAAAAACAAACAAACAAAAACAAACAAAGACCCAGCTTGTATGAGGATTGATTGACAATACCGTCTGGACAGTGGTCTCAAGTTTTTTTTAGATCCGGGAGGACTTCCAGGTTAGGAAAGCGTGACATTACGCATGTGAAGATTTCTGTCAAGGTTATAGTCCCTGCCAGAGTAAGCTGGTATCCAGGACATGTGAGACGTTCTCACAGGATATCAGGTTGGAGGCCCAAGGATAGTGCTGTAAAAGGGACTAAGACTTCACGTCATTTTTAAAAACCCATCATTGTGGGCCTCCCGGCAGATGTTCCCTTTGGATGAGGCAAGTTTGGAAGTTGGATTCTGAATATTGAAGACAAAAGTCCAAGGACAAAAGGGGGAAAAAAAAAAAAAGACACTACTCATCTCTTGTTTTTCCTTAGGTGCGCACATTACTGTCATTCTCAACAGAGGTGAGTGGGTTTGTTCATATAAGCAGATAAAATGGAATGGTTAACATCTCAAGCTCAGAAGTATATACATGTCCCTGTACTATCGGGAATCAATATATTCCATAAATGGAATACAGGCATGAAGTGGTTTATGGAACAATGTCAGAGTGTAGATAAGTATAATGCTGCATGTAAATTATTATATCTTTTTATGAATATTTAAGCCCAGAAATGTGTGTGTTATTACAGATGTTCATTCCAAACACATACAAGTGGCAGAACAAAGCTTACAAGAGAATCTATTGATTGCAATTGTGGAAATAACTGTATGCAAATTAGATAAATGGAAAATAACTTGGTGTTTAGTGTTTAACAACAATCCTACAGATGAGGTTGCAGGAAACAATAAGTTAAGAATTGAGCAATTTTTACAAAAGATTCCAAACGTGAATTTGGTTATTAAAGGTAGTAGATTGTCCTAATTTACTTGAGGCTATCCAACAGTATAATGGGATAAAAAGTGTGACAGCTACGACTGACAGTAATCGATTATCTTTTGCGCTGTCTGAAAGAAATGGGACATTTAAAAGGCATGTACTATCAGTCCTTACAGAGTAGCAAAGATCAAAGTTACACAAACTAGCTAGCTATCCCATCACCTTTTTCATTTCCTTTGTGGCTGAGAGAATGAGAGATTTTTGTGTCAACCCCTCCAGAAGAAGAGCTAGAAGAGAGTCCATGGGAGAAAAGTAAAAAAGAAGAAGAAGGTACCATTACCTACTAATCTAATTGTTATAAGAAGATTTTTAGGCCTTGTCAACTAAACATTTTTAATAGTAGGAGAGGCCTTGTATACAATCATTTGAAGAGCTAAAGAAAGTATTTCTGATTTAATGTAGATCTCTCTCAACCATTTTACATTCAAGTGTATGTGGATGATGAGACAATTTCATCAGTAAAAAAGTGTTAGGAGTGCATTGGACAATGCTATAAGTCAGACATCGTGGGTTTTGCACCACTTGTTTTGCTAACACTTGAGGTTACACTAAAAGGTGTTATTACAAAGAAAGGCAAGGGGTGTTAATTCACAAAGATTTGCCTAGTGATAATTGGATCTTGATGAGAAAGGTTTGTCAATTGAAGTGAGAGATAAATATTTATTGGCTCAAATGACACAATGTGAGAGACAGAGCCACAGTTGTGTAATTAATCATGAAAAAGTCACTCCTTCACCTTTTAGTGTACATTTGTCAGGAATACATTTTCTGTGCTTATATAGATGGATCCAGATATTGGCACAATGGAGCGTATGTGATGGTATTTGCTGTTTGGATTCCAGATCAGCAACAGCAAGCTTCCTGGATATAGGTCTGCACAAAGAGCTGAACCTGAGGCTGCCTTGTGTTTGTTTTGCAGGCAGAGTGACAGTGCAAATGTGGTTCATTCACTCACACTTTACGTTTCTATATGGTCCATGAGAGGCATGGTTGGTTCTCAAAAATAATCCACTTCAACATGATCAAGTTTCTTTCAGAAATAGAACATATAGGAAAGATCAAAATAAATCAGTGGTCCTTTTGCAAAATTAAAGCAATTGTGAGTGTAGTAGTCAGAAAATAAGAATCTGATAAGGCTACTTCTTTACAAGAATTAATTTGGTCACAGGCTAAAGAGGGGGACCCCGAAATATTATCTTAGACTGATATTGGAGATAACATATATTGTAAAAATATTGAAGTTCAATGGGTTACTTATACTTCAACAATAATGACTAAAACGCAATTGAAATTTAATTATTCTCTTTTTGAACATCCAGTACCTGAATTTTTTTGTATGAGCTAATGGAAGTACATTTTTTAAATACTTATTTTTAGAGCCCTTTGTCATCAAACTTCCGAGTCTTGTTTTATTTGTTTATAGAACAATCCAAAACAAAAGGGTAAACCTAAACTAAAGATTAGGTGACTTATTTACATGCTATATTTTAGCTTAAAGGTTTAGGATTTTCTAGTATAGGTTTGTCACTTTTTAAGTTCATGACAGGACAAAGAACGCCTATTCTCCTATTTCTTTAGATTAGCATACTTCGTTATTTACAATTTGTTGTATAGAAAGAAGTGTGGTTGCAAACATTGCAACAACAGGTACAAGAACTTCAGAAGTTTGCTGCACAAAATTTGGCTAGACCCTTGCTAGATTTAAATAGAAATGAGGTCTTGAATAAAATTCCTACTTCTGAGTATTTCAAGAAATTTATTCCAGGAGCTCAAGTTATGGTTAAGAATTATAGATTTGAAGGCACTTGGGGTGCCAACCCGGGAAGGTTCCTTTGTTATTCTTAGGTTAATTGGAACTATAGTTAACTTTTGTGTTCAAGGAATGGGTAAACAACGCAGAAAGGACTATGAGCCTAGAATGGTCCATATTGAGCCACTAAAATTACTTAAGAAAACTTAATTTTTTTTTTATAAGAATTCAATACTTGTTTTCGTGTTCTCTTAGATATGTCTTTTGTTTCTAAGTTTAAAGAAAATTATTTTATTTTTTTTCAGGATTTTTTAATTCTACCATGACCATGAGACAAGCACAACTGAACCTCTATTTATCACTATTTTTTAGTTTTTGTTTTCATCATTACTTCCTTTCTAATTGTGTCATCAAGGAATATCATTTTTTAAATGGACTTCAAACGTTTTCCTCATATGAACTTGTTTCATACGAGACATTCTGATCTTTCAATCATTATGAGAGGGGGAGTTGGGATGGGATGCGATTTTCATATACATTTTTTTATTAATGGTCTGATGTAGGAGAATATGAGTGTTTAGAGCTTGAAAATATTTTACACATTGTGTGCTGCTTATTCAAATCAAATGAATTATACAGTTATGGGACTATTATGTGTAAACTCTACTGTAATAATCTTGATGGTAGTGACAAGATAGAAGGAAACATAAATGACTCCCTGTTGACATTGAAATTTGATACTTTCTCCTACACACCCTTTTTTTTAGTAGATCCTTGAAAGATTGAGAACATAGCAACAGCTAATAATAATGATACCAGTTTAGTTTACATTATAGTTGTTACATCTAGGTTTCCTATTTTACAGAAACACATTATGATAAAAACTTGTAAACATAAAATTTAAAATTTTACTATTTTTTTTAGAACACACACACACACACACACACCTTGGAAAAGTTAGATGGATGAGTGGGTATAACAAGGATAGATAGATAGATAGATAGATAGATAGATAGATAGATAGATAGATAGATAGATAGATAGATAGATAGATAGATAGATAGATAGATAGATAGATAGATAGATAATATAAAAATGAATAACAAAAATGGAGAGTTATGATTATGTATCATACTTATAATGGTTCGGTGTAAAAGAATGTGTAAAGGCTTATATTGTACAAATCATTTAGTTATAGAAATTTCCTGAGATGAAAGAGATTTTATTTATTAATAATTTACATTACAGAGTAATATAATTTTACATATCAAGATATTATTTACTTCTTCCTTACATTGAAATAGGAAAATATTTATATGATATGGTCAAAGATATAAGAGTTTTACAAAAAGTTAAACAAATTTACGAAATTGAAGGAAGAAAATCTTTGATCTTACATCATTTGGATGGAAGACTAAGGCTCCATGTACACGGGACGTTAGAAAAAACGTCCTGCAAAGCTATTTCTGACGCCGGGAAAAAGCAGCTGTTAAACGTGCTTTCAGTAGCTTTTTCCATTTGCGTTATTGCACGTTTGGCCACGTTGCTTTTAGCAGCGTTTTTCTGCCTCCATTCAAGGAGAAGACAAGAAGAGCCGGATGAAGATTTTTAATAAACTTTCCAAAACGTCTCCTGTCGTTATTTCCATACACTGCCTTTTATGTGGTAAATGAGTAGGGGTACAGTGTACCCCTTACCCATTCACATAGGGAGGGGGTCCGGGATCTGGGGGGCCCCCTTGTTAAAGAGGGCTTCCAGATTCTGATGAGCCCCCTGCCCGCAGACCCCCACAACCACCGGCCAGGGTTGTGGGGATGAGGCCCTTGTCCTCATCAACATGGGGGGCAAGGTGCTTTGAGGTCGGGGGTGCAGAGCTCCCCCTGCCCCAAAGCACCAACACCCCCCCATGTTGAGGGAATGTGGCCTGGTGTGGTCCAGGGGGGGTGGGGCCGCTCGCTCGTCCCCTCCCCTCCCCTTTCCTGGCCTGCCGGGCTGCATGCTCAGATAAGGGTCTGGTATGGATTTTGGGGGGGACCCCACGCCGTTTTTTCGGCGTGGGGCTACCCTCAAATTCCATACCGGACCCGAAGGGCCTGGTTTGGGACCTGGGGGGGACCCCCACGCAGTTTTTTTCCCATTTTTGGCGTGAAGTTCCCCCTCAAGATTCTCACAGTGCAGGTTGCGCCGCAAGTCGGATCCGACTTGCGGTGCGACTTCCATTCATAGGGAACCATTGATTTTGAATGGAAGAAAAAAAAAAAAAACTTATAACGTGGCTGAACGTAGGTTCATCACGTTCAGTTACGTTTAGTCACGTTCGGCCGCGTTTCTGCGTTTGAAACACCGGGAAACACACGTTCGAACGCAAATAATTGCGTTCTAAAAAAAGTCCCTGAACGCAACTGCCTGCAAATGACTGTAAATGACAGATAAGATAACATGGAGCTGCGTTCAGGGGCTTCTGAAAAAAAACGCCCAACTGCTCCTAAACGGCCATTTCCAGGGTCCCGTGTACATGGAGCCTAAAATTGCACTGTCTATTTAGGGCCTGCTGTATGAGGACTTCTCAGGCCTCCTCTGATTACCAGCTCACAGTCACTTGGTGTACAGTTCACATATCCCTCCTTACTCCTGATGGCTCGCCACAGAATAAACAGCCCAATGGTATTGGTTTTTAGTGTTTATTTTGGAACTTGGATGGGAAAAGGGAATAGTAGGATACTCCAACTGTAGCTATTCACAATGGATAAGGGCAGCTCTCACTTGGCCTCACCAGGTTGCTTGCAGAAGCAGCTGCACTGCTTAACCACTTGCCTCCCGCCCACCGTCAAATGACGGCGGAGCGGTGCAGCTCTCGTTCTCGGACAATGTCATATGACGGTGCCCCAGAACAACCTCTCTTACGCGGGGGCGCGCAGTGCGGCAATCATGGCTGTGCCATGTTGCTAGGACATGGCGTGGCCCTGATCTTGGTAAAGAGCCAATGACATGGCTCTTCACCCATGTGATCGGCTGTATCCAATCACAGCCGGTCACATGTAAATGAGGAAGTGCCGTTTATCGGCTCTCCTCACCTCAAACTGTAAGAGTGTGTGGCGTGAAGAGCCGATCAACGGCTCCTCCTCAAAGGGGAGCCTAGGACAGGTAATCAGGGCACTGATCATCAGTGCCCTGATTACTGTAAAGTAAAAAAACAGTGCCCATAAGTAGGGTTGAGCGGACACCTAGATGTCCGTGTTCGACGGGTTCGGCCGAACTTTAAAAAAAAGTCCGGGTCCGTGTCCCGGACTTTTACCGAACTTTTCCCGGACACCGAACCCCATTGAAGTCAATGGGGACCCGAACTTTAAGGCACTAAAATGGCTCTAAAACACCAAAGGAAAGGGCTAGAGTGCTGCAAATGGCAGCAAAACGTAATTAAGAGCATGGCAAGTGCTCTGCAAACAAATGTGGATAGGGAAATAACTTAAAACAACAAAAAAAAACAGAAAAATAAAACAATGTTCTTCTTCATCTCTGAAGGACGAGGCCCATATGGAGTAGGAGGGAGGTTGAGGTGGTGGTGGATGTGGCGGTGACATAGGCATGCGCACAGGGTGTGCCGGGTGTGCCTGGGCACACCCTAATCACCTAGGGCACATAGCATTGCCAGTGAGGAGATGGGAAAGATCTCCCTCGGACCTGCTCTGCTCTATTTCTCTTTGCCTACAGGTACATGGCCCCCGATACATTACTCTCCCTGCTGGCAAACACATGCATGTGTATTTCAACTTTGGGGTGCACACCTTAATGCAATAGGCTGCGCACACCTATGGGCGGTGTAGGTGGAAGCGGCGGTGGAGGAGGACCAGGGCCGGATTAAGAGCATCATGGGCTTGGTGCTGAGGATTTTGAAGGGCCTTAAGGGCCGTGCCTTGCCATGCACCCAGAGGAGGAAGGGTGCAGCCATGCATGCCTAATTCAACATGGGATGCTGTCTCTGAAGCCCATAAACACATCCATGCATCGGCAACTGTCCCTCCTTGTCCGGCCTTCGCGCTGTGTGGGGAGGTTCTGAGGGTGCTGCCTGGGGAAGCGAGCATAGAAGCCAGACTTCTGTGTTTACAAGTGACAGAAGAGCGGTAACAGTGAATATGGCCAACCCGGGGCCTATATAAAAAGGTAGGGGCCTGGAGCTGCAGCTCCAATAGCCCCTACGTTAATCTGGCCCTGAGGAGGAGGACGAGGTAGCCAACACTGCTTCTTTTCACAAATTTTAAATGAGGGTACACCCCAAAAGAGTGAGAAAGAGCAAAAATGGAACAATGGGTGGGTAAGGTCGGTATCCATTGCTATTCTGCATAAGGTACGGAAAAGTCCCGTGGGATCCATGCCTGGTTCATTTTAATGAACGTGAGCTTGTCCACATTGTCTCTGGACAGGCGGCTGCGCTTGTCTGTTATAACGCCCCCAGCCGTGCTAAATACCCGTTCAGATAATACACTGGCTGCAGGGCACGCCAGCACCTCCAAGGCATAAAGGGCAAGCTCAGGCCATGTGCCCAATTTGGAGACCCAGAAGTTGAAGGGGGCAGACCCCTCATTCACTACATGTAGGCGTGTGCACACATACTGCTCCACCATGTTGGTAAAATGCTGCCTCCTGCTAAGACGTTCCATCTGAGCTGCTGGTGCTGCTGTTTGTTGTGGCGTGCTGACAAAGCTTTTCCACATTTCGGCCATGCTAACCCTGCCTTCTGAGGTGCTGGCGGTGCCCTGGTTGCGTTGGCGACCTCCTCCTCCTCCTCCTCCTCTGCCTTGTGCTTCCACTGCGGCCCCGCTGTCAGATGGGAATGCCAGCAGCATGGCGTCTACCAGCGTGCGCTTGTACTCGCGCATCTTGCGATCGCGCTCCAGTGAGTGAATTAAGGACGGTACGTTGTCCTTGTAACGGGGATCCAGCAGCGTGGCCACCCAGTAATCAGCACAAGTTAGAATGTGGGCAACTCGGCGGTCGTTGTGGAGACACTGCAGCATGTAATCGCTCATGTGTGCCAGGCTGCCCAGAGGCAACGAAAGGCTGTCCTCTGTGGGAGGTGTATCGTCCGTGTCCTCTGTATCCCCCCAGCCACGCACCAGTGATGGCCATGAGCTGGCCTGGGTGCCATCCTGCTGTGAACATGGTTCCATCTCCTCCTCCTCCTCATCCTCCTCATCCTCCAGAACTGTGCCCCTGCTGGACAATTGTGTCCCTGGCGTTTGTGTGTGCAGGAACCCACCCTCGGAGCCCCTTGCGAATGACTGCCCTGAAAGCCTTGGAAATGTTACCTCTTCATCCTCCTCCTCATCCTCTTCCATCATCGCCCGAATTGTTTTTTCAAGGAGGCATAGAAGTGGGATAGTTAAGCTGAGAACGGCGTCATTGCCACTGGCCATGTTGGTGGAGTACTCAAAACAGCGCAACAAGGCACACAGGTCTCGCATGGAGGCCCAGTTATTGGTGGTGAAGTGGTGCTGTTCCGCAGAGCGACTCACGCGTGCGTGCTGCAGCTGAAACTCCACTTTCCAGCATGTGCAAGGTGGAGTTCCACCTTGTGGGCACGTCACATATGAGGCGGTGAGCAGGAAGGCCGAAGTTACGCTGCAGCGCTGCCAGGCGAGCAGCAGCAGGGTGAGAACGCCGAAAGTGCGCACAAACGGCCCGCACTTTCTGCAGCAGCTCTGACATATCGGGGTAGTTTTTAAGGAACCTCTGCACCACCAAATTCAGCACATGCGCCAGGCAAGGGATGTGCGTCAAACCGGCTAGGCCCAGAGCTGCTATGAGATTTCGCCCAGGCCGGGCTTGAGGCTCGCTGGCAGCAACCACTCATTTGTCTGCTGTTCCATGCTCCTCCACAACTCCTGCTCGGTGTGTGGTTTGTCCCCCAAACAGGCAAGTTGTAAAACTGCCTGCTGTCGTTTACCCCTGGCCGTGCTGAAGTTGGTGGTGAAGGTGTTACGCTGTCCGGATGAGGAGGTGGTAGAGGAGGAGGAAGCGGAGTAGGAGGAGTTAGGAACAGGAGGCAAACTGAAGCGCCCTGCAATCCTCGGTGGTGGGACATGCGCCAAATTGCTATCCGCCTCAGGCCCATCCGCCACTGCATTTACCCAGTGTGCCGTTAGGGAGATATAACGCCCCTGACCGTGCTTACTGGTCCACGTATCGGTAGTTAGGTGGACCTTGGCACAGATGGCGTTGCGCAGTGCACACCTGATTTTTTCCCCCACTTGGTTGTGCAGGGAAGGGATGGCTTGCCTGGAAAAGTAGTGGCAGCTGGGCACGACGTACTGTGGGACAGCCACCGACATAAGGTTTTTAAAACTGTGCGTCTCCACCAAACGGAATGACAGCATTTCAAAGGCCAATAATTTTGAAATGCTGGCATTCAGGGCCAGGGATCGCGGGTGGGTAGGGGGGTACTTCCTCTTCCTCTCAAGTGTTTGGGAGATGGAAAGCTGAACGCTTCCACGGGACATTGTGGAGATGGTTGTTGGTGACCCAGGTGGTGGTGTTGCTGACAGATCGTCTGTTTGCGGGGTGGCAGGTGCCAGTATCACTACAGATGTGGCTGGAGCGGCCGAGACTGCAGCAGAAGAGGAAGCAGGATGAGCCAGAGACGTTTCTTGGTTTTGAAGGTGTGTACTCCACTGCAGCTCGTGCTTTGCACTTAGATGCCTGATCATGCAGGTTGTGCTCAGGTTGAGAAGGTTTATGCCTCGCTTCAAGCTCTGATTGCACAGGGTGCAAACCACTCGTGTCCTGTCATCAGCACATTTTCTAAAGAACTTCCACGCTAGAGAACTCCTTTGAGCTGACTTTGGTGCGCTCGTTCCCTTGCTGCGTTGGGCAGTAGCGGGCGTAGTGTCTAGGGCACGGCCGCTCCGCTTCTGCACCCTGCTCCCTCTTCTGCTGTGCTGGTGGCTCTGTGCGACCACCGCCTCTTCCTCCAAACTACTCAGGTCACCTGCATGACGTTCATTCCATGTGGGGTCGAGGACCTCATCGTCCTCCACATCATCTTCCACCCAGTCTTCACCCCTGCCCTCCTTGTCGGTCTCCACAATGCTGAACGCCGCAGCAGTTGGCACCTGCGTTTCGTCATCATCGGAGACGTGCTGCGATGATCCTTGCATGTACTCATCTTGAGAAATAAGTGGTTGGGCATCGCTGCACTCAATCTCTTCCACTTCTGGGGCAGGGCTAGGTGGATGGCCCTGGGAAACCCTGCTGACAGAGTCATCAAAAAGAAGAAGAGACTGCTGTATGGCTTGGGGCTCAGACTGCTTGCCTGATTTGCAAGGGGGTGAGGTGAAAGACGGTTGGACATCGGCTGCAGGTGACAACTGTGACCTTTCTGCAGTAGACTGGGTGGGAGACAATGTGAAGGAACTGGAGGCACTGTCAGCAGCAAACCAATCTACTATCGCCTCCACTTGTTCTGGCCTCATCACTTCTAGGGGCGTATGATGCCCTACCAAATACTGATGCAGGTTCTGTCGCCTACTCACACTTGAGGAAGGTGTTTCACTTGTGCGTGTAGCTGGCACAGATCGACCACGTCCTCTCCTTGCAACAGGAGCTCTACCAGCAGCACCACGACCCAGGCCACGGCCCTTATTTGACGGTCTCCTCATATTTCTGTAATTTAAGATCTTGCCCTAGAAAGGTTTTTATTGAATAGCGGAATAGGAAATATGATCCAAAAAAGTGTATGTATCTCGCACGTACAAAACCACACTAGGCCCCAATTACTATTGTTTCTACCCCTAAAAGGATGGATGAGGAGTAGGAGGAGTATGGAACAGACAGCACCCTCAAATCTTCAGAAGTATGAGATGAACCTCAAAAACTTGGAAAGGTGGATCTCACACGTACCGACACAGACTATCCCGCAATTCAATTGATCCTCAAAGGTTTTTATTGAATAGCGGAATAGGAAATATGATCAAAAAGAAAGTGTATGTATCTCACACATACACCACCACACTAGGCCCCAATTACTATTGTTTGTACCCCTAAAAGGATGGTTGAGCAGTAGGAGGAGGAGTATGGAACAGGCAGCACCCTCAAATCTTCAGAAGTATGAGATGAACCCCAAAAACTTGGAAAGGTGGATCTCACACGTACCGACACAGACTATCACGCAATTTAATTGATCCCCAAAGGTTTTAATTGAATAGCGGAATAGAAAATATGATCAAAAAGAAAGTGTATGTATCTCACACGTACACCACCACACTAGGCCCCAATTACTATTGTTTGTACCCCTAAAAGGATGGTTGAGCAGTAGGAGGAGGAGTATGGAACAGGCAGCACCCTCAAATCTTCAGAAGTATGAGATGAACCCCAAAAACTTGGAAAGGTGGATCTCACACGTACCGACACAGACTATCACGCAATTTAATTGATCCCCAAAGGTTTTAATTGAATAGCGGAATAGAAAATATGATCAAAAAGAAAGTGTATGTATCTCACACGTACACCACCACACTAGGCCCCAATTACTATTGTTTGTACCCCTAAAAGGATGGTTGAGGAGTAGGAGGAGGAGTATGGAACAGGCAGCACCCTCAAATCTTCAGAAGTATGAGATGAACCCCAAAAACTTGGAAAGGTGGATCTCACACGTACCGACACAGACTATCACGCAATTTAACTGATCCCCAAAGGTTTTAATTGAATAGCGGAATAGAAAATATGATCAAAAAGAAAGTGTATGTATCTCACACGTACACCACCACACTAGGCCCCAATTACTATTGTTTGTACCCCTAAAAGGATGGTTGAGCAGTAGGAGGAGGAGTATGGAACAGGCAGCACCCTCAAATCTTCAGAAGTATGAAATGAACCCCAAAAACTTGGAAAGGTGGATCTCACACGTACCGACACAGACTATCACGCAATTTAATTGATCCCCAAAGGTTTTAATTGAATAGCGGAATAGAAAATATGATCAAAAAGAAAGTGTATGTATCTCACACGTACACCACCACACTAGGCCCCAATTACTATTGTTTGTACCCCTAAAAGGATGGTTGAGCAGTAGGAGGAGGAGTATGGAACAGGCAGCACCCTCAAATCTTCAGAAGTATGAGATGAACCCCAAAAACTTGGAAAGGTGGATCTCACACGTACCGACACAGACTATCACGCAATTTAATTGATCCCCAAAGGATTTAATTGAATAGCGGAATAGAAAATATGATCAAAAAGAAAGTGTATGTATCTCACACGTACACCACCACACTAGGCCCCAATTACTATTGTTTGTACCCCTAAAAGGATGGTTGAGCAGAAGGAGGAGGAGTATGGAACAGGCAGCACCCTCAAATCTTCAGAAGTATGAGATGAACCCCAAAAACTTGGAAAGGTGGATCTCACACGTACCGACACAGACTATCACACAATTTAATTGATCCCCAAAGGATTTAATTGAATAGCGGAATAGAAAATATGATCAAAAAGAAAGTGTATGTATCTCACACGTACACCACCACACTAGGCCCCAATTACTATTGTTTGTACCCCTAAAAGGATGGTTGAGCAGTAGGAGGAGGAGTATGGAACAGGCAGCACCCTCAAATGTTCAGAAGTATGAGATTGTGTTCACTGTACCCCACAAAGATTGTGTTCACTGCACCCCACAAAGATTGTGTTCACTGCACCTCAAAAAGGATTTTGTTCACTGCACCCCACAAAGATTGTGTTCACTGCACCCTAAAAGGATTTTGTTCACTGCACCCCAAAAAGATTGTGTTCACTGTACCCCCCAAAGATTGTGTTCACTGCACCCCACAAAGATTCTGTTCCCTGTACCCCACAAAGATTGTGTTCACTGCACCCCACAAAGGATTTTGTTCACTGCACCCCAAAAAGATTGTGTTCACTGCACCCCAAAAAGGATTTTGTTCACTGCACCCCAAAAAGGATGTTGTTCACTGCACCCCAAAAAGGATTTTGTTCACTGCACCCCACAAAGATTGTGTTCACTGCACCCCACAAAGGATTGTGTTCACTGCACCCCAAAAAGGATTTTGTTCACTGCACCCCAAAAAGGATGTTGTTCACTGCACCCCAAAAAGGATTTTGTTCACTCCACCCCAAAAAGATTGTGTTCACTGCACCCCACAAAGATTGTGTTCACTGCACCCCAAAAAGGATTTTGTTCACTGCACCCCAAAAAGATTGTGTTCACTGCACCCCACAAAGATTGTGTTCACTGCACCCCACAAAGGATTTTGTTCACTGCACCCCAAAAAGATTGTGTTCACTGTACCCCCCAAAGATTGTGTTCACTGCACCCCACAAAGATTCTGTTCACTGTACCCCACAAAGATTGTGTTCACTGCACCCTAAAAGGATTTTGTTCACTGCACCCCAAAAAGGATGTTGTTCACTGCACCCCAAAAAGGATTTTGTTCACTGCACCCCAAAAAGGATTTTGTTCACTGCACCCCAAAAATGATTTTGTTCACTGCACCCCAAAAAGATTGTGTTCACTGTACCCCACAAAGATTGTGTTCACTGCACCCCACAAAGATTGTGTTCACTGCACCCCACAAAGGATTTTGTTCACTGCACCCCAAAAAGGATTTTGTTCACTGCACCCAAAAAAGATTTTGTTCACTGCACCCCAAAAAGGACGTTGTTCACTGCACCCCAAAAAGATTGTGTTCACTGCAGCCCAAAAAGATTGTGTTCACTGCAGCTCACACACAGAAAAATGGATGTGGATCACTGACACCTGCCTATCTCCTATCCCACACCACACAGCAATATCGATTGTAGTTTGTAGAACACAGTTTCCCTAAAATTCAGCAGCAGCAGCCTCTCCCTAACAGGATTGAGAAGAGATCGTAGATCAGGATTGAGTGCAGAGTCACCCCACCCCCCACACAGCAATATCGATTGTACTTTGTAGAAGACACTGACCCTATAATTCAGCAGACTCTATCCCTAAAATGCCTACAACTCGCCCTGCCTAAACACTCCGACCTGTCCCTCAATTCTATCCGGACACAAATGGTTTTTTCCTGCCTGTCTTTCCCTAATCAGCAGCCAGCACGTTGATGTGTGCTCTGTCCCTGATCTAAGCAGCAGAATGAAGACGCTGCGGCTGCCTGGAACTTATAAAGACTTGGTCACATGCTTCAGACGGCCAATCACAGCTACTGAGACATTTGCAGGCATGGCTGGGATGGCTTAAGGCACACCAGTTAAACGATTGTGGATTGGCTGTTGAAAGCCCGCCATGAAAAGAGCGCCAAAGCATGCAAAACCCGGAAATAAAACGACCGAACACGGATTTTTACCCGAACATACAGTAAAGTGTCCGTGTCCGTGTTCGGGTACAAAAATTCCAATTATTCGGTACGAACACGAATAATACAGTCCGTGTTCGCTCAACACTACCCATAAGTCCTCCCAACCAATGCCCATCAGTGCCCATCATCAGTGCCCACAATCAGTGCCCATAGTGCTGGCAGTCAGGGCCATTCAGTGCCTGCTCATCTGGGCTGCCCATCAGTGCCACCTCTCAGTGCCACCTATCAATGCTACCCATAAGTGCCCATCAGTGCGGCATAATAGTACCGCCTCATCAGTGCAGCCTCATCAGAGCACATCAGTGAAGGAGAAAAAAATTACTTATTTTAAAAATTTACTCACAGAAAATAGGAAAAAAAATTTTTTTTTCAAAAGTTTGTCTTTTTTTGTAAGAAATAATTAAAAAAAAAAACTGTAATTAAATACCACCAAAATGAAGCTATTTTTGTGAAAAAAAATTATAAAAATTTCATATGGGTACAGTGTAGCATGACCGCGCAATTGTCATTCAAAGTGTGACAGCGCTGAAAGCTGAAAATTGGCCTTGGCAGGAAGGGGGTGAAAGGGCCCTGTGTTGAAGTGGTTAATCCATACTGCCACATGTATGGAAAGGGTTACGTCTACTTACTCATTCCTCCCTAGCAATAGACTTCCAGACACTCACTAGCCTCCCCTTTACTGACACCTGTCCACTGACTCTTCCAGCTGCAGGGGTGGCCCCCCTCAGGTCAGGCCCCCTGACACAGATCTGTACTCACTGTATTGCAGAATCAGATCCTCCGATGTCTCCCCTTTCAGTCAGCTTCACCAGACCTCTGGGTTCAGTTCCTCACTAGCAATATCCAGGCCCTCAGGTAGACTACTTGAGGCCACATGGCACCTCTACAGAGGAGGAGGCAGCTGCCCCTCCCTCCGGGATTCTGCTATCCAGCCGAAAGACCCAGAGCACGTGCTCCTGCCTTTTAAACAGTATCCCAGCATGCACGGAGGCACTTTTCCTCTGCCAAATCACAGCGGCTGTATCAAAAGCCTGTGCACTCATTTGTCAGGTTTCCTCCCACTGTCCACTTGCCAGAAGGTTTGCGATAGCTGAGAAGTCTATTTCAAACACATAACACATTTTCAACACATTTTCCCCACATGCTTTTGGGAGACTTCAGATTTGTTTTTGCAAAATTTAGCCAGGCTTGGATGGTTTTCTTCGTAAGAAAAGGCTTCCGTCTTGCTACTCTCCCCCATAGCCCAGACATATGAAGAATAAGGGAGATTGTCGTCACATGTACCACACAGCCAGTACTTGCCAGATATTCCAGCAGCTCCCTGACCAGTTTACTTCTCATCTTTTCATCAATTTTGGGAGGTACGTCTAGTTCTTGGTAATGTCACTGTTGTGCCATATTTTCACCACTTGATGATGACTGTCTTCACTGTGTTCCATGATATATCTAATGTCTTGGCAATTATTTTGTACCCTTCTCCTGACTGATACCTTTTCACAATGAGATCCCTCTGATGCTTTGGAAGCTCTCTAGAACTTTATTTGGGATTAATTAGAGGCACTTTAAAATGATGGCAAGTGTGTACTGACTACTATTAAAACATGAGTTTGAATGTGATTGCCTAATTCTGAAGAGTTACATTCCCAGTTATAAGAGGGTGTGCACCCTTATGCAGCCATAATATTTTAGGTTTTTTTATTTTTACTCTCCCCCCCCCCCCCCCCCAAAAGATTTCAGTTTGTTTTTCAATTGAGTTGTAAAGTTTAGAGAACACATTAAAAAGGTGGAAAAAGTTCTGAAATTATTTATCTCTGTCCCATTCTCTTTTACATCACAGAAACTTGATATTTTAACAGGGGTGTATAGACTTTACATATCCATTGTTTATAATATATATATATATATATATATATATATATATATATATATATATATATATATATATATATATATAGTTAGTTAAAAGGTAAGGGGTCAAAAGGTTAGGACTTAGGATCATTATATTTTGGGTAGGATTTTTTTTATTCTTATTATTTTTGTATTAGATATTAAGAACATTTTTTAAACTAGCATCAGTATGTTTTAGGTAGTATGGAAAGCAGGAATCAGAAGCAGGATTATGTATTCTTAGTTGTTTTTGGTGGTAAATTATTTGTAATAGCAAGAAAAATGCAGCTAAATTTATAAAAAAAATGTTTATTTTTTACTATTTTGATATAATCCACCTGGATACACAAAGTAGTTGTGATTATATGTACAGTTTTCCTAACATGTGAAAGCTGCAATTTCACATTTGTTTTACCCTCAATCACTAAGGGGTTAAGGCATATGACATCAGCTATACACATGTAATAAAAAGCACAACTTTACATTTGGCTTGCTGTTTAGTAAAAGGTGACCTTATAACTCGTGATGGAATATTTGTGTAAGTGGTAGCAAACAAAGTGATATCCATGACCATTGAATAGAACAAAATAGCCAAATACTTTGAAGGGAGCACTTACAAGACCACAGAAAATCACTAGGCAACAGTTTGGCAGGCATGCCTTTGCAGCTAACATCTTATTCACCAACCTGCTGTTCCATCTGGTTCTCTGTATCTTATAAGGCCCCATATTCAATGATAGGGGGAATGATAACTAACTAACAAAGATTTCTTTCAACACCTTTCCTTAGATGTACAGGCCCTAAATTCCACAAACAAGTTTAGGTTCATAGTTATATTGATTCAAATTAGTCCAAAAGTAAGTATGAATATGTCATACCAGTGTGATCCCCATGGACGGTGGAAATCACTGTAGTAGGCACCACCATTACAGTAATCTCTACTAGGTTCTGTGTCCCCATGCTGAGCAGCTGCCCTCAGGGCCGGCCCTACCATGGGTCCCGGGCGGCACTTAGAGAGGGGCGGCCCCCGGCCGCCTCTTCTCTTCTTCGGCTCAAGTAAAAAAAAAAAGAAGGTCCGCGGCCGGCCCGGGATTTACACTCACACTGCGCATGCGCCGGCGCCGCTCGGGAAAACCCGTTCATGTTCGGCTATTTCCGGGAATAGCCGAACATGGGCGGGCTTTCCCGAGCGGCGGCACACTACCTGCCATTATGCGGGGTTGCGGGCATACTACAGACGATGCAGCGTCCTGTACCATGCCCGCAGCACTGCATCTCCTGTAGTATGCCCGCCGCCGCATTCTCCTGTACCATGCCCACCGCCGCATTCTCCTGTACCATGCCCGCCGCCACATTCTCCTGTACCATGCCCGCAGCCCCGCATTCTCTTGTACCATGCCCGCAGCCCTGCATTCTCCTGTACCATGCCCACAGCCCTGCATTCTCCTGTATCATTCCCACAGCCCTGCATTCTCCTGTACCATGCCCGCAGCCCCACATTCTTCTGTATTATGCCCACAGCACTGCATTCTCCTGTACCATGCTTGCAGCACTGCAGGGCACTGTGGAACTATAGACAGGAGAGAGCCTGGTGCGCTCATCTACCCAGTGTCTACTGCTCTGTCCTGCTCCTGCTGTCACTCCGTACACACTCACACCCCTCTGACTGCTTTCATAGTCCTATAGAATGTGGGGGCAGCATTTCATTCTTGGACCCAGGCAGCACAATGTCTTGGGCCAGCCCTGGCTGCCCTACTTCATTGTCAACACAGAAGGTTGCTAACAATAGCATGGCACTACTAAGGGGAGAAGACCAGAGGGAGAAATAAATAAATCACAGGGACCGGATGGCTTGCACCCGAGGGTTCTTAGAGAGCTCAGCCAGGTGATTGCCAGACCATTATTCATGATTATTAAGGATAGTTTACAGACGGGTATGGTGCCAGCTGATTGGAAAAAAGCCAACGTGGTACCAATATTTAAAAAAGGGCCGAGATATATCCCGGGTAACTATAGGCCGGTCAGCCTAACATCAGTAGTCTAAGATTTTGGAGGGGATCTTAAGGGTCCACATACAAGACTTTAGGAATGAAAATGGTATTATTAGTAGTAATCAGCATGGATTCATGAAAAATCGTTCTTGCCAAACCAATCTATTAACCTTCTATGATGAAGTGAGCTGCCACCTAGATAAAGGTAAGCCTGTGGATGTGGTGTAAAGGCCTTTGACACAGTTCCCCACAAACGCTTACTGTTCAAACTAAGGAAGGTAGGTATGGACAATAAGGTGAGTACCTGGATAGAGAACTGGCTCCAGGGGAGAGTGCAAAGGGTGGTGATTAATGGGGAGTATTCGGATTGGGCGGGTGTGGAAAGTGGGGTCCCCCAGGGTTCTGTCCTGGGACCAATCCTGTTTAATTTATTGATAAATGATCTAGAGGAGGGGATATCTAGTACAATCTCAGTATTTGCCGATGATACTAAACTAAGCATGCCAATATCTTCTATGCAGGATGTGGAAACCTTACAAGCGGACCGGAACAAAATAATGGGGTGGGCAACTACATGGCAGATGAGGTTTAATGTTGAAAAATGTAAAGTAATGCACTTGGGTGCCAGAAACCAGAAAGCAAGCTACTCAGTAGGGGGGGGGGGTGGAAAAGGACCTGGGGGTACTGGTAGACAAGCAAAGCCAACAGAATACTGGGATGTATAAAAAAGGGGACTCACTCCAGAAATAAAGAGACTATTCTCCCCCTCTACAAGACTCTGGTCCGGCCACATCTGGAGTATGCTGTCCAGTTCTGCGCACCGGTCCTCAGGAAGGATGTGCTGGAACTGGAAAGAGTCCAGAGAAGGGCAACAAAAATAATTAGGGGAATGGAGGACATCAGCTATGAGGAAAGACTACAAGCAGGGCTCGAGTCCTGCAGGAACGCATGGGAACGATGTTATTCTCACAGCAGGAACGCCATTCCCATTAGCTGCCGAATCCTGCAGGACTGGCCTTTGTTCTCCCCTCCCTCGGTTCTTCTCCTCCTCCTCCAGTGGCCGCTGTAACAAAGTCCGGCCTCCTAGACCGGCTCCAGTGATAGGCAGAACACTGATCCAATGCCGGCAAATTAGAGGAGGCGGGACTTTGTTATAGGGGCCGCTGCAGGAGGAGGAGGACAGAGGACGAGCGTGCGGGACATTCAAACTACAGACCCCTCAACTGGGGGAAGGTAGGTACAGTGGCGTACCAGCGGGGGGCGCCCTGGGTGCCGCGCACTGGGGGGGGGGGGGGGTGTCAAGCTGGTAGTGGCGCCGCTGACCACTCATCTCCTCATGTGAGGGCAGCTTGCTCCCTCGGTCAGTGCTGGGCTGCTCGCGAGGGTGGGAAGAAGGAGAGTGCCCGAGATTTGAGCAGCCTACCTGTGTGCTAGATGGCGGTGGGACGGGACAGCTGCATATAGAGGAAATTATCTTTCCATATTCCTCCTGCAGCTGCCGAATGCCTGATTCTCCTCCCTCTCCTGCAGGCATTCAGCGGTTGCAAGAGGAATATGGAAACAACTCCTCTATATGCAGCTGCCCCTCCTATCCAACTTATTTTTTCTTTTGCTGGCCCCCAGTGCTCTTCAGTCCCCCCCCAGTGCTCTTCAGTTCCCCCCCAGTGCTCTTCAGTCCCCCCTCCAGTGCTCTTAAGTGCCCCCCCCCAGTGATCTTTGGTCCCCCCTCCACTCTGTGCTGTTCAGTCCCCCCCCTCCACTCATTGTAGCAAAGTGTCATTTCTTCAGTGTTATCACATGAAAAGATAGAATAAAATATTTACAAAAATGTGAGGGGTGCACTTTTTCTTTTGAGCGTGGGGGCGGCAGACGGATGGACGGACGGAATCTTGGGTAAATACTGTACTGGCGACCCTAGCATAAGGAACAAACTATTCAGAGAAAGGGAATACAATAAGACACGTGGCCACTCACTAAAACTAGAGGAAAGGCGGTTTAACCTTAAAGTACGTAGGGGGTTCTTTACTGTCAGAGCAGTAAGGATGAGGAATTCTCTTCCGCAAACAGTCGTATCAGCAGGGAGCATCGATAGTTTCAAAAAACTATTAGATGGGCACATTAAAGACCACAACATACAGGGGTATCATCATAGGTTGAACTGGATGGACTGATGTCTTTTTTCAACCTCACTAACTAAGTAAGAATACAAAACAGTCTCGTCATTATTTACACTACACTGTCTTTTTTGGGGTGAATGGGTGGAGGTACAATGTACCCATACTCATTCACATGGGGGGCCCTCCCTTGTTACAGGGGCCATCCAGATTCCGCAAAGCCCCCTGCCCGCAGACCCCCACAACCACTGCCCAGGGTTGACAGAAAAAGACCCTTGCCCCCAACATGGGGACAAGGTGCTTTTGGGTGGGGGAGGGGGGGGCTGCAAAGCCCCCTCTACTCCTATCATATACCTGAAAGGAGACTGAATTGACGAGGTCAGCCTCTCTTATATCTCCCACCCAGGCCTCACTGAGGATGAGACAGAGAGTGCCAAGGGACAGGTGGGACACGAGTGCCTGTGGGAGTTAATTGTAGAACCTGCAGCAGGAAATGCAACTCAGAGGAGGCTGTGGAACGAGAAGCAGGAACAGCAGTTATGTTCGGAGGACTGGTCCAGACTAAAGGGGCACTCTACTTATTCTAGATGGTTCTGGGTAGGCAGCTTGACAGGATTCCAGAAGCTGGAACATACAGCAATGTATGGGGCTGGTGCAGCAGACAGCCAGGCAAGCACTCGAGTAGCTCTGAGAGCCAGTATCAGAGGCAAGAACAGAGCCTCAGGAATAGCTGGGGTCATCAACAGGCAGGCAGCGAGGTACCAAGTCATGTGCTGAGCCAAAGTCGGGAAAGGAGCCGGGTCAAGGTTAACAGAAAGGCAGAAGCGGAATCCAAGGTCAAGTCCAGAACATGCCAGGTCAGCAACGGGGGAAGCTTACTTGAACAATCAGGACACAGGGTACAGCTGAAGAATAGTCAGCGAAGGAAATGGGAATGCGCTCCCTTTAAATAGCCTGTCTGGCACCAAGAGCAATTGTGCATGCGCGTTTGCGAATTCTCCCACGCATGCATACACGTTAGCCATTCTTCTGGAAATACCCTGCGAATGTGCATATCCATGCGCCAGACGTCTCACAGGGATTCCCTGACAACCCCAAAGCACACCACCCCCCATGTTGAGGGTGTGTGACCTGGTATGGTTCAGGAGGGGGGTGCTCACTCATCCCCTCCCCTTTCCTGACCTGCATGCTCGGATAAGGGTCTGGTATGTTTGTTGGGGGGGGGGGAACCACACACTTTTTTTTTCTTGGCGTCGGGGGTTTCCCCTCAGAATCCATACCAGACCGAAGGGTCTGGTATAGTCTTTGGGGGGGGGGGGGGGGCCCACGCCATTTTTTTTTGTTTTTCCCTTTTTAGCATGGGGTTTTCCTTTCAAGATTCCTTTCAGACTCAAAGGGCCTGGTATGGAACTCGGGGGGGATCCCCACGCCATTTTCTTTCAATTTTGGCATGGAGTTACCCTTCAAGATCCTCAGAGCCCAAGTCGGATCATCATGATCCGACTTGGATGTGACTTGTATTCAAATCAATGGGCTGAAAGTCGTATCAAAGTCGGCTCATAGGCAACCATTGATTTTGAATAGAGGCAGAAAAATGCTGCTAAAAGCTAATGTGGCTAAACGCGCATTAACGCCAATGGAAAAAAGCTACTAAAAAGCACGCTTTTACAGCTGCTTTTTCCTGGTGTTGGTAGTGGCTTTGCAGCTTGTTTTTCTAATGCCCTCTGTGCATGAGGCCTGAGTCTTCAGTTACTTCAAAAAAAATAACAGTGCACTTCCTGAAATTTTACTGTGTCTAGGCATCCCCATTATGTAGCTTAACTACTTTAACACTAGCCACCGTGCTGCTACTGTGGCACAGTGGCTCGTTATCGTCTAGCGACGTAGACCTACGTCGCTAGACTCCTCCCCTGTAGGAGGCGCGCTCCCGCTGTTTTCATTCACAGCGGGAGTCGGGCCAGGGGAGGAGCGGCGGCGATTGCCGCTGCTCTGCCCCGATCGTCGGGGAATCCAGTTTGGAATCCAGTGTGTAAACAGAGCGGGCGGATCTCCTAAGTGACAGGGAGTGACAGATCAGAGTGTTCAGCATAGCTGGACATCCGATCTGTCCCTGTCTCACACAGTCACCTCCCCCCCCCACACGTTAGTAAGCACCAGGCATACATTAACCCCTCCCTCTCCAATAAAATTAACCCCTTCCCTGCCAGTGTCATTTTTACAGTAACAGTGCATATGTATAGCACTGATTACTGTAGTAATGTCACTGGTACCCCCAAAAGTGTCAAAAATGTCAGTCAAGGGTCCGATCTGTCCACCGCAATGTCGCAGGCCCGCAAAAAAAAAAAAAAAAAAAAAAAACGCAGATCGCCGCCATTACTCGTTAAAAAAAAAAACACCAAAAATGACAGAAATCTTTCCCTTAGTTAGTAAACGCAATATTTTTTGCGCAAACCAATCAAAATACGCTTATTGCGATTTTTTTTTTACCAAACATAGGTAGCAGAAAACAAATTGGCCAAAAATTTTAAAAAAAATTGTTTTTTACATCTTTTTTGGGGGGAATTTCATATAAAAAAATGTTAAAAATATTGTTATTTTTTCAAAATAAACGCTCTTTTTTTGTTTATAGCGCAAAAAAGTAAAAATCGCACAGGTGATCCAACACCACCAAAAGAAAGCTCTGTTTGTGGGAAAAAAAGGACGTAAATTTCGTTTGGGTACGGCGTCGCATGACCGCGCAATTGTCAGTTAAAGTCGCACAGCGCCGAATCGCAAAAAGTGGCCCAGACGTAAGACAGCAAAATGCTCTAGTGGTAAAGTGGTTAAAGTGGTTGTAAACCTCAGTCAAGGAATCTGAACAAAGCACAATAATCTGTAGTGTTTGCTTGTCGCTTTCCAAAGCTCTAAGTTTTGTTTCTCTGGTGCTTTGTTCCTCTGTTATCAACATGAGCCTAGAATAGATCTGTATTGTCAGCACCCGGTATTCATATTTGCCGCGTAGTTCTTTCTGCGGAAACGTATTACAGAAAACATTGTACACAGGCATATACAGTATCTCCTAAAAGTGAGGACACGCCTCACATTTTTGTAAATATTTTATTCTATCTTTTCATGTGAAAACACTGAAGAAATTATACTTTTGCTACAACGTAAAGTAGTGAGTGTACAGCTTGTATAACAGTGTAATTTTCTGTCCCTTCAAAATAACTCAACACACAGCCATGAATGTCTAAACCGCTGGCAACAAAAGAGAGTACAGCCCCAAGGGAAAATGTCCAAATTGGGCCGAAAGTGTCAATATGTTGTGTGGCCACCGTTATTTTCCAGCACTGCCTTAACCCTCTTGGGTATGGAGTTCACAAGAGCTTTACAGGTTGCCACTGGAGTCCTCTTCCACTCCTCCATTATGACATCACAGAGCTGGTGGATGTTAGAGACCTTGCGCTCCTCCGCCTTCCATTTGAGTATGCCCCACAGATGTTCTATAGGGTTTAGGTCTGGAGACATGCTTGGTCAGCCCATCACATTTACCCTCAGCTTCTTTCTTGGAGGTGTGATTCCGATGTCTCTTTATGGCACATAGCTTGTGGAATTTGTGAAGTATATCAAATGATTCTTCAGAATTCCCAACGGAGCTATGTGCCAGAAAGTGACATCAGAATCGTCGCTGTCGTCACTTTCCGTTCCTGATGACAAATTTTCCCACGAATCGCTGTCGCTCAGTTCTTCAAGTAACTCAATTTTGCTGTTTTACAGTTCGTCTAAAAGCGCTTTTGCGCAAAACCAATGCTTTTTGGATGCCATAGTTGTTCTCTATTTTCAAGGCACAAAGAACTGAAAAAGCACAGGCAGGGCACTGGAAAAGTCACCAGGTGCAATCCTGTGGTGAAATGGCATGATACGGTGTAATCCATTAGGATCACAACTTGGTATCATGTCATTTAGTGTATTTACATATATTTGAAATTGTCGCCGGTTTCACCCCCCTATGTCGCAACACTCGCAGGGAAGGGAACAGGAAGACAGGTGCCGGCATTGGCTTGGAGGACAGCGGGAGGATGACGGGGGAATCACACGAGGAGGGGAGTTTTAAAATATAAAACAACAGATTTCCATGCAAAAAAAAAAAAAATTTTACCACTTTTAGCACAGAAATCCTGACATAATCAGACCGCCATGGAGGTTAAAAACTTACTAGACTTTTACCAGATGTATATGGCACTCTCATCTTTATTTACATTCTTCAGACTACTCCAGGGAAGAGCTCCCTAGGCCCAGCGCTCAACTTTTATACCAATTGCTGTCCCAACTCATTTCACAGATACAACTTACACCAGTCCCCTCAGGTGTTCCCTCCTCCCAGCTGCTCCCTATGATTGGCTGAATTTTTCTCACAAGTGACGAACCAAGAAACAGAGCTGACAATCTTTCCAGTCACTGGGCAGACATTTAACATCCTTACACAATCACATTTCATTTCTCAAAAATGAAAGCAGTGAAAGGTAAAAGACTGTTTAGAACAAAAAAAAAAAAAAAAAGTCAACAATTAATTGCCTTACTAAGCACTTTACCATACAGTATAGTTTATCTTGGGCAGGTTAAAAAGGTACAAAGTGTTTATTTAAAGCCTTTTGATCTGCAAAATAATCAGGAAACAGATAAAGCTTAACTCCAGTCAACTAACTTTTTTCAGTTTAAGAAAGTTCAAAGCGGTATTAACCACTTCCCTACAGGGCACTTTCACCCTCTTCCTGCCCAGACCAATTTTCAGCTTTCAGAGCTCTCATACTTTGAATGACAATTACTAAGTCATGCAACACGATACTCAAAACAACATTTTTACCTTTTTTTCCCCACACAAATAGAGCTTTCTTTTGGTGGTATTTAATCACCACTGGGTATTTTTTCTTTTTTTGTAATAAGTGAAAAGAGCGAAAAATAAATAAAAAAACAAAAACCCTTTTTTTTAGTTTCTATTATAAAATTTTGCAAATAAGTAGTTTTTGCTCATAAAATTCAGGCCACAATTTATACTGCTACATACCCTTGGTAAAAATAACCAAAGTCAGTGTATATTATTTAGTCTGTGTGAAAGCTATAGAGAGTCTACAAGCTATGGTACCAATCACTGAATATTTATCACACCTGATGTACTGATGGCTTGTCTCATTTCTTGAGTCCCGGAAATGTGAGAACAGTAAAATGCCCCCCCCCCCTCAAAAATGACCCCTTTTTGGAAAGTAGACAGTCTAAGGTATTTCTTAAAAGGCATAGTGAGTTTTTTGAAGTTGTAACTTTTTCCCACAAGTCTTAGGAAAATGAGGACATGATTTTTATCACAAATTTGTCATATTACTAAGTTATTTCTCACAGACGGCATAGGCATACTTGCATTTATACCCCAAAACACATTCTGCTTCTTGTCCTGAGTATGGCGATACCACGTGTGAGACTTTTACACAGCCTGGCCACATACAGAGGCCCAACATCAAAGTAGCAACTTCAGGAGTTCTAGGGACAGAAAATTGCACATATAATTTCCCGACTACCAATCGCATTTTTAGGGGCCCTGGGAGCACCAGGACAATGGAAACGCCCACAAATGACTACATTTTGGAAAGCAAATACCCCAACTTATATTCTATGAGGCATTATGAGTCTTTTGAACAGGTCATTTTTTCCCACAAGTTTTTGGAAAATGTGGAAAGAAAATGAAAACCTAAAAAAACAAAACAAAAAACGAATGCAACCACAATGTCTAAGAATTGGTAAGCCGTGGAATAATCAAGGTTTGATTTTAGGTTTAACCAGTTCCACCTGGCCTATAGCAAAATGACGGCCCGGCAGCACTTTCGTTGATCCAGGCGGCTGTCATAAGACGTCATCCCAGATCGCACAGCCCTGATCAGTGTAGTGGCCTGCTGCTGGTACCATGTAAATACTGTGACCAATCACAGCAGATCACATTACAATTGTAAACAATGGATGGCTTCCTTTCATACCATCCATTGTGTACAGTTGTGATCGGTCACAGTGATCACATGGTACAGACTGGGCCAATCACAGTCCATTGGTACCATGTGATTAGCTGTGGCCAACCACAGCAAATCACAACAAAAACTGAATGAATCAATTTCATTCAGTAAAATGTTTTCTTATAGCAAAGAAATTCATTACTATAAGCAATCATGATGTGTAAAAAAAAATAAAAATAATGATCACTTACCCAGAGTAGTACTATGGTCTGGTAACATTATATTGCTCTGGAACACCAGGGTGTAAAAAAAAAAAAAAAAAAATCCTTAAATAAAGAAAAAAAAGAAAAAAAAAGGAAGAAAAATTGAATTACTACATTTTATTTTTTCATGCTGTCACCAGTCAGTGTCCCTCACCATTGCTCACCTGTTATATGATAGCGCTGTACTGCAATGGTGACAGTATGTAAAAAAAAAAAAAAAGAAATGGAAACATTTTTTCTCTAATTTCTTAATTTTCCAAAAATGATGACAAAAAAAAATTACAACTTCAGAAAACTCGCAATGACTCTTAGTAAATATATTGGACTGTTATCTTTCCAAAAAGGGGTAATTTAGGTAATATATGAGCTGTCCTGACATTTTTGGGCCTTAAGAAATGAGATGGGTCAGTAGATCAGGATTGCCTTGTCTATATATTTCATCGCACACATTCCTAGATCACAAGGCTCATCTGTAGTGGCTGCTGTAGCGATTACCAGCAGGACACTGGATATTTCACAGATCAATGCACTCACATGGATCTTCAAATGCAGTCCAAAGTTTTTATTGCAGAGAGATCTCATCACAAAAGAACAAGTGAAATGTTTCAGGATCGATCTTGAGAATATTATTATATTATATAATATATATATATATATATATATATATATATATATATATATATATATATATATATATATATATATATATATATATATATATATACACACACACACACACATTATAGTTTGTGGACTTTAGAACTTTACTACAGACCAAATAATACACACAGATTTGGGTTATTTTCACCAAAGAAATGTAGCAGAATACATTTTGGCCTCAGTTTATAGAATGATTATTGAAATATTTATGCCTTTTGTTGTTTTTTCTTTTTTAAATAAAAGAGTGGTGATTATATACCACCAAAAAAAAAAAAAAAATAATTGTATGAACATCTAATATGGGTACAGTGTTGCATGACCGTGCAATTGTCGATCAAAATGTGAAAGCGCTGAAAGCTGAAAATTGGCCTGGGCAGAAAGGGGGTAAAAGTGCTCAGAACTGAAGTGGTTAAAGTCTCGTTTTTAAAAAACAATCCTGTTATACTTACCTGCTCTGTGTAGTTGGTTTTGCACAGGGCAGCCTGGATCCTCGTCTTCTCGGATCCCTCTTCAGCTTTCCTGGCCCTTCCCTCCTGTTGATTGCCCCCACAGCTGCACAAAGAAGTTTTTTTTTTTTTTTTTTTTAAATGCTTCTACAATCTCTTTAATACACCTTTTAAAATAAAAAGGATTTAAAACTTCTGTCAGGTTTTTATTTCTTTATATCTGTGACCCACTGAGGAGACTTTTCCCTACCTGTCCCTGTAACATCTGTAAAAGAAATGGGAGGGAGGGTGGTCCCATCAGAACAGGAAGGCACACACAGGGACCAATGGGAAGCAGTACCATTTTAAAACAGAAGCATTTTCAGTACAGGACAGAAGTCTGTACAACTGTGCACGATAGGTGAGGCTGGAGTTCAGCTTTAAGTTCCTAGATGTGCTGATGCAAAACAGTATACAGTAAACCCTTGGATTGAAAGAAATTTGGTTTGAGAGCGTTTTGCAAGATAAGCAACATTTTTTAATAAAAATTTAGACTTGATGAACAAGCGATGTCTTGATATACAAGTAGTGTCACGCCACAACGGAGTATAAAAAAGAAGAGAGGTGCCTCCAAGTGTAGCAATATGGTTACATTTAATAAAAGGTACAACATTTAGCAACTCACGTGGTTGGTGAATAAAACAGGCATATATCTAAATATGCAGGCATCCTGTAATGTTCAGGTACCTTTGGTACCCTAAATTACACTCTCCACAAGTGTATGCGCCCTACCATTTACTTTTGGAAAGGTGCGCATACACCTTTAAGACTGGAGCTGTCATCACTCAGCGCCGGACTAGATGGCTATTTAAGGCGTCGGTTCTCACTCACATGTGTTCGTTCAAACACCCTTATCTGGATGCTAACCTTGCTTGAAGCTTCCATGCTTGCAAGCTTACTTCGCTGACGGAACCTCGCTGCGCTGATCCCTGTATCCCGCTACTGGATCATCCGCCTCTCCTGAACCACCCTTCGGCTGTATCGCTAATAGTGCTAAGTACCCCGCAGGGGAATTCTCTATAAACTTATACTAAGCTTACACTATCTAGCTCTGCATAGTAGAGACTGTTTATCACATCTGCATAAACTAGAGATTGCTAGCTCTTGAGACTACTGCTACTTTTCTGCACTGGGTTGATCTCTTTTGTATGTCCACCTGCTATTCTATCATCTGCTATCATACAACATTGCTAAACCTTCCTGCATCCATCTGCTACTGTCTCACCTTCAAGTGTCTATCACCTACCACCTCCACTCAACCTATCCCTCAAGCTTCATCATTGTGTTACCACATACATAAAGTCACTCTAGGAACCAGCTTGCTATTTGTGTGTATTTACTGGCTGAAATAAGACCTTCCACACATGATGAGTCATTGAGGTTGGGAATGGTATCTCAGCATATCTCTTACATGACTACTGACGTGGAACTATTTCTGCAGCTGAAAATCCACACCATATAAAAACGCAGGAGCGTTACAGATTGAACGAACCCCAAATGGATTCAGCAGAAATAACCACTCAGGTGACACAATTAAAATAGCAAGTATCTGCGTTAATACACGCACTTGCTGAATTAAAAGAAGACAATCAGGCTCTGTCGCAGCAGGTAATTAGACTGACACAACTTACCTCTGCTCAGTCCCCTGAACCCTAGATAAATCCCCCTTTGGTATTTACAGGCGATCGCAAAAAATTTCGCGAATTTAAAAACGCATGTGAGTTACTTTTTATGTTAAAACCTCGTACCTACCTTACTGATCACATTAAGGTTTGTACTATTATTTCTTACCTATCAAACGATCCTCGAGCCTGGGCAGATTCTCTTTTTGAGAAAAATGACCAGCTTCTCAACTCCTATGCCTTGTTCCTGGCAGAGCTCACTAGCCTATATGATGACCCCAATAGGCAGAGTACTGCTGATCTTCAGTTAAAATCCTTGAAACAAGGAAGGAGGCTTGTAGAAGACTTTGTCGCACAGTTCAAGAGATGGACCATTGATTCAGAATGGAATGATGCATCTCTGAAAACCCAATTTAGGCTTGGCCTATCAGAAGCCGTTAAGGATGAGCTCGCCCGAGCGGATCTGCCAAAAACCCTGGATGCACTAATACAACTCAGTATTACCATAGATAGAAGACTACGAGAAAGAAAGGCTGAAAAGATGGGAATGCCATTATCCGTTTCCTCTCGGAGTCTGGCCGTTGACCCCGCTCCTATGGAGATAGGAACCATACGCCCACCGCTATCAACTATGGAAAAAGCCAAAAGACGAAATGAAAATCTCTGCTTGTACTGTGCATCCCCAGATCACAAGATAAACGTCTGTCCCCTAGTCAACAAAAAGAAGGGTGAGTGTTCACATGTCTCCCTAGGAGGATTGACAACTTCATTCACTAACCCCTACATTTCTGTTTTTTTGACATTACAGTGGGACCAGAACAGGATTACTACTAAGGCCATGATTGACACAGGATCTTGTGGAAATTATATGGATATATGTTTTGCTGCTTTAAATAAAATTCCTATTATTTCTAAACTCAAACCTGTCTCAGTAAGTCTTATTACCGGTGTTCCGTTATCCTCTGGTCCGATCACCGATCAGACACAAGCACTTCTAGTCACTATTAACGAGTCTCATAGGGAGACTTCTACCTTCGATTTAATACCATCACCCCACTTTCCCATTGTGTTGGGACTTCCCTGGTTGCACACACACCAACCAACCTTAGATTGGAAGAAACGGTCCTTGACCTTCCTTTCTTGTTATTGCGAGGAAACGTGTAACCTCCCGTTTTCCGGGAAGATTCTGTCTATGGTGACAGATGAGATTGCACCACTATGTTATCAGGATCTTTCTGAGGTTTTTCTTGAGAAAAATGCTCAAGCATTACCTCCTCATCGAGACTATGATTGTAGCATTGATCTACTCCCAAATAGCAAATTGCCGTTCGGTCATGTTTATCCTCTTTCACAGGATGAACTTCCCCATCTCAAAACCTATTTGGATGAGAACTTGGAAAAAGGTTTTATTAGACCTTCCACTTCTTCCACAGCAGCAGGACTCTTTTTTGTTCGCAATAAAGATTCAAGTCTCAGACCTATCATCGACTACAGGAAATTGAATGCTATCACAATAAAAGATCGCTATCCTCTACCGCTTATCCCTGAGCTCATTGAGCAGGTGCGTGGAGCTACCTATTTTTCAAAATTAGACCTGAAAGGAGCATACAATCTCATTCGTATCCGTGATGGACACGAGTGGAAGACTGCATTCAGAACTAGATACGGATTGTTCGAATATCTTGTGATGCCATTCGGCCTATGCAATGCCCCTGCAGTTTTCCAACGATTTATAAACGATATTTTTAAAGACTTACTAGATGTCTGTGTTGTGGTATATCTGGATGATATACTTATATATTCACGGACCCTGTCTGAACACATAAGACATGTAAGACTTGTATTATCGAGATTGCTTGCACATAATCTTTATGTGAAGCTGAAGAAATGCTTGTTCCATAAAGATGAGGTACTCTTTCTAGGCTGTGAGAAACTAATTTATACCCGCGCTTATGGAATAAAATAGCTAAATTATAAATCTCCAAGTGATCAAATGGTGTATAAATTCAGTGCAAAGAAAATAATAATATATTATAAATGGGCAGCTGCTGCGACACTAAGAAAATCTTAGGAATGATATAAAACACAAATTTAAAGCAGCGCTAGCCCTTAAAATTGTATAAAAATAAATAACACTAGATCTCTCCTAAATAAAACATGTGACACTCTCAAGTAAAAGATTGGACATTAAATTTTGTTAAACAATTTTTAAAAAATTATGTACAAGATATTGTGAAATGATAATATTTTTTGGTGCTAAAATACATAGATAATTATAAAAAACTGTGAAATCGTGCTAAAGTCCATAAAAAATAAATTGGTATCCCTTAGGTGATCAAAGTAAGGTGCTCCGGTGCCGGTTATACAATAAAGTGCTCCAAGGTGAAAAGGTGCCCCTCTTGGTTCGCTACTCACCACAGCGCCAATAATTAAGAGCCTCAATAGTATTGCAAATAAGCCTTGACACCAGGATATTTTCCTCTGTACGCCTTTCACTGTAAATAAGGGTCCGAGACAATTCCCTCATTAGTTCAGCATTCAGAAGAGCAATCTTTTCCAGAACTAATGAGGGAATTGTCTCGGACCCTTATTTACAGTGAAAGGCGTACAGAGGAAAATATCCTGGTGTCAAGGCTTATTTGCAATACTGTTGAGGCTCTTAATTATTGGCGCTGTGGTGAGTAGCGAACCAAGAGGGGCACCTTTTCACCTTGGAGCACTTTATTGTATAACCGGCACCGGAGCACCTTACTTTGATCACCTAAGGGATACCAATTTATTTTTTATGGACTTTAGCACGATTTCACAGTTTTTTATAATTATCTATGTATTTTAGCACCAAAAAATATTATCATTTCACAATATCTTATACATAATTTTTTAAAAATTGTTTAACAAAATTTAATATCCAATCTTTTACTTGAGAGTGTCACATGTTTTATTTAGGAGAGATCTAGTGTTATTTATTTTTATACAATTTTAAGGGCTAGCGCTGCTTTAAATTTGTGTTTTATATACTCTTTCTAGGCTACATCATATCCAAAACAGGAATCGAGATGGACATGAGTAAAATATCCTGCATTCAGGATTAACCTACACCAACTACACGCAAGGCGCTACAGCGATTCCTGGGATTTTCAAATTTCTACAGGAAGTTCATAAAAAACTTTTCTGCTATTGTGAGACCCCTCACACAGCTCACTAGCATAAAAATACCATTTAAATGGTCAGAAGAAGCAAATAAGGCTTTCCACTTGTTAAAGACAAGGTTTACTTCCGCTCCCATATTACGCCATCCAGACCCATCCCTCCAATACATTCTGGAGGTAGATGCGTCAAACATGGCAGTAGGAGCAATACTCTCCCAACGACCTACCCACACTTCACCACTTCATCCAGTCGCCTTTTTTTCTAAATCCCTGAGCAGTCCCGAGATAAATTACCCCGTGGGTGAAAAGGAACTGCTTGCTATAAAATTGGCTCTGGAGAATTGGCGACATTTACTCGAAGGCACCCAACTACCAATAATTATATACACGGACCATAAAAACCTCCAATATCTTCAGACTAGCAAAACTCTCTCGCATCGACAGGTACGATGGTCACTATTATTTCTAAGGTTTAACTTCCTAGTGACCTACACACCTGCAGATAAGAACAAAAAGGTGGATGCACTATCACGACTAACTGAAGAAAACTACTTTGAAATCCCTTCCGTTCCTATAATACCTCACAAACGCATTATTGGAGTTGTCCGTTCCTTAAAGGAAGAGGTTCTGCATGGTATAAGTTTGGATTCACCCCCACCACAACTAAATACTGATGCAGAAGGCTTCCTCTACTACAACGACAAACTTTACATACCACCTACCCTACGCACCAAGATCTTGGAATTATCGCATGATGTGCCTATGGCAGGACATATGGGTATGACAAAGACTTTCAATTTGATTTCTCGACAATTCTGGTGGCCTGACATGAAAACATCTATACAAAAATTCGTCTCTTCATGCAATGTCTGTGCCAGGTCCAAAATTGACACTACGAGACCATCCGGTCTACTATGCAGTCTACCAATACCCCAAACTCCATGGGAGGTTTTGTCATTGGACTTCATCGTAGAATTGCCTCCTTCCAAAGGATTTAATACCATCTTGGTGTCAGTGGACCATCTGACAAAGATGGCACATTTCATTGCTATTCGCAGACTACCTTCGTCCAAACAAACGGCAGAACTCCTGATGAAACATGTCTTCAGATTACATGGCATCCCAAAAACTCTTCTGTCTGACCGTGGATCCCAATTTATTTCTAAATTCTGGCAAGAACTATGTCACATACTACGGATTGAGCGGAAGCTCACTTCTCCTTACCATCCGCAGACCAACGGACAGACTGAAAGAGTCAACCAATGCATCGAGCAGTATTTACGTTGTTACACTTCTTACCAACAGGATGATTGGTTGGATCTTCTCCCCCTGGCAGAATTTGCCTACAACAACGCAACTCACAGTACAACCAAGCAGAGTCCGTTCTACTTGAACTATGGGTTCCATCCCTCTATTCTCCCTCCACGCATCCTTCCTTCAAATAACCCAGTAGCCTCAGACTATCTTACCCAAATAAAGGATTCTCTGGGTTTACTAAATACTACCATTGCACATGCTCACAGTCAACAAAAGAAGTACTATGATCTTCGTAGAAGACCTTCTCCACAGTATACTATCGGGGACCTCGTTTGGCTCTCAACAAAAAACTTGAGACTGAAGATCCCTAGCAAAAAGCTTGGACCTCTGTTCTTGGGACCTTTCCCAATCAAGAAACTTATTGGAAAAGCTGCAGTGCAGCTTACATTGCCAATGGACCTAAAAATCCATCCCATTTTCCATGTGTCGCTACTAAAACCCCATGTTCCGGACCAAGGAATAAGGCCTAATATTCCACCTCCCCCTCCTGTACAAGTTGAAGGTGGAGAAGAATACGAGATAAAAGAGATTCTGGATTCTCGTATCTACAGAAGAAGACTTCAGTACTTGGTTAGATGGAAGAACTATGGGCCCCAAGACGACACCTGGCTAAACACCTCTGACATACATGCCCCTAGATTAATCCGCAATTTTCATGCGAGATACCCAGACAAACCAGCTCCAGAGGCCTTCAGGAGCAGGCCTTAAGGGGGGGGGGGGTATTGTAATGTTCCGGTACCTTTGGTACCCTAAATTACACTTTCCACAAGTGTATGCGCCCTACCATTTACTTTTGGAAAGGTGCGCATACACCTTTAAGACTGGAGCTGTCATCACTCAGCGCCGGACTAGATGGCTCTTTAAGGCGTCGGTTCTCACTCACATGTGTTCGTTCAAACACCCTTACCTGGATGCTAACCTTGCTTGAAGCTTCCATGCTTGCAAGCTTACTTCGCTGACGGAACCTCGCTGCGCTGATCCCTGTATCCCGCTACTGGATCATCCGCCTCTCCTGAACCACCCTTCGGCTGTATCGCTAATAGTGCTAAGTACCCCGCAGGGGAATTCTCTATAAACTTATACTAAGCTTACACTATCTAGCTCTGCATAGTAAAGACTGTTTATCACATCTGCATAACTAGATTGCTAGCTCTTGAGACTACTGCTACTTTTCTGCACTGGATTGATCTCTTTTGTATGTCCACCTGCTATTCTATCATCTGCTATCATACAACATTGCTAAACCTTCCTGCATCCATCTGCTACTGTCTCACCTTCAAGTGTCTATCACCTACCACCTCCACTCCAACCTATCCCTCAACCTTCATCATTGTGTTACCACATACATAAAGTCACTCTAGGAACCAGCTTGCTAATTGTGTGTATTTACTGGCTGAAATAAGACCTTCCACACATGATGAGTCATTGAGGTTGGGAATGGTATCTCAGCATATCTCTTACATGACTACTGACGTGGAACTATTTCTGCAGCTGAAAATCCACACCATATAAAAACGCAGGAGCGTTACACATCCGGGGTACAGCTGTCCACATAGACCATCCTCCGCACAGCCATCAAAGTCATCCCTTCCACACTGCGCTCCACGAGCGATTCAAGCCCCGCTTTTAGATCGCTCTAATGCAGTGTAGTCTTCCCGGTCAAAACTGCAGACTGATGGTGGTGAGGAGGATGGTCTATGTAAAAAGCTTTACCCCCAGATGTCTAGATACTTAGATGTATCTCTTTTAATCATCAACCATGTAGCTCCTGCTGGATTTTGCTTCTAATCCCCTTGTGGAGGCTGCCATTTGTGGATGGACATTTTATGGTTACACAACCTTCACAATCACATTGCTATAATATTTTTATATGGACTATAAACTGAAGGACTTTTGAATAAATGTTTGCGGAATGAATCATCTTAGTTTCTATTATTTCTTATGGGGAAATTTGCTTTGATATACAAGTGCTTTGGATTACAAGTATGTTTCCAGAATGAATTATTACTTATTAATTAGGTTTTACTGTAAATCTGTAACGTTAATATAGCACTGTGTCCACTCTTGGACAACATTCTGGGAGTACTACAAAGCAAAAGGCAGAATAGCCTGGAAAGAAATCACACCCAGTTTTCAAACCATTGCACTGCAGCTCATCACCTACTGGCATATACTGAGCTGTGCAGCTTGATGGATGTTTATTTAAGTTTAGCTACTGCTTAGTACAAATCAAAACTGCCTGCCAAAACACACCATTTAAATAACAGTGTGAATAATACAGTAATGTAAAATATTAAATTTTTGTAACACAATTGCAAAATAACATCAGCAGTGGCATAAAGTCAAAGGCTGTTTGTAACCATATGAAGGGTATAAGGCATACCTCCCAACTTTTTGATATTGGAACGAGGAACAGCTGTTAGGAAAAGTATGTAGGCATAGGATACACCCCCAGCCATGCCTTAAATGCGAATGGTTTATTTATTTCTCCCTAAGGGCTCTTTCACACGGTCCGCCGATCCCCGCTGAGCCGGCGGATGACAGCTCCGTCTCCGCTTGCAGTGCAGAGAGGAAGGTGTCACAGCTCCCGCTGCTCTCTATGGGGGATCGGATGAGAGTGGACCGCCTGTCCGCTCTCATCCGATCCGATCCCTAAACGGATGGAAAAATAGGGTTTCCATCCATCCAGATTTCACGGACAGGATTGGATACGGATGGCAGCGGGTGTCAGCGGAGGTGTCTCCGCTGACATCCGCTGCCCCATAGAGCTGCATGGAGGATCCGATCAGATCCGCCTAAAAAACTGACAGGCGGATCTGATCGGACCACCTGTGTGAAAGAGCCCTAAAGGAGAATGGTTTTAAAAAAATGGATTAGTTAAACTAACAAGTGCTTTTTTTTTTTTTTTTTTACCGCTACTATTCCTATAATCAATTTACAAATGCAGCAACTTAGAAATTTGATGAAAGTCTTAGCACCAGGAAACACTTTTTGAAAGATAAAACGTGCATTTTTGATACAAATATGAGAGCAAAATGAGGGACAAATGAGGAGGAAAGAGGGACTTTGTTCCAAATCAGGGACAGTCTCTCAAAATCAGGGACAATTGGGAGCTATGTATAAGGCCCTATTCACACAGTGCCACAAGGCATCAGGCATCACACATATGTGGGGTTGTTTTAACACATTATCACACTAAGCACACAGGGCAGTCCATTCATTTTGATAGGCTGTCCTATGTTTGACAAATAGGGTTGACACCTCATCCCTTTAAACCAGAACACACATTAATTCCACAGGTTCCACTTAGTGCTTTATATTATGCAGAGGCGTAGCGTGGGTTGTCAGCACCCGGGGCAAGGCAAGTAATTTGCGCCCCCTAACCCGCGGGATTTTAGCACTCGAGTCTCTTTCACTAGATTAGTTAAAGAAACCCTTACCCCCTAAGCACATGTATTGTTTGTTATGAAAATACTGATGTAATTAAAGTAACCTTTTCGGCCAATCAGGAAGCGGGTCTCATAATGGGTGGCCTCTCGCTCTAATCAGGTGATTAAAAAAGAAAAACCCCCATTGAACTCCATGCGTCCGGCGCCCCGCATGTAGATTAGGGGGCCGGGGGCATGGCTGGGGGGGGCAGCGCCCCCAACGCACCAGCCGCCACTGACCAATGGGCATTTGAGACACAGTCTAGACCCGACCCGCCATTTTCAGCCATAGGGCAGCCGCGCTGGACATATCCCAGCCTAAAGATGGAGGCAGCCGCAGACAGTGTGTGAACTGTGTATGTCAGAGTCAGAGAGTGACACTGCGGATGCGCCCCCCCCAGATATTGCGCCCGGTGCGGCCCGCCCCCCCTGCACCCCCCACGCTACGCCACTGATATTATGCTCAGAACCTGTGTAATTAAAGGTGGACCTGGTTATAAGGGATGAGGTGGCAACCCTAGTGGCAAAGTAGCTCATGCGTCCACTCTCTTTGTTAGGGTTGCCATTAACAAATGACACCGCAAGCATGATAGTGCATTCACGTGCTGCTATAGTGTGGATGAAGAAAGGAATGAGTTTATGGTCCGTCAGTAGTGTATGTTTCCAGATCTCCTCACAGGTAAATTAGTTTGGCTCTGAAAAATGTAAAGCGTAACTCTACTTGGGTGATCTATTTACATTACATGGATTTTAACAAACTTTGTTGCAGATTCCTACCTTTTGTTATTCTGAAGAAATCCATGTTTGTTCCTCTGTTCTCCTGTTCTGAGTGGGTCTAATGGGAGTGGTTTCATAATTATCATCCAGCTGTTGCAGGGCTCTAATGAGGAAATCTGCTGGGCCTGCATGCCTTTAGACGTGTTCCTATTGGAAGTATCTCACCAAAAATGAAATTTTTGTTGCAGGGGATTCCAGAAATCTGACTTGTATCTTAGTGCAGACTTCTGGGAAAATTGGCGAGCCAATCACACAAGCAGGAAAAGATGTTTCTGGGGTGTGGTCAGAACACATTCTGTGTACAGAGCAGCTCCAGGTAGCCGTATTGCATTTGCAGAAAATTACAACAGGTGCAGATTGAAAAAAAAAAAGGTAATTTGTAATAAAATTCAATTACAATATGATTTGTGTCACAATTGTATACGCTATATTGTTTTTTCTTTATTTGCGATTTTTTTTTTTTTTTTTTCCCCATGAAAGTGGAGTTACCCTTTAATCATTAGTACAGCTGTGCAGTTACTTGACAGTGTGGAAGACCTAATGGGTGATCCCTGCAAGCTGAAAACATTAAATGCATCTTACATGGTAAAGAATTGGGCCTCATTCACATGAGTGTACCACTTGACCTCCGGAAGGGTTTACCCCCCTTTATGACCAGAGCATTTTTTGCACTCAGCACTGCACTACTTTTACTGCCAATAGTGCTTTCATGCATGACATACCAGTACATCCCCTAGCCTGGCTTTGCCGCCCACAGTAAATGTACTGTGAGCAGGAGGCCAGAGGTTAAGAATATTAGAAAAGGGGCTAAATTAGCCCCTCTTTCTTATGGGATGGTGGAAGGGATAGCTGGGAGTATAGGGTTAAAGTAAGGCTTAGGTAATAAGGCCCATATATTTCCTCAGGCTAATTTTCCCGCCAGGAGGGGTTACTAGGCAGGTTAGTGGGGTCTCTAGGTGACTTAGGTAGTTGTTAGGCAGTTTAGCATATTGCAGAGGGCTCTCAGCGAATGAGCCCCTTCTCCCCGCCCGCTCGCCTCAGCCTATGAGGTGGAGGTTACCTCAGAAGAAGGCTTATTTAAGCTGCTGCCCGTCTCAGGGGGCTCAATCTTCAGGAATCTTTTACCTGTTTTCAGCGCTCCTGTGTTCCTGCTTTCTGGTGGTCTCCTGCAGCGATGTCCCTCATCCGGCAGTTAATTGAGGGGGCGGGTGAGCAGGGCGGCGAGGAGTGGATCCGCAGATGTCTCCAGCTTCCCCGGTCATCTGCAGCGGTGGAACCGGCGGCCCCTGCATCGTTGGCGGCGACGGTGTTAGGAGATGGAAGATCGTCTGCCGGGTCAGAGTTCGCGTCGGGTCAAGCTGAGGTGATTCCGCCGGATGTCGATGCCGGTCACCGGACGGGTGACGTAGGCGGTGAACCCGAGCAGCGGAGTAGTTCCGGGGCAGTCGGCCCGGACAGAAGGAAGAGAACACCGAGGATGAGGTACTCACCAGCGGCTCCGAAGCGCCCGGCCGGGCGGAGCGTGGACAGCGGGGACCGTCGCGGACGCCCGGAGGAGGTCGTGTCGAGCAGGAGGAGCGTGTCGGCGGGCTCAAGGCCGACCGGATCGCAGAGAGCCGGACGTCAAGCTGGAGGGAGGCCGCCTGCTGCTGCGCAGGGCGCGCTCCTCCAGGTCAGCAATCCACCGAGCAGCCAGCAGCATGTCTCTCAGGAGGAGACATACCAGCCTGAGGATCCGAATACCCCAGGGGACCAGCCGGTACTGGGCGGTGAGTGGCCGGGTTCTTCAGACCCGGATGCTTTTTTCTCCATGTTTAGAAGTTTCTGCCAGAATTTTCAGTCTCACAAGCCGGCAGAGATGGTGCCTGATCTTTCTGAGGTCTGGTCGCCCCCTAGTGTCCATAGCAAAGGTAGCATGTTTGACACTGCGAGGGTTCAGAATCTCCCTGAATCGGTTTTGAAGGAAGCTATGCCCTGTGCCATTTCACCCCTGGGGATGCACTTGCCTGACTCTTTGAAAGAAAAGATGGCAAGGTGCTTATATTGATTTATTGTCATTACTTCCTTCAGCTAGAGAGTTTATGACAAAAGGAGATAAGAAAGAGGAGGAAGCTGATAGAAAACGTTTTGTGCCAAAGTCGATTTTTAATTGGCTTCAGGCGTTTTGTATCTATTCCTCTATCTTGTGCGAGAGGTTCCCCGGTAGAAGTGTGGGTTTATTCCACCACATCGAGATTATCCTTGAAGCTTATAAAGGATTTGGGGGGGTTGCTTGGTACAATTATGACATAGCCTTTAGACAGAAGATGGCGGTCCATCCTGGTTTGTCCTGGGGTTCTAAGGATGTTGGGCTGTGGTTGGATTTATTTCTTCCCCAGCGGTCCTTTCAGCCCCGCTTCGCACCTGGTGCCCAGGTGCCCCAGCCAGCAGCCCCCTCGGGTTACAAGCGTGGGATCTGCTTTGCCTTTAATGATGCGCAATGCAGATGGCCGGGTACGTGCAAATACCGGCACGAATGTGCGTTTTGCGCCGGGGCTCACCCGGTGGCCAAATGTTTCAAGCGTATGTCGGGGGCCCAGCAGGGAGGTGTTCCTAAGGGCCCAAACACCAGTGAGGCTGGCAGAGCTGCTGCCTTGGCTGCAAACATACCCCGACCGGTGGAAGGCGGATCTGTTAACTGAGGGTTTTCAGTTTGGTTTTCGCCTTCCGCTGTTTTCAGGGCAAGGATGCACAGTTGTTCCAAATCTAAAATCTGTAGAGGGTATGTCACATGTGGTGTTGCAAAAGATAAATAAATAAATTCTTGAAGGAAGGTTTGTGGGCCCATTTTCTTCACCTCCTTTTGAAAATTTTAGAGTGTCCCCGATTGGTATTGTCCCCAAAAAAGAGCCGAATTCTTTTTGTTTGATCCATCACCTGTCGTATCCGCGGGGTGATTCTTTAAATGAACAGATAGATATGGACTATGCATCAGTGCATTATTCTACATTTGAAGATGCTCTGTGTATAGTTAAGGGGTTAGGTAGGGGGGCATTGCTGGCAAAGGCGGACATTAAATCCGCTTTTCGGTTATTGCCCCTACATCCTTCCTGTTTCAGTTCACTGGGTATCTTTTTTGATGGAAAATATTACTTTGACAGGTGCCTTCCTATGGGGTGTTCACTTTCCTGCTATTATTTCGAGTGTTTTGCTACATTTTTGGAGTGGGTGGTGAAGCAGGTATCTGGGAAGTCCCAGATAATTCATTATCTGGACGATTTTTTGTTTATGGGGAAAGTGGACACCCTTGATTGTGCATTTATTCAAAAGACTTTTTTCATGCTTTGCGAGGCCTTTGGCATCCCTTTAGCTGGGGAGAAGACGGTGGGGCCTTGCACATGTATCGAGTTTTTAGGTATCACCGTGGATTCGCAATTGATGGAGTTCAGACTGCCACCTGACAAGATTCGTCGGCTGCGAGGTATGTTGTACCTGGTAATGAGAAAAAAGAAAGTGTGTCTCAGAGAGATGCAATCTCTACTGGGCTTGTTGGCCTTTGCCTCCAGAGTCATACCTGTGGGGAAGGCTTTTTCCAGGAGGTTGTATCTCTCTGTATCTGGTTTGAAGTCTCCCTCAGCTCATGTTAGGGTTACTCATGATATGAGGGAGGACTTATTGGTGTGGCTGCAGTTTCTGGCCAACTTTAATGGGAGGGCTGTCTGGCAGGATGATTTTATTTTGGATTCTGATTTCCTGCTTTTCACCGACGCTGCGGGTTCAGTGGGTTTCGCAGCAATTTGGCGAACGCACTGGTGCGCGGAGCGGTGGTGTGAGCGGTGGAAACGTACAAAATTGATTAAGAACATTGTACTGCTGGAATGGTTTCCCATTATTGTGGCTTTGGAGGTGTGGGGTGAGAATTTTAGGAACCTGCGATTGTTGGTTAGTACGGATAACAAGGGAGTTCTGTACGCCATCAATTGCTTGTCTTCTAGGTCTCCGCCGGTCATTGCTTTGCTCAGGTACATGGTTTTTAAATGTCTGTCGTTAAATGTGTGGATTAAGGCGACTTATGTTCCTGGGAAAAGCAATGACCTGGCGGATTCGTTATCTCGTTTCCAGGTTCAGAAGTTCTTTCAGCTCCTTCCAGAAGCGGATACTGTGGGCGTGCCGTGCCCGACTCACCTGTGGGAGTTAGTTTAGAATTGGTGATGGACAATGTGCAGCACTCAGTGGCACACAGCACTTGGTCGGGCTATCGATCGGCGTTTGCTGTGTGGCTGTCTTTCCTGGACTCTTTGCACAGCCCTCGGGAGTCCTTCTCAGAGGAGTTGGTCCTATTTTTTCTAAACTCGCTTTTTGCAAAAGGTTACTCCTGGACGCATGTCAATAAGATGTTGGCAGGGGTTTCCTTTTTTGTCAAACTACAGGGCCATCCGGCCTGCTCATCCTTTTTCTCGGTGCAGCAGGCCCTGAAAGGTTACAGGAGGAGAATGGCTCATAGTGATTTGAGGCGCCCTATTACAGTTGAAATTTTGTCAGGATTATGCGAAGTTGTATCCAGCGTATGTTATTCGTCGTTTGAAGCGATACTGTTCAGAGCGGTTTTTTCGTTGCTATTTTTTGCGGCGTTGCGGATCTCTGAGCTCATCCCGGTGCGCTCAATTGCGGGATCAGGTTTTGAGCTAGCTAACGTTTACTGTTCTTCGGAAAGGTTGAGCATTTTTTTAGTCAAATCTAAAACGGATCAAACGGGGGTGGGGCACTGGTGCCACCTGAACAGGTTTCGGGGTTCACAGGTTTGTCCTGTGCAGATGGTCTCTGCTTATTTACAGGTCAGATCGGGTAGTAATGTTTATTTTTTGATTCATGAAAATGGTAAGACATTGACTAAATATCAATTTGATTTTGTTTTTAAGAAATGTTTACAATCACTTGGTATGGGTCGGTTGCGGTTCTCGTCACATTCTTTTAGGATTGGGGCCGCAACCGAGGCTTCTAGGGCAGGTTTAGGGGTTGGGTCTATCAAGCGTATAGGGAGATGGAAGTCCAATTGTTACACATCTTATGTGCGACCTAACCTCATCTCTGCTCCTTTCAGGTGATCCCTTGCAGGTGTGGATTGTGGGGCACTCATATGTTTTTTGGGCACAACAGCGAGCAAGGCAACGGATATACTCGGAGCTCCTTGGCCTGGATCGGGAAAGTTTTCAAGTTGTTTGGTTCGGTAGGAGGGGAATGCGGTGGGAGGAGTTGTTCCCCTTTTTAGATGACCTCTTTGTGTCCCGCCCCCCTCCTGATATTATTGTGGTGCACTTGGGAGGTAACGATGTGGGTAAAGTTAGAACCCTGGATTTAATTTTCCGTATCCGTGATGACCTGCACAGCCTGAAAGTGAGATTTCCGGGAATGGTTGTTATGTTTTCGGAGATAGTTCACAGGCTGGTTTGGTCATCCGGTCGTTTGCGTTTACTAGGAAAAGTCAAGAAGCGTGTTAATCGGGCGCTTGAGAAATTTCTAGCACAGGTGGGGGTATTGACGTATAGGCACTCGGACCTAGAGGGTGGAATTAATGGTTTATATCGGGAGGATGGGGTTCACCTCTCGGGTATTGGCCTGGATATTTTCAATGCCAACCTTGGTTCGTTAATTGAAATGGCCGCGCTGCGGGGGTTTGGTGACAGGCAATGAGGCATTGCCTGTCCTGTGGATGTTGATCAATTTGATCTGCTGTAAATGACAACCCGAGTTGTTTATGACTGGGTTGGTCTGTATTTTATATATATTTTTAAAAAAAAATGGTTTATGTTTATATTTGATACCAGTTAATAAAGTAAGCCGCGGCCTTTTATCCAAATTGGTGTCTGAGTGCCTTATTATTATTATTATTAAAAAAAAAAAAGGTAAGCATTACTCCTTCCTACCATCCCATATTAGAAAAGGGGCTAAATTAGCCCCTCTTTCTTATGGGATGGTGGAAGGGATAGCTGGGAGTATAGGGTTAAAGTAAGTCTTAGGTAATAAGGCCCATATATTTCCTCAGGCTAATTTTCCCGCCGGGAGGGGTTACTAGGCAGGTTAGTGGGGTCTCTAGGTGACTTAGGTAGTTGTTAGGCAGTTTAGCATATTGCAGAGGGCTCTCAGCGAATGAGCCCCTTCTCCCCGCCCGCTCGCCTCAGCCTATGAGGTGGAGGTTACCTCAGAAGAAGGCTTATTTAAGCTGCTGCCCGTCTCAGGGGGCTCAATCTTCAGGAATCTTTTACCTGTTTTCCCCTCCCCCCCTCCCCTGGTTTTGTCGCGGCTTCACATAAATTAACTGGTTTGGGTCACCTCTGTTTCAGAGGGGGACGTGTAATTTTATTTATATTTATTATTCTGTATTTATTATTGATATGGTATATGGTTGGATGTTGATCAATTTGATCTGCTGTAAATGACAATCCGAGTTGTTTATGACTGGGTTGGTCTGTATTTTATATATATTTTTTAAAAAAATGGTTTATGTTTATATTTGATACCAGTTAATAAAGTAAGCCGCGGCCTTTTATCCAAATTGGTGTCTGAGTGCCTTATTATTATTAAAAAAAAAAAAAAAAAAGGTATATGGTTTAGATATACTTGTTAAGTTTGGTTGTTTAAAAAAAAAAAAAAAAAAAAAAAGGTAAGCATTACTCCTTCCTACCATCCCATACCCCCATGCAAGGGCTGTGTTTACCCGCACCGGGATGCACGGGACTTCTGTGCAGGCAATCCCCTTCATGTTAATTTGGATATCGCAGCTGCATGGACACAGCTACTACAGCTACTACTCCCTGTTTGATAGCTATGGGAGTCAATGGATGTCATAGTGGGCATAGCAGCTGTGTGCCAATTGGCATGAGTTAGAGTGCCCACACAGGGATGCATGGTACACTTGTGTATCCCCATGCAAGCAAACACAGCCCTTGCACAGGTGTATGCTCATGTAAATGAGGCCTCAACATAATTCTGACTAACTAAAGAAGTTTTGTTGGATGTGCCCTGTGAGACGCCTCCATCCCCATACAGTATACAAAGAAACATGACTTGCCTGTGGGACTTTCGATGAGGTGAAACACGCTCAATGATAAAATCCAATAAAAGTGATTTTTTGGTAAAAACAATTTCTTCTACTAGATCAACAGTGGCATAATTGCCATATTGGTCAACATACACATCTTACTTCCATAGCCAGGTACAGTGTTTTAAAGATCAATTCATAATAGGTGTGCGCTTAACATAATTCTGCCATGAGAAATATATATGAAAGACTGCTGTTGATGCCCCCCTAAAAAAGTCTTGTTTTAGTATTTTCTGGCCTGGAATAAGCATACAATTCCGATATCAGAAGGCATTTTCTGCACACTTGCACCAGGTGAGTGACCCAAAGTACTGAGCAAGGTCAGCATGATAGCCAGGCAATTAGCATTTTCAGAAGGAGAGCTTAGCAATGACAGCTTCCACATTGCTCCTATGGGGGGGGGGTGATTTATTTTTTTAAGACCAAATGGATTTACTTTTAGGCTGTTGTCCCAGCAATAGGCAAGAAATGCACAACAATAGCAATATTATTAATACAGTACAATGTTATAAAAAATAATACTGGCAAATGTCATATTCAGTAGCCATCTTACCTATATCCGTGTAGTTGCTGTGGTAAATAAATCTCTTTATGCCAATATAAGAAAATAGGAATAACTGGTCAGATAAGGCCAGGGTTTCTCATGTTCTCCTCATCTCTTCACAGCTGAGATAGTTTGGTTCTGAAAAACTTGCTAATTAACTAACACAGCTGTGAACCTGCCTGACTGTGTGGAAAATGCAGGCTCACTGATAAAGCAACTACAGGGCTGAACAAGGCACATAGGTTCATTCTGCAAAGTTACTTTCTTATGCTGGCCATACACTATATGCAAAATCGTTTAAACTAATTTTTGAAAAATGAACACTTGGCCGTGAGAGACGATCGTGCCATCACCACATTTTGATTGATAATTGTTCAATGGACATAAATTAATCAGTTTTTCATTCAGTTTGTCACATGTGCCTAGTGCAAACTGTTCGGGCGAGAAATACATTAACCTTTCAATTTATACCGTAGTTTGTTTGGCAGAATTTTCCAAACCGTTCCTTCGACTTTTTAACTCTGAAAAGTTAAAACTGATTTTCTATTTGTGTTCATTAACTGGACGAAAAACGAATGGACCAAATGAAAGATTTTCGAATGATTTTTCGGCTAGTGTATGGCCAGTGTATGGCCAGCTTGGTTCACAATAATGCGATGTGGCAACCCTGCGAATCCACTGCAGTTTCCTGCATCGCACCTGACTTGCAGGCAGTTCACACTGCCAAATGCAAACTGCTGGGAGTGTCAATACAAAGTTAATGACAACCCCAGATCAGTTTTCATATCACATTGCCAACTGTCGATTCGCGTGTGAACGCTCATGCAATCCGATTCTGCGGCGGACTAAAAAAAGGGTACTGCATGAGTTTGGCCTGAATGCGATACAAATTCAGCCATACAATCTGTATGGCTGAATTTGCATTGCACAGTCATCACATGTGATTTGCACAGCAGTGAGGTGCGAATCACATGCGATGTCTGATGTTGCAACTGGCCCTTATTAATGTTTTATGAGGTAAACTTCCCATAAGTGAAATACAGGGGATTCCTTTACCATCACTGACCCCTCTAAAACAAAAAATGCCTGTCTTCATTATGTCAGGATAACAACTAAACAAAACTAGGATAAAACCTCTATATATATTTTTGTGCAGATTCATACCTTTCTCTTTGCCATGTCCTCTCGTTAAGCCCTGGCTCACAATGAGGCTGTTTTAAAATTGTGCGAGTTCAGTTGAACTCGCATGATTTCAAGCCCGCATTTCAGTCCAGCTTCGGGGGAGATTTCACAGACATGTGCGGGTTCCTGCACAGATGTCTATGGAAATTGCCAAAAGCAAAGTCGGCGTCACACCCATTCAGGCGGTGCCATTGTTGGAAATTTGCTCCGATTTGACATGTCAAATCGCACCAATGTGAACAGGGGCTTAAAATCACTCTTCATTATAATTGTGTGCTGCAACACTGTTGCGTTCTGTCCATAATACTCTGCGTAAACAGTTACATTTTCAGGACAAGCTTTCAGGGCCTAACCGCTTCCTCTAAGGTTCAAGCAGCACTGATACACTACAGGTTTTAGGGCTCATTCACACCAGTGAAATGCGTTGAACACAAGGCCGCTGATGTGTGATGGGAGACACAGTGCTGATGTGGAAATCACATTTTTTCTTGTGGTTTTAACAGAACTTTATGGAAACATTAATGCCCCGTACACACATGCAGATTATCTGAAGACTTTTGTCTGCAGACTTACCAAAACCATATAATATGAAGTCAAACCTAAACACTTTCAATTTGTATGCAATCCGGCAGGCTCTTGCACTACATAGAAAAGGTAAGTCTGCAGACAAAAGTCTTCAGATAATCTGCACGTGTGTATGGGGCATAAGAGAGACAATTTATTACATTCCTATCCTTTGCAGTGGTTCACAGTGCAATTAACTGAGCTGAGAAAAAAAAAAATGAAAAGCAACTCTGTGGTGTGACATGATTAAACATTTTGCCTTGTCTGTGCGTTGGATATAGCTACCAGTGTAGCCCCAACATATCTGATGTGAAAAAGGCCCGTTTAAAAATAGTAAGAAATCTTGCTGCAATAGTGCACTAATGCAGCTACAATCAACTTAATTATGTCCTGCCATCTTGTAGAACTGTAATTAGAAAAAGCTGCATTAACTGCTTTCCCTCAGAGGTTAACGGGGTTTAGAAAATATCTGACTAAAAATGTAACTTACTGCAGGGGATGTCTGAAACGTGACAGGGGGCTGCAAACTTCTGGGAAAAGCAGTGAGGCAATCTCACTGACACACAGTTTGTTTTCTGGGGGCATTTTTGTACACCAGCTGAAATCCCTCAGGTTGCTATTTTGCAAAGAATCTTCTTTTTTTTTATTCTCTTTTTACAGTTTTAGAAGATTGCAGAAACTGCAGACTAACTCAGGTAATTTGCTTTAAATAAGATTAAAATGAAAACATGTTGTATTAAATATACTGTACAGATCGTCCTTCTTTTCCTGCCTTTTTATTATTATATGTATTTTGTCATTGCCCTGCTTCAATTACAAATCAGTATTATTAAATGCAGCTGTGTTGTTTGCTCACAGGATAAATGGCTGTAATGAAGATACTCCATTTAGGGAAATTGGGCCATGCAGGCAGCACTCAGCTTTCTACATTCATCAAAAGCTTGCAATTGTAAGGTGTGCTCTACAAATGATGTAGCCCTTGTTCAGATTAGTGGGTTTTTTAGACGTGTAACGTAGTAGGCTGCCACAGAACACTGAATTCTCATACTGATCAGTTGGCTCCATTCATAACTTGCAGGTGTTGCAGTACAATGTGTTATGGGAAAATATAGCCTGCAAAATTTTAATTTCATCAGTGTGCGTTTTGGTGCCTGTAAGTTGATGATAATAACAATGCAAACCTATTTAAATTTTTTTCGATTTTAAAGCAGCACACCATATGACAAGAAGGATTATTATTTTTTTGCATGCACAAAGCATAAAAAGGGATGCACAGTGACATGCATTAATTCACAAAAATTACAACATAATACATTGGGTGCTCATGTACACAGCTGCCTGTGAGGTTCAGGTGCATTTTCCTGCCCAGGAGCCACAGGTGCTGCATATAGCTCCCCCATATAAATAAATGGTTGTACGCAGCTATACGCCAGTAGTTGTGTGTACAGATGTAAAACTTTTGACATCTGTATACGAGTATACATATATTTGCATATACCCGCATACAGCCATTCATGTCTATGATGCAGCTGTAAGCAGCGCTGGTGGCACCAAGGCATGGAAACACACCCAAACTTTGTTGTATGACCCCAGGCGGCCATGTACATGAGCATTATAAATGCATAAAACTATGAAAATTTTCTCTATGATTCCAGTCAAAATACATGACCCTATTCTGTCGCACAAGCATACACTCACAGCAGAGGGGCTTTGTTTCTAAGCAAAACACTTGGGTGAGAAGTTCCCTATAGAAGCAGCTATTATGACTTATGATGCAGGCACTGACTCAATGAATACGATCAGCTTTATCATTCACAAATTAGTATGTGGCCAGAACTCTGAAGTTCAGACAAATTTTAAACAGCTGGTTTGTTATGTGATGGATTCCCTTCAAATAGGTTTGCTGCACACATGTGTTTGTATGTACTCTAAAAAGAGGGGTCAAGAGTAATGGTGGGCTCAGGCGTGTTTGAGTTCCCACATGCCCAAACCCGCCAGGAAGCCAACAATGCACCCTGCTAATCACAGGTACTGAGACATTTCCTAATCTGTGCAGCTGTGGATCGGGAAATGTCTCTCTGCCTGTGATTAGCGGGGTGCAGTGTTGGCTTCCTGGTGGGATCGGGCACCTGGGAACTTGAACATGCCCGAGCCCATCTCTAGTTAAGAGCTTTTAGGGCCCCTTCGCTCTGGTATGCTTTTTTTTTTAACAATGCATCTTGCGTCTTTTACATGCTGTTATTGCATTTGTAGTGTGCTTTTTGGCTTCCTGACTCCCAGCATGCCCTCAAGAAACATGGACACGTGACTCAAAAATATGCACCAAATTCACAGATGGGGTACGCTTTAGATGCACTTTTAAAGCATTTTTGCTGCATTCCTATAGATTACATAGGAAGGTGCATTTTTAGTGTGCTTAAAAAAAAAGCACACCAAAGATGCAACCTGCAGGACTTTCAAAACACAGTGCAGCAATGTGAGCAGATACATTCACCTATGAGCCTGCAAAGCATTGCACCCGTGATCAGCAAATTGTGGGTGCCATGCAGGGCTATTGCACTCTGTGTAACCTGCTCATACAAGCAGGCACTTACACACTGCCAGGAAGACTCAATGAACTACCTACAATGCTCAACAGTGCCTTGATAGTTAATTGAGAACTACATGCTGATATCCCGAAATGATGTTGGTACTTGTAGTTTTTCATTCACAGAAGATTTTAAATTAATGACGTGGCTGGGCAGGCAGAAGCCTGCATATTAATTAAATTGTGATAGCAAGCAGGGGGAGAAGATCCTCCGCTTCCTGGCAAAATGAGGGATCAAGGGGTATCGGGGCTGGCGCATCTGAACATGGGTGTAACATGTTACAAAAGGTGAACTTATCCATTAAAAGGGAATAGTTTTCGTGCTGGAGTGGTGTGTTTTAGTGCAGCTAAAGTGCACCAGTGTGAAAGAGACTTTAAAGTTTGTTTTCTATGAAAAATAATAAATGCATATATTTTTGCAGGAATATTGTGTAATAGTTTAGAAGCTGCAGGGATTTCGAATGAACTATGAGAGTTCTCATCAGTGCCCTCACAGTCCATTGAGAGCTACAAGCTATCAGCTGTAATGGCTGATGGTATGGTGGTTCTCTCGTTCAAAAATTGTTCAAAGATCGCTGTGAATGAATGATGCGGATGTGTGGGTGAAGCTCCGCTTGGCCACAAAGTTTTTAAAATGTGACAGGGTGCGGCACAGGGAGGAGGGGTAGATCAGGAGTGTGGGGAGCAGGTCTAACAGCATTGCCACTGTGGTAATGTGAAGTGTTGGTCTATGGCGCTCCAGATGACATCGTAGTGACGAAATGGGCAGGGCTGAGATTAGCGTCAATACGTCACTTCCGCTATGAGTGGTTCTCAGGCGTGGAATGTGGAAGCGCCATGGTAATGGCAACCGCTGAATACAGACTGCCTAAACTGTAAGTTATTGCGTTTCTTTGAATAAATCATTTGAAATACTACACTATGGGGCATTCTATTCCTTCTTCCTGAGCATCACCAGACCCTACTAAATACTGGTCAACAGAGAGGGGGATACACCCAGATAAGGACAGGACAGTACCCTGCAAACGCCTTTACCCCTGTTGAAAGGGGTGGGCATTCTGGTCAGTGTAACTCCTAGTGGGCATCACGGGTGAAAGCACAGAAGACACGGATAAAGTGTTCCACCTGTATGGATTTTCATTGATACAGCACCAATGGATACATTGGACTTTTTTACCATCACGATAGCTGGCAGATGGGACTGAATGAAGCACTTTAAAGACTATTATTGATTGTATTGTCACAATTTTTTTTGCACCTTTTTTTTGCACTATTTAGCACTTACTGGCAAACATACACCAGGGACTGGCAAACCACCATAAAACAGTCCCCCTGGTGATTAATGAATAATAGCACTTTTGCATTTTTTTCCTTCTGGGAGTATTTGTAGTCTCTTCAATTATAGCACGTATAGCACTGGCACTTTCATTAGCAAGTTGCACATATTTATTTAAATGTGGTATTTTATACTTGTATTTGTGATTTGAAGTTGGCATTTATTTATTCATGCACCTTTTGGAAAACATCACTACATGGGCAACATTTATATGTTTTTTAATATTTATTTTTTCACATGGTGATACATATTCCCTTTTAAACATAGACCAACACTTCACATTAACACTCTGATTCCGTACCCCAATCCACAGGGGTAAGTTGGTGGCAGCTTACACCTTCAATATTCAGTAGGTTTCTCATAGTGCTGGTTCTACTAGTTTTTCTTCTTATAACAGCATTGCCACTGACCACCAATGTGGATGCTATTATTGCAGTCACTGGCACTAATGCCGGGAGTTGTTATTGGGATCACTAGCTCTTATTGAAGTCACTGATACCAATAATGGGGGTTATTATTGTGGTCATTGACCTCAGTACTGGGAGTTATTATTGCATCAACTAACTGTAATCCTAGGAGCTACTTTTACTGATATCAATGATGGGGCTTTTTTTAGTCCCAATTTCTCTTCAATGTGTGTTGTGGTAAAAAAAATACAGCAATTCAAAATTGCAATATTCCAAACAAGACAAACACACCGAAAAAATAGAGTAAACATGGCCGCCGCACTTTATTGGTTTAAATAATTAACAAAATAAATTTATAACAATCTTTCAAGATATGCATTTGAAGCAATAAATCTGCTCAGTCCTCATGAGTCAAGCATTAATAATCAACATTTTTAAACAGCCCCGCTTGAAACTAGGTGACAATCCTCTTAAAGTGCCAGCGATAAAGGGTGGGAGGGAGGGAAGCTTGTAGTGTTGCTGCCGACTACTCTGAGGGAAGACTGCTGAAGAGAAGCCCCTTTTATAGGGAATTCCAAGATTCAGGAAAGTCCTGGAGAAAACTGGAAGCTTTCTTAAAAGGGCAATAGAAATAATACAGTACAACTGAGGCAGAAGTTGTTGCCGCCTTAAGTATCAAGAAGCATACTTAAAAAGGCAATATACAAATACAGTAACGCTGAGGCAAAAGGCTGTTGCCGCTTTAAACAATAGCAAATTAATTGAGCCCCCTTTTTCCCATTCTCTTTGAATGGGCTGTCTAACTCGATGCAATGCACTTCATCACATGAAAATTAGCTGCTATTGGGAAGTTCTGGAAGCGTCAGGTGGCACAGATGAGGCCCTCTATAAGGGCTTATTTACATCCGTGTAGGCTTTTGAAGAGCAGTCTGCAGAGGTTGTTTGACAGGCAGCTGGGAGATGTTGTGTCACCTCCTTACAACCTGTTCCTGTAAATCCTGCACAAAAGTGCCACAGCCACTTGCATTGCAATGGCTGGTTTTGGTATGGCCCCATTCACTTGGATGGGTCGTGTGCCATGGCATGTGTACAGCCCCTCAAGATATACTGCAGCAGGCTGGCTCGGCTGCGCAAACCACCACACCTGTACGCCGGTTCGTGGGAGCGCTCCTGGGGGCAAGCACGGGGATGCCGATCCATGGGGTCGGCGGCCGTGATTGCCGCCGGGCACCTGCGATCGCTCCCCGCTGAGAGAGGACGGCCTGCTGTAAACACAGCAGACCGTTGTTCTCTCTGAAAGGATCACAGGTCTCTGAGTTAATTTTACAATTCTCTCCCCCCATACAGTTAGAAAACACTCCCCTAGGCTCACCCTTTGATCACCACTGGGTTAACCCCTTCCCTGCTAGTGTCATTAGTACACGAACAGTGCATATTTTTACATTACTGATAGTAATGTAACTGGTCCCCCAAAAGTGTCAATAATGTCAGTTAGGGGTCCAATCTGTCCACCGCAATGTCATAGTCCCGCTAAAAATCGCAGATCGCCGTCATTACTAGTAAAAAAATAAATAAATAAAAATGACATTATAAATCTTTCCCCTAGTTTGTAGACGCAATAACTTTTGCACAAACCAATCAAAATACGCCTATTGGGATATTTTTTTACCAAAAATATGTAGCCGAATACAAATTGGTCTAAAGGGATGACAAAATAGATTTTTGAAATTTTTTTGGGAAATGTTATGTAGAAGAAAGTTAAAAATGTTTTTTTTTTTTTTTTTCTCAGAACTTTCACTCTTTTTTTTTTTTTTTTTTGTTTATAGCACAAAAAATAAAGATCACACAGGTGATCAAATACCACCAAAATAAAGCTCTATTTGTGGGGAAAAAAGGACATTTTTATTTAGGTACAGTGTTGCACGACCGTGCAAAAGTAAGGCAATGCCGAATCGCAAGAAATGGCTTGGTCATTAAGGGAAAAATCCTTGCGGTCCAGAAGTGGTTAAGTAGGGTAGTCAGGGGGCAGTAAAACTGCAGCTCAAATGCCTATTTTTACCATTCTCTCACAGCTGCAAGTGTAAACTAGACCTAATTTTCAAGTTGGTCACAGCTGTTCTACATGAGGTGAGTTAAACCTCACATCTGGCTGAGTCACTCATCTGAAGTAAAAAAATATTCCATCAGCGTGTTTTCCTATTTGACATTCTTTTTATGATCCATTTTTTTTTCCTTTCTCTGACGCTCAGTAATAAGCGGCAGCAGATAGCAGGCTGAAATGTCAAACTGTTGTGCAATGGGGAAAGATCAGGTCACTACTGTCATACATTTGTTCCCAAGCTTTGCAGTAACTTCTAATTTTTTTTTTTTTGGCGTGGGGTTCCCCTTTAAGATCCTCAGAGCACAAGTTGCATGCCACATGTTGGATCAAATCCAACTTGGATGCGACTTCCATTCAAATCAATGGGCTGAAAGTCAGATCAGTTAAGAGAGCTCTCATAGGAAACCATTGATTTTGCAATAAGCTGCGTTTAGCCACATCAGGCATTTTTACAGCTGTAACGCCGGTCTTCAGAATGCGCTGGCCCTGGGTTTTTTTTTTCTTGCAGCTTCACATGGACACATAGAATAACATTATTTTCACTAATAGACACAAATTATTTTAAACCGGGGAAGAGGATTATCTAGATTTCTTTAGATGAGCAAAAAACAGGGTGATACAGTTACAGGATATAATGGTGGGAAATAGAATGTGCACATTTATTTCTGAAATAACACAAAAAGTTAGGAATATGCCACTTGATAAATGGAGATGCACACAATTTCAGCACTTTGTGCACTCCTCTCTACCGCAGCCTCTGCGGGAGGGGGGGGGGGATAAAATGAGGCTAGTAGAGAAATTGTTATGTTCTTCCGCATGTACAAGGCATAGCATATCTAAAATATATAAGATTCTGCTAAGGGAAGTAGAACCTGTATACCCACCATATTTAGGGAAATTAAAGCAGGAATTAGGACCCCTCCGAGATGAGGAAAGTCTTGAGGCAAGCTTGCTACTCATCGCTTGATGTAAGGACAACAGAGATGTGCTTTAAGCTTTTTGCTAGGTGGTATGTTACCCCGTAGAGGGCGCGAAGGTGGAGGGGATGTGAAGCCCCTGGGACCTTTGCGCATCTGTGGTGGGAGTGCACAAAGATACAAGCTTATTGGTAGGGGATCACTAAGACAATTCACCAGATCACAGGAGACTATATCTAGGTGGAACCTTGGAATTGTTTGTTTCACAGCACGGAGAGAAGGGTGATTGAATAATAGAACACATTAGTGGCTCATTTATTGAATGTAGCCAAAAGCCTGATACCGAGATTCTGGTGATCATCAGAAGTCCCGAGGTATGAGGGGTTGGGCTGTAAAAGTGGAATGGGTGAGATCCATGGAGGAAATTATGTTTGCAGCAGAGGATTCCCTTGGGAAATATTTTGATATCTGGGGGGGGATTGGCTGAAGTTCAAAAAATCCGAGAGATATATAAAGAGATGCTTGGTGCTTGAGATCAACAACTGAGGCAGTTTAAGAAGCAGAAATACCTGGGCCTGAGAGGACAGGGTCAGGGTCATGAGACATGACGTAAAAGAGACAGTGAGTCTGGCAGAGAGCCAGGGAGGACGAGGATAGAATAAGGGGGATATGTTGTTGTGTTTTTTTTTTTTTTTTTCTGGAGGGGTTGGGGAGTGTTATTATATTAGAAACTTGATATGAAATGTCTATTTTGGATTGTTAAACTTGTGTAATTCTGTTTTTTAATATCTTTTTTTCAAAATATGAATAAAATGTTAATATAAAAAAAAAAAACACGGAGAAGCGTATTTAAGCTGCAAAAAAAAGTCTAGCACTGGTAAAAGTGGCTGTAAAAACAAAAATGCCCTGTGTGCATGAGGGCTAAATGTCACTATGGGCTGTGCTAGAACAAAGGGGGATGTTTATAAAATGTGGGTGAATAGTTTGTCTCATTTATAAGACCAATTCACTGGGAAGATTCATCTGCACTTTACCTGATCAGGCTACTTTTATTAAGATCTGTTCTTTAATGGTAAAAAAAAGTGCCTACTGTAGTATTTACACAATTTATAACATATCAATTGTGTGGTCCATATTTTCATTTTCAGCTATAAGGGCTAGTTCCCACCTCAATTTGTGTGTATAATGCTTCTGTATTGATGAATGGTTGGTGTGCATTTATGGGCGTGGGGGGGGGGGGGGGGGGGGGATTCCTGCCAGGTAGGCTGTTTGAGGCCCCATCATTTCTAATGGTGGGTCTGGGGACAGCTTTTTAAGTGTTCTTAATAGCCACAAATGCAACCATGGATAATCTGTGCCACTTTTGTATAAGGAATTATTGAGAAAATCCCAGTGTGATTGACCCTCCCAAACAAAGTCAGCATTAACTGAATAATATTACTATTGTGTCCTTATTCATTTCAAAGCAGAACTTGAGAATTTATTGAGGGAATGTAAACCAGTACTGTTACATGAACTGTTGGTTACAACCGAAAAAGTGAGTACTGTATATGCTGTCTTCTTTTGCAGAAATCTGCTGGCTTTAACCCTTTAGAAATATAACAGGGTCTCTTTAACAACCATTTTTTTTAAAGAGCGCCTGTACAGAGGAAAAATGAGAGCAGACATTTGTGAGCTTTGTTATATTGAATCAGTCACTGACTCGGGCTCTGATATTCCTGATTTGCAGACTTGTTCCAAGTCAGCATGTCAAGGACATCTACGACAATCTACTGCATATACCTTAGCTAGGCTACAAGCGTTTTAATCAGGAGGTCAGGAATGGCATTTTAAGTATTTTCTTTCAGTACAATAATCATTTAAGGTGTATATAAACTCTAATCATTTTCTCATATTTGCTGTCTTTTGATCTGTTATAATAAAACCCTTTCAATGGTATATTTTATCGGTTTGACAAGTGCAAAAATAGCTTTTCATCCAGAGAGAAATCTTGTGAGCTGATAACTTCCTGTAATCTCCTGACCTCTGGACTGTTGCCAGTAAGTTTCATTCCCTAGCATCTCCGTTGACTACAAAATCCCCACCTTGTAATGGAGGAGAAAGAAGGTGGTATTAACACCTGCTTTGTCCTACGGTGACCATGCTGTCAGTACAGTTTTTACCCTTGGACAGAAAGTGTGTTAAAGTATAAGTTCATCTTTCTCAACTTGTTACATGTTACACTAGTGTTTAGGGTGTAACATGTTGGGCATCCTCCCCGATCCACAACCTCATTGGGGGGGGGACCTTTCCCGCACCTGCTGTCACAATTTAGAAACCGCAAATGAATGCCCACAAATACCGTCAACCTTTTGCAGCTGGCGGCTTGTAGTTCTCAATGAACTGCAGAGTGACGGTGAGAGCTCCCAGAGTTCATTGAGCTTCCAGGACTTCAGTAACTGCCTGCCCGTGCCAAAGGTACCGACAGGCTGCAAGAGCCTAACATTGTACCAGTGATCTGATCTGCTAATCGTGTGTGCAATGCCTTACAGTCTCCCTAGACAAAAATAAATGCATACATTTTTTTTTTTACCTGCAAAACAATGTGTCTTTATTATTATTTTTTTTAAGGTGATACCTTAATGGTAGGATTATCACCTTTAAAATGAAAGGGGAAAAAAATAAAATGAATGTAGACCAATAAGCTGCAATACATTCAAGTTTTGTTCTTGGGTTTAGATATGCTTCAATGACTCCAATTACCAGAACCCTAATCAGCATACTAATGATAATAATATTCATTGTTTAAAGCATACCTGTCAAACATAGTGTATAAGAGCTACAATGGGATGGCAGACAGGACTTGTTATTAGCTTAACTTAATACTAATTAAATAATGAGACTTACACAGCTCTGGAATTTAAAGGCCGCGGCCGTTTAATGCTTGTTAAAATTATCATTAACAAATTCATAAATCAGAATTGACCCGATTACCAAAATCCGGGTCAAACAAATCCAACTTAACTTTTTAGAAATTATCCACATCAAAATTCAATAATAAAACATACACAAGCATCGTCCACCTTTGCATTACACACAGGTGACCAAAACAGGCATAAACTGACCGCGACAAAAGGAAGAAAAAGGGGTGGGGGGGAGGGAGACAAAACTTGAACTTGACACGGCGATCTCTTCTGAGGTGATTGAAGACTTGTGAGAATGAGCCCCCTTTTATAACCATAGGCAGGCTCTAAAGGCGGGATAAAAACAGGTTAAAACCAGAATCAAACCTAAACTCCCTAGCTACACATATCTCTTAATATGATTGGGGGTTATCTGACCAAACAAACACCTGAATTCTTAATCTGACCTAGCAACAGTTCAAAACTATAGCCTGTCCTCTAACTGCCTTGTTAAAATTTTAAACTGGCCTGTCACCATCCCATCTGTAAAAAGGGGCTTATTCAAACCCCTTTTTCCTTACATGGGATGGCAGACAGGACTTGTTATTAGCTTAACTTAATACTAATTAAATAATGAGACTTACACAGCTCTGGAATTTAAAGGCCGCGGCCGTTTAATGCTTGTTAAAATTATCATTAACAAATTCATAAATCAGAATTGACCCGATTACCAAAATCCGGGTCAAACAAATCCAACTTAACTTTTTAGAAATTATCCATAAGACAGGAGGCTCACGCCCTCCTGTCACCACCCCACCACGCGGCCTTTTCTACACATGTACCCAGGTTAGCATTAAAAACATCTATACCCAGATCCGACAGGTGTACATCGTCAGACCTGTAAAAATCGGGGATCCCACCTTCCAGCTCTAAGTGTCTGAAAGAGAAGACACCGATCCAGCTTAATAATTTAGATAAGGCTCGGTTGATTCTCCTCCTGACTCTTTCAAGTGGCTTAAGCTGACCATGTCTAAACCAAAGGAGTCTGGGTATAATTTCGGAAAATACAAACCGTATACCTGGATAGACAGACCTCAAATAGTTAAAATCGTCACGAATTTTGAAAACGAGGTCCAGAGTCCTAAACTTCCCGATGTCGTTCCCCCCCAGATGAATTAACATCACATTCGGGGGAGGAAGGACTCCTAGTAGCCTAGAGATTTCCGGTAAAAACTCATGCCAGAGCATGCCCCGCTTACTAAACCATTGAATATGATACTTCCGTGGATCCAAGCCAATGTTTTCGGTATAACAGCGTCTCCTGGCCCTTGCGCGTGCCCAGTGTACGAACGAGTGGCCGATGATCCAAATCGATAAACATTGATATCCTGAAAATATCAACAAGACACATTAGGACGAACATACATACGGAATGCATCCGATTTCCCTCTACCAATATTTTTTAACATTTGAACGTTCACTCCTAATCTGGCGGCCTCCGTGGCGGCGCCAATCCTGAAAGAATGAGAAGAGATACAACAGTGATCTAATCTCAGGTATTTCAAACATTTTTTTAACACCGCGTCAAACTGATACTTGGTCAAACTCCTACCAGTTTGATGAACAAACAAGGAACCACTGCAGGGTAACCTCACAGATAAAAAACGCTTCAAAAGCAAAACTGGACATACATCTGAATTCACGTATTGGTTAAGATGAATCCATTTGCCGACACCTAGCTGGTCAGTTTTAGAGGATCGCAGTAAAATACTGATAGAGGACGCATAAATTTTAACATCCGAAAATCGCAAACCGGAATCGCTATTAACATTATGTATTAACTCGGAAATTCTCAGCGCCGCAAAAAACATAAGCGAAAACGCCGCCTGAAACATATCCGACTCGTACTCGGAAAAACAAACATGCCCAGTTGCACGACACAACCGCTCCAAAAGGCGAGGGGTAACCGCCTCCCTGCGATCAGGGTGCCAATTCGATCTCCTATAGCCTTTTAGCGCCTGGCGCACGGAAAAAAATGACGAACAAGGTGGATGATTATCTAATTTCATAAAAAAGGAAACACCCGCCAGCAATTTGTTAATATGCGACCAAGAGTAATTTTTAGAGAACAAGAAATTTAAAAAAGAAAGAACCAAAGACTCGGAAAAAGAATCATGAGAGACGCCAAGCGAAGTCAGATGTGATTTCCAAACCTGCCAGGCCGATAGATATCCGGCCAGTGTAGACGGGGCGAGCGAAAGTGCAATATTATGCGATACCAAGTCTAAACTATGTCCCAAAGCCGATCTGGATAAAGGCAGCTGGTCCGGTCCGCTTCTGAAAACAGCTGAAAAAACCGCTCCATCTGCAGACGAGATAAAGAATCTGCCATACAGTTGTCTTTACCAGGCACATAAGAAGCCTTGATCCATATGTTCAACCGCAGACATCTGGAAACAAGGTACCGCAACAACCTAATGACAGGTGGGGATCTGGAGGAAAGACAGTTGATAGCAAACATCACTCCCCTATTATCTGTCCTTACCATTAAACGTTTATTCCTAAACTGGGTTCCCCAAACCTCCAGTGCAACCACAATTGGAAATAACTCCAGCAAAACGCTGTTCCGAGTATAACCCAACTGCAGCCATCTGTCCGGCCAAGAATCCGCGCACCAGTGGGTTCGCCAAATAGCGGCAAAACCCACTGAGCCCGCAGAGTCCGTGAAAAGACAAAAGTCCTTGTCAATAACAAAATCTTCCTGCCATATTGTCTTACCGTTAAAATAAAACAAAAACTGTAACCAGACCAGCATATCTTCCTTAACTTCAGAAGATAACCTAACATGGGAAGATGGAGATTTCAGACCCGATATAATACCGTACAACTTACGGGAAAACAACTTACCTAACGGTATGATCCTGGAAGCGAATGCTAACAAACCTAGCAACGATTGCATTTCCTTTAGCGTCGTCTTTTTCCTTCGAATCATTTGCAGCAGGCAGTCCTGTAACTTTTCAACTTTTTCAAGTGGTAGACTAAATTCCATGAGTTCGGTATCAATAGTAATACCTAAAAATTGAACCCTAGTAGAAGGCCATTCCGTTTTTTCATGAGCCAAAGGAACCCCAAACTGCTCGCATACCTCAAAAAATGTCTGAAGCAAATGCAAACAATCAGTGGAATTCGCCTGACCCATAAACAAAAAATCGTCCAGATAATGAACGATATCATCAAGACCAGCCTTGAATGAAACTACCCACTCTAAAAAAGTAGAAAAGCATTCAAAATAAAAACACGACAAGGAACAACCCATAGGGAGACATTTGTCGAAAAAATAATGATTCAAAAAGAAAAAACCGAGAGAGTTAAAAGAATCAGGATGAACCGGTAAAAGGCGAAACGCGGATTTAATATCGGTCTTCGCTAAAAGAGCCCCCCTTCCCAACCTCCTCAAAACCACCAGAGCATCCTCAAAAGAAGAGTATTGAACCGAAGCTTCATCCTCGCCAATCTCATCATTCAGCGACCCCCCAAAGGGAAACGACAAATGATGGATAATGCGATAAGTATTAGGTTCCTTCTTCTGAACAATGCCCAACGGAGATATCCGGAAATTGGGAAAAGGGGGGGAAAGAAAAGGACCTGCAAACCTACCCGCAGAAATTTCCTTACCTATTTTCTCTATCACTATGTCCTCAAGGTGGTCAACCGACTTGAGGTTCTTAACAATTGTGCAACCATAACCCGAAAAAGAAGGCAAATAGAACCCGTCAGAAAAACCATCAGTTACCAGAGTGGCTTTCTCCCGGTCTGGGTACAGCTGCAGCCACGGTAACATTGCGCGAAGTTTCACCGGGGTTATGGCCTTTAGAAAAATTACTGGATTGTTGTGAACTGTGCATCTTTTTGAAGCACTTGGCGATGGGGTGGGAACCTGCGCAAAATGAACATTCGTGTTTATATTTGCAGGTTCCCGGCCACTTACACTGGGAGTCATTGTATGAAAAACAAACTCCTTTGCGAAAAGAATGAGGGGCGGGCTGCTGCTGAGCCCCCGGGATGGCCTGTCTACCGAAATTGGATTTGGGCAAAAACAGATCCAGCCAAAGGCTGACATCCTTCACACCCCATTTTAAATGCTGTTGTACGGACAACTTCTGGCGGAAGGCTACGTCATAAGAAAACCAAGCCGTTCCGCCAAAGTTTTTATAAGCTTCCAAAATTATATCTAAGTGTTGAAATAAACCAACACTCTTACCCGGGTGCTTCTCACATAATACGGCAGCATAAATAAAAAATGCCTGTAACCAGTTATTGAAAGTCTTAGTAACAGGCCGCCTCCTGTCATCCTCATCTTTCTTATCCCCCTTTGATACAAACTCCCTGACTGATGGCAGAAGAGAGAGGAGATCGATAAACTTACCATTCCATATCTTCTCCTTTATACCGTCAGAAAGGTGATAACCCAATGGGGACAACTCGCATGGCAGAGCCTCCCTAAGACATGTCTCTGGGAGATTCTGTGACTTAGCTAGGGCAATAGAAGCAGGGACCGGAGGAGAAGCAATGCTGGGGGTCGGGTGACCCACCGGAGACTGCACATTCACAGCCAAAAGCCCACCAGATGGTGCCCAGACATCCAAAGGGGAAGGTTCATGTACCGCAGTCAACACAGGTGTGGAGGATACAGGAAGGTTGTGAAAACTAGAAGCAACAGGCACAGCTGCTATTGCAGCCTCAGAGGACACAGGCATAGGTGAAGAAATAGGCATAGCAGCAGAGGATAGTGAGAGTGAAGGATTGACATCGGTAGATGAAGCAGGCAAAGGATTGGAGGACTGTAGAATAGCCTGGAAAGAGCTCAAAAACCCCTTCATTAATTCTGACAGTGCCTCCGTCGTATTGGGCCCGGTAATAGGCCCTCCTGGAGCCCCCCCTACCCTGCTGATCGCATCGGGAAGGGGGGGGCAAGCAGACCCTCCTATCGCTGATTGGGGAACAGCAGTTGAACTCCAAGCAAGTGAGGGTGATTGAAAAGCTGGGCCCTCCATCGGGGCCTGAAAAGTGGAAGCTAGTGTGGTAGAGGGGCCCTGAGACCCCTGTAGCGCAGCAAGCGCGGTACCCTGGGACCCTAGCACCATGGCAGTTGTGGCACCCTGAGACCCGTGTAGCGTGGCTCGAGAGGTGTAGGCAGTAGAAATCTCACCTGGCCCTCAGACGGGCGGACGATCCGGAACCCTCAGGCGACGATCCTCTTCCGGTGCAGGAACCGAAGGACCCCCGGCGGAACGAGGAGTAGGCCCACTCCTCTCCGATGTTCGCGAAGGCGGACGTGCCGACTGCACCCGTCCGGCGTCGGTGGTCGGCGAGAAGCGTCGTCGCGGAGCCCGTCTCCTCTTCGCCGGGGCGGCATCCTCTGCTGCAGGTCCTCTCGATCCTCTTCTGCGCAGGTCCGCGCTCCGAACGTCAGGATTCTGCGCCGGAGACCTCCGTCCCTCACCGATGACGACACCCGACTTGACCCGGCGACCGGCTCCGTCACAACCGCGGGACGAACGACTTCTTCCGGTGACGCGCCTTGACTCGCGGCGGACCGCATCTCCAGGCAACGTCGGATCCACTCCTCGGCTCCCACTTCTCCGGCCCGCTCGATGAGACGTCTCAAAAGGCTCATGATGCTGGACGACAAGACGTTGGTAAGTTGACACGAAGCTCGACACCAGCCAGACTTGACCCGAAGACCTTCTTCTTCCAGCCGACCGAAAACTTGACCCGATGTTTTTCCTTCGCCAGGCGGACCAGAGTCTTGACACGAAGCCCTTCTTCGTCCAGAGACGGTGGCTTGACCCGAGGCTCAAACGACAGTCACAGCTGTTGAGGAAGAAACTGCAGAGAACCGGTGACAGCCAAATATCCGTGCAGTAAAAGGTCAGTCGGACAAAACTTGAACTTGACACGGCGATCTCTTCTGAGGTGATTGAAGACTTGTGAGAATGAGCCCCCTTTTATAACCATAGGCAGGCTCTAAAGGCGGGATAAAAACAGGTTAAAACCAGAATCAAACCTAAACTCCCTAGCTACACATATCTCTTAATATGATTGGGGGTTATCTGACCAAACAAACACCTGAATTCTTAATCTGACCTAGCAACAGTTCAAAACTATAGCCTGTCCTCTAACTGCCTTGTTAAAATTTTAAACTGGCCTGTCACCATCCCATCTGTAAAAATGGGCTTATTCAAACCCCTTTTTCCTTACATTCCTAACTCTGCTACTCTATAATATGCCAGCTCTTATGTACTCACAACAGACCTAAAACAAAGATGAAGTCAAAAGTCTTGATCTGCAAGGGTCTGGGGAGGCAGATCAGCATTTAAACCAATGAAACGCCATGAGCATGATAGCCAGGTAACTTAAAACACCTGAAAAAGCATTACTGCTGTGATGGAAGGCAATAGTTCACTCCTACACTGCTTAGATTGACTGCTAGGAAAAAATAAATACTGTACCTTCTATTTCTGGGGTTGGGATATCTTTCCGTCCTTGTGACAGAGCTGGTGGTGACTGGGCCAATGCTATCACATGGTGGGGCAAAGACAGTCACCAGATCTGTGTAAGCTCTGAACAGAGAGTCTTGGAGTCCTGTGTCATTCTTTTTTACCCATCTCTTTTAGTTATGTGCATGTAGCAGGATTCTCAGCCGTTGTGCTGGATATGGGTCCCCCTGGGCCACCGGGTGGAGCAAAAGCACCCTTGTTCAATTGTGAGTGCTGAGACAATGATCAGTACAGTATCTTTGGGTTTTTTAGGTTTATTTGAGAACTTGGATGGGAAAAGGGAATGAGTGGGAAACTCCTCTGGCTCAACTATGAACAATTTTCTAGGGACAACTGGTAACGCTTCTTGGCGCTGACTTGTCGCTGACTAAATGCCGGTCAGCGCCGGTTGATGCTGGTTAACGCTGGCTGTTAACTCCAAACTTATCTTGGGCTGCTTTCTCACTTAGAGAAGTCCTTTCTTTAGTTCCCTAAGCACTCATTGCTGAGGTAGCTACTTGTCTAGCTGCGCTGCTAAACACTTCAGGGCCCACACTGGCACCCCCTTTCTCTCTATTATCTTCAGGGCTTCAGCACTGGCACCCCTTTCTCTAATCGTTCTCCTCAGGTTAGCTGGCTCCTGGATCCCCTTGACCTTCTGGAGTGGTCCCCTCTCCTAGGTAGACCCCTGGGCAGTCCCAAGTACTCCCGAAACTTCTGCCCAGCAGCTCCACTCGGTCCACAGCACTCTGAATCCCTCTTTGCAGCCCATCTCAACCTTTGTCCTCTAGGCCGACCACCCATACACTCTCACTTGCACTGACAGGAGGAGAGACAGCCATCACCCTCCTCCTGGGACTCTGCTTCGCGCCAAAGACACTCTGTCATGTGCTCCCCTCAGACTTATACCCCATCCCAGGATGCATTGCGACAGAATCTGCCCTCTAGGATAGATACAAGCCCTGGTGTACTATTGGCTAGGTTTCCTCCACTGTCCAATGAGAGCCCTCATTGGACATAGTGGGGAGACTCCCCAGGCTCAACAGACACCCTGGGAAACACATGACAGCCTAACAAATTGATCAGGCCCTCCTGGTATGCAGACAGGGCCACTCGTATGCTTCTTCCTAGCACCTACCTAGGAGCATGCTACATGTAGTTAAAGAAAAATGATTGAAAACAGAACAATATTGAGTTGTTAAAAGCAGTATTCAAGTCAATGGTGGGGGGGATGGGATGAGTGGCAGGGTCGGGGGGTGGGATGGAATGAGATAAGTGGTGATGGGGGGATGGGATGAGTGGTAGTGGTGGTGGGATAGGATGAGTGACAGCGGTGGTGGTGGGGGGGGTGGGATGAGTGGCAGCGGTGAGGGGGAAATGGGATGAGTGAGGGTGGGGGTGGTGATAGGATCAGTGGGAAGGGTGGTGGTTGGGGGGGGTGGAATTGGATGAGTGGTAGTGGTGGGGGGATGGGATCAGTGGCAGCAGTGGTGCTGGTGTGGGGGGGGGGTCAGTGGCAGCAGTGGTGCTGGTGTGGGGGGGGGGTGGCGGGGATCAGTAGTAGCAGTGGTGCTGGTGTAGGGGGGATCAGTGGCAGCAGTGGTGGTGGTGAGAGGGGGGATCAGTGGTGCTGGTGTGGGGGGGGGGGGAATCAGTGGCAGCAGTGGTGCTGGTGGGGATCGGTGGCAGCAATGGTGCTGGTGTGGGGGGGGGAACAGTGTCAGCAGTGGTGCTGGTGTGGGAGGGGGATCAGTGTCAGCAGTGCTGCTGGTGTGGGAGGGGATCAGTAGCAGCAGTGGTTCTGGTGTGGGGGGATCAGTGGCAGCAGTGGTGCTGGTGAGAGGGGGGATCAGTGGCAGCAGTGGTGGTGGTGAGAGGGGGGATCAGTGGCAGCAGTGGTGGTGTGCGGGGGGGGGGGTCCTTGGCAGTGGCGGTAGTGGTGGGGGGGTTGGGATGAGTGGCAAGGGTGGTGGTTGGGGGGATGGAATGGGATTAGTGGTAGCAGAGGTGGGGGGATGGAATCAGTGGCAGCAGTGGTGCTGGTGTGTGGGGGGATGAATGGCAGAAATGGTGCCCGTGTGGGGGGCGAACCAGTGGCAGCATTGGTGCCAGTGTGGGGGGGATCGGTGGCAGCAGTGGTGCCGGTGGGGGGTGGGGGGGTGAATCAGTGGCAGCAGTGGTGCCGGTGTGGGGGGGGGATCAGCGGCAGCAGTGGTGCCAGTGTGTGGAGGGAGTCAGTGGCAGCAGTGGTGCTGGTGTTGAGGGAGTCAGTGGCAGCAGTGGTGGTGGTGTGGGGGGGATCAGTGGCAGTAGTGGTGCTGATGTGGGGGGGGGTCAGTGACAGCAGTGGTGCTGGTGTGGGGGGAGTCAGTGGTGGCGGTAAAGGGGAATCAGTGGCAGAATTGGTGGTGGTGTGGAGGGGGGAAATCAGTGGCAGTGGTGGTGTGTGTGGGGGGGGGATCAGTGGCAGCAGTGGTGCTGGTGTGGGGGGGGGATCAGTAGCAGCAGTGGTGCTGGTGTGGGGGGGATCAGTGGCAACAGTGGTGGTGGTGAGAGGGGGGATCAGTGGCAGCAGTGGTGGTGGTGTGCGGGGGGATCAGTGGCAACAGTGGTGGTGGTGAGAGGGGGGATCAGGGGCAGCAGTGGTGGTGGTGTGCGGGGGGATCATTGGCAGCAGTGGTAGTGGTGGGGGGGATTGGGATGAGTGGCAAGGGTGGTGGTTGGGGGGATGGAATGGGATTAGTGGTAGCAATGGTGGGAAGATGGAATCAGTGGCAGCAGTGGTGCTGGTGTGTGGGGGGATGAGTGGCAGCAATGGTGCCGGTGTGGGGGGGATCAGTGGCAGCATTGGTGCCGGTGTGGGGGGGGGATCAGTGGCAGCATTGGTACCGGTGTGGGGGGGGATCAGTGGCAGCATTGGTACCGGTGTGGGGGGGATCAGTGGCAGCAGTGGTGCTGGTGTGGGGGGGATCAGTGGCAGCAGTGGTGCCGTTGTGGGGGGGATCAGTGGCAGCAGTGGTGCTGGTGTGGAGGGAGTCAGTGGAAGCAGTGGTGCTGGTGTGGGGGGAGTCAGTGGTGTTGGTGTGGGGGGGATCAGTGGCAGCAGTGGTGCCGATGTGGGGGGGTCAGTGGCAGCAGTGGTGCTAGTGTGGGGGGAGTCAGTGGCAGCAGTGGTGGTGGTAGGAGGGGAATCAGTGGCAGCAGTGATGGTGGTGTGGGGGCGGGGGGGATCAGTGGCAGTAGGGGTGGTGGTGGTGTGGGGAGGATCAGTGGCAGCAGTGGTGCTGGTGAGGGCAGATCACTCGGTTCCCCTTCCTTGCTAGGTCTCAGTGTATCTTCGGCTTTCTTCCTGTGTCTCCAGTAACTCTTATCCTGACCTACACGGTGGAGAGTTCCTCCCCCTTCACTCTACTGGCTCAGCCCAGCTGATTTTCTCTTTCAGTCTCCCAACATGGTATCTCCCTACCCTACTGAACTCAATGGGCGGGCAGAGAGGATGGGCGGGGCCTGTGAGTGCCCGTGACTGCGGGCGGAGAGACGGGGCGGGAACTGTGTGCTTGTGAGAGTGCATGTGAATGACCAGTGTACGGTGTTCAGCCCCTTGAATGGTCGTGCAGCAGGTGATGTCACTCCTGCACATGTGCACGAGAGTCACATCGCCTCGGCGTGTAGACCGGGTCATAAATGTGGTCTGAGGTGCACGTGTGTGGCTCAGATCACATTACCTGCTGACAGACGGGGGAGGGGGGTCATTCATGACAGAATAGGCTACTAAAAACCCTGCCTGTCAGAGGATTTTCAATTCCAAGAATTTACTACCACTTTAAAAGCTGATCTCCTTGTTTCATTTAACTTTAAATAATTTTGTTTGGACCAATCAGGCCTGATGAACTGTTGCGATGCAGCGGCTGTGAGTACTGTATAAACTGTCAATCAGAGCAAATGAGGAGGGGAGCAGGGATCAGGTACCTCTCTGTGTGCCTTATGGATACTCAGAATGGGGCTTGAGACCGAGCACGCATGAGTGCCCCCATAGCAAGTGGCTTGGAGCCAGGAGAGCCTGTGGGGGACTCGAGAAGAGGAGGATCGATGCTGCTCTATGTAAAACCATTACACAGAGCTGATGAGTATGACATATTTTTTGTTTTAACCACTTGCCGACAGCCTAATGTACATTTATGTGGCAGGTCGGCTCTATTGCATGCAAAGACATACCTGTACAGGTATGTCATTTCGTGCAACAGCCACTAGGGGGTGCGTACACCACAGGAGGCATTATTATGCACTGACGTGGCAGAGGGTGGGCCTAATCAGCGGGTCTGCCAGCCACCCGCAAACGTTCCCAAAAGAGGCAGAACGGGGGTCTGTCTATGTAAACAAGGCAGATTGCTGTTCTGACAGGGGAGAAGATGGAGATCTTGTGTTTCTGCTAAGCAGAAACATGGGTCTCTGTTTTCCCTCAGTCAGAGCAACCCCCCTACAGTTAGAAAGCACTCCCTTGGAGCACACTTAACCCTTCGATCGCCCCTGATGTTAACCCCTTCCCTGCCAGTGTCATTAGTACAGTAACGGTGCATCATTTTAGCACTAATCACTGTATTCATGTCACTGGTCCCCAAAAAAGTGTCAGGTGTCTAATTTATCCGCCACAATGTTGCAGTCCTGCTAAAAATCACTGATTTCCCCCATTACTAGTAAAAAAAAGAAAAAATGCTTTAAAAATATTCCATAGTTTGTAGACGTTATAACTTTTGTGCAAAGCAATCAATATACACTTCCTGGGATTTTTGTTTTACCAAAAATATGTAGCAGAATACACGTTGGCCTAAATTGATAAAGAAAATAAGATTTTTTTTTTTTTTTTTTTTTTACATTTTTTTATTGGATGTGTTTTGGAGCAGGAAGTAAAAAAAAATATTGTTTTTCTTTCAAAATTGTCACTCTTTTTTTGTTTATAGCGCAAAAAATAAAAACTGCATAGGTGATAAATGCCACCAAAAGAAAGATCTATTTGTGGGAAAAAAAGGACAAAAAATGGCCTGGTCATTAAGGGGGTAAAACTTTCCGGGGCTGAAGTGGTTAAAGCAAAAAAAAAAAAAAAAAAGAGCCTTTACTATTATTTTAATCTTATGGTAATATTATGCTAACAATGTACGCTGTACATACATTCACTTTAGGCTTGACCATTCCACTATGATACATGAAATTCACAGTAATATGATATCATTTTAATCATCCAGACTTTGTTGCTTACATTTTTTAATTAATGTGGCATTGGGAAAATGACAAGAAAAATATTTTTTCTAATTATTCCCAAACCCCCCCCCCCCCCCCCAAAGAAATACAAATATTTGTATCCAAATTTGCTATCAAAGTAAAGCCCAATCTGTTCCGAAAAAAATAAAAAAATGTATAATACATGTGGGTGGGCTTTAAAACTTAAAAAGATATAGTGGTAACTTACTAAAACTGGAGAGTGCAAAATCTGGTGCAACTCTGGATAGAAACCAATCCGCTTCCAGTTTTTTTAAGTCAAAGCTTAAACATATATTAAAGGTTAAATTAAAAAAAAAAAAGTGTACTTATCAACTCTTTGAAATGGTTTTACATATATCAGCCCCATTCCTCCTCTTCTTGTGTTCCCTGCCGGCGTTCCTAACTCCTCCTCTTCTCTGAGTGCCCCCATAGCAAGCCACTTGCTATGGGCCACTTGTGCGTGCTCGCTCCTGAGCCCCGCTCTGTGCATCCATAAAACACAGAATAGGCCCAGCTTCCGGCCCCCCACCCTCCCGCCAATGGCTCCCGCTGCTGTCTGTCAGCCAATTAGGAGGCAGAGACCCAGGAAAGCAGCCGCTTTCATGCACATTGTTGGATCTTGATCGGGCTTGGATACGTTTTAGGAGGGGGGGAGGGGGAAAAGGAGAGAAAACCAAACAATTGTGTGGTTTTTCTCTCCTTTTCCCCCTCCCCCCCCCTTTTTCGTGTATAATAGGGATGTGGCAATAGCATGTGTGAGGGATTAGCTCGGTGGTAGGCGTAGATGACTCCTTGGGGGGTGCGTTTTCACAGAGAAATAGCCCAAAAGTGCTTGCAAACAACAGGTTTATGGTTTATTAGGTCAATTTTCTTCATACCAGTGCCTGCAGCAAAACATCAAAATAAAATAAAACAAAATAAATCCTTGCCTCTGTGGGCGGCTACCTTCTCACAGCTGGAACCTGCCTAAGAAGTCTTCCCAACCTACTGTTGGGCCGACACTGCTGATCCTACAGCAGACACTCAAATGTCCATTTGTTTGCTTTTCACACAGCACAAACATTGTCCATTGAACATGTCCCTTTGTTTTCTTTCACACAGAAACACTTCGTCTTCTCACCTTTGAGACGTCTTCACTCGTTTTTACCCTCCTGAGCGCACACCGCTTCAGGAGGTCTTCCCCATGCTCACTTCAGCTTTCAGGGGGCACACAGGACTGTCCTCTACCCACATGGCGTCAGGATGCAGCAGTTTGTCTGCCTTCCTCTCCCAGCCCACACGGCGACAGGAGGCAGCAATCAATAGGACTTTCTCTGAACAAATTATAGAGCCTTAACTCTCTCATTCTGAACAGGTGAAGGCCTTTCAACTTCCTGCTGGCTAGCTCTGTAGCCAACACCCTATAGTATCAGTGAACTTTCTAAATCAGGTGGAAATGTATCTCCTTCCTGTGACTACATTCCCAGATTTACCTGACTTCCTGTCACATACCCCCCCCCTCTTGTTTCAACCCTAGGGTTGGGACACAGATTTCCAGGCACGCATGTGTCAAGCACTGCTGACTCACTGATAAGCCTCCTATTATCCTCAAGCTTCCGGATGAAACTGTTTTGTCATCTTCATTGACGGATTTCTCATAAATGCCACACAGTTTGTCTCTCATCTCATATACACATTCTTCAACTGCATTTTTGGCATCATTTTGCTCCTTCTCGTTTCTGTCATCTTCATTGACAGCTTTCTCATAAATGTCAGACAGCTTGTCCCTCATAACCGTCTGTCCAATCCACCATGGAGGACCGTGATCCATAGGCAACTCAATTGGGCTAGTCTTAATGTCTTCAACATTCTTAAGACGCCTCTCTCTGCAATCCATAAATGTTTTCCACAAAACTTTGAGAACCTTTGCTTCACTAAGTTTTGTTCCAAGTAGGGACTCTTGACATCCCTCTGTGACTTGAGTTGCCTCTCCATACAGCTGTACACAATCATTGACTTTTTGTTGTAAAAGGGAATGATCTTCCTTCTTGAGCTTTGCTTGCTCTAAGATGCTGTGCAGAGGATTTTCCAATTGAGACAACAGGCTGTCACACATTTCTTCAAAGTGACCCCTGTTCCTTTTCCCAGAGATATCAATATCATTCACCAAACATTTCATATTCATAGGCAGATCTGAAGCATTTGCACTCATCAACTTCTTAAACTTTTCGCCCTCCTGAGCGAGTCGCAGTAAAGGCCTACTATTTGATTTGATATTGAGTTTATATTTCTTGCCAAACTCTTCACAGAAGAAGCCAACCAGAACATCATCAACTTTCCTTCCACCAACATAGGGGTCAAAGGCAACAACACAGTTGAACCCAGCGATCTGGGTGGTATCCATTTTAGACCTCCTCTCTGCATCAGTGAAGAAGCATGGAACTGCAACACATTCTTTTACAGGTTTCTTCAATGCACTTTCTGCTGAACTATTTGACCGCTCAAGGTCACCTAGTTCTTTTTCTCTATCTGAATTCCACATGGAATGTATCTCAAGATCACGATCAAACTTCTGCCACCCGTCTTTCACCAGTTCCATTTTGGAAACACTCCCTGAAAGGCACTTATTCATTTGCTTCACGTTTTCACCAACAGCCTTAGTTTTCTCCACTAGGTTTTCAGCCTGAACTGAGAAATCACCACATTTCTTACTCAGCTCCTTTGTTTGCTGAAGTTCTAATGATACATTTTCCAATGCTTGAAGTTCTTGAAGGAACGGTCTATTCCAAAGGGGTGATTCAAGCCACATGTCGTCACATTTCTGAGGCTCACTCAGGACAGACCCCAAAACACTGATCCTTTTAAAAACTGCATCAGGCACACTATCCCCTCTTTGGGACAGATCCTCTGTTGCCTGGAATTCCTCTTCCAGTTCCTGCAACGGAATCTTCATCTCTTCTACTTGCTGTTCTAAGGCTCGCTTAGACTTTTCTAGCTCCTGAACGCTTTTCACAACATCATCCTTGGAGCTGACCAATTCTTCCATTTCTGTACGCAGCTGTTTAACACTTTCTAGTTCAGCCTTACACTCTAGAGCTTCCTCCAAAGAGCGAGCCAAGAACAGGGCTTTGCTCTCGTTATCACGCACCTCCGTTTCTGCACGGGCGCGTTCTTCTGCATATTTTGCAGACACAGTCTTCTCTTCACCAAGCATCTGATCAAACTTCTTTTTCACATCTTCAACACACTGTAATGAACCAACGCTTTCTTCCATGCGTTTTTTCATATCCGCTATCTGAGCTTGCAATGTTGCGACTTGCTCTGATAGGTTTTTCTTTGCTTCCGCCTCCTCTTTTAATTGTTCCAGGAAGCCATTTTTCTCATCTTCCATTTGTTTGAGCTTTGTGCTAAAACTCAGCCTTTGACACCTCTCTTCCTGTAAGAGTTCCTGCGTGTCTTGCAGCTGCGATTCCAAGATAGAAAAATCTTCCGCAATTTCTCTAGATTTGCTGTCTGCTTGAGAAAGCCGATTTGTGACACTGTCCAACTCAACCTGCAATCGGTTTGCCTTCTCTAACAGCTTAGCACACAATAGGTCACCTTCTGACACCTTGACTTGCAATTCTAGAAGCCGTGCCTCTACTTTTTCCCTCTTATGTTCACAATCTCCTTTTCCCTGCATAAGAGCCTTCACCTCATTGGCTAGTTTCTGGGAATGAGACTGTAATTCTGCCACACAGGCTTCTTTCTCCTTTAACTGCTGCTGGAAACGTTGGGCTTCACCTTTCCAACTTTCACAGTCTGCACGTAATTCATCTACCACATTGCTCAAAGTGGTGAGCTCATACACAGTACTCCGTAATTTAGCCTCTCTTTCACTTTTCTCGTTGTCGCTGAGAGACAATGTCGTTTTCAGAGCGACATTCTGTTCCTGCGACTCCTGCAGGTCTATTTTTGTAACTTCCAAACACTGAAGACTTTTTTCCAGCTGATTACGCAACTCCAACATATCAGCCATACTTTGCTTCTGCAAAGTCTGAATTTCACTTTCCTTTTCCATGAGGATGGTATCTTTCTCCATTATAGTCTCTCTGCGTTTTTGCAACTCGACCAAAAGAAGAGCAGTGGATTCTTCCCACTGTGACACATGAGACTTGAGTAGTTCATTCGTTTCCTGCAAGTTTCTATGCTCCATTTTAAGCAATTCCAAGGCTTGTTACTTTTCTTCCATTTTCCGTTGCAAGGCATCCAACTCAGCCCTGCACACATACTCGGTTTCTTCCAAACCGATGGCCTCCATTGGCTGCTGGCGTCTCTGTTTCCAGCCTGCCATGCTCTCTTGGTGATCCTTTTGTTGAGCTGCAAAGCTCCGTTGTTTCAGCATCTCCCCCATTTTGGGTTTACTTTTCATCTGAGCACACTGCGTCTCCATAGCAGTTTCATCAGTGTTGCTAGGGACAACACCCTTCCTCTTTAGTAGACTCTCTTTAGGCATGGATGGGGCTGGTTCAGACGGTAACATCCCCTCCATCCATAGAATCCGGTCTCTCATTTCATCTATCTTTGCATTCTTCAGGCGTTTTGAACGCCCCATCTTCAATAACTCCACAAACAAATTTTTCACAGTCCAGCAAAAAATTTTCAGACCACTGTCTCTTTAACACATGTAGTTTTTCTCTCTCTTGCAAGCTCTCTTTTCCTGCACACACAGTTTGTGCAGTCACTTGCACCAGACACAACAAAGTTCATCAAATAATTTTGAGACCGCTGTCTCTTTAAAACACTTTTTTTTTTTTTCTGTCAGGATCTTCTCTCCTGCACACATAGATTGTGCAATCTCATGCACCAGATAAAGTTCATCAAACATTTGCACTTCCTTGCAGGGATCTCTGCTTATGCCCACTGCATACCTCCACCATATGTGAGGGATTAGCTCGGTGGTAGGCGTAGATGACTCCTTGGGGGGTGCGTTTTCACAGAGAAATAGCCCAAAAGTGCTTGCAAACAACAGGTTTATGGTTTATTAGGTCAATTTTCTTCATACCAGTGCCTGCAGCAAAACATCAAAATAAAATAAAACAAAATAAATCCTTGCCTCTGTGGGCGGCTACCTTCTCACAGCTGGAACCTGCCTAAGAAGTCTTCCCAACCTACTGTTGGGCCGACACTGCTGATCCTACAGCAGACACTCAAATGTCCATTTGTTTGCTTTTCACACAGCACAAACATTGTCCATTGAACATGTCCCTTTGTTTTCTTTCACACAGAAACACTTCGTCTTCTCACCTTTGAGACGTCTTCACTCGTTTTTACCCTCCTGAGCGCACACCGCTTCAGGAGGTCTTCCCCATGCTCACTTCAGCTTTCAGGGGGCACACAGGACTGTCCTCTACCCACATGGCGTCAGGATGCAGCAGTTTGTCTGCCTTCCTCTCCCAGCCCACACGGCGACAGGAGGCAGCAATCAATAGGACTTTCTCTGAACAAATTATAGAGCCTTAACTCTCTCATTCTGAACAGGTGAAGGCCTTTCAACTTCCTGCTGGCTAGCTCTGTAGCCAACACCCTATAGTATCAGTGAACTTTCTAAATCAGGTGGAAATGTATCTCCTTCCTGTGACTACATTCCCAGATTTACCTGACTTCCTGTCACACATTCTATAGAGAGTTTGTGTCTCATTCAACTTTTTATCTACGTTTTAGGAGGGGCTGCGGAGAAAGCTGCATACTGAAGGTTTTTTACCTTCACGCATAGAATGCGTGAAGGTAAAAAACTTTCAACTTCTACAACCACCTTGATTGAACAAGCTGAATTTAGAAGCTGATTGGCTACCATGCACAAATGCACCAGATTTTGTACTCTCTAATTTTTGTAAATCAGCCCCATAATGTGCAGAATGAAGACCTTTCTGAAAGAAAGAAAAAAAAAAGAAAACTCTGAGACTCAAAGGGATTTAGGGAGATTAAGGCCTGGGGACTCAATTGTTAGCCACACTCAGGCATCTGACTTTTCAAAACGGAGTTATCACAAGGCCAAACGATCTTCTATTTGGTCAGTGTGGATTTATTATCCACTTGACAAAATCCTAATACTGGTAACATTAAGAACAGTCTCTCTATACAGTTTAGTGCCTTGTACATTGGCAGATTGTTATATTATTTACATTCTCAGGAATCTGTCAGTACATAGCAGCCATGACACATGAAGCTCAGCTTGTTCCAATGCCTTGTTTGCGACATCATAAAGAACCAATATCCAGCTTTAGCACCCTGCTGTCACTTGTAAGCAAAGCACATCCCCAGCCACACTGTTCTACATCTGACATGTATCTCTGTTTAATAGAAAATGCAAATAAACATAAGTATAGTGGGAGGATTCCCACAAGGCATTGATGTGGTTCCTTTAGTTATTACAACATAGTATAAACAGAATCTGTTTCCATTTCTTTCACTCATACTGTGTCCTTTTCCTTCTGCCCTACTAACAGTAACAGGAAGCTCATGTATTGTCAGGAAAGATTTAAAGTGGATGTATAGTTAAAGTAGTTCTAAAGGCAGAAGGTTTTAGTTTTTTGTTTTTTTTAACTTAATGCATTCGACTTACTTAACTCCGATCTCATTCCAGCAATGCACATGAAAGCAGAGGCTCTCGAAGCTCTCTTTCTCCTCATTTAGTCAGATACAGCAGTGGGAGCCATTGCCTCCTGCTACTGTCAATCACAGCCAGTGTGGGGCTGAACCACACTCTGTGTGTCAATGGACACAGAGAATGGATCGGGAGAGAACCCACATGAGTGCCACCAAAGCAAGCAGCTTGCTATAGGGACACTCAGTGGGGAGGAGGAGCCAGGAGCACTGGCATGGGACCCAATAGGAGGAGGATTGGGGCTGCTCTATTCAAAACCATTGCACAGAGCAGGTATGATATGTTTGTTATTTTAAAAAAAGAAATAAAATTGTCTATAAATTTACTTTAAGGAAGAATTCAAGGCATGGTATATTTTTACATAGTTGCATTAAAGTGGTTGTAAAAGATTTTTTTTTTTACCTGAATGCATTCTCTGCATTTTATTTTTTCAATTATGTTTAAATAAATAATGCATTTTTTAATATAACAAGTATCGTTTGATGAAAGCACCTGAAAAGTCCCAAATACTTTCTTCAATTTTACCAAATACTGTATGTTTGTTTGTGTTTGAGTTGACTACTACTACTACTTCTAAACTTCATCACACAGAACGCTGACTCACCATTGCCCACGGAGAAGGAGGAATGTCAAGTTGTACTGAGAATTATATTCTCCTCCTTGATAATGTATACATTTAATTCAACCTTTTTTTTCTGTAAAATAATTTCAGCACGGCATGTTCTATTTTGACCTGTGTCATGTAGGTACAAGTTGTATTTTGTTAGAAGGGAGGCATATAGTGCTCTGTTTTAAATGCTTCACTGCCTATTTTAATGTGCTTATCCTACCTGCAAACCGTCTTGTTCATCTTTTGGAAAAACATGATTTTGGAATTTAAGGTAGTTAGAGTAACAGAGATGTAATAAACAGAGTGGCTTCTCTGCAATTTATTTTTATTTTTTAAAGTGGCTGTCATTACTTTTATTGTTTCGGAAATATCAAAAGTCTTAATGATGCATGTAACGGAACCGCAACCCACACTGTACTTGTGGACTTCCGTCAGTATACGGCTTCCTCCCAGTCGTGAACATAGATATCAGATTTTCCAGCCGCCCTACATACAAAGCTAGCTGACAACTTAGCTTGTATAAGTTTTGGAACCTTCTTCTTTATTGAACAGTTTCATACTCAATTTATACACACATGAGCACATCCCCCTCATGATCAAACTACCCCATCAGGTCAGGGGTTGCCTGATTAGAATATCATATGCAGATGAAATTGTATACAGAAATATAATTAACATATCTAAAGAACAACCAACACAAACTGTATACTATTTCAGCTTAGCAACTAACCGATGACAATGATTCAATCAACCTGAGCCAATTAACTAGCAGACGGCCGTCCTCGAGCTCCTGAAATACAATACACATTATCATTATTCTCAGTGTCCATTAAGTATCTGTCTTTCACTCCCAGTGATGGTGAGTACCATCACAATGCCAATTCAAGTTTCCACTTGTAGTCATTGATGTCACACTTGCCTCTCCTGGAATCCAGCTCTGGGTCTCTCCTCCATAGCGCAGATACTGCCACCTCCAAGGTTCATTTGGGACCAATCAGGAGACACAAAGTGAAGAAATGTCATCAGCACACTAAGGACTACTTGAAAGGGTCCAACGCTTTATTCTGTGGTCACATATTAAATATACAGCAACGTTTACATGCAGGGCCCCTTCGTCAGGCAAGTGACAATGTGCAGTGCAAACCAAGAAGTATTTAACAGACAATCCACCAATCAGTGCAAACAATTGTGACCAAGCCCCGCCCCCTGGCATCAACATTTGTCATAGGCCTGCCAATAGGCCCAGTTTAAACTCATGCCTTAACTGATACCCATACAGTATGGATATCCAGAGAAATGGCAATCAAGTATTTAGTAAGGAATCCCAATGTATGCAAGGGAATACTGGTCATTAAAAGCCAAAATGATTGTTTTGTCAGGAGAGTGTATATTTTAGACAAACCAGCATGATTCTCAATTTTTGACAAGGATTGGCTATTAGTAACTATAGATATCTCATCCCTATACACCAGCACACCTAATGTGGCCGGTTTGGCTGCAGTAAGATATTTTCTATCTAAATTGAATGTCCAGAATCTCCCGGTTGATTTTCTGATCGAATGTCTGCATTTTGTGCGTGAAAACAATTTTTTTGAGTTTGAGAGTAGAAAATATACCCAAATATGAGCTACAGCTATGGGCAGTTCTGCAGCCCCTTCATTTGCAAATTTGTTTGTTGGTTATATAGAGGAATGTGACTCCTTACTCTTAATATGTTAAATGCTGGTTAAGAGACATCGATGATATCTTTCTGATTTGGGATGGTAGGGAATCCGATTTCTCTGCTTTTGTTGATTTACTTGAATGGGATTTTCCCTGGTATTGCCTTTAATCCAGATATTTCTGCTCAAAGTATCGCCTACCTTGATGCCTTGATGTAATGATCAAGAATAGGCATGGGTCACTCAGCACCATGATTTTTACAAAACCAACAGATAGGGACACCTTTTTTTTTTTTTCTTTTTTTTTTACCTCTCATTCTAATTTTCTTGATTTTTGTGTTTTATTTTTTTTCTCACCTGTTTCTTCCTTCATTCCTTGTAAATAGGTTATTTTTCTTCTTCTTCTTCTTCTTCTTCTTCTTCCCTTTTTTTTCCTTTTTTTTTTTTTTCTTTTTTTGTTTCTCTCCTGCTTTCGCCCCTTTTTATTATTTTTTTTTTTTTTTCTTTCTTGCTCATGTTCTTTCCATTTTTCTTATTTTTATCTAACCTTTATAGCCATTGCCAATTGTGTTCTTTCACTCTTTCTTTTCTGCTCTCAGCATTTTCTTCAGATTGTTCAATCTCCTACCCTTGCACATTACTGCACAGCTCCCATGCACTTTCTCTTTATCACACTAGGTGGATCTGTCTTCCCACCTGAACAATCCTAAATAATAGGCTCTCCGGTGGCCACCGATGTGTTTGGCATTGTACTGGTTGTATTGCGCACGCGCCACAGCGTGCATGTCATTGGAGGCTTTGCTACACGCCTCCATGTTGCTAGGCTATATTAATACAAAATGTCCAGGAACCGTATGGCCTGCAGCTTGGTTTGAATATACGCTCTTCTGACAAAACAATCATTTTAACTTGTCTTAGTGACCAGTATTCCCTTGCATACATTGTAATTCCTCACTAAATACTTGGTTGCTAATTCTCTGGATATCCATACTGTATGGGTATCATTTAAGGCATGAGTTTAAACTGGGCATACTGGTGGACCTATGACATCATTTTGACACCAGGGGGTGGGGCTTGGTCACAATTGTTTGCACTGAGTGGTGGATTGTCTGTTAAATACTTGTTGGTTTGCACTGCACATTGTCACTTGTCTGATGAAGGGGCTCTGCGTGGCTTTGAACAGTTGCTGTATATTTATTATGTGACAATGCAATAAAGCTTTGGATCCTTTTGAGGAATCCTTAGTGTGCTGCTGATATTTTTTTCATTTGAGTATCCACGGTTTCCAACCTATGGTCATTACAGCACCCAGGATCACTGAACAGCCAGTTATCTTGAATGTGTGCGTGGAGAATATTGCGTTTAGTTTCAATCAGGAGAAGGGGAAAATAGTGCACCTGTATCATCTTGTCATCTACTGACTTCCTGAGGTTTCACAGCATTCAATATGCTCCTTCATCAGCTGGACAATCCTTTCAGTGGATAAAGACCACTGTCCATGACTGTTTGCCCAAACCAGGAATCAGTCTGATGTACTCCAATCGACCATTGATCCCAATGAGCTTCTTTCTCAAAGACTCAATGACCATTGAAGCCCTTTGAGATTGTTTGGATCCACTATAGGCTTCTCTCACTCCAGTCACCAAACCTCCGGCCCCATCACAGTGCAGCCAGCTGATATGTTTGTGACCTCGACTCTTAACTTGCCAGCTCCTCCATGTTTACTGTGCCTTGAAAAAGTGTTCATTCCCCTTGAAATTTTCCAAATTTTGGCATGTTACAACCAAAAACTAAAATGTATTTTATTGGGATTTTATGTGATAGACCAACACAAAATGGCACATAATTGTGAAGTGGTAGTAAAATAATAAATAGTTTTCCAAATTTTTTACAAATATCTGAAATGTGTGGCGTGCATTTGTATTCAGCCCCCCAGAGTTAATATTTGTAAAACCACCTTTTGGTGCAATTACAGCTGCAAGCTTTTTCTGGGTATGTCTCTATCAACTTTGCACATCTAGAGAGTTACATTTTTGCCCATTCTTAATTGCAAAATAGCTCAAACTCTGTCAGATTGGCTGGAGAGCATCTGCGAACAGCAATTTTCAAGTCTTGGCACAGATTCTCATTTGGATTTGGGTTTGGACTTTGACTGAGCAATTCTAACACATAAATATGCTTTGATCTAAATTATTCCATTGTAGCTCTGGCTGTATGTTTAGGGTCGTTGTTCTGCTGGAAGGTGAACCTCCACCCCAGTCTGAAGTCTTTTGCAGACCCTAACAGGTTTTCTGTGCACTGTATTTGGCTCCATCCATGTTCCCATCAACTAACCAGCTTCCCTGTTCCTGCTGAAGAAAAGCATCTCCACCATGATGCTGCCATCACCATGTTTCACGATGGGGATGGTGTGTTCAGGGTGACATTCAGTGTTTTTCACCACACATGGAGTTTTGCTTTTTAGGCCAAAAAGTTAAATTTTGGTCTCATCTGGCCAGAGCACCTTCTTCCACATGTTTGCTGTGTCCCCCACACATGGCTTCTTGCAAACAGGACTTCTTATGGCTTTTTTTTTGATAAAGGCCAGATTTTGTGGAGTGCACGATTAATAGTTGTCCTGTGGACAGATTCTCCCCCCTGAGCTGTGGGTGTCTGCAGCTCCTTCAAAGTTACCATGGGTCTCTTGGCTGCTTCTCGGATTCATGCTCTCTTTGCCCGGCCTGTCAGTTTAGGAGGACAGTCATGTCTTGGTAGGTTTACAGTTGTACCATACTCTTTCCATTTTCGATGACAGATTGAACAGTGCTCCATTAGGGGTATCAGAGTAAAGGGGGCTGAATACAAATGCAAACCACATTTTTCAGATATTTATTTGTAAAAAAAAAATTTGAACACCATTTGTCATTTTCCTTCCACTTCACAATTATCTGTCACTTTGTGTTGGTCTATCACATAAAATCCCCAAAAAATACTTACGTTTTTTGGTTGTAACAAAAAGATAAATGTGGATACTTCAAGGGGTATGAATACTTTTTCAAGCCACTTTATTTGGGGGTTTCCCTAGAGTTGCCAAGGATTCATAAATCCGTATATAATATCTGCTTTAAACTACAGTCACTGAACTTTCCTATGAACCATGCTAAAGTGGCCTATGTAATTTCTTCCTATTGTCTAGGGAAGACTTAGCCTGAGGATATGCATTCTGGGAAAGAGGTGTCTCTTTGACCAACCACATTATGGCCTCTTCCGAAGAATCTTTGATGACCTGGCTTACCCTAAGGCAAGTAATCCACTGTGTCACATCACAGCGCCATCACTGGACTGTATGCATGCAGGGGTGCACTGGATGGAGCTCAGTTCCCAGAAGACATACCGCCAATAGTGTAGTGTGGACAAGGCCACAGGGGCAGTTGCCCTTGGCACAAAATAGGGGTGCAAAATTATGATACAGAACGGAAATAACACTCTTGCGCATAAGTATGATGGCCCAGCTCGGGTAGAAGTGGAGGTCCACTTCAGGTGAAATGCTTCAGGCTTTGCTGCCTTCTAGGACTGAGGGTGTCTTTTGGCATATCTAGAGAATGGAAAGAAAAGAGGGCACAGAAATCTAGTGCATTATCCCACATACTTTAATTGAAGATAAAAAGTATAAAAACTACTCAAAACATAAGTTGCAAGTATGCTAGAAACAGCCAATTTCCTGTAGCTTGAGCGCCATTAAATCAACAGTCTCCAGCCCCTGGGGGGACCACGCAGGGGCCACTGCTGTCTAATGCGTTTCAAAGGATTATCCTGCTTCCTCAGAGCCTAGCAGCAAAGGCGCCTTCAGCTGAATATATACATGCATAAATGCCATACTGCTCACATCAATAAAACCTGGGGCACTCAGATGGCAGTGGTAAATTAGGATGGTATTAGAAACCAGCCTGCGAATCAGAGCTGTGCAAAAAAACAAAACCAAAGAAAATACTATCCTAATTGACCACTTCTAATTCAGGGTGAGTGCCCCGGGTTCTCATAATGTGAATAGTATGGCATGTATGCATGTGTATATTCAGCTGAAGGAGACTTTGCTGCTAGGCTCTGAGGAAGAAGGATATCCTTTGAAATGGGTCAGCAGGCAGGGATCCCCTGCGTGCTCCCCTAAAGGTCTACAGTTACATAGTTAGTGAGGTCGAAAAAAGACATCAGTCCATCCAGTTCAACCTATGATGTGTGTGTTTGATGTTAACCTTACATTGTATACCCCTTTATGTCGTGGGCTTTAAGGTGCGCATGTATATATTCAGGTTGAATTCAGGGACTTCAAGCAGCGGAAGATTGTCTGTTTCTAGCATACTTGCATCTCATGTTTGTGAGTAGTTTTTATACTTTTTAGCTTCAATAAATTTATGTTGGATAATGCACTAGGCTGGTGTGACCTCTTTCTTCTTTCCATTCTCTAAGGGTGCAAAATGATCTGGGCTGAGCTCTAAAGCCCAGTGTCAGAACAAGTTCCAGCACTTGGCTTCACAAATTCACCTAGCCGGAGTGCTCTTGTGTTGGGCACCTGCCCTGCATCGCTTGCTGGGTGCTCCAGGTTCCTAATGTTGCAGTCTCCCCCTCTGCAGCAGTCAGAATTTCTCCAAATTGGCTGCCTGTATTAGCAATACACATTGGAGTCAAGGGAAGCTAGGCTCCTCCTTGGCTCTATTGTGTATCATGCAGAAAAGGAGGAGCCGGAAGGAGGGATGTCCCCCTGTTTCAAACCATGCTAATCATGCTAACAATGATTTGTGCTGGGGATGGATTTATGTTCAAAGAAGTGATGGGGGGGGGGGGTTGTAAGAGTATTTGTGCTATGGGCAATTCAGGAGGGGGAAAAAATTGTGCTAGAAGGGAGAGATTGAAGGTGGGGGAGGATTTGTGATAAAAGGGGGGATTTGGAGGAAGATTTGATACACTGATGATACACTGTGGTTTGCCTGCACCGTGGGTGTAGCGCTGTACACCTGCAGCTTTTCTGCGAGTTAGCTGTGCATTGCCATAGACTTCTATTATATCTTGCGGTGTGGTTCAATTTCTGAAAGCGCACCAAAACTTCTGCATTCAGAAGTTTAGGTGCACTTTAAGAGAGTGCACCAAACCCACAGTTTAAAATAGAAGTGCACTTCCCTGGTTTGAGGTCGAGGGCCTCATGTTGAACACCACTGCCATGATCTTTCCCTAACTGCTCCATGTCTTCTCCACTACTCTGTCTTCTACTTCTCCATAGGGAGGAGGCCGGTACATATCAGTTCAGAAGCTAGGAAGTTCACTGTCAGTAACTGTTGCTGTAGGCAAGAATAGCCTTATTAGTTCGCTGGTTTCTTGAACCGCAAACGACTTTCGTTTGAACTCATAGTCGACCTAATCCTGAAGTTCTTTTTCCTATACGAGATAACTGATTAGCCCTGTTTTTCTATATAAAGAGAAAGATCATTTATTAAAAAACTGAGGTTGTGAAATTCATCCCTACTAATGCATCTATTATATTTTATTGGGTTTATCAAATTTGATATACATACTGTAGCTCAAGCTTGATGCTCCAAATTATCCATATAACATAGTCCTCAAATTATTAGTGCACTACATTGTAGTATTACATGACATTTTGTGTGAATTTGTGTATGGTTAGCTGCACACTCAGAAGGCTGTCTGTAATGTCCTGATCCTTGACCTCCTTTAATGGCATATTTACTGAGCAACCAAGAGAGATAATCGCTGTACAGTAGAATGCAAGAGAAGAGGTCTATTAAAGCACAGAAAATCAATATGGAAAACAGATAATATGTGACTGTGAGTCACAGTGAAGCAGTTTTAAGTAATATGGAGAAATGTGAGTAAGAAAAATATATTCATAATAATAAAATCAAATTAGAAGTGCCAAAGCTGAAATAAAAGGCCTAGTGCATTATCCTCAATATAGGCTTTATTAAATTTTCACAAACAATGGTTGTAAAACAGCATATCTAATCCAAACACCAGGCACAATCTGTGTCGGTGCCCACTGTCCTTAACGGATAATGGCTGACGCATTTCGAGGCTTAGCCCCTTCCTCAGAGCCTGTGAGCCATGTCTAGACCACTAGTTTATATAGCAAATGACCCATGCCTCATATGTGGGGCCTTAAACAATCCCTCCCCAATGGGTGTGGTTTCAATGGTATTAACCCATACAATGCAAATCAATGGTAGCAACCTCCAAAGCTTCCATAAAAAACTATGAATTTATAAATGTGAAGAAATTTAAAACAATCAGATACATAAATAGTAAACCACAGTAATTGATTCAAGTTTTTGTAATCACATACCCAGTTATATCCAGGGAGGTGCTGCAAGAGGAATGAGTGGTGTGTGTAATCCTGGGGCCATCCTACACTCTTAACCCTTAATAGAAGGTTTGGAGGTTGCTACCATTGGTTTGTATTATATGGGTTAATACCTTTGAAACCACACTCATGGGGGGAGGAATTGTTTAAGGCCCCACATATGAGGCATGGGTCATTTGCTTTATAAACTAGGGGTCTAGACATGGCCCACAGGCTCTGAGGAAGAGGCTAAGCCTCGAAATGCATCAGCCATCATTTGTTAAGGACAGTGGGCATTGACACAGATTGTTCCTGATGTTTGGATTAGATATTCTGTTTTACAACCATGGTTTGTGAGTAGATACTTTTTTAAATTGAATAAAGCCTATATTGAGGATAATGCACTAGGCCGGTGCGCCCTTTGTTTGTTTTTTGTTTTCAGTACCTTCAGACTACCCTGGTCTTATAGGGCAGCAAGGCCTTAGCCATTTGGGATGCCGAGTGTGAGTTCCATGAAATAAGTGGACGGGGGGGCTCTGGTTCTGAGCGCAGGAGTAAGATTCTACAGCATCGCAATTTTGTTTTGGAGCAATGATTTTAACAGGCTGCCTGCATGCAACTGTACGAAACACCTGCGCCTCCCGCACAGGTTACAACAGCCCTTGCACAGGTGTATGGAACAGTTTGTCAATGTGAATGAGGTCTAAAAATATATTTTCTCCTTTCCAGAATGCACTAGTAGAAATTTCATTAAGTTGTGTTTATATTACCCACTTGACCTCCGCAAGATTTATCCCCCTTCAGGATAGGCCATTTTTTGCGATACGGCACTGCATTAATTTAACTGACAATTGTGCGGTCATGCACCACTGTACCCAAATAAAACTTACGTTGTCTTTTCCCCAAAAAAAGAGCTTTATTTTGATGGTATTTGATTACCATTGGGCTTTTTATTTTTTGTGCTATAAACAAAAAATATTGACAGTTTTGAAAAAAAAAAAACAATATTTTTTTTATTTTCTGCTATAAAACAGATATTAATAGACAGCGCTAACAGGTAAAAAAAATATATATATATATATATAATGTGCTATAAAATTAATAAATATGCTGTGACAAAAATACATTCATAATCGATGGGTATAAGTTATTAAAGTGCCATAATGTGCAATACATAAGTGTCCATAATCTATAAAGTGCAAGTGAATTGATTAAGTGCAGTCCAAAAGATGGTTTCTTCCAACGAAACTAAAGTGCCAATAAAGGTGCTCAAATCCTTTAAAGTGCCCAGGTGCTCTTCAAGAAAAGAAGGGGAACCCCCAATGGGGATGCACTCACCAGATTAAGAATATAAATGGGCCTTGAACATATATATAGTGTTCTTTGTTCGGATTGCAGGATAAATGCAGCTACCCAGGCTTGTACAATATCCCTTGAACGGATGGATGGATAACATGCACGGCTTAGGATGGCTCCTTAAAATAGTCTCCTCTCTCTCTCTCCAATATGGGTTTTTAAAAGAAAAGGAAGAAGCCATACATGGTGAAGCCCGTAGGGTTTATTAAGATCAAAAGTAAAAAATAATACTCACAAAGGTATCATCAATAGATAGCATTGAACAGCATTGAATATCCTATGCAGCTGATCCCTTTACTTCCGTGGCGCTGCCGGCGTGCGTTTCACGGTGGTTAACAGGAAATGACGCTGCTGTGTTCCGCTGCCCGGAAGTTACGTCGACGCGTTTCGCCCGCCTTAATGGGCGTTATCAAAGTCTCTGATAACGCCCATTAAGGCGGGCGAAACGCGTCGACGTAACTTCCGGGCAGCGGAACACAGCAGCGTCATTTCCTGTTAACCACCGTGAAACGCACGCCGGCAGCGCCACGGAAGTAAAGGGATCAGCTGCATAGGATATTCAATGCTGTTCAATGCTATCTATTGATGATACCTTTGTGAGTATTATTTTTTACTTTTGATCTTAATAAACCCTACGGGCTTCACCATGTATGGCTTCTTCCTTTTCTTTTAAAAACCCATATTGGAGAGAGAGAGAGGAGACTATTTTAAGGAGCCATCCTAAGCCGTGCATGTTATCCATCCATCCGTTCAAGGGATATTGTACAAGCCTGGGTAGCTGCATTTATCCTGCAATCCGAACAAAGAACACTATATATATGTTCAAGGCGCATTTATATTCTTAATCTGGTGAGTGCATCCCCATTGGGGGTTCCCCTTCTTTTCTTGAAGAGCACCTGGGCACTTTAAAGGATTTGAGCACCTTTATTGGCACTTTAGTTTCGTTGGAAGAAACCATCTTTTGGACTGCACTTAATCAATTCACTTGCACTTTATAGATTATGGACACTTATGTATTGCACATTATGGCACTTTAATAACTTATACCCATCGATTATGAATGTATTTTTGTCACAGCATATTTATTAATTTTATAGCACATTATATATATATATATATTTTTTTTACCTGTTAGCGCTGTCTATTTATATCTTTTTACATTCTTCTGGTAGTTTACCTAGTGAGCAGCAGCTTCAGGATTTATTCAAATAATTTTCAAAAAAAAAAAAAAAAATTTTTTTAATTTTTTTTTTCACTAAATTATACATCACAGCGCGGATATTAATTTATTGTATACACATAAAACAGATATTGCAGCAGACAGTCTGACACCAACTAAAACTTTTGACACTTTGTAGGAACCAGTGACACTAATACAGTGATTGGTGCTAAACATGTGCATGATAACTGTACTTATAACACTGGCTGGGAAGGGGTTAAACATCTAGTGCCAACTTACCAGTGTTTTTGTGTTCTATGTGTGCTGTGTTCACTAAGGGTTTGTGATGGATTTTACTCCCTGCTTTGCAGGGAAAGAAAATCCATCACATCCTTGCTGACAGAACAGAGCTCTGCCTTGTTTACATAGGTCGAGCTCTATTCTATGTCTCTTCTCGAAAATAAGCGGTGCTGGCAGACATCCATTGATCGGCTTGTGCTGTGTGCGCCCCCTACCTGGAACTTCTGGATCACGTACTAGGTACATAATCTGCTACAGGAGAGACGCTCTGCCGCTGTGTAACTAAATTATGCAGTCGGCAAGCAGTTAAAGAAGAATCTCAGGAATGTTTTACAGAAAGGACCATTGGAGTTAAGTGTAATGTAATGTAGTTTCTCTGCTGTCCTATTTGAGGTACAGAGCTCTGAGAACCCTGCTGTGAGTGCAAGGGGTATGTATGGTTAGTTGACCACTTCCTATCCCTGTACCTTATTTTAATTGACTTCTACTTTGGAAAACATTTCAATCTGAATAAAATCCAGGGACAAAAAGTAATCCGATTAACAGCACCCCTGCCCTCAGAACATTGTTTTCAGAATGCTGTAATTCCGAAAGGACAACACCTAATTAATTACACTTACCTGCTGAGTTTCTTTCTGAAGCGGATTCTTCATTCATATAAATGTTATTGTGTAAGGTTTTGCTATTTTTGTGGGTAACGCTAGGTGTTGTTATTAATAAATGTTCTTCGGATATTACGTGGTTCTGGTTCACATTATGCATCATTGCACACAAAAATTTACTGCTATTTTGTTTTTGTTTTTTTCCCATCTTTTCATTCCACGGTTCTGTCTGGGATTTTTTTTTTGTTTGTTTCTAAGTGTTTTCTTCTAGCTTTACTTCTTTTTTTTTTCAACTAATAGAAATATTTCAGATAAACACAGAATATGGACTAATAAAATCCCCAGAGTTATTTTTCTTGAGAAAATTACTGGTTAACTTCAATTGCTGCTGAGATTATAAGATGAAGTAATGTATTCAACTATATTATTTATGCTTAACTGTGAGTTTTGATGATCTCTTTATGATTATTTCAGTTTTTTATAGATGATTTTGGCCATATTGTATACATTTTATTTCTTTGCTAAAATTACCATTGTGTTAGGAATAAAGCTGCAATATGAAGCACACTGATTAACAATAGGATCTGAGAGTATTTGAACATAACAAAAAAACAGATGTGATCAAAATTCTGTTTCAGCTTCTAAAAGTGACCGCAGAATCAGTGTTTATTATTAAATAGTCACTAAAATTTGCACAATGCTTTCCTAATAATGTTTTGTGAATCACATAAGTCTTGAATTAGGGGGTGTGGTGGGGTGTGATTAGCTTCATTTTATTATTTTCATTGTTTACTAATGAAGTATTGTGACCTCCTGGGTCTGTATATAATATATTCAGTAAATCAATTGTGCACAAACCAACAAACTAAGTGAGTAAATCCAAAGCAGCCGCCAACACTCAAATGTATCCCCACATGTAATAGTGATAGAAATATAAGTAAATGCGGCGCTATCTCCACAGTTCTAAATATTCAATTACCACTAGATAAATGTGCTTAAACCTTAACCCCTTTAAGACCGCTCACTGTGCTGCTACTGCGGCACTGCGGCTCCCCTGGGTCCAGCGGTGGCATTGCGTAATCTCAATAGAATTATCAGGTTTTACATTTATTTATTCTACTGATTGCACTTTATAGATTGGCAGCGCCAATTACCCCAATTTGTTACACATCAATTTATATAGTCCTCGGACTATAGTCTTGGGTACGCTGCAGCCGACCTGTGTGTATATATACAATATATATATATATATATATATATATATATATATATATATATAATTTTTTTTTTAATCCTTTGATAACCTTAGCGCAGATTTTATCTTTATTTACTGATAAAATGCAGGTTAAAAACATTTCATTGAGCTGACCCATATTGAATAATTATTGTAGACACTAGCATTTCATAAAAATAGTATCGTATACAAAATGGGAGAATCCCCTAAACTAGAGGAAAAATTGTATATATAGGGGCCAATGGCTCTAATACTTACAGGTAAGCTCAAAAGAGGGAAGGGGGAAGGAAAGTTGGGGAGTCTTACAGCCCTGTGGGTGGGGGCGCCAGGGAATATCCCACCCGGGGGCTGTGGTGATACCCAAACGGACACTGAGGACAAAGTGGAGGGCAGACCAGGTGTCCATAATACGGCGAATCAATAATTTAAGTACATAGGTAATGGCACAGTGGCCAGTAGTGATCTATAAAGGAAAAAGTAGTGGTATACTGTGTAGTATGGATTCTCAGATACCTTTTTGTTTAATGTATACTGTATAAAAAATATGGATATAGTGTGACTAATAGGTAGAGATAAGAGCGAGAGGGATAACAATGTGAACTGCCCCATGTGGTCAAAAGGGTGAATGCATATCAGAAACAAATATCGTGCAGTGGTGATCCCACACAGTCTTACTTGTAAGGGTCCATATTGTAAAAGAAAATCCACCGTGTCCACCAGCAAGAACAACTGAAAAAGTGAAGACCAGAGGTCCTGGTAGTGCGCCATTACCACTTATAACTGGAGGCCAGAAGGGAGCCTGACTGCCAGCGTCATGCAGACGCAGAGCGTGGGGAAGGAGGCAGGATGATGCCCAAACTGAGCTGGCAAAAATGCCAGAAAAAGATGGCGAGTCAGCCGCCCGGCCCCACGTGGTGGCGTCAGATGGAAGACAGACCGCCTTGGCATTGTGAGGTGGTGTGACGTCACGCGTCAGGCGTGAACGCATTGCGCCGATGCCCCGAGGGAAACCCTCGCGACTCGCCCGAACCAACGAAGGAAGGGGGAGGGAAGGGGAGACCAGACCCACCACGCATCGCAGCCCCTGAGACAGAAAAGCCCAAGGCCCCCCAATACCACCCACAGCTGCCGACAAGAGTGGAAGGGAATGTGGAAAAGAAAGCAAGGAATTTGAAATTTCAAACCTAATATGATGTCTTGTAGTAATACTCAAACCAAATATGCTGGGGACAGTGTGAGGGAGGGGGGGGAACCATCGTGTATTTCAGCCCCTGGGACATATGTATATCCCTGTCTCCCTATAAAAAACCCTGAACACACTATGTATGGTGTAGCAGACCACTAAAGGACCGGGGTGTCTTCCACCCAAATTTTTGAAAGAAAAATGGATGTGGGCTGTGACACCATAGGTGTGAGGACTCCATCCCAAATATGTAAACAGAAAAAGGAGATACATGGGTCAACGGGACTTAAAATTAGGCCAATCACTTTGAAATTACAGTAGTACATATGATAGTGAATTTATTGCATAATAACAAATTACCTAGTAACAGTTTTGTAGACCTGATAAAATGCACGTTAAAAAACATTTAATTGAGCTGATCCATATTGAATAATAATCGTAGACACTCTCATTTAATAAAAATGTATTGTATACATGATGTTTTTGACTTTACATGATTATAACAGATGGAAATGCATAATAGCACATTGCATAATGATCCAAACATCTGTAGGCAATCTGTAACTACGTGTTTCGTGGATCAATGTCCACTTCTTCAGGAGTAGATGCACAAATAAATCTAAAAAGATAATACGAGACAAACTAAAGTAGTATTGTATACAAATTGGGTAAATCCCCAAAACTAGAGGAAAAATTGTAGGCCAGTCTCTTTGAATTACAATAGTACATATGATAGTGAATTGAATGCGTAATAACAAATTACATGGTAACAATTTTGTAGACCTGATAAAATGCATAATAATAAAAACCTGATAATGTGCTGCCACATAGCTTTAACTGTCTAGCAGTTGTTATTACATGTTATGTTATGCTATGTTATTGGTATCCTCCTTGCACCCCTGCTGTTTCCGGCTAGTGGGTTGCTCCCACCTCCATTTCCTGCTGTAACTCCTATTTTGTTTAGTTGTTATAAGGAGACTGCAGAGAGTGGAAGCTGTGTAACTTCATTGGAAATTTACCTATGGAAAAGTCTCTATGTTTATGCCTTTGCTAACTTGAAGCATAAAGAAGCATTGGAGAACACCTCTGGAGTCTTTATTCATTGAGTAAACTATCTGTTAAAGCCATCATTCAACCTGCTGCACACACTTACAGACTGGGTCTACAAGAAGGTCACAGGTACAATCGATGCTGAGACAGAACAGTAAATTTCCAAGAATCCATCACATGGTTATCTCTGCAGCTTCAGAAAGTAAATTTCCAGAAGCATCCATCACAGGTATCTGCAGCTTCAGAAACGTGAGTAGCCACTTGCCTGTGTGTTACCTGCAGTCACCAGAAGCATTACTCTGCATATGAAACCAGACACCTACTGAATGCTTCATTACTATTACAGCCTTCTGAGATGAGCTATCCAGTCTGAACTAGTTTCAGCACTAGCTAGCTATTGTAACAAATACCCAGCTTCTCAGCCCAGCCTGCTTACTAACAGAAGTCACTACTTACAGAGCTGAGCTCTGGCAGATTTCTAACAAGAAACCAGAAATACAGTACTTATTATGTCTGACAGAGATCTCACAGAGTCACCTGAATTTAGTCAAGATAAAGCAGACTCCTTACTTCAATCTGCTCGTCCTGTCAGAGCCCCTCATCCATCCTTGAAGGCAAGGGAGGTTTATGAAGCAAGTAAGGAAGAAACATCTAGTAACCTGACTGCATTATGGGAAAAGTCTTTAAGTTAAGCCACTAATAAAACTAGCAACAATTCTGAGCAATTGAACACTGCTCTCTCAAGGGTTAAGAAGGCATTTGAGAATTATAAAAGACTTTCTGAGAAGTACTATTCCCTATTGTCACATTCCAACATGGAGGAAGCTGCATTGGAATTAAAGGACTTTACTTCTACTGACCAGCAGAGGCATAGTACATATCTTGAAGCAAAGGCACAGATAGAAGGTAGATTAGCACAGCTACTTGAAACTACATCCTGTAAATCTGCTTCTTCCAGACACTCAGGAAAATCTTATAGGTCTGCCCGCTCATATCATAAATCTTCTTCTAAGTCATTACGGTCCTGCTCTATAAGGTCAATACTGAGCGACCAAATACTCAAAGCTCGCCAAAAGGTTGCAGTAGCCCAGGTTCAAGCCACCTGCTCTGAAAAAGAAGCAGCCTTCAAGGCAGAAGCTAAATGCAAGGAAGCAGAAGCTAAACGCATTCAAGGAAGAATACAAGCAGAAACAGAGGCTCAGCTAGAAATTCTTCAGAAGAATAGAGAAAAGGAAGTAGCTTTAGCAGAGTTATCTGTCTTGGAACAAGCCCTATTGGAAGAAGAAGGAGCAGCTTGTACCAGCTTGTCTGCTTGTCAAGACCCTGTTGAAAGGACCCTACAGTTTGTCTTAACTCAGAAACACGACGATACAGTCCCACATACAGTTGGAGATTCTTCTCATAATCATCCAGCAAGTGGATCAGAAGGCAATGTGTCGCCAAAGCAAGCTGGTCAACTAGACACACCTACTAACAGAGACCCTCCACAACTACCGCACGTCACAAAATCAAGTGAATCAACCTACGCAGCTCATGTGCCACCACAACCCTATGTGCATAGAGATTACAAGGGCACAGCAGAAGACTACAGAATGAACTCTATACCCCCTTTGATACAGCTCTCTTTAACTTCAAATGCTCAGAGACCTTCAGACGACAGACCCTTACCTAGATTAAACCCATCTGCAACACCTTTCTCTCTACCTACCAGCCAACATCATATACCAACCATGGTCCAAGACGGCGCACCATCAGTACCCCCTGTGGCTATAAAAACTGAAAGCACTGACATTGCAGAGTTCAGCAAGTATATGATTCGATGAGAGTTGATTACATCCGGACTGTCTAGATTTGATGACCGCCCAGAGAACTACAGGAGTTGGAGATCTACATTTAAGGCGGTAACCAAGAACTTGGACATTGAACCTCAAGCAGAACTTGACTTACTAATAAAGTGGTTGGGGCGTCAATCTTCAGAACAAGTAAAGAGACTTAAATCTGTCTACATTTATAACTTTAAAGTAGGCCTTGATGCTGCCTGGGAACATCTAGAACAAGACTATGGGAGCCCCAAAGTCATTGAATCTGCCTTATTCCAGAGACTAAACGACTTTCCTAAGATCTCTGTTAAGGACAATTATAAGCTTAGAGAGTTAGGTGACCTCCTTCATGAACTTGAAATTGCTAAGTTAGATCCTAGTTTACCAGGTCTTAGCTATTTAGACACTGCTCAGGGCGTAAATCCTATTGTAGCAAAGTTGCCTAGTTATCTTCAGGGAAAGTGGACTAGTGTAGGATCAAAGTATAAGTATGAACATCATGTTTCCTTCCCTCCCTTTTCTTATTTAGCAGAGTTCGTGTGGAAGGTTGCAAGATCCAAGAATGACCCAAGCTTCTTCTATCCAGATACAACCACCATTCCTTTAACTACTTCAAGGGGTATTGCCACCAACAGTAAATTCAAGGATTTAAGGCATCCTATTGCCATGAGGAAGACCGCGATAGCATCCAACGTCTTAGCTACAGACATCAAAGCAAGCAATCTTAATCAACAGTGTCCTATTCATAATGCGCCACACTCTCTCTCCAAATGTCGTGCCTTTAAGGACAAGCCTTTTGAAGAACGCAAGTCATTTCTCAAAGAGCATAATATCTGTTTTAAGTGTTGTGCATCCTCCAATCATTTAGCTAGAGACTGTAAGATCGTCATCAGATGTTCTCTCTGTAACAGTGCCAAACATGTGGACGCTCTTCATTCAGACCTGTTCAAAAGGAAACCTTCACCCGACAGCAACCCCAAGACTACATCAGATGATGGCGGGGAGAGAACTGAGCAATATGCCAACCCCGTAACCACAAGGTGTACAGAGGTATGTGGGGAAGGGCTTCAGAGCAAGTCTTGTAGCAAGATATGTCTTGTAAGGGTTTTTCCTGAAGGATGTCCACAAAATTCCATAAAAATGTATGCCATACTCGACGATCAGAGCAATCGTTCATTGGCCAGTACAGAATTCTTTGACCTATTCAACATTCAAGGAGAGACCTGGTCCTATACCTTGCAGACATGTGCAGGAAAGGTCAATACTTCTGGAAGAAGAGCCCATGGCTTCATAGTTGCATCAGAATATGAGGACACAGAGTTTCCTCTTCCAACTCTAATCGAATGTGATCAGCTACCGAACAACAGAGAAGAAATCCCCACACCAGAGGTTGCACGTCATCACCCTCACTTGAGCCACATTGCTAACTACATTCCACCACTTAACAAGGATGTTAAGATTTTGATTCTACTAGGGAGAGACATTCCTAGAGTTCATAAAATAAGAGAGTTATGTAACGGTCCAGATGATGCTCCTCAGGCCCAGAAACTTGATCTTGGATGGGTGATAATAGGAGAAGTCTGTTTAGATCAATCTCACAAGCTCTTCGATGTAGCTTCCTACAAAACTAATGTTACCTATCGATTGATGACATGTCCATCGCACTGGAAGGAAAGACTTTATTTCAAAAATGAAGTTCCATATCAAGCACTTCAAAGTATTAACTGCAAGCTCACTTCTCAAAAGGACTTTGGTGATTCAGTGTACCAGACTACTTGTGATGACAACAAGATTGCCCCTTCAGTCGAAGACAAGAAGTTCATCAAGATTCTGGATGAAGAGTTCTTCAAGGACAATTCCAACAGACCCAAGTTTTTAATGGACCAGTCTTCTACAAACTCAGAAGAAGATATCGATTTCCACCTGGAGGATCCAGATACTGATTCGGAAATCCGGCCTGAAGTTGTAGCATTGAGTTCCAACATCTGCTCAAGAAGAAATTTGGAGGTAAGACGTTTTGAAAGTTTCTCCTCTTGGAAAAGGTTGGTGAAGACTATAGCAAGATTGAGTCATATTGCACAGATTTTCCGCAAATCGATTCAGACATCGTCTTGCCATGGATGACACACCTGTAAGGAGTCACCCAATGCATTAGAGTATGAGAGGGCTGAGCTGTTCATCATACGTCATGTGCAAGAAGAAGTCTTTGTGGAAGAGATTAAGTGCTTAAGAGGCAATGGACCAGTCCCAAAATGTAGCCCACTATTCACACTGATCCCAGTGATCGACAACGAGGGCATGCTTCGAGTCGGTGAAAAGGTCAAACCTGCTAGGGAAAGAACAGAACCCCTTGATAATACCAAGAAACCACCATTTGGGAACATTGATTATACAGCATTACCATGAGAGAGTCCAACATCAAGGAAGACACTACACAGAAGGTGCAGTCAGAATTGCAGGGTTCTGGATAGTTGGAGTGAAAAGACAAATAGCCACGATCATTCACAACTGTGTTAAATGTCAGAAGTTACAGGGTAGACAGCAGTTTCAACAGATGGCTGACCTACCTGCAGACAGACTGAGTGAAGATTGACCCTTTGCATATGTCGGAATCGATGTGTTTGGACCATGGACAGTAACGGCTAGAAGAAGTCGTGGTGGTCAAGTCAACAGCAAAAGATGGGCTGTAATGTTCACTTGCTTAACTGTAAGAGCTGTGCATATCGAAGTAATCGAGTCAATGGATACTTCGAGCTTTATCAATGCTCTAAGGAGATTTTTTGCTCTAAGAGGTCCCGTGAAGATGTTGAGATCAGATTGTGGAACTAACTTCATTGGTGCTTGCAGAGAGTTACAGATCGACCAACAACAAGTTGGAAATTATTTGAGTGATCTAGGCTGCATGTGGAAATTCAACCCACCACACGCTTCACACATGGGCGGAGCATGGGAACGTATGATTGGGATGGCAAGGCGCATACTGGATTCTATGTTGCTTGATGTGAGTTCTTCACATCTTACCCATGAAGTACTTACTACATTCCTTGCTGAGGTCGCAGCAATAATCAACTCAAGACCGTTGACCGCTGTATCCACAGACCCAGAATGTCCGACTGTTTTAACTCCAGCTGCATTATTGAGCCGGAAAATTGGACAGATCCCAGCGCCAAAGAGCATCTTTGATGAAAAGGACATATATAAACGTCAATGGAGATACGCTCAATACCTTGCAGATTGTTTCTGGGACAGATGGAGGAGGGAATACCTCACACTTCTCCAAGGACGTAAAAAGTGGCAAACCCAGAAGCCTAACTTAAAGGAAAGGGACCTGGTTCTTCTAAAAGACAAGCAAACCAATCGGATCCAGTGGCCAGTTGGAGTTATTACAAAGGCCATTGCTAGTGATGATGGAAAGGTCCGAAGTGTGGAAGTCAGGATTGTAAAGGACGGGAGCCCAAAAACCTTCCTGAGACCAGTCACTGAGACAGTCCTAATTATGCCTGCTTCCAAAAATTCTGATTCAGTGTTATGTGAAGGAGTCACTTAGACCTCTAGTATAGTTAGCTTAGACTAGAGGGCTACATAGCATTCTACTGTATGCAATGTTAATTGTATGTTTATGGAAAATAATTGTGTAGTAGTATCTCACGATACCAGGCAGGGAGTGTGCTGCCACACAGCTTTTAACTGTCTAGCAGTTGTTATTACATGTTATGTTATGCTATGTTATTGGTATCATCCTTACACCCCTGCTGTTTCCGGCTAGTGGGTTGCTCCCACCTCCATTTCCTGCTGTAACTCCCATTTTGTTTAGTTGTTATAAGGAGACTGCAGAGAGTGTAACTTCATTGGAAATTTACCTATGGAAAAGTCTCTATGTTTATGCCTTTGCTAACTTGAAGCATTAAGAAGCATTGGAGAACACCTCTGGAGTCTTTATTCATTGAGTAAACTATCTGTTAAAGCCATCATTCAACCTGCTGCACACACTTTCAGACTGGGTCTACAAGAAGGTCACAGGTACAATCGATGCTGAGACAGAACAAATGCGTAATAACAAATTACATGGTAACAATTTTGTAGACCTGATAAAATGCACAGGGAACCCCCCTGCCCGAACCAATGAAGGAAGGGGGGGCGGAAGGGGAGAATAGACCCGCCACACATAGCAGCCCCCGGGGGAGAAAAGCCCAAGGCCCCCCCAATACCAAAAAAAAATTAATCATGTATACAATATATTTTTATGAAATTCTAGTGTCTAAGATAATTATTCAGTATGGATCAGCTCAATGGAATGTTTTTAACGTGAATTTTGTCATGTCTACAAATTTGTTACTATGTAATTTGTTATTCCGCAATAAATTCACTATCATTTGTGCTACTGTAATTTGAAGTGATTAGCCTACAGTTTTTCCTTTAGTTTTGAGGATTTACCCATTATGTATATGATACTACTCTAGTCTCTCATATAATCCTTAGATTTATTTGTGTATCTACTCCTGAGGAAGTGGACATTGATCCACGTAACGTTACAGGATGCCTACAAATGTTTGGATCATTATGCAATGTGCAATTATGCATTTCCATCTGTTATAATCATGTAAATTCAAAAACCTCATGTATACGATATATTTTTATGAAATTATAGTGTCTATGATAATTATTCAATATGGATCAGCTCAATGAAATGTTTTTTAACGTGCATTTTATCATGTCTACAAAATTGTTACTATGTAACTTGCTTTAACGCAATAAATTCACTATCGTATGTACTACTGTAATTTGAAGTGATTGGCCTAATATTAAGTTCAGTTGACCCATGTTTCTCCTTTTTTCTGTTTCAATAAATAACGATGCTCATTTAGGAGATTTTTTTTTTAAGCAGCGCCAGTGATGTCACCGGTGCATGTGCACTGTCCTCTCCGCGTGCCATCCTTAGAGAGAGCTGTGCCGTGGCTTTGACTCCCGTGTGCATGCACGGGATCGACTTAATCGCAGCTCGCCAGTCAAATGGCATCTGCCTGTGAACCCAGAAGAAAGACTGTGTGAAAATAGAAGCCCTGTCAGCGATAGCAGCGTGATGGAGGGCTTCATTTTCAGGTAAGTCTTTTATAATGTGCTAGTATGCGATGCATACTGGCACAATATGACATTAATGTGCAGGGAGAATATTTAATTTTTTTTTTCTGTTTACTGGCAATGTATACTAGATGCCTAAGCAGAGACGCTGCTATTCTGGCAGGAAATTAGCTTTCACTGCTTATCTCACAAGATCAACAGCGAAAGCCACTGCTTAGCAAACCCACTGTCAATCTTGTGAGACTGGCAAGTGGGCATGCTATGTTATAATTGAACGTTTCATTCACATGAAAAATTTTCAGCATTTTCCAACTCAACCAATTGCTTTAACTATACTTTGATTCTGTCAGACACAATTGCATAAAGTACTAGTAAAAATAATCAGAAATTGCTAGATTTGAGCAATTATTTTTAACCAAATAAAGTCAATATACAATATAATTCCAAAAGTATAAAGGGATTCCTGCCTTTACACGACGCACGTGAACTTTAATGGCACCCTAGTCTTAGACCCTAGTCTTAGTTTCTCTGGTTCAATATTGAGTTGGCCCACCCTTTTGCAGCTACAGTATAACAGCTTCAACTCTTCTGGGAAGGCTGTCCAAAAGGTTTAGGAGTGTAGCTATGAGAATGTTTGACCATTCATCCAGAAGCGCATTTGTGAGGTCAGGCACTGACATGGACGAGAAGACCTGGCTCGCAGTCTCCACTCTAATTTATACCAAAGGTATTCTATCGGGTTGAGGTCAGGACTCTGTGCAGGTCAGCCAAGTTCCTCCACCCCAAACTTGTTCATCCATTTTATGGACCTTTATGGACCTTGCTTTGTGTACTGGTGCTCAGTCATGTTGGAACAGGAAGGGCCAACCCCAAAATGTTCCCACAAAGTTGGAAGCATGAAATTGTCCAAAATGTCTTGATATGCTGCGCCTTAAGAGTTCCCTTCACTGGAACGAAGGGGTCAAGCCCAACCCCTGAAAAACAACCCCACACCATAATCCCCCCTCCACAAATGATTTGGAGCAGTGCACAAAGCAAGGTCCATAAAGACATGGGTGAGCGAGTTTGGGGTTTAGGAACTTGACTGGCCTGCACAGAGTCCTGACCTCAACCAGATAGAACATCTTTCGGATGAATTAAAGTGGAGGCAGCGAACCTGGCCTTCTCTCCAACATCAGTGCCTGATCTCACAAATGCGCTTCTGGAATAATGGTCAAACATTCCCATAGACACACTCCTAAACCTTGTGGACAGCCTTCCCAGAAGAGTTGAAGCTGGTATAGCTGCAAAAGGTGGGTCAACTCAATATTGAACCCTATGGACTAAGACTGGGATGCCATTAAAGTTCATGTGCATGTAAAGGCAGACGTCCCAATACTTTTGGTATTATCGTGTAGGAATGGCCAGCATAAGGCCCATGTCAAATGATGTTTCTGGGGACACTTCACCATTAGCAGAATCACTAAAATTCGATTTTGATTATCACTGAGACACAATTGCTAGCAAGGGGGCAGACATGGAGCAACAAATGTGTTTCAGGCAGCAAAGGAGTGACTCTAAAGTATGATGTACGTTTTTGTGATTCTGTTGACAGAATTTCCGTATGATACATCTATGACCAATAGAAAGAGGGTCATTTGTGTTAAACTTATGGCTTATACTGTAAAAATTTGAAATTTTCAGAGCTATGATAGAAATATCCCTACATAAAGGTTAAGTGCCCTGTTTTTATCATTTACTAGGGTGCCATGTGTAGCGCATTCATAAGTGTTGGCTGAGAAAAATCTGTAGGTACAGCTACTGGAATCGAATGACAGTGCAGATCCAGGAGAATGCCTCCCTGAAGTCTCTCTGAGGGACCCTTATCCATAAACTTCTCACACCAAACTCCTTCCCAGACTGTTGCAAAACATTCCTCCCTCTGATGTCACACACTCTACTCTAGGCTGGCAAGTGTCTTTCTCAGTAGCCATCCCATCGAGGTTGATTGCAGTGACCATTATGGGACAGTCTGATATCCATTGCTGAAATGCTGTTGGGAACAGTGTGTCATCTAGTGGCACAAACGAGTCTGTAAAATGGTAAACAATTTATGCCCCATAACAGGTAACAATGTCAGTGTTCTAAAGTGAAACAGTTCTGCAAATGTCTCGGAGATGACCACATGTGTAATTTATCATTGCAGTCTAGTGGCTAAACTGAAATTATAAAACTTTTTTTTTTCCGGGTTGGAAGATTGGGAGCTGCCACTGTGCCAGGAATGTGCAATGAACATGCTTTCAGAACAGAAAGCTCTTCTGCCCATTCTTTTTCAAATGTCCAGCCACTCTTGTGATGGCCTCTCCTGCCAGTAGCTGCATCAAGCAGGGCTGGGCTGGATGAAAGTGTGCCATTCTGTGACATCACAGGCTGACAACGGGACTACAGGCTAGCTGTGCTTTAGTATGGTGTCCTGTAAGGCTCAGGGAGGAAACAAGGACACAGACTGGCCACGCTAGCATGGATCTGCTTCTTTGCTTGGCATGGTCATTAATAAACGGGAAGGTCTTCCCATACAAGGGGGGTGGCAGGATCAACAGGTAAATACTTAGTCTGCTACCCCTTATTTAAACGAAATCGACATACATGATAATTGTGAGGAACAAAGGAAGGTATTGCCTACATTTTATAATTAAGAACAACAAACACTTTAAATATTTTTTTGTTGCAATGAACAGCTATGAAAGCATTTTGTTTTGAGGGAAAAAAATCAGTGGTGTGTGGTTTTGCTATGAGAACAAGAAATTGGGGATGCTGTAGAATACATGTTCAAAGGATATAAAAAAGCCATTAAAGAGGAGCAGTGACAAATTGATGTCGGCACTTGTCCTCAAGAGAATCCAGACCGGATTATGTTGTGGAAACAAGCCAGATTTACTATACAGATCTGACATGCATGTGAGAAGGTTTTGTTGTCTGATCTCCTGAGAAAGGTTAAAAACTTGGCCATCGCCTGCAAGAGTCTTTCTTTTAAATGTGGAACATATTTATTTTGCTATGTAAAAACAATATCATCAAACATTTTGTTTAAAGTTTCAGCATCAGTTTCTCTCTGATTTCAAAAAACACTCTGTGAAGTTTCGGTAATGTGGTTCAACTTGCATCTGTTTTAGCAGAGGTGTAGCACCCTCCTAGGTAGGTGTTCGAGATAAAGTATAGTTTTGTGTCCTGTCTGCTTACCAGAAGGACTGCAGGTAAATCTATGTTATCTGCCTACCAGAGAGCAGGATTTGTTAGTAAGGTCTGCTCATTGTGCTCAGGTGCAACACTTCTGTCTGCAGAGTGTTTCACACTAGTCCAATAGGGAGGCATATTGGACAGTGGGATGAAACCTGAAAAATGAGTGCACAGGCGTTTGGTGATTTGGCAGGTGATTTGGCAGAGGAAAAGTTCCTCGGGGCATGCTCATGTGCTCTGGGTCTTTTTGCTGGAAAGCGGAGTCCCATAGGGAGGGGGGCAGCTGCCTCCTCTGTAAAGGTGACACACTGCCTCGGGTAGTCTACCTGAGTGAGGGCCTGGAGAGTGCTAGTTAGGAACTGAACTCAGAGGTACTGTGAAGCTGACTTAAAGGGGGGACACTGGAGGATCTGATTCTGCAGTACAGTGAGTAAAGATCTGTGTCAAGGGCCCTGACCTGAGGGGGGCCACCCCTGCAGTTAGAAGAGTCAGTGGACGAGTGTCAGTAAAGGGGATGCTAGTGAGTGTCCTGAAAATAATGTAGGATCACCAAGTCTATTGCTAGGGAGAAAAGAGCAAGGAGACTTAACCCTTTCAATGCATGTGGCAGTATGGATTAAGCAGTGCAGCTGCTTCCACAAGCAACCGGTGAGGTCAAGTGAGAGTTGTCCTTATCCATTGTAAATAGTTACAGTTGGAGTATCCCACTATTCCCTTCTCTCATCCAAGTTCCAAAATAAACACTAAAAACCAATACCCCTGGACTATTTATTGTGTGAGGAGCCATGGGGAGTAGGGAGGAATGTGTGAACTGTTCCCTAAGTGACTGCATGCTGGTAATCAGAGGAAGCCCGAGAAGTCATTATACAGCAAGCCCTATGGGGACAGTGCTACATTTGGGAGCGTTGTCCGGGAGTAACGGCAGCGGTTGCTACTGGCAATGGCCGAGTATTTGCCCAAGTTATGATATGTCTTCTCAAGCAAAGTACTGGAGTGTTAGAGGAGAAAGTAATATCTGTTCTACAGCGACCAGTGAAAGTTTGATGCTAAGTCATGGTCACGGCAATGGCTGCTATCGGCAATGACCGGCCATTTACCTAGGAAACAATATGTCTTCTCAAGTAAAGTGCTGGAGTGCCATTGGAGAAAGTAATGTCTGCTCTAAAGTGATCAGTGAAAGTGTGCTTTTAAGTCATGGTCATGCCAATGGTTGCTATCGGCAACGACCGGATATTTACCAAAGAAACAATATGTCTTAAAGTAAATTGCTTGTGTGTCGATGGGGGAAAGATGTGCTGTATTGTGATTGAAAATAATGTCTGCTTTACAGTGACCAATGCAGGTGTGCTTTCAAGTGATGGTCAAGAAAGCAGTGACCCGGGACACAGGGATCTGCGCATCAGGGGTTGTGTCTGTACATGTACTGTGAAAGAAAATGTCTGCCGTGCAGCCGGTTACAGCGGGACAATTTCTAACAACAGTAAGGGAGTTCAGTTGGCTTGTGAATGGAGAAGTGCAACTGAAGCTCAAATACAGACAGAAGAGGCAGATGTATGTGTATCTGTGGCAAGGAACATAATCTGCATCACAGTACCATTCATGCAGGCTGGGCCGAGTTTTGGCAGCAGCGAAGGGGTTACTGCACCGCGCGGGAAAGGGTGCGCTAAAGAGATCTGCCTTGCAGGAGGGGCCACCACCAGAGAGCCAGCTAGTCTGGGGCCATGAGCAGACTTGCCGTCCATGTGCTGCCAATTTGCAATTAGCAAACTCGTCCATCCAGCCACGTTTTTGGAGAAAGCCCCTCCTCCAGATGAAAGAAAAAAAGGCTCATGAAGACCCCTGGAATATATGACCTCATTTTTCTTTAGGCCAGAAACCAGGAAGCAATTGAAGAAATGTAAAGATAATGTTTAAAACAAGTAAATATACCTTCCTATCCATTAAAGCCCCGTACACACGCACCGATTGTCGGCCGAACGATCGGCCGTCTTTTGTCCGGTGCTGTTGTGTAGGTTGAAAAGTGCTAAAGACTGCACACGAATTTTGTCGGCCAACAACAACCGACTGCAGAAGTGATGTCATGTGATGGTTGACTTTCCGTGTGTTTTTTCTTCTCTGAGCATGCCCAGTCTTGCTCATCTGCTTTTTGTTGGCCGAAATCTGTACTGACTGACGAACAATCGGCCGTTCTTTGTTGGCATACAAAAATTTTATAGCCTGCACACCAGATTTTGTTTGGCCGAAAAGTCGCAGTCGGTTGTCGGAAGCATCATACTAACAAGCCGACAATCGGCCGATCGGACGTTGGCCGAATATTTACGGCCGACAATCGGTACGTGTGTACGGGCCTTTACTAATGCTAGCAGTTCTGCTTTAAATGATTTGGCCTAACCCTTTAACTGTCACTTTTGCTGGGCAGCTTGGTTTGTCAAAGGAAGTGGAAAAATAACAAACGTACTGGCTGGGTCAGTATGAAAATAAGGGGAAAAAAGAACACTAATGCAGCTATCACATCTAAGTATTGGCAAACTGCAAGAAAGTACATTTTTGTTATTGGGTTTATTATCACTTTAAGCAGGGGAATATGATGGGGCTAAGGCTAACTGGGAATAGGTAAGAATTAAATAAATTCATATCTGTGTTTACGGTGTAATATATAATATTTTAATATGCTCGCATCTTCCTTTTTCATGCTTTTATTTTTTTAGGTTTAATAAAAAAAAAAAAAAAAAAAAAAAAAACAGAATCTCGTTGCTACCAATTAGATTTAATTTTTCAGAAGTCAGAGAGGTATGAAATAGATTTGGACAGGTTGCTCTGGATACTGCACTTTGCTCCTGTGTCGATTTATTATTAAACACAGTAATATTAATATTTGTACAAATTGTTCTAGTTCTAAAATGAATTTTTTTGAGGAATAGGTTTTCAGCCTAGAGATTGAAACTGTTGATTACTAAATGTTTCTTTATTGTTGATGTGTTGTAATTCTAGTTCAACAAACATTTATGGGCTAAGAAACATTCCCACGTGCATCTGCACAGGCCTTGCTGTCTGTTTATGCTGGCAGACTATTCTCAACCCACAGATCTGTCACATTCACCATTCATATCAAGCATGGACAACATCATGCTGTGTTTCCTGTGACTGTTCTCATGTACTGATGTGTTTTTGTGTCAGATTACTTTTCTCTATGATAACAGAATCAAATGTTAGATGCATAGAACAAAGCCTCTTAGACAGATTTCTTTGTCAAAATTGAGCCTATGGCAATAGGCAACAAGACGATCTTTTCTAGTATAAATTATAATCTGCTTGGTTGCTGTGGGTAACACAACCATCGTTCCTTTTTTTCATCAGGTTTCATAAATGGAGCACTTTGACCTAATGCAGCGTTGTAAAATTTAAGCACTCTTGTTTATTTTAGTCCTGCAAGTTTTCTACTGTTAGAAACTTTCTTGATCCAATAATGAGCGTCAAAGTGACTATTTATTCATGGCTTAAAGGAAATCTCCATTTAGTATTTTAATGATTAAAAAAAACTAAAGCATACCTATATTTGAAAGTCCTCATGCGCACAGGGCGTTAGAAAAAACGAGCTGCAGAGCCACTGGTAACACCAGGAAAAAGCAGCTTCAAAAACATGCTTTTAGTAGCTTTTTCCATTGGCGTTAATGCATGTTTAGCCCCGTTAGCTTTTAGCAGCGTTTTTCTGCCTCTATACAAAATCAACGGTTGCCTATGAACCGTCTTTGATACAGCTTTCAGCACATTGATTTTAAAAGAAGTCGCATCCAAGTCGGATCTGAGGATTTTGAGGGGAAACTCCATGCCAAAATGGGGGAAAAAAAGTTGTGGGGGTGGTCCCCCCCCAGGTTCCATACCAGGCCCTTTGGGTCTGGTATGGATTTTGAGGAGAGCCCCATGCAAAAAAAAAAGAAATGGCATGGTGTGTCCCCCCCCCCCCAAAATCCATACCAGACCCTTGATCCAAGCATGCAGCCTGGCAGGTCAGGAAAGGGGAGGGGATGAGCGAGCAGCCCCACCTCCTCTCTGCACCCCCCCCACCCCAACGCACCTTGTCCCCATGTTGATGAGGACAAGGGCCTCTTCCTGACAACCCTGAGCGGTGGTTGGTGGGATCTGCGGGCAGGGGGCTTATCGGAATCTGGAGGCCCCCTGTAACAAGGGGGCCCCCCAGATCCCGGACCCCCTCCTTATGTGAAGGAGTATGGGGTACATTGTAAATAATGTAAATAATGACGAGATGGTTTTGAGCAGTCCTTTATTAAAAATCTTCCTCCAGGCTTCTCCCTAGTCTTCTTCCCCGGGTCTTCTCCGGTATGGTCCAGTATGGCCGCTTGTCATCCCCTCCTCTTTCCTGACCTGCCGGGCTGCATGCTTGGATAAGGGCCTGGTTTGGAACCTGGGGGGGGGGACCACCACGCCCATTTTGGCATGGAGTTCCCCCTCAAGAGCCTCAAAGCGCAAGTCGCACCACAAGTCGGATCATCCTGATCCGACTTGGAGGCGACTTTCATTCAAATCAATGGACTCTCATTGGGAACCATTGATTTTCACATAAAAAAAAAAATGTAAAAAAAACGTATAACGTGGCTTAAAGCTGTATAAGCAATGTTAAGCATTATTAAGCAGCCTTTAGCAGCGTCAGGCGTTTTTACAGCTCGAACGCTGGTGCTCAGAACGCACTGCCCCTGGGTATTTTTTGCAACATGAAAACGCCTATGCCACTTACAGCTACAATAACATGGAGGGGCATTTTTAAGCTGCAAAAAAAAAAAAACATCTGACGCTCCTAAAGCAGCTCCAAAAACGCCCTGTGTGCATGAGGTCTAAATGTAAAACCATATATTCATTTCCACGTTGTATTTCAATTATTTTTATTCTACTCCTATTAATCTAAACAATCTCAAAGTGTGTAAACTTACTTTGTGAAGATCCACACACATTTACTAGCATGAATTCTGTGACACACACTCATTACACCCTGTGAGAAGGCGCTGCTGTCACATTTCACAGAGCCTGCCTTCTGATCTACAGAGGTGCAATTAGGAGGAGTTTCAGCTGGTGTAGTCAGTACAGGAATTACAGCTTGCAAGCAGCAATGTACCATGGGATAAACAGTCCTGAAAGTTGAAAGTAGACTGCAAAGGAGAAGCTATAGGGAATACAGGAAATTGGGGAAAGAGATGGCCAGCAGACAGGCAGCACTAACAACACGGGAGGAGATTTTTCAAGTAAGTTTATATTGGATTGACAACAATATCTATTGTTTGTATTGCTAATAAATGCAGATATAATAGAATGATAGTGTATGCTGTGACCATAGAGATCCTTTCAGTGGTAGTAAATCATTGCTTTAACTATGATACAAAATGGATACCAGCTTTTGACATACTTTAGTTTAACTTTTGTTTTCTCTTACTTCTTTTCTTATTTTGATAAAATGAGATTTTATTCCAGCTACATCCTGCGCATAAGGGTCACTGTGACCCATAGACACAAAGTTTTGAGTTATTTTGAGTAGTAACATGCTTTTACCATAGTAGTGGTTAGATTTCACAATCTATCCAATCGCATAATTAATACGTTGTTGACACCCTAAAACACGTATAACATGTATTAATCATGATTATTGAAATAAATATCACTGCTTGGAAATAAAGACAAAAACTGCTGAATGGCACTCTTGTGTCCATATCAGTTTCTCTAGCATTATGCTGTATTCGGGTGCACCTTTAGACCTTTTCATCTAAGATAAGTGTGTTATCGAATTCAAACTTGTCTTAACAATTGGCGAGCCAGCCAGAAGCATTGTGTTCCAAGCGGCAGCCAGGGATCAAAAGGATCGGTGTCACGTACCTTATCCGAGGCCAAGGTGCTAGTGCCCATAAAAGTATAGGTTGACAACAGGGTACTGAAGAGCTGGGCCGGTGATCACCTGGTGAATGCTGGAGATGGAAGGATACACATCAAGACAGATGTCTCTCCGGAAACTCCAGATATACTTGGAAAACGGTGTACACAGGAAACAGGAGTGGAAGCAAGGCTGAGGGTCAAACACGGATGATCAGTCAGGAAGCAAAGGCAGATAGCAGAAACAGGAACTTGGCTGAAGTCACAGCAGGAAGGCAGGCAGGTAAGTAATAGCAGAGTCCGTAATGTAAGCCGGATCACATCAGGATATCCAAGGAATAGACACAGAGGCTCAGGAGCATAGGGAGGCTGACGACAATCCACCAATTTGGTGGAATCAGCAGCAGTCTTATATAGGCCAGCAAGTTGCCACATCTGTCATGTTATGCGCACGCCATTGCGCACATGCGTTTGCTGATTTGTGCCACTGCGCATTTGTCATTCTTCTGCCAGTGCCCACAGGAGTGCGCTGGATGCGCCCATTTCTAGTATTGGCAGTACTGCCATTTCCCTGACAATTGGCCAGTGATACAGCAGAATATAGCTAGAATAGTGAGCTTTTTTGCTTACATCTTTATGCTATGCCCTGTCTACCTATTACCGCTGTCCTTGAGTTTACCTCTGCTTTAGATCTTTAGACTTGACTAGACTTGATAACTAATCTAATAGCATAATTAGATCAGACCCCAGATATTTCCATAAAAGAGGACCTGTAATGACCTATGCTATCACAAATGATGTTATTCATCCCTTGTGATAGCAGTAAAGTTGATCCCAAACAAATTTTCTTTTAAATAAAATAATAAAGTAAAAACATTTTTAAAATGCCCCTGTCCCCCTGTGCTCATGCACAAATGCAAATACATGTGAGGTATTGCAGTGAGCGTCCGAGCAAGAGCAATAATTCAAAGTATAGAGATCTTGAAGTACCAAAGTTTGGCGCCATTTCAGGGGCGTATGCGATTTTAACTACTTGCCTTCTGTGCACTTATACACCCTTCCCATCCAGACCAATTTTTAGCTTTCAGCGCTCTCACACTTTGAATGACAATTGCGCGGTCATGCTACACTGTACCCAAATTAAATTTTTATCATTTTTTTCACACACATAGAGCTTTCTTTTGGTGGTATGTAATCATCTCTGGGTTTTTTATTTTTTACAAAAAAAAGAAAAGACAGAAAATTTTGAAAAAAAAAAAAAAAGTTTTTATTTTCTGCGAGTAAATTTTGAAAATAAATTTTTCTCCTTCACTGAAGGGCGCTGATGAGGCGGCACTGATGGGCACTGATAGGCTGCACTGATGGGCACTGATGAGGTGGCACTTATGGGCACTTATGGGCACTGATGAGGTGGCACTTATGGGCACTGATGAGGAGGTACTAATATGCCGCACTGATGAGCACTGATAGGCGGCACTGATAGGCGGCACTGCTGGGCACTGATAGGCGGCACTGCTGGGCACTGAGAGGTGGCACTGCTGGGCACTAAGAGGTGGCACTGAGGTGGCACTGCTGGGCACTGAGAGGCGGCACTGACGGGCGGCACTGATGGGCACTGGCGGATGGCACTGATGAACACTGATGGGCGGCACTGATGAGCATTGATGGGCAGCACCATCAGTGCCCACACTCAGTGCCCATAGTGCTGCCAGTCAGTGCTCATCAGTGCCTAGATGAGCAGGCACTGATGGGCACTGACTAACAGCACTATGGGCACTGATTGTGGGCATTGATGGGGGGCACTGATGGCGGGCACTGTGGGCACTGATGGTGGCAATTTGTGTAGGTGTTTTACCTTTAGTAATCTGGGCACTGGTGATCAGTGCCCTGATTACATTCCTGTGTGTCCCCGGCGGCTAACGGCTCCCCCTCCTTCCTCACACTGCAGGCTCCGTGTGAGGAAGGAGCGCCGGCGATGAGAGATGATCTCATATGTTTACATATGAGATCATCTCTCATTGGACGGCTTGATCACGTGGTGAATGGCCGCTGTGATTGGCCATTCACCACGATCTGTGATCGGCTGTGTCCAAGGGACACGGCCGACACAGATTCTCCCCGATGCGCGCTCGCGGGAGCGCGCGGGGGGCGTGTTACTGGGAGGCCGTTTAAAAACGGCCTCCCGAAAATTCAAGTCCGCGCTGCAGCCGTATATAGGCTGTAGCGCGGATGGGGGGTGGTTAAAGTGTGGCATGTTGGGTATCTATTTACTTGGTGTAACATCCTCTTTTATTTTTTACCAACAATTAGGTATTATATTGTGTTTGTGTTCATTAAGTGTATTTATCCTGAAAATTTGTGTTTGATAGACCACTGCACAATTATCATGCAATATAAGAAATTGCAACAAAAAACATTTTATTCTCCATAGTCTCTAACTAACGCATATTTAATGTTTGGGGGTTCCAAGTAATTTATTTTCTAGCCTAAAAATGCTGATTTTTACATGTATTAGAGAAATGTCCTAATTGGTCTGGACTGCAACTAATTAAACTTGCCTTGTACTAACTTACATCTTGAACTGTTTTAATGGTGTTGCTATGGCTTGCTAAATATTCTCTTCTCCCTCCATATTATCTCATAAGTTCAGTGTTCTAGCAACAGCACAGATGACAATGTAGTACTAATGAAGGCCTGGAGCCATCATAATTCCAAGCATTGCTAAAGTTTAATCAGTTTACATTTTTTAACACTCAGATAAAATTATTAACTTTGCCGATAAGATAGTCAGGAAAAAGTCAAAAATTCTCATCTGCGTCAGTCACTTGAGGTATTTAAAGTGGTTGTTATCCTCTGACATAAATAATGAACAGAGCATATCCCTCTAAAGTATGTACTAGCCTCAATTTAAAGCACCAAGTGTGATTTCTGTCTCCTCCTTCCTCTGCTATCTGCATTAGACAATTTTGACAGGTTATCCCAACACCACAGTGTCCTGGGGGATGGCATTTTTCTGTAACTTTCCTTCACGAATAGTAATTTGCTGATCTGAAACAAGCATGTGCATAGCAGTTGAGAGGATACCCATAATATGTAGACTTGTTTCAGGTCAGCAACCCACCATGCAGGTAAGAAAGTATGTAAGGATGATTATTGTGGTAAAAAATACTGCGCTAACAAAAATAGTGAACAAATAGCCGCTGACACTTCAACAGACTGTGATGGCAACCAAATATAAACATAAATTGTGCAGCGCTCAAATGTTAAAATGAGTACAATGGGATACACACTGAAATGCAAAAATAAAGTCCAATATTCAAAATTAGACAAAAAAGGAAGGTGACCAGTCCCACATAGAAGAGTGAATACTTGTGAAAATCCCACACCAAAAAGAGAATATAATTCGCTCACCAGATGGCATGGACCCAAAGTACCTTACAGCAATTGGGTCATGCAGGCTGAAAGTGATGATCTCCTTGGAACAGATGGCAGAGGCTTCCACGAATTCTCCTCCAAATGGTGGATATAGGAAGGTCACTCAAGGATGGTACACGTATCCACGTATTTCCAGATATCCATACTTCTATGTGGGACTGGTCACCTTCCTTTTTTGTCTAATTTTGAATATTGGACTTTATTTTTGCATTTCAGTGTGTATCCCATTGTACTCACTTCAACATTTGAGCGCTGCACAATTTATGTTTATGTAAGGATGATTGTCACCTAGTCACGCATCTTTAAAAGCAAGTCAACAATGGTAGCTCCTATGTTTCAGGTCAAACAGGTTTGCTTTATATTGCAAAATTCCTGCGTGTGATAACAGGCACTTCTGACAGACTAAAGAACTTGTTATTACATTGCAAATAACACAAATGAAATCACACGTGGCTTTCATCGTGATTGACGTTGGATTTACTTTGGGGTACATTTATTTTATATTTTCCCTTTTTTTTAATACAGGGCTTTTTAAAAAAAAACATTTTTTTTTTTTTGATGAATTAGTAGGGATACTATATAACCCATACTCATTCACAAGGGGGAGGGGGTTGGGATCTTGGGTCTTCCTTGTTAAAGAGTGGATCAAGATTCTGATAAGTCACCCCCCTGCACCCCTACAACCACTGGGCCAGGGTTGTGTGGATAGACACTTGACCCCATCAACATGAGGACAGGATGTTCTAGGGGGGGCATTCCCCCACCAAGCACCCCCCCATGTTAATGGCTTATGGCCTGGTATGAATTGGGGGGGGGGACTTGTCCCTCCTTCTTTCCTTGGCAGCCGGGCTGCACACCCAGAAAAGAGTCTAATATGCATTTAAAGGGGGCCAACTTTTTTTTGGAGTGAGGTTCCCCCTAGAATCAATAATGGACCCAAAGGGCTTATTTTATTAAGGTGGGGGGGGGGGTGCCCACGATGTTTACAAAAAAAGTAATGCCAGCTTTTCATTTGTTTACATTCTGCTGACAGTGGGGAATTCTGCTGACAGCAGATGAGTCATGGTTGTTAAGGACACTGAGGGTGGCGGCATTAAAATGCAAATTTTCACTACTAAAATACCACATCACTAAAAGAAATAACACATGTGGTATTTTAGTAGCGTTTTTTAGTGAATTTCAAAAAATGTTTATGAAAAAAAAAAATGCTATGAGCTATTTTACTGCTGATCCTAAAGCTGTGGATAACATTTTGTGGATTGAGCCCACGGTCACCCCAGACCGGTATATTCAGAGAATTACAGCATAGTAGATCTCTTCAAGAGACAGGGATTTTGTAAGTTCTGTGTTGGTGTATTGGATACAATTTTAACACTTTTTAAAATATTGTTTATTAATTAAAAAGATAAAATGGTGCAAACAAAATATGTATATAAAACAAGTATTTTAAAAGAAACAGAGACAATATTGCAATAGCCAAACCTTCACATATAGTAGTGTTTGCACTATTTAAAGTATTGGATGTGCACTTGCATTATTTATGTTTTATCAATCATGTATTTTTTTATATATTTTTTTGATGGTTTATTGAATGAGTTGGAGATATATTTTTTTGGGGGGGTTTTGGAGGCAGGCAAAACATCTGAACATGTGTATAGGGGGTATATATAGACCTATATGTCTGAATATATACCCCTAGACATATATAGGTGTGATAGTAGCAGAAATAAATGCTTGCGCTAATGAAATCATTTACAGGAATATGTTTCTGCTACTATCACACCTATATATGTCTAGGGGTATATATTCAGACATATATGTCTATATATACCCCCTATACACATGTTCAGATGTTTTACCTGCCTCAAAAGAACCCAAAAAAATGCCAAAAAAACGCTAGCATCAAAAAAAAAAAAAATGCCCAGGTGTGTTTTTGCTGGCATTTTTTGGGGGGTTTTGGAGGCAGGCAAAACATCAGAACTTGTGCACAGTACCACTATACACAAGTTCAGATGTTTTTCCTGACTGCAAAGAACCCCAAAAAATGCCTGCTATTAAACAGGGAGAGAAGCTAACTACCTGTCCTGAAAGAAAGTGTTCTAATACAAACGATCTTTTTTTTTCTGGTAAAAATCAAAAAATCTCTTTTTTTTTTTTTTTTTTCTTTTTTTAATTTTTTCAATAATTGGCTTTTTTCTCAAAAATGACAATTTTTAAGAACTTTTTTTGTGTGATTAATAGTTAATGGGGCATGACCCAGAACCCTGGGCACTTTTTAGGGGCGTTTATTGGGTTTTAGGGCTTAAAAATTGTGTTTTTTGATTACCGAAGTTCGGGTCCCATTGATTTCAATGGGGTTCTGAAATCCGGGCCGAACTTTCGGGAAGTTCGGATGTTCTGGCCGAACCGAACTTTTCAAAAGTTCGATCATCCTTAATCCTGACTTGGTCCACAGCTGCTTCCGCCAGGAAATCTACTGCTGTTTTTATGGACTGCAAAGGAGAAGAATTACCACTTCCAAGCCCCACTCCCAAAAACTCAGTAGTGTCCCATAGTTCTGTGTCCTTAGACCTGAAAGGATAAAGCTTCATCTTCAACAATTTCCAAGATTTCCAAAATGAGAGGGAAGGAAGGAATTGATTATTTAGGATAGTATTTGGGTTGCTTCCTTGGAGCCGAGACATCCTCATGCCATTTCATTGCATTTTCACTGCTTCTACCAAGCAAGAACCAAAGAAAAATTGAATGCATGAGATTCCGGCTCAACCTCAGATTCCGAAGAACAAGACTCCAAATCAGAGTTGAAACATACTGACACTTCCGGTTCCGAATCACCTGATGCTGTAAAACAGTGTGGGGCGAGCTGGTTTCCTTTAAACGCTCCTCGGCCCTTCCTTGACAGCTGCCTTAATGTAAGACATCAACTGCTGAGCATCTGCTGCATTGTCTCGCGCAGCTTTCTTGAGGGCTTGGGCTGAGCAAGCCCAACAGGCTTTCTTTTCCACCTAATTTAGTGAAGACAAAGAAGATCTTCTTCGCGCTTACGCCTAGATTTACGCTTCTTTCGATGCCGTAACCTCTCTCGGCTCAGATCCAAGCGGCTACTGTGAGGTAAAGGTGAGGGCGATCTGGACCGGTCGGACGGGCCATCTTCTTGTTCCTGGCCACTTTGCGACTTGTCATGTCCTGCCCATTTTTTACTTTTCTGAGCATGGGGCGCTGACTTGCCACCTCTTTGTGGGCATTTATCTCGCTGTGGGCTCTTCCCGCTAAAAAAATAAAGGAAGGTTGCTCTTTAAAAAAAAAAATAAAAACACTATTCCATTCGAGTCTTCAGTGCTAAAGGCAGGCAGATAGGCACTAGGGACACCTGCAATGGAAGAACAAGGCATCAGGACTCCCACAGAAAGGAAAGCCAAGCTCAGTAATGAAGCAGGGAAACGCACAGGCTTACCTGGGCAGAGCAGTTACAGCAGAACAGTTATTTCAGGCTGGAGCCAAATAAAGCCAGAGGAGACCTTGCCAGTGGTGAGGCAGCAGGAAAGCTGAGGCCAGGAAGGGACAGGGAAGGGTGCCCCTAGACAAAGGAACACCCGCAAATCAGCGGCGAGCTTCTTGGAGGTTGCCAGGAAACCCCCACATGCTGGCCGAACAGCTCCGCCCGGCTAGCTGCCACAATTGCAGACAGCACACGTGCAGCAGCTGCCGCGTAGCTACAGGTGCCAGCCAGCGCAGGTCAGTGAAATAGTGACCCGCCAGAGCCATACATTTAGGAGACAGTAGTTTATACTGTCAGCCACCCATCTGCTCAAAAAAACGCAGTCATTTACACTGTATCATAGCAAGTCCCAGCACCAAGGGAACCTACCACCTCAGGAAATTTACAGCCCATATTGGGGGGTCTTCTGACATGGGAGAGGTTGAAACCGAACACGGTGATATAAAAAATAACCAAAAACTATCTCTTCTTTGCCTCATCAATTTTTAAATTTTTTTTTTTAAAAAGGTCCGGAGCAAGGACAAAAAATAAAACTCGCTCAGGCAGACAGTCTCCCTTTATTGGCTAAGAAAAAGGTGGTCCTGGAGGGGTCAGAAAGGGTGGAGCTGACCCATGGTAGGCTGACATGGGGAGGTCCAGGAAATATATACTTGGTGCTTTTGTACTGTATATATAACTATTACACATTGGTTGTGATATTTGGGAAGCGCTTCCCTATATTTGTTATTTATATTATTATTTTGAGTTTGCACTTTTTTTTTTAGTGGTAGCTGCTCCTAGGTAATGTATATTTTCTTTGTTTGTTTTTTTCCACTTGTACACTTGGTGGGCTATATCAAGGTGTGTTATTTGTGCAGGGATTTTGTATTTTAGATTTGTGACTTGTTTAGACTGTCATGCAGAAGCTGTTAGCTGAACATTTTAGAAGCACATACAAAAACACTTATTTTACCTTGAAACATTTTGAGATGAAAATTGCAATTATGAATTAACTGCCTTTCACTTGGGGTTGTGAATTACAACATGCTATGAAAATTTGGGTATCTTGTCTTTAAGTGAACCTTTGGCTCACTATCTCTGTCTGACTGTTTTGCTGATATTGCACTGCCTTTCAGCAGAAAGCAGGCTGTTTGGCAGAACCCTTCAGTTGCTATGGTGATATAAACCAAGCAGCAGTGCCCACATTATAGTGGTTTCAATACCTCCCACTCTAATAAGCATTCTTCTTTAGAGATGTGCATGCCCTCCTGCCAGTGCTGAAGCTTGGCCACATCGAAGACTAAAGGTTTACTGTGAGAAGACTCTATAGAGTGTTGTTTGTAATCTTAGGTGCATGTAGAAAGCCGCCATTGTCTTGACTTACATAAACTACTAAATGTAAAGCTTTACAGGAGAGTGTTACAGTTCTGGACTTATATCAATAGGCCTATTTTCTTTCTCATTTGCAATATACTTTTTTTTTTTATCACATAGCAGTAGTGCATTAGAAGTATCCAGTGCTACCAATTCACCTGAGATATTTAGGAGTCACTCATTATAAACCCAAATCTATCAGTCTCTTAACAATGACAGCAATGCCCCTAGTCCAAATTGAAATGGAACTCTTCCCCTCTCTCCCAAATAAACTTGACAACATTAATGAAACCTCTGTCAGAAAATCAATAATGTTACTTGCCTTTTCATTCTTGTTTTTCCCAGGCTCACAAATCCATCCAACTTTGGACTTTAACTGACCAGGGTTAAAAAAAAAAGTTAGTAGTGACTGGCTCCTTCTTCCTTTTTTCTCTGTGCCAGCCCACTGGTAAAATCTGTGCCAGATCTCGACCAACCGGGGTTGGTAAAAATGCCTTTTCCCTGAGAACTTGCAGCGTGTTGTGAAATCTTGCAGTATTCTGTAGTTTACAAATGAGATCTCCCTGGAAGGCACTGTTGACATAGCCTTCTTAGGGGGCAGCTGTAAGGCAATGGCTTCATCAGCAGTGCCTCTGAATTTCAGGATATGATATAGAATAATATAAAACAAGTACACAAATACAGCATATTTTTTGTTTCTTCTTCTTTTTTTTTTTAACTTTAATATACTCAATACAGCCATATTACATTTTAATAGCCTTGCCAACAGGTGTTGCTCACATCATCTATTTTACAAATGACAAGAATATTTAAAGCTTAGTATTTAACCACTTGCCGCCCACCCACCATCAAACAATGGCGGAGCGGTGCAGCTCCTGTTCTGGAACAACGTCATATAACAGCGCCCCAGAACGGCCACTCTCGTGGGCCTGCCGGGGCGCACAGGGGGGGCGATCGCAGGCGCACCATTTTCCTAGTACATAGCGCAACCTCAATCTTGGTAAAGAGCCAATGACACAACTCCTTACCCATGTAATTGGCTGTGTCCAATCCCAGCCGGAAGTGGTGTTTATAGGGGCTCCTCTTCTCACACTGTAAGTGTGTGGCAATGAGAGCCGATTATTGGCATCTCCTCGAAGGGGTGACCAGGACAGGTAATCAGGGCACTGATCATAGTTAAGCCCCAGCAGTGCCTATCAGTGACACCAATCAGTGCCCATTAGTAATTCCAGTCAGTGCCTGCCCATCAGTGCCCATCAGTGTCCCCTATCAGTGCTCATCAGTGCCACATATCAGTGCCACCTAATCAGTGCCCTTCAGTGCTGCCTCATAACTACCCATAAGTGCCCATCGGTGCAGCCTATCAGTGCCCATCAGTGTTGCCTCTTCAGCGCACATCAGTGAAGGAGAAAAATTACTTATTTACAAAATTTACTGACAGAAACTAAAAAAAAAACTTTATTTTCAAAATGTTCGGTCTTTTTTTTTTTGTGGTGATTAAATGCCACCAAAAGAAAGCTCTATTTGTGTGAAGAAAATTATAAAAATGTATTTGGATACAGCATTGCATGGTTGGCAATTGTCGTTCAAAGTGTGTCAGTGAAAGCTGAAAATTGGCCTGGACAGGAAGGGGGTGAAAGTTCCCTGTAGGCAAATAGTTAAAAAAACAAAAAAAAAAAACAAAAACAAATGTTCATAAGACTGGGGCTGTGGTTGTCGTCATCCCTATTTAACCACACTAAAATCCTTTTTTTTTTTTTTTTTTTTTTTTTGTGGAATCTTAGAGGCAACCAATATTTACAAAACTACAGTTTAAAAGGTAATTCATTCTTTATTGTTGCCATTGGCTATTAAAAAGTATTTCCTAAAACATTGTGAATTGTATGGCTTCAAATATAATACAAGTTACAGCCACAATGCCTAGGGTAAACTTAGACCCCATACAATAGGATAGGGACTATAAAGTGCAAAAAGTGGTATTCCTCAGCTACTTGCCATCCCACCACTATATACAGTATTTCGCAAAAGTGAGTACACCCCTCACTTTTTTGTAAATATTTTATTACATCTTTTAATGTGACAACACTGAAGAAATTACACTTTGCTACAATGTAAAGTAGTTAGTGTACAGCTTGCATAACAGTGTAAATTTGCTGTCCCCTCAAAATAACTCAACACACAGCCATTATTGTCTAAACCGCTGGCAACAAAAGTGAGTACACCCCTAAGTGAAAATGTCCAAATTGGGCCCAAAGTGTCAATATTTTGTGCCACCCCCGCTATTTTCCAGCACTGCCCTAACCCTCTTGGGCATGGAGCTCACCAGAGCTTCACAGGTTGCCACTAAAGTCCTCTTCCACTCCTCCATGATGACCTTACGGAGCTGATGGATGTTAGAGAGTGACCTTGCGCTCCTCCACTTTTCCTTTGAGGAGGCCCCACATGCTCAATAGGGTTTAGGTCTGGAGACATGCTTGGCCAGACCATCACCTTTACCCTCAGCTTCTTTAGCAAGGCAGTGGTCATCTTGGAGGTGTGTTTGTGGTCGCTATGTTGGAATACTGCCCTGTGGCCAGTCTCCGAAGGGAGGGGATCATGCTCTACTTCAGTATGTCACAGTACATGTTGGCATTCGTTTTTCCCTAAATGAACTGTAGCTCCCCAGTGCCAGCAGCACTTATGAAGCCCCAGACCATGACACTCCCACCACCATGCTTGATTGTAAGCACTTGTCTTTATACTCTTCACCTGGTTGCCGCCATACATGCTAGACACCATCTGAACCAAAAAAGGTTATCATGGTCTCTTCAGACCACAGGGCATGGTTCCAGTAATCCATGTCCTTAGTCTGCTTGTCTTCAGCAAACTGTTTGCGGGCTTTCTTGTGCATCATCTATAGACGCGGCTTACTTCTGGGACGACAGCAATGCAGACCAATTTGATGCAGTGTGCGGCATATGGACTGAGCACTAACAGGCTAACCCCTCGCCCCTTCAACCTCTGCAGCAATGCTGGCAGCACTAATATGTCTATTTCCCAAAGACAACCTCTGGATATGATGTGGAGCATGTGCACTCAGGGGAGGACTGGGCCAGGGGGCAGGGGGGCAATTGCCCCCTGGGCCGCTCTAATGCCCCGTTAAAAAGGCTGCACCGCTGCTGCCACAGACATGCCTAAAGAATTCCTGGTGAAGAAAACTAAAAAGTCCCCACCGCTGTAAACTGTGCCGGAGCAGAGGCCGGTTCCATGCCCCACTGGGGACTCTCCTCCCCTTGCCAGCCCCAACCGAGCTGTCTCAGCCCCCCCAACTGCCCCCTGGCCGGATTCAGCCAGTGAGTAGAGAGTACCTAGAGCAGGGCTTCAGCCTGGAATGGGGGTCAAGGGGAGGACAGGAAGAGGGAGAGTGGGAGGGGGCCAAGTCTCTGCACCATGGGCCTCTGGTTTGTACTTGCCCCCTGGGCCGAAAGTGGCCAATCTGCCCCTGGCAGGAGAGGACTGGGCCAGGGGGCATGGGGGCAATTGCCCCCTGGGCTGCTCTGATGTCCCGTAAAAAGGCTGCACCGCTTCTGCCACAGACATGCCTAAAGGATTGCTGGTGAAGAAAAGTAAAATGTCCCCACCTCTGACCTACTGAGTGCGGGATGAAGACAAGGACAGAGCGCAGGCCTCCCCCCTCAGCATGGATGGTGTAAACTGTGCCGGAGCAGAGGCCGGTTCTATGCCCCACTGGAGACTCTCCTCCTTCAGCCAGCCCTGACCGAGCTGTCCCAGCTCCCCCCAACCGCCCCCTGGCCGGATTCAGCCAGTGAGTAGAGAGTACCTGGAATGGAGCTTTAGCCTGGAATGGGGGAGGGGAGGACAGGAAGAGGAAGAGTGGGAGGGGGGCCGAGTCGCCGCACTATAGCCCCTGCTTTGTACTTGTCCCCTGGGCCAAAAGTTGCTACTTTGCCCCTGGCAGGGGATTACTGGGCCAGGGGGCAGGGGGGCAGCTCTGATGTCCCATGAAAAAGGCTGCACCGCTTCTGCCACAGACATGCCTAAAGGATTCCTGTTGAAAAGAAAGTAAAAAGTCCCTGCTCCCCCCCAACCGCCCCCTGGCCGTATTCAGCCAGTGCGTAGAGAGTACCTGGAGCAGGGCTTCAGCCTGGAATAGGGGTCAAGGGGAGACCAGGAAGAGGGAGAGTGGGGGGGGGCTTAGTCACTGCACCATGGGCCTCTGGTTTGTACTTGCCCCCCTGGGCCGAAAGGTGCCAGTCTGCCCCTGTGTGCACTCAACTTCTTTGGTCGACCATGGCGAGGCCTGTTCTGAGTGGGACCTGTCCTGTTAAACCGCTGTATGGTCTTGACCACTATGCTGCAGCTCAGTTTCAGGGTCTTGGCAATCTTCTTATAGCCTAGGCCAGTGATGGTGAACCTTGGCACCCCAGATGTTTTGGAACTACATTTCCCATGATGCTCAACTACTCTTCAGAGTGCACGAGCATCATGGGAGATGTAGTTCCAAAACATCTGGGGTGCCAAGGTTCGCCATCACTGGCCTAGGCCATATTTATGTAGAGCAACAATTCTTTTTTTCAGATCCTCAGAGAGTTCTTTGCCATGAGGTGCCATGTTGAACTTCCAGTGACCAGTATGAGAGATTGAGAGCAATAACACCAAATTTAACACACCTGCTCCCCATTCACACCTGAGACCTTGTAACACTAACGAGTCACTTAACACCGGGGAGGGAAAATGTCTAATTGGGCCCCAATTGGACATTTTCACTTAGAGGTGTACTCACTTTTGTTTCCAGCGGTTTAGACATTAATTGCTGTGTGTTGAGTTATTTTGAGGGGACAGGAAATTTACACTGTTATACAAGCTGTACACTCACTGCTTTACATTGTAACAAAGTGTAATTTCTTCAGTGTTGTCACATGAGAAGATATAATAAAATATTTACAAAAATGTGAGGGGTGTATTCACTCTTGTGAGATCAATTGACACTTACATAGTATGCTATCTTTTTAGACCAAAGTGTTCCCCCACAATGCCACATGTCCGACAAATGTTAGGGATTATACCCACAGTACACAAGGAGCACTGGGCTGTAACCCCAAAAAGGAAGCACCATCAAGCAGGGAAGGGAGGAACAAAGACAAATATACATACAGTGTGTATATATATATATATATACAGGGCTGGCACTCCCACTAGGCAGCCGCCTAGGGCACACTGCCACCTAGAGGTGCACGGTTACCTAGGGTAGGGTGACCAATCCCTGGTTTTGTCCCCGTTTTGCAGGGCTGATCCTGGGTGGGTGTACCGTGAGCTGGGGCAGGGGGGGGGGTGCACCCAGGGCCGGCCCTCCCATTGGTTCCTTGGGCTGCCTTCGGAAGGGAAGGGGGAGAGGGGGCAAGGGCGAGCGCCGCAGGATTAAACAAAGCAGGGTTCTTCTGCTTACCCTGTGCGGCTGCCTCCTGGACCGCCACCAACTTATGATAGACAGCACACTGGTGACGTCTATCATAGGAGCCTGTCCAGGAACTTCACATTACAGCAGCTGCTCTGGGTAAGCAGAAGAACCCTGCTCTGTTTAATAATGCGCTCTAATCCCCATACACTGGTCACTCTGCATTGAAGGGGGCACTCTGGTCACTGGTCACTCTGCATTGATGGGGGCACTGGTCACTCTGCATTGATGGGGGCACTGGTCACTCTGCATTGATGGGGGCACTGGTCACTCTGCATTGATGGGGGCACACTGGTCATTCTGCATTGATGGAGGCACACTGGTCACTCTGCATTGATGGGGGCACACTGGTCACTCTGCATTGATGGGGGCACACTGGTCACTCTGCATTGATGGGGGCACACTGGTCACTGGTCACTCTGAATTGATGGGGGCACACTGGTCACTGGTCACTCTGTATTGATGGGGGCAGACTGGTCACTCTGCATTGATGGGGGCACACTGGTCACTCTGCATTGATGGGGGCACACTGGTCACTGGCCACTCTGCATTGATGGGGGCACACTGGTCACTCTGCATTGATGGGGGCACTGGTCCATAGTCACTCTGCATTGATGGGGGCACTGGTCACTGGTCACTCTGCATTGATGGAGGCACTGGTCACTTTGCATTAAAGGGGGCACTTGTCACTCTGCATTGGATGGGGGCACTGGTCACGCTGCATTAATGAAGCACTGGTCACCCCCCTCTGACACACTGCTCCCCCCTTTTTGACACACTGCTCCCATACCCTGACACACTGCTTCCCCCCTCTGACACATTGAGAGTGATGCAAGTATAGGGGAGTATGGGGAATGCATGGAGTGTGCTGCGAGTATAGGGAAATAAGGACATTTTGAAGGTTTTTTTTTTTTTATTTATTGGGGGGGGTGGGCGCAAGTAGCTGGTCTTGCCTAGGGAGCAGAATAGTCTCGCACCGGCCCTGTATATATATATATATATATATATATATATATATATATATGAGTGTATCCATGGGCCAAACAATTGTGTGGTATTAAATCCCTGAAGAAGATACTATTTTGATCCTTTCAAAATGTGTTGGATATCCTCAACTTCTGAAACCATCAACTGTTATATATGGGGGTGGGATGGGACAGCAAGTAGCTGGGGAAATACCACTTTTTTTTACTTTATATCATATTGTATATGGTCTATCTATGTTTACCCTAGGCATTGCAGTAGCTTAGTATGCAGAACTGCATAGGCTTTTTAGGTTTTGGGGGTTGCTTTAAGTGGCACAGACTGTGCCTAGGTTTGTATATAAGGTTTTGTGCACACAGGCTTTTGTTTACCTTAATACAGTACAGGCTTTTGTTTGCATCAGAACAGTTTTTCTCCTATATAATTCTATATAAGTCATTGAGAATGACAAGGCAACTTGAAGCAGCTTAGGAGGTCAGATGCAGGTCATAAACAATTGTGAAAGAGTTTATCCCAAAATTTCCCCTAATAAGAATGATGCATTTATCCATCTACTTAAAGTGAATCTAAAGCCTAAACTATATATTTATACCCCCCTTACCAACCACTGTCCACCCACAAAGTGGGCAACATTATGCCTTACATTAAGATGGACCTTGACGAGGGAAAATAACAAAGGGGAGGGTGTGTGATGGAGCAGGTCAAAAGGAAGGCTGAAGATAATCTAGAGGAGTTGTATAGCGGCAACCATAAGTCTGTTTATTTATAACACTTTCTCCCTCTGGGGGTTAGCTTTAAACTGCTCATGCTCTTTGTCCTGATGAAGCAATTATTCTGTGGAATACGTTGACAAAATCTGGATTTAAAGTAGCCTGTTTGTATGATACAGTAGAGGTTGTATGCAATTATTTTATTGGTGGGCATTTTTTTTGCCCTGATTTTTTTATGTATTGTTTACATTTTTAACTTGACTGTAATAAAATATTTATTTTAATTATATTGGTGGTGGTCTTGTGATGTGCCAATAATGCCTGTACATAGGGCCAGGTGGGGATCTCACATTTCCTCTTGTCCTAAATCATTTGGATGTGGCACTTTGAAAGTTTTCGTCTGGTTTGCTGTTTTTTTTTTTTTTTTTTTTCTAATGCTCACTTTTCTTTTGATAACATTCTGCTGTCAGCGGGGAACCCCACTAAGAGCAGATGAGTCATAGTTGTTAAAGACGCAGTGTCAGCCTGCTCCTTAACCAGCTACTCCGGGGCTGTTTTTTTCTACTTCAAACAACATAATGAATGAATACGAAATGTACAAATTGATTCGGATCAACGAATCCAAATAAATGAAACCTAATTTTTAAAAACAAATTATTTTAACATCATGAACATGATGAAATGAAATGCTTTACTTAACAAATGAATCTGAAACAAAACGCATTTTCCTGTTGTGCAAATCTCTAGAGTTCAGAATGTAATAAATGCAAAGCGTTCTCTGAATAGAGATCATGACGTCCCTGTCTTGCCTCTCCACCTCGTTTGGGACCCAGAGGCAAGTAGCGATGACTACAATAGTGGTGCCGCTACAGTGATTTCCAGCTTCCACAAGGAACGGACAGATATGGAACATGCATGCTTACATTGGACCCAGCTGGATCAATGTACCTAGGCAAAAAAATCCATATTTGCAATTCCGCTTTAAAAACATACATTTTACCAGAGCCGCTATCTGTCTGCAGTGTATATTTAGCAAAAAAAATGTGTTATGCTTGCCAATTATCCTCTTAAAGGTCATAGATGTGAAAAGGTGATAACACCTCCGATCAGGAGACAGAATGTTCAAGCCAGTGAACAGTGAATGTCCTCTCCATTTGAAGTAAGTGATAAATTATAGCCTTGCATTCTTACTAAAATTGGAGAGATGAAAATGTTACTGATGAGTTACAAAGTTTGAAATGTTTATGTGAATTAAAGACTAGCCTCTTAACTAGAAACAATGTTATTTTATAAAAAAATTTAAGTTCAATTGTAATATTGTCCAACTAACGACCTTCATTTTGTTGTTTATTTGGTCCACCATTTACAGTTATTAAAATACAAGTTACAAGTCATTAAAATGCAAGTTACAAGTCATTAAAATATAGAGAAATGTAATTTCCTCCTTACCGTGTGTGTTACTGTGAGGAATCTAATCAGCAACACTGATATTTACACACTCCCAGGCTGCATGTATATTTGTCAAGTTAAAGCATAACTCCACTTTTGTGAGAAAAAAACACTCCCCTCTGGGTGTACTATGTACGTTGCAAGGATTTTAACAAACTTTGTTGTAGATTCCTACCTTTTTGTTATTCAGAAGAAATCATTGTTTGTTCCTCTGTGCTGAGTTGGTCAAATGGTAGTTGTTTCATAATTCTCAACCAGCTGTGACAGCTGCAGGGCTCTAATGAGAGAAGCTGCTGGGCCTGCATCACTTTAGACATGTTCCTATTGAGAGTATCCCACCAACAATTACATTTTTGTTTCAGGGGAGGCCTAAAATCTGACTTGTATCTTAGGCAGACTTCTGGGAAAATTGGAGATCCAATCACACAAGCAGGAAATGATGTTTCTGTGGGGTGGTCAATACACATTCTGTGTACAGAACACCTGCAGGTAGCCATATTGCATTGCATTTTCAGAAAATTACAACAGCTGCAGATTGAAATAGAAAGGTAATTTTTAATGACATTCAATTACAATATGAGTTGTGTCGCAATTGTATACGCTATATTGTTTTTTCTTTGTTATTTTTTTCCCCCACTAAAATGGAGTAACCCTTTAACTGTTGGCTTTGTGGTACAATTGATTTGGGCAGCTGTAACCATCCAAACTGTCAGGGCATCAATAGCAGGAGAACTCTAGGACCTAGGATCTCCGCCAGTACTTCACCTGGGCCTTTATAAGGGAGCCAGTCCTTGTCTAAAGTGCTGTTTGATCTTCAGCTGCTACCAACGTTCCCATGTTTCCTGTTTCCTTTTTTCTGCGATTCCTTGTTACCGACTCGGCTTGTTCCAGTTCTGTCTCCGGTTCGCTCCTTGACTTTGATCTCCTCTGCCTGCTACCCATCCTGACTTCGGCTTCCACTTGAACTTGTCTCATCTGCTACCCACCTGGCACTGAACCTTGGCTTGAATCTTCTATCCTCTGTCTAAGTGACCCTAGTTACTTTCAGGCAGATAGCAGGAAACAGTTTAGATGTGTTGATATGCAAAGAGTTCAATAAACATGAGCACAAACCATGAGCCAGTCTAAGCAGAGTAGGTCAGCTGGAACTTGTAGTTCACTGGTGCAGATGAAGGTAGAGGTTGGCTGGTGCTTGTGGTTCACCACTGCAGATGTAGCAGGAGGTTTGGCTGATAATTGTGGTTCACTGCTGCAGATGAAGCAGGAGGTTGGCTGGTACTTGTGGTTCACTGCTGCAGATGTAGCAGGAGGTTGGCTGGTATTATTGTAGAATTAGGCAAAGCGTAGTCTAGGAAAGCTGGGTCATACACGGGTAGATCAGAGTCCAAACAGTACAGAATCAGAAGGGAGCAAAGCAGGGTCAAAACTAGCCGGGTCATAAATGATATAATCAGAGCAGATATTAGCTGGGCCAAGCAGGTGCACGCAAGGTAACAACGCTATCACAAGCACTGGTGATATGCTGATACAGATTATTTAAAGGTGAGCTGGTCAATCACATTGATTCCCAGGCAAAGGCTGTGTCAGGTGAGGTTTACTGGGTCTTAAAGGGATCCTAGTACTGACAGGAGTTGCTCCTGCACCCCGAGGCTTACTTGGATAACGCAGATGGAACTTCTTCTTAAGTTGGTCAGCATGAAGATCACGGGCTGGGACCCAAGATCGATCCTCTGGGCCGAAACCTTTCCAATGAATGAAATATTGTAAGGAATTACGTACTCGTCTGGAATCAAGAATATATGCCACTTCATATTCCTGACTGTCCAAGACATCCACAGGTTTTGGTTCATTTACTTGGAGGCTGGAATGAACAGGCTTTAACAAAGAAACACGAAAGACATTTGGAATGCGCATAGATGGGGGAAGATTTAATCTACAGGGCACAGGATTAACAATCTCCAAAATTTCATTGGGCTGATTAATTTTGGGCCAAGTTTTTCAGATTGGTATATGCAGGGACAGATTCCTAGATGATAGCCACACTTTGTCACCAACTTTATTTCCTGGTGCCTTTTGAGCGCCTTTTTTCAGCCATTCTCTTAAAAGCCTGCACAGAGCGGGAGATAGCACGATTAACATCGGACCAGATTTTGGAGAAATTTTCAATCATAGTGTTGGCATCTGGAACATTGGAGGGTGGAAGATCAAAGGAGCACACATGAGGATGCATCTCATAAACACAGAAGAACGGAGAGGTCCCTGTAAACGTGCTAGCACAATTATTAAGGGCAAACTCTGCCCACGGAAGGATAATGACCCACTCCACGTCATCATTAACCATTAGACAAAGTATCATCTTCTCTAAAGGTCTCATTAGTCCTTTCTGTTTGGCCATTTGTCTCAGGATGAGATGCTGAAGAATATGCTAGCTTAATCCTCAGCTGGGAGCAAAGAACTTTCCAAAACTGGGCTATAAACTTAGAGCCACGGTCTGAGACAATGTTAATTGGTGCCCCATGGAGACTGAAGTCATGTTTAATGAATAAAACTCCAGTTCTTTAGCAGATGGAATTTTTGGAAGCTGAACAAAGTGGGCCATCTTACTGAAACTGTCCACCACCACCCAGATCATGAAACATCCCTGGGATAGAGGCAAGTCAGTGATCAAGCCCTCAAGCCATAAATAAATGGGTTCAGGGACAGGTAGGTATCGGAAGAGGACGTAGGAGACCGGAGGGTTTAGAGGTACTGCTCTTGCTTCTGGCACAAACTTCACAGGCCTGAATGAAGGCTAAAACTTCCTGCCTAATCGATGGCCGCCAGAGGTTGCGAGAGATAATCTCAAAGGTCTGTCTGAATCCCGGATGCATTTACCTGCAAACGAAGAGCCATGGGACACAAAAAGCATACCAGAAGGAGTGGAGGGAGGGGCTTCAGCCTGTGCAGGTAACAAGGCCTCAGAGATGTCAGTCTAAGTGAAAGCCAAAATCCTATCCTCGGGGATAATGGGTTGTGGAGGAAGCGGAGGAGGGGACTCTGATAAAAAGCTTCAAGACAAGGCCTGAGCCCTAATGTTTTTTGGCCCTGGTAGATAAGAGATTATGAAGTAAAATCTGGAGAAGAACAATGACCACCTGGCTTGACGTGAGTTCAGTCTTTTAGCAGAACGGAGGTATTCAAGGTTCTTGTGGTCAGTCAGAACTATAAATGGATAGCGAGCTCCCTCCAGCCAATGTCTTCATTCCTTCAAAGCTAGCTTTATGGCTAGAAGTTCTCTGTTGCCTATATCATAATTTTGCTCTGCTGGGGAAGATTACGTGACAAGAAGGCACAGGGGTGAATGGCAGCATTTACAGGATCCTTTTGTGACCAAAACGCCCCCACCCCCACCTCAGATGCATCTACCTCCACAATAAAAGGCAGCTCAGGAACAGGATGGGGTAGAATTGGTTCAGAGGTAAAGGCTTTCTTCAGCTGAGTGAAGGCCACCTGGGCTTCAATAGTCCATTTAAACTTAGTCAGAGCATTCCTGGTGAGAGAGGTGATGGGATGTGCAATGGTGGCAAAGTTCTTAATGAATTTCCAATAGAAATTTGCAAAGCCCAAGAAGCTCTGAACTGCCTTCAGGTCTGAAGGTGGTGCCCAGTCTAATATGGCTTGAATCTTGGCTGGATCCATGGTAAGGCCTGTGTCAGAAATCAGGTAGCCCAGGAAAGGTACTTGTTTGACATGGAATAAACATTTTTCCGGGCTTTACAAAAAGGGAGTGGGTCTTCAATCGGGCCAATACCGAGCAGATGTGCCTCTGATGTGTTTCCAGATTGGGAGAATATATCAAAATATCTAAGTATACAAGCATGAAGTGACCCAACAGGTCACAGAAAATGTCATTCATAAAGTTCTGAAAGACAGCTGGCGCATTCCTGAGACTGAAAGGCATGACAAGACATTCATAATGTCCATCCTTGGTGTTAAAGGCTGTCTTACATTCATCTCCTGCACAGATGTGCACTAGATTATAGTCTCCCCTCAGGTCCAGTTTGGAGAAGACTTTGGCTCCCTGGATTTGGGAGAATAACTCTGTGATGAGAGGAAGAGGATACCGATTGGGAACAGTTATCTTATTTAAACCTCTGTAATCAACACAAATGCCCCGTACACACGTGCCGATTGTCGGCCGTAAATATTCGGCCGACGACCGATCGGCCGATTGTAGGCTTGTTAGTATGATGCTTCCGACAGCCGACAGCGCATTTTCGGCCGAACAGAATCTGTCGTGCAAGCATTAAAATTTTTGTAGGCAGATACCAGAACGGCCGATTGTTCGCCAGTCAGTACAGAATTCGGCCGACACACACCTACAAATCTGAACACGCATGATCGGAACCAAATAACGGCCCGGAAGAATTTTCTCAAGTAAACTAAACATTTTATCCAGAAAGAACTTTCGGCTCGCGGCAGTCCAAAAAATATGTGAAATGCGGAGCACATGCTCATCTTGATAAATGTGAGAAGAAGGAAGATGTTGCTCATAATTCTATACTTTACAAATAAAAAGGCATGTGTTCTGTTATGATGAAGATAATGTTTGTCTATTCTATCTGTTGTATCAAATTTTAGAATTAAATAATTTAAACTCTTCACCATTATTTTTGTATTTTGACTGAAAAGATCTAACTATTGATATGTCCCCTTTTTCTTTTATGAATTTATGTATAAAACATATATTGCTGGTTATGCACAATATTCAACATGTTAACAAATTAAGATAGGCCATTTTTTAATTTCAATTGTGTTTATTTTTCAAAATCAGAAAAAACAAACCGAAAACATTAATACTTTCCGTATTATAAAAATAAAAATAAAAAAGGTCCATTTGGACTAAATTAACGTATTAAATTAGAAACGGGGGTAAAATAAATAACAGGGTAAAAAAATTATAATTGCCTATAGCTATATTCAGGCTGCCATGAGGGCATGTTGTCGTCATGTTGCCCATATTGCCACTGACTGCCATGTGGCATTTGACGAGGTGGTGGCTGGTGTTGTGGAGGGCACGGGTGCTCATCGCACACGTGTGTGTGCTCCTTCAGGCAGCCCCTTTCGGCCTTGTGCAGCACCTCCAATATAATTTTTTGAGCGTATTGGCGCTGGAGTAACTCCACTTTCCCTAATGTTTTGCCTGTTAAATTCCCGAATGATTCATGGGCTTCAGGCTTTCTACGGAGGGCTATGGTGGCCTCACTGATAAATTGTGTGGTGATCTCATCCACATGTTTGCTTTTTTGCCTGCGTTTGGCAGGAGGTGGAAATAATACCGAGGGCTCCACAGCCTCATGGCTGCCACCTGCCTCCTCCTCAGTGATACTTCCCTGTTGATGAAATGAACAATTGATTAGAATGTTATAGTGTACATAAAAATGCATGTTTGTTATATTATTGTGAACAAATAGCAGACTTTACATACAGTGGCGTATCTAGGGTCTCCAGTGGCCTTGTTGAGGAGCTGTATTTGGCAACAACCCCCCCCCCCCCCCAAGATCAATGTAAAAATGTAACCACCCAAAAAAATCTAAAAGGGAATTAAAAGTTTCTCATTTGTCCCTTGTTTGCCCAGTGTAGAGCTCTCTAGTGGGCAATCATTGTCTCAGGTGTGAACAACAAGAAAGAGAGGGGTGAGAGACAGAGAGAGGGAGAGAAAGAGGGGGTGTGAGAGAGAGAGGAGGGGGGTTGCAGAGAGAGAGGGGCCTGAACTTGCAGAGGGCTTGATGTAGGGCATTGAGGGTGAAGCGGTGCAGGGAAACAGGAATAAGGAAGCCACCTGCCTTGCTGACCCGGAGTGAGAGACCAGAGACATGGAAGCAAGGATGGATGTATCATTTGCAGTAGCTGTTCGTTTGTTAGATTTGTAAAAAAAGTTTGAGCCGGAGGAATGCTGAGGCTACAGCAGTGTTTGTAAAGGGCATTACACACTATAAGATTTTCTGAAGACTTTTTCCTTCAGATTTACCTTTTCTATGTAGTGCAAGGGCCTGCCAGATTGCATACAAATTGAAAGTCTTTAGGTCTGACCTCATATTATATGGTTTTGGTAAGTCTGAAGGAAAAAGTATTCTGAAAATCTTATAGTGTGTATGGCCCATTAGACCGGAGGTGTGCTGGGGATGCAGCAGTGTTTGTAAGACCGGAGGTGTGCTGAGGCTACAGCAGTGTTTGTTAAGACCGGAGGTGTGCTGGGGATGCAGTGAGAGGCAGTCTCAGTCTCCTGGTCTGTTGGCTCAACTGCTCTCAATGTTTTACACCTGGATGAAGCTGCTCTCAATGTTTTACACCTGGATGAAGCTGCTCTCAATTTTTTAACCCTGGATGAAGCCGCATGCAAACTGGGGGTTCTGGGGTGTACAGGCTGAGTGGAGTTTTAAAAAAATCACTAAAACAATGCCAATGTTTTTGCCCCCCCCCCCTTGGCCTGCGCCCCTGGCGGTTGCCTGTCTTGCCAACCCCTTGCTATGCCCCTGTTTACATAAAGGGTCAATTATGGTTTTGCTTATAATTTTGTTACATGATTACATTTTTAGCAGACAATATATTGTGAAATGCCATACCTGAGTCAAACTCTCCTCCAGGATATCTTCCTCCTGGCTGGGATCAACTGAGGCCTCTGCTGAAGTAGAAGGCAGCGTTGAAAGCGATGCCCTGGATTCCTCCGTGTCTGTCAGGAATCGCAGGCTGTCAAAGTACCACAGCCGTGGTACAGGGACATCCTCTGCAGCAGCTCCAGACCTTGTGGCATCTTCAATTTTTTTAAGCTCACGTCTGTAAGCAGTCCTAATGCTATTAATTTTATTTTTGACGTACGCTATATCGGCCTTGGGATATACGGACTTGAAGAAGGCCACTAGGTGTTGATAGTCCTCTTCCTTAATGTGCCTATTTTTGTAGGCTGTGGATTTAACTTGCCACAAACAGGGCAGTTGCCTGTACTCCTCAATGAACTGCTGCAAAAAGTCATGGCTGGTGAAAGTGTCCACCATAATGCAGTACAGTATATGCCTGCAAGACACAACACAACACAAAACATTGTAAAATAGCAAGTATTTTGGGACATAATAAAGATATTCCCAATAAAAGCTGTATAGGGCCAAAAACACACACTTTATAATCAATAGTCGTACCTTTGTTTGCGGGGAAGAGTCATGATTCGCCGATCGCTCGTGCTCCAACAAACGATATGTCCGCTAGCGAATCATCGACTGAAAGATCTGGCGTCCTTTAAGTACAGCGCATGCGTCAACTCCCCCTCCAGTGGCTGGCTTGTGCAGGGGTGTGTACGTGCCGAAGATCAGGCTGCCTGCGACACACACACACCTGAGGCAGTGGAATAATCTTGGCCAAGAAACATGTCTCAAAGATCTGAGAGTTCAACAAGTGTGGGCCGAAGTGATTGTGCCACCAAAAAAACAAAAGCTACACCCATGACCAAGGGGGAAATGGTGGAGATGGTTGGAATACTAGAAAGGCTGGACAATGATGGCAAGTTGGAAAATTATGAGAGGCCCAATGCTAGAAAAGACCGCATTATGGACAAGGTGGTGGCCTGTTTAAAGAGAAAGTACGGTGTGGAGTGATCCAAAGACCAAATTAGGAAAAGATGGTCTGATCTAAAACATCGTGAGCAAGATCAGCTTGGGAAAATACATTGTATTCTTAAAAAAAGTAAGTTTTTTTTTTTTTAACATGCAATATGTTTTGGTTAAATTTGGTGTATGTTGTATTAACATGTGTAGATTATAATGTCTATATAAAAAGTACTATTACTCATTTTATTGGTCATGTCGTGATTCGATCGCTCTATTGTTGATTTTTTTTGTATATTACATTAAAAGACAGGAAGCCATAGTTACAAATATATGTATTGTATTGCAACGAATGTTCTTTCTTGTCACAAATTTTTTCTGCAAACATTCCTATTATTCACATATTATTCTAACCTTGAAATAGGAGAAAAAAGAAAATTAAAAGCTAAGGAATGGGAAAGGAGGAGGAGAGGTGCAGGTACTTTGGCAACTCCATCTACAGTGGAGGAAGAAGCTGAGGACATGGGCCCAGATGCTGGCACACATTCTCCAAAAGGTAATTGTTTCCTATGCACAGTCAAACATTAATGTACCATATTTTTCTGAGATAACCATGTACATGTCTTAATATCTGTTAATAAAATAGCTATCAAGCAGGGCACCATGTCCTATCAAATGTACCTCTTGTGACTTTTATTATATGGGAAATTTTTTGTATTATGTAGATCAAGACATTCTTCCAGAGTGCATAATGGTGGAGCCAACAAGTGTGCAGCCACCAGAGCAACATGAAGGTTGGTAGGCACAGATTTTTGGGTAGTGGGATAATAGAAATATGTGTGTTTGCAATGATTGTTTAACTTTATATTGTTGTATTTCCTTACAAATGTATATTGCAGATGTTCCCTCATGCGAGGATGTGTCATCTCCAGCCGGATCGGATGTTCATACATCAGAAGATAAATCTCATGGCAACTTGCCAAGCAGCCTTGCCAGCACATCTGCAACTGTTAAGGATGCTATGGAGCAAGTGTCGAGGAGGCAGTTGTGTGCCCACGTATGTTTTTTAATAATGATTTTTAAAGTGTATTTGTCATTTGCTGTATTTGATGTCCTGCTTCAAAGGAACGACCTGTTTGTTCAATAATGAAAATCAGGTGTGCCAAGCTTAGAAAATATTTGATCATTATATAATCATGTAGTGGAAATTCGTCATTATTTAGCTTTATTTGTGTAGATTTGTGACTATATGATTATATATTACACACATAATTAAATTGTTTTGCGCACCTGATTGACATTTTACATAAAACATATGTTTTTGACGTTTGCAGGTTTCTAGGCCCCTTGCACACGGGGCATGAACTAAAACATGTGTCAAAGATTGTTTTTACGCCAGAAAAGCAGCTGTAAATACATGCTTTCAGTATTTTTGAGATTTTGCATAATCGCACGTTTTGCCATGTTGCTTTTATCAGCGTTATTTTCAGCCTACATTTCTAAACACTAGTTCCCTATGGGAGCCTCTTTATTTGACTGGAAGTCGCATCGTAAGTCGGATCAGGATGGTCTGACTTGCGGGGCCACTTGCGCTGTGAGATTATTGAGGGGTAACTACACTCAAAAATTGGATAACCCGCCGTGGGTGTCCCCCCCAAGTTCCCAAGCAGGCCCTTTGTGTGTGGTATGGAGTTTGAGGGTAGGCCCACACCAAAAAGACGGCGTGGGTTACCCCCAAAATCCATACAAGACCCTTATCCAAGCATGCAGCTTGTCAGGCCAGGAAAGGGGAGGGGACGAGCAAGCGGACCAAACCCCCCCTAGAATACACCAGGACACATGCCCTCAACATGGGGGGGTTTTGTTGCTTTGGGCCAGGGGGGGCTCTGCACCCCACACCCAAAAGCACCTTGCTCCCATGTTGATGAGGACAAGCGCCTCATCCCCACAACCCTGTCTGGTGGTTTTGGGGGGTCATGCTGCCAGGGGGTTCCTAGGACTTTGGAAGCAACCTTTAACAAAGGGTGGCCCCCAGATCCCAGACCCCACTCCCTATGTGAATGGATATGGGGTACATAGTACCCCTACACATTAACCACATAAAAGGAAGTGTATGTGAATAACGACAGGAGACGTTTCTGAAATGTTCTTAAATATCTTCATCCGGTCTTCTCCACTCTGCTCTTTGGATCTTCTCCTCTCCACTCTTCTGCTGTCCAATCTTCTGCTCTTATGTTGTCTGCTCTTTTGCCCTAGGCTCTTCTTCTTCCTCCTGTCCTCCTCCGATGCTGTTGCCATGGATTCTGCCCATCTCTGGTCTCTGCAGCTTAATATATATATACATTACCACCATGCCCTCACAATGACATCATCATGCGTTCACACCCCTAATGAATATATAGTAAGCTCCGGAGACCGGCAGAATCATCAGCAACAGCATCGGAGGAGGACAGGAGGAAGAAGAAGAGCCTAGGGCAAAAGAGCATAAGAACAGGGTAGTTATTAACTCGAGAGTAATTTAAGATAAACTGGACACCAAATGTTTCTATATTATGACCTCATGTAGGTGATTCACATTGACTCTGTTTTATTTTTTTATACAGATCATGTTTTACATAGTTGCACTCTTGCAAAATTGACCACTGAGGCTCTACAATGCTGCTCAGACCTAGAAAAAATTAAGGAGACTGCAACAGCATTACAGAATAAAATGCGAGACTTCGTGGACATGATTGGCAAATTTTAAAAATAATTTTTACGTTTTAAATGTTTTTATTGGGATGTTCCTAAATTTTACCCATTTTGTAGTGTCTTTTATGGCATATTTATTGCACTCAGCTGTTAACCACTTAAGCCCCGGAAGATTTTACCCCCTTCCTGACCAGGGGGTATTTTGCGATTCGGCACTGCGTGATTTTAACGGACAATTGCGCAGTCGTGCGACGCTGTACCTAAACGAATTTGAAATCCTTTTTTTCCCACAAACAGAGCTTTCTTTTGGTGGTATTTGATCACCTGTGCGATTTTTTGATCACGCGCTATAAACAAAAAAAGAGCGTCAATTTTGCAAAAATAACAATATTTTTCACATTTTTTTTATATGAAATTCCCCCCCAAAAAAAAGTAAAAATCTAAATTTTTTAAAATTTTCGGCCAATTTGTTTTATGCTACATATGTTTGGTAAAAAAAAATTGCAAAAAGCGTATTTTGCGCAAAAGTTATCGCGTTTACTAACAAAGGGAAAGATTTTTGTCATTTTTGTTGTTTTTTTTTTTTAACGCGTAATGGCAGCGATCTGCGATTTTTTTTTTTTTGCGGTACTGCGACATTGGGGCGGACAGATCGGACCCTTGACTGACATTTGTGACACTTTTGGGGTTACCAGTGACATTTCTGCAGTAATCAGTGCTATACATATGCACTGTTACTGTAAAAATACACTGGTTGTGAAGGGGTTAACTTTATTTGGAAGGGAGGGGCTGTGTGTATCCCTAGGGGCGTGCTTTCTACTGTGATTGGCTGTGGCTTGAGCTGTAAGGACACTGATCAACGGATCTACATACTAGATCCGTTTTATCAGTGTCTTTACAGCGAGGAGAATGACAGGCAGCTTGTTTACACAAGCTTCCTGACATTCTCCCTCTCCCCCGCCGATCGCCGAGTGACCGGCGGACATCGGGTCCGCTGGTCACACGCGCGGGGGGGGGGGGTCCGTGACCACGCGGGAGCGGGAGCGCGCCTCCGGGGGCGCGCGCTCGCTCCCTAGACCCTCACAAGCTAGTGACGTAGCCCTACGTCACTTTGCCTGTGAGGGGCTGACTGCCGACGTAGATCGGCGTTAGGCAGTCGGCAAGTGGTTAAGGGTGTACCCAAGTTTGGGAAGAGCACTTTACAACACCCTAACCCTAACCCTGTGAATGTTTGTTACTAAAACATTTTTAAATTCAACAATGTGTGTTCGATTCTTTATTTGACTTTCGTTGGGGGGTCCAGGTCTAAAGCTGTGTAAAGAAGCACTAAATGTATGATGGCTGTCCTATTCACATATTTGCATGTTAATGAAAGCAGTTTTGACACTGCCATATGCGAGTTGCTGGGGGTGTCAATGAAATGTTAAAGACCCCCCCAGTTTTAACGCATATCACAGTGCGATCTGACATTTCACACAGGATCGGATCACACAAGTGTGAACGACTGTACGATCCTATCCTGATGCGGCTGAATAAATGCATCATGTGCGACTTTTGTGCGAGTGCAGTGCGAATTTAGCCATACAAACTGTATAGCTGATTTTGCCCTGAACATCCGATTGCATGTAATAAAGGAGCAGTGCGCTCCGATATTACATGCGATCAGATGTGCAGTGTGAATTGAGCCATACACTTTGTATGGCTACATTCGCACTGAACCCGCACACAAGTCGCACATGACCCTTTATTTCTGCTGTATCTGGATTGGATTGCACAGTGCTTCACACTTGTGGAATACAATCCTGTGCAAAATGTAAGTGGCGGGTCACCCTTATGCGATGCAGGAAGGCTGCAAAGTCGCAGCCTTCCCGCATCGCATAAGTGTGACTCAATACTCAAGGTACTAGCAGTCCTACAAGTCCTACAAATCAATATGGCATTGATATTGCCAGTAGCAATCAGTGTAGGGAGATCAGTGTAATCTATAGTGTATTGCTGGTTCGTTGGTCTAGTTCACTTTACATTACCTATATATAAAAAAAAAAAGTGGAAAAGGGGTTACCCATTCTCAAACCAAAAATTTGAGATGGGAAGAGGAAGATCATAGATCTGCTTATAAACACCGTACCTCACCCTCTCCTAAAAAATCTAGAAGATTGTCTTTGGATTATGAGGGAAACTATCTTGGTCCTTCTTATCAAGACCCAAGAAAGTTAGTGTCCAATAACAGATATGAATCCTTACAAGAGGACACAGACGAGAGTGAGGATGATGATTATGAACCTCAACATAATCATTCTACCAACACCCCCATTAGCCAAAAACCGAGGGGTTTTTTAGGGAAGGGCCACAACAAAGGCAAAAGAAAAAAACAAGGGGGTGCAGGGGAGGTGACTCCAGGAAAAAGGAAAAGATGAAAGGGCAGGGCATCTTCAACCTAAGTGGAGTCACCCTGACAGATTCAGAACAACGAACCCTAGACAAAGGCCTGAAATACGCACCAAAGAAAGGCATCAACAAATTTGACACATTCATAGATGTGCACAAATATGTCAGAAAATTAAATGTGAAGAGACATTTTTTGTCAAATGCTAAGGAAAGAAACTATACCAGCTACCAAGTTTCTCCTTACAGTCACACTAATTTAAAAAATGCCTCACTCTTTAATCCCCAAGGTGTCAAAAGTAGTAACATCACGGTATTCAAAGATTTGGTTTTGAAGGACCTTGATGAAGCTAAATTCTCTCACCATATTCAGAAAGATTTGATGGAAGGAGTGAAATCACTTTGTGAGCGTAAAGATTTAATCATACGCCCAGCTGACAAAGGAGGTGGGGTTGTGCTGCTGAAAAAAGATGATTATGTGGAGGAGATGGACCGTTTATTATCTGATGGTGAGACTTACCGGATCCTCCCAAATGATCCTACTTACCTATACAAGAGGAAGCTTGAACGCTTAATTTTGAGAGGTTATGAAGAGGGCATTCTTAATGAAAAAGAAAAAGAACATTTAGTTCCTTTAGCCCCCAGAATCCCACTTATTTATTATCTACCCAAGGTCCACAAAAGCTTAATAAAGCCCCCAGGTAGACCAATAATAAGTGGGATAGATTCAGTCACCTCACGTATAGGTAAATATGTGGATCATTTCCTCCAGCCTCTTGTGCAGCAAACCCCCGCATTTTTAAAAGACACCTCCCAGTGCATCCAGGAACTCACCAACCTGGAGACAGATGGTGAGGTATTGATGGTTACAGCGGATGTTTCATCCCTGTACACCATCATACCTCACCAAATGGGATATGAAGCTGTCAGCACCTTCCTTGACAACCATTTTGACCTTCCATTCAAACAAAAAGTGTTCATTCTGGAGCTTTTACAGTTCGGAATGGAGCACAATTATTTTTATTACGGTGGGAATTTCTATTTGCAACAGACTGGAGTGGCGATGGGAGCAAAATTTGCTCCCAGCCTTGCAAATTTGTTTATGGCACTATGGGAGGACCGTAACATCTATGATAACCGTGAACCTAATATCTTCCTATGGAGGAGATATATAGATGATGTCCTACTGCTGTGGAAGGGTGACACCCCTTCCCTCAAACTCTTTATGGAACGACTGAACTGCAACGATTGGGGCATTCGCCTCACCTACCAGTTCAGTGAGGTTTCCATCAACTTCCTAGACCTTACCATCTATAGGATAGGATGTAAGTTTGGCACTAGGACATTTTTTAAACCCACGGATAAGAACGGGTTCATCCCCCTTGATAGCTGCCACCACCCAAATTGGCTATCTTCGGTCCCCACCAGTCAGTTTAGGAGGATCCGCCGTAATTGTACGGACTCTCACGACTTCAAGGTTCAGAGCGACATATTGAAGGATAGATTCCTGGAAAAAGGTTTCAAAAAAGAAGCTTTGGAACAAAGCATCCTCCAAGTTAAAGATGTACCACAAAGAGAACTAGTGGTCCCTAAACCTAAACAAACTGGCGCCTTTTCTAAATTCGAATATGCCTTTGTTACCTCCTTCTCCACTGGATACAGATGGGTTAACAAGACTTTCCGGAAGTATTGGCATATACTTAAGGGAGATAGAATCCTAGGACCAAACCTTCCCGAAAGACCCCCCATCATATATAAGAGAACCAGGAATTTGAAAGACCTGATTGCTCCTACTCCAGTTGAGAAGCCTGCCATCCCTAGAATGTTTTCTAATATGAAAGGCTTTTTTCCCTGTAAAAAATGCCGGGTATGTAAAGAGTTAAAAACACAGAGAACTAAAACCTTCAACTCTACAGTAACCAAGAAAAAGTACGATATCCAAAACTTTGTTACATGCCAAAGTAGGGGAGCTATATATCTCCTTACTTGTGGATGTGGGTTGCAGTATGTTGGAAGAACGATTAGAACCCCTAGTATAAGAATTGGGGAGCATCTTACCAACATACAAATTGGATTCCCTGGACACAGCCTTTCAGCCCATCACGACAGATGTCATAATCAAAACTATGCACAACTGAAAGCTGTCGTGATTGAAGGCTACTCCCCCCATTGGAGAGGGAGTGATATGAAAAGGACTATTTCCAGGCGCGAAACGTTTTGGATTCATGAATTAAAGTGTTACCAGCCCTGGGGCATGAATGTAGAGTGGGACATTAATGCCCATATAAACAATGACTAGTCCTTCCTACAATTGATACACACTTTCTTTCATAGTCTGTTCTCTTTCAGCCAATCTTTTTCTCCTTCATTATTATTCTCCTTCTTCAAATTTGATGTTTAATAATTTTTTATAAAATTTTTTAAAAAAATTTTTTAGACAACTTTTATATTTTTATATATGGAAAATTTGGTATTTTATACATGCATTGTTATTAAATATACCAGTTGGCGGATGGAGATTTCCATTGCGATCCACCCTAACCAACAATTTTGTTTTACACAGAAAAGTTTTTTAATAATTTTAAAATAAATCCATTTTTTAACATTGATTAAAATATGTCCACCTATTGGATTTTTAGTTTTTAGTCCAAATTGTGGCCATTTATAATTTATCCTCCAAAATTGCTTACTCTCACCAATAGATAATTCTTTCACCGTGAAGATTAGCATTTTTTAACCATATTTTTTGCCTTTTAATCAAATGATTCTCTTCTTAGCTGTTAAGAAAGGTAAACATGGCCACACTGCTTGCCTTCTTACATTGCACCACTAGTCCATGCATTGTTAGGTAAAGTACGTTTCCTTTTCTGGACACTTTAGTACCACCTATCAATTGCTTTGTTGACATCCGCTGTAATTGGCCCAACAAGAATCCGGAAAGATATCGTAACACTTCCGGGTCTTTGAAGTATTACGATCATGATAGGTCGACTCCGGAACCGGAAGTGCGTCATTGCATGTCCGAGTCTTCGGAGGAATATGCTATGATTGGCCAACTCCGCAACCGGAAGTGCGTCATTGCACTTCCGAGTCCCCGCCGAGTCCGCACCGGAAGTCTCCACTTGCCAACACTTAAATGAGAGATGTGGACAGCGCGGCTGTAGCTCCAATCCCAGAAGCCGACTTGTTAGTGGAAACGCGTCGGGGGGAGCCAGCCGTGCTGTCATAGGTCCCGGTTTGTACTGCAGACACCCGCGACCGCCCTGTATTTGCTGTTTGTTTGTCCGGAATGTGTAAGTGTACCCTCATTCGTTTTATTATTAAAGTCGAAGGTAATGCACTATAGTCCTCTTCTTTTCTCTGGGTTGCTCTGTCTTGGCATCTCCCCCTGCTTGGAAGCCTACAGATCCCCCCCCCCCCACTTCGGAAGCAGCTGATTGTTCCGGTCCATTCCGAGAGCCATCCCTGCCAGCTTGATCAGTTGGGAACTTCTAGATACAACCAAGTACATGCTCACATCTCTCCACATTGTGGTAAGAGTCCACTCCTAACACTGGGTGTCCACATGTGTATATCAGGCCACTGAGAATCACTTTGGATCATTTTTTGGGACGAGGCCCCACCCACCTCCCAACACTCCCTTACCTTCACTCCAATTTGAAAAGAAAGACTTTTTCACAGTTTTTGCACTTTTGTTTTGGACTGAATGCATATGATTTTTAAATCCGGTTACCATCTATGTACTTTTTGAACACTTGGTTCATTATTTGTTAGCGCACTTTGGTAATGTTTTCCATATTGCCATCTTCTCACGTTTAATTCAAATTTCAGTGCTGCTTTCACCTCACTTTCTCATCACTTCAGGACTGCGCACCTATTTTCTTTCAAAACCTATATATAACACTTTGAGCTCAACAATGATCAAGTTTCACATAACACTGACATATCCTAACATTGGTGGGCAGTGAGAAGGATGTCATAAATGAACACAACATAACACACAACATAACAATTGTAGGTACGTTGGTAATACCCTAATGTATTATAAGAAATATATAGTATGGGCACCTTCTGGACAATGACCACCAATGTAAGGTGACATTAGATGAACCTTGGGTGTGACCTAGTTCTCAATGTGAGAGGGTTTGTGGAAATTTTATGGGGTGCAGAAGGCCCTTGTATTTACACCACTGGGTAAAAAAATAACACGTGGCCATCATCACTTTGGATCAGCTAGGGAGAGACTACAGTAAAGAAACTCACTGATGAATGTATTAACTCTTCTAAAGTCACACATATATAACACACGATTAACCCAAAAAATTATGTTTGGGATATGTGCCCAAATGATTAGAATCCACAATACAGAATCATTGCAATTTTGGTTTAATGTGTAGAAAAATCTTATATCTCTGACATTTATCTTGTGTGTAAAATATTTTATAACATTAATGGGTGTGTGGCAGTGATTGCTGCCAGGACACAGCTCCTCTCCCCACAAAATATTCCAGATATTCCTGGCGGATCTGACGGGCCCTTTGTGATGCCAATCCGGAATGTCCAACTTGCATTGAGGTCATGGACTCCACTTGCTCACGGGGTTGTGCCTCTCCACTTGTCCCTGGCTGGCATAGCAGGGTCAGTATCCAGTTGCTGCATAAGATAGTTTTCAGCATTCCTGCGTAGAAAGTTGTGTAAAATTCAGCAACAGAGGACCACGTGATCTACTTTGTAGAGTGCCAGGTGTATGGACGTCAGGAATATCCGGAACCGGTTGGCCATTATCCCGAAGGCATTCTCAACAACTCTGCGAGCACTGGACAACCGGTAGTTGTAGATCCTTTGCCCTGGGGTGAGGTTCCTCTGAGGGTAGGGCTTCATAAGATGCTCCCCAAGCGCAAAAGCATCATCTGCTATAAAAACAAAGCTCATGCCCTCAATGGTTTGCTCCCTGGATGGCAAGTTCAGAGTGCCGTTATGAAGACGACGAGCGAACTCCGTCTGCTCAATATCTCCCCCATCCGAATTGCGGCCATTTTTGCCAATATCCAAAAATATAAACTCATAGTTAGCATTAACTATGGCTAGCATGACTATACTAAAAAAACCTTTATAATTATAAAAAAATGCGCCGGAATTCACCGGAATTCGGAGGGGGGAGTGCTTCCCATCTATAGCACCCCCACAATTGGGAAAATTCCACTTTTCCAGAAATTGAGCAGAAATCTCCAGCCATTGCTCTGCGTTTGAAGGAAACTGTGGGGAAACAAAAAACAAGATTTAGTGCTTGAGCATATCACATTATTAATTACACACACAGTTGTCTGTTAAATGCTTATGCAACTTTGATAAGATATAAACAACAGGAAGGCAATCGTTTGGATTTGGGGATGTAACATCTACATACATTTATTTTACACCTCCTAATGTTATTATATTGTAACTTACCAGCTAGAGCAGAGATTCTCAAACTACGGCCCTCCAGCTGTTGCAGAACTACACATCCAATGAGGCCTTGTAAATCTCTGACATTCACAGACATGACTAGGCATGATGGGAATTGTAGTTCCTGAACAACTGGAGAGCCATAGTTTGAAGACCTCTGAGCTAGAGCTTTGGTATATGCTGACTTTTAGATTTAGCATGTGGGTGGGGGGATGGGTAAGTAAAACTCTGCATTTATACATCAATAAGGGCTTGTGGTCAGTGAAGGTTTTAACATCATTACATAAACATACACAATCATAGGTGGGAATGGATGGACTGATGTGTTTAAGATAAATCATAAACTAGGTACTAAAACATTGGCCAATGAATAATTGTTTGAGGGAAAGTCATAAAATGACACAGATTCAATATACTGTTAACAGGCAATGCGTTTAGGGACACATAGGAGAGAATACTGGGGTGGTTAGTGGGTAATTTTACAAATGGTTAAGATAATATACATCTTTACTACTATGTGCATGCGGACAGAGGGTAGTTACAAAATAATGGCCTGTGTAAATTGGTGTACATCCAAAAACAGCATCATTCGGGTGAGATGACTAATACATGTAATGTAAAAAATTAAACGTACCTTGATATAGTCCTTCTGCAAGACCTTGATGATAGCAGAGCAGGTCTCAGGGATGATGATACCAAGTGCTTGGGGGGAGATGCCTGTGGTGAACTTGAGATCCTGCAGGCTTCTCCCTGTTGCAAGATATCTCAAAGTTGCAATTAACCTTTGCTCAAGAGTAATTGCAACCTGCATACACGTATCCTGCTTGATAATATAGGGGGACACCAGGGCAAGAAGACGGTGAAAGATGGGATCCGTCATCCTCAAATAATTCCTGAAGTCATCAGGATTATTTTCCTGGAGCTCCCTCAGCAAGGACATGTGGGAAAATTGATCACGGTTAAGCAACCAATTTTTCGTCCAGGAGGTCCGGTTCTTCTTCCTCTTGCTCATACCTCGCCTCAGAGCCAAAACTCCAACGCTAACTACAGCAAGGGTCGAATCCTCGGTCTCCATAATAAATTCTCAAACGATGTCTCGGAAAATAGCGAAATGTCGTCAACCAAACAAATGCTACCGAAATCAGCGCGAGATGCCCAGAAGGGTCACGGCCAAACACTCACTTCCTCTTTTGTAGCGGCGGACGTGCGTCGAACGTGCGTTGAACGTAGTGATGTCATTTTCTGTCGGCAGACAAAAGTCCAGGTCAAGTCTAGAGCAGTTTTCAACAGACAACCAACAGACACGACAGCCCTGGACAAAAGACGGCCGATCGGTCGGACGATGATCGGTACGTGGGTACGAGGCAAAAGCCTCAGTCCCCCATCATTCTTCGGGACAAAGAAGCATCCTATGCCCGCAGGAGAAGTAGAGGGACAGATTAATCCTTTAGCTAGGTTCTCCTGGATATACTCTTACAAAGCAAGATTCTCTGGCTCAGACAGTGGAAACACTCTCCCTCGAGTAGGTGTAGTGTCAGGTAAGAAGTCAATGGGACAATCATAACTGCGATGAGGAGGTAAAGTGTCAGCTCCGAAAGTCCCTATAACAAAGCGGAATATGTTCCACTCCCACTTGACAGGCAGAAAATCGAACAGGGTGCTGGATGCAGTTTTTTACATACGGATTAGACCAAGCTAAAATATTTCCTGTTCGCCAGTCAGTTACTGGATTGTGATTCTGAAGCCAAGGAAGGCCTAGGATCAAAGGAGTGGACGGAAAGCCAATGACAAGGCATGAAATCTTCTCCCAGTGCAAAGCCCCCATCTGTAACTGGAAAGGGTTGGTGGATTGGAGCACTTGATCTTGAGATAAAGGCCTATTATCCACAGAAACCAGGCAGACTGGGCAATCTACAGCATGAGTTTCTAGGGACAAAGAGGAAACCAGAGTCTTATCAATAAAATTCTGAGTGGCTCCAGAATCCACAAAGGCCAGCAGTTCATGAACCCCCATCCCAGAGTGAATAACAGTAAGTAATAGTATGCGATTATGCTCCTGGCAAGATGAAAGCAGACCTAAGGTCACCTCCCCACAATCGCCTAGGTCCTGGAGTTTCCCGGACATGTAGGGCAAGAACGGAGCATGTGACCCTTGAGGTAACAATACAAGCAGAGTCCCATATTACGCAGGCGTGTGTGTTCCTGGGCAGATAAATGGGCGGGGCCTAACTGCATAGGTTCTTCCTCAGACCTGGCACTGGAGATGGAATAATTAGGTGGCAAGGGAGGTACCTAATTTGTAACAGCCGTATTGAGTTATCTCCTTCTCTCCCACTGGGGGCGGTCAATTCTAATGGCAAGACACATAGCCTCCTCCAGTGAGGCTGAGTAGGAAAAGTGGACCAGAGCGTCCTTACTTGCATCTGAAAGACCTAATCTAAATTGGCTGCGGAGAGCTGCATGATTCCATTCCAATGCTTTGCATTGATCTATAATTTTGGACAGTTTATCACAAAACTAAAGCCAGCACTGATTGATTATGCAGAGGGCGGGCGGGGGTGGGGTTCGAGGAGTTCTTGAACACCTGCCCCTTTGCTCCTTAATGCCCAAAATGTCCTTTTACAAAATGTCTCTCCTTTTTTTTGTAGTTTAATTTAAAAGCCCTGCCCTTAGTACCGCTCCAGGAGTCTCTTGCATGTGGGCTGCGCTGCGGATATCCAAGCTCTGGGCTGTCCGATGCTTCTTGTATAGTTCTGGCTCCGTCCTGTCACAGGTGGAGTGATATCAAATGCACTCCGCCTGTGAGAGGTAGGAGAGATGAAGGAAGCATTGGCTCTGCATGCTTCTTCCAGTGCCACATTTCCCGCCAGCAGTACCAGCCAGCAGTACCCAGCATCAGTACCAGCCAGCAGTACCCACCAGCAGTACCAGCCAGCAGTAAGTCACGTGTGCTAGGGGTGCAACTAGCCCCCAGCACATAATTGTAAATATCCCAATATGTGCAGTGTTTCAGACTCCTACCAACATGACCACTTCAAATCACTGAAGTGGTCACGGTGGCTACAGTGTTCCTTTAATGTCTCTCAGAAGAAGTAAACCTCTGTATACTGATTCCATTTTATTTGATCATCCTCTAGTTGTGTTAAATTAGTGGGGGGAGCTGGGTGTTGCTAAGTAATGGCGCCGTGAGGACGCGAGGCACAGGAGCTCCGTGAGCTAGTGGAGTGATCTAGCCTCCGCAGATAGCGCACAAGGACATCACCTCCTACCCGCATTCATGTCCACAGCTCATCATCCTGAGCAGCCGCTAGTATTGGGCAAACGACTGGACATCTCGTCTTACTTTCTTCGGCGTCCCACCGCCCCACAAGGCAGTGCGGGACCCAAGATGGCGCTGACACGTCTAACGGTTCCCAGCTCTGCAGCACACAAAAAAATCAGCCAAAGCAACCACTGCCCAGGACATAGAGGAAGTTGCATCCCTGAGGAGTCCCCCTCTATTAAATCCTCCGCAGGAGCAAGTGACTGTACCATCATATGGGACACAGGCACAGCTCTATCAACTTCAACCTCCACCCACAGCAGAGTGGAGAGATTTCTGTGTGCAGATTCCAACTAAACAGGACATCCACGAAATGGCTGCTTTAATCGTAAGTGATCTTAAAGTGGAAATTAACTCTATTAAACCGAAAATAGATCAGACAGATACCAGGGTTGGTGCAACAGAGGCTGTCCAATCCAGGAATGACTCTAGAATATCTGATCTAGAAGACATACAGGCATCTTTTCAAAAACAGCTCATTATGATACAATTGCAGCAGGATGATAGTGAGAACCGCAGCCGTAGAAACAACATATGGCTGTGAGGACTACCAGAAACTATAGGGGGCCAGGAGCTGAAGACAACTGTGATTGGGATTTTGAATGGTCTGTTGGGTCGGTCCCCCCATGGATACTATCGAAATTGACAGAGTACACAGGGTAAAGGCGCCCCACAGGGTGGGCAAGGATCTGTTGTCGGACGTCATTATCAGAATTAATTTTTATTCTCTTAAAGAGGACATTATAAGGCGAGATTGGTCGCAGGGAACGATTGAATTTCAAGGATCTCATATTAAATTATTACCAGACCTTTCCCGCAATACTCTACGTATGAGGGCCTCGATTAAACCTCTTTTGGAGGTAATACGTAATGTGGGGGCTACTTACCATTAGGGCCATCCGTTCCATCTGATGGTATTAAGGAATGGAAGTACATTTACTTTGAAATGGCCTGACCAACTTCCTGATCTTTTTACCTTTCTTGAGTTCTCTCCCATTCCATTGGAAGATTGGCTGAACATTTTTGGAGGGCAGGGTATATGGAGAACCACCAGGAACAGACCCCTGTGTCGTTGGAGAAAACGCAATAAGACAGCCACAGAAGAGGACAGCCAGCCTAACCAGGAATTAGGGACATAGTTATGCATGCCATATGAGGTCATATTGATTTTCTGGCTGGCATGAAGCCAGACAGCCTGCTGAGTATTGTTCTATATCTGGCCTTCTCCTCCTCCTCCAGTCAGTTTTTTTTTTTTTTTTTCTTCCTCGGATTCCCACATCTCTATGGATGTAACATGTCATTGGAGTGGTGTCCTGACCAGGATGAGAACAGGATCGGCCATATTGGATTTTTTCAATGGTGACTTTAAATCTAGAGATGCGGGTTTATTATGAAGACTCATAACCTCTCTTTTTGGGGGGTTCTTACGATGGAGGAGGGGGGAGGAGGGAAAAGAGTGCAGGAGATCTCATGGCGGGAGGGATGAATGGAGTTGTGTATATACAATTTGATAGTCAAAATAATCCTGTCAAAGTAGACAGGTATTGACTTCTACATAATGGGAGGCTGACACCCACTGGCCCATGTCTTCTAAACCTTGATGGTATTTTTTGTTTTTTATTTTCTCTCTATATATTTATATAGAAGTATTTTTTTTTTCTCTTCCTCGTGATGTCCAAGATACCACATTTCCCTACAGTAGATAGCCCCTGGGTGCGCATGGTTAAGATTTAACCACTTATTAGTGTTTCCTTCCTTTTTTTTTTGTTGTTGTTTGGACCGGGGATTGTCAAATATGGTGCCTAAGACAGGTATATTGAAACAGCTGACTGCAGGTTGTAAAATTACCACTTATAATGTCAGAGGAATTTCCACCCCACAGAAACGCTGGCGCTTGTTAGTTGACCTAAAAAGGGAGTCTACTCATATAGCATTAATCCAAGAAACATATTTTCGCAAGGATTTCCTGCCTAAATTCTATAATAGAGATTTTCCTTGGTCTTCTCATGCCCCATCCCCTATTCCTAAATCAAAAGGAGTAAGTATCCTTGTCTCCAAATCCTTGACTTGGTCTTTTAGGGAGGAAATAGATATTTACTGGTCAAGGGGAGCATAGGACGAACAGTAATTACACTTCTGAATGTATATTTCCCTAATTCTGATCATCTTGTATTTCTGCAGAAATTGTTACCGGTTATACTCGACTTCCGAGAGGGTCATCTGGTGATGGGTGGGGACTTCAACTATGTTGCAGAACCACTTATAGATACCTCAAGAAAGACTTCATGTATTTCATACGCACGATTGCAGAAACTACAGCGAGAAATCTCTCTCCTGGATTTGATCGATCCATGGAGACTGATGCATCCAGGTGAGAGAAATTATACATACTATTCCCCAATCCATGGCGCCTACACACGAATTGACCGCATCTTAGTGACACAATCTGATCTTCCCTTGGTCAGGACTTCCGACATAGAGGATTTTTCTATGTCTGATCATGCACCTGCCCATGTTACCATTGAAATGGAGGCCAGGTTACCTAGACCTACTACATGGCGTTTAATGAATCTATTTTACAATCCCAAGAAGCTAAGGCAGAGATAGATGTGGCACTAACCAACTACTTTCTGGAGAATACAGTTGATTCTCTATCACCCTCAGTAATATGGGAGGCACATAAATGTGTAATTCGGGGAGTTCTCATTCGAATATGTACACAACGTAAAAGAGAACAAGAAAAAATCGTAAAGGAACTTCTATCTAAGATAGAAATTCTTAGTAAGCAACATAAGAAATCTTTGGCGGAAGCGCACCTGGCTCCCCTCACAACGGCAAGGGAGGAGCTAAATCGCATCCTTTTTCAGAAGACGATACGGGCTATGATGTGGACTAGAAGGCATTACTACGAGTACTCTAATAAACCGGGGTTGATGTTGGCTCGAGCACTTAGGGGCCCGAAAAAACATACTCACATCTTCCGTATACAAGGAGTAGGAGGTAGGGAGATGCATACCTCGATGGATATTGCTAACGAGTTTTGTACCTTCTTAAAATCCTCATATAACCTTCCTAAATCAGGGAAAAAAGGACCCCCACATAAAGAAAAGGAACAAATAAACAAATATCTACGAGAATCTGGTATGCCTTCTTTAACTGAGGAACAGTCACTTGCTCTAGAGGGCGAGATAATGGAAGAAGAGTTACATCGTGCCATTGCGCAGACTAAACCACATAAAGCACCTGTTCCTGACGGATTTACTTATTACTACATTTTAATGCAGTTAGGCATGGTTCAATGCTCCCACATGATTCTCTGAGGGCACATATTGCTCTAATACATAAAGAGGGAAAAGATCCCCTTCTATGTAGCAGTTACCGCCCCATATCATTATTAAACTCGGATACTAAATTGTTTTCTAAGATCCTAGCAAACCGATTATTGCCGCACATTCCACACCTGGTACATTTTGACCAGGTGGGATTTGTGCCGTCCAAAGAGGCACGGGATAACACGATACGGGTAATAGATCTCAACCACTCAGCACGTAGGTCACAAAGCAAATTGGTCCTGTTATCTACTGATGCAGAAAAAGCTTTTGACAGGGTGGCATGGAGTTTTATCCGAGCCACCCTGTCATATATTGGGCTAGGGCCTCAAATGCTCCAATATATTTTAGCACTATATTCTACTCCTGCTGCAGCTGTGCGGGTTAATGAATGGAAGTCAGATTATTTTTCAATTTCTAATGGTACCCGACAGGGATGCCCATTGTCCCCCCATTTTTTTAGAACCCTTACTATGTTGGATACGTCGATCTCCTGATATCATGGGGGTACAGGTTTGTGGCGATCAGCACAAGGTGGCCGCTTTCGCGGACGACCTCGTGTTCTTCGCCATTAATCCGTCTATCTCACTCCCTAATATTTTAGATGCTCTTCAAACCTATGGCAATCTGTCAAATTATAAGATAAATTTAACAAAATCAGCGGCTCTCAATATATCTCTATCCGCACAAGAAGAGCGACTTCTTCGTATGTCGTTTCCGTTTCAATGGGTTGATGACTCGCTGGAATATTTGGGAGTGCAGATCACGGCCGACCCCTTAGACCTCTATAGAAAGAATTATCTTCCTTTGGTAGGTAAAATTAAAGCAGACTTACGAGCATGGCAATCTTTGGCTCTAACGTGGTTTGGCCGTTGTAGTGTACTTAAGATGAACGTGCTCCCTCGGCTACTGTACATTATGCAGACTTTGCTAATCTCTGTCCCATTCGCTTTTTTCCAACAAATTAAAGGTTTGTTCCGTTCATTTATTTGGGCAAACAGATCCCTCCGGATTAGGATGCAGACTTTGTTTCTGCCTAAAGCAAAGGGAGGAATTGGTCTTCCAGATATTCTCCGGTATTACAGGGCCATTCATATGGTAAGGGTGGTCGATTGGCATTGCAATCGGGCCACTAAGCAGTGGGTTGAACTAGAGACCGGAGAGACAGGTCAGCTAACTCCTCCGGCTCCCTGGTCGGTTTTTGCACCTAAAGATGCTATTTTAACACATCCAACAGTGGGGGCAACCCTAAGGAAAACCAGAAGAGTTCAGTCCCACTCAAAGGTAGCACCCTCCCCGTCTCCGCTGACGCCGATATTGGGTAAACCGGAATTCCCTCCCGGTTGCATAAATGCCAGAATACAAAATTTAGCTCAGTTTTGTAGAACATGTTTACTGGATGTCTGGCAGCGAGGCCCCATACCTACTCATGAGGAGATCATGATGTGGCCTGGCGTGTCATTAGATTATTTAAGTATCTGTCAATTGAGTCATTTCATTCGATCATTTCAGCAAAAAGGATACATACCACGTGATTTAACTCCATTTGAAAACACATGTATGTCGGGAGAACCTCCTAAACACCCGATATCTATGTGTTATGCTATATTAATGGAAGATTCGGAAGTACAGCAATTGCAGTTTTTACATAAATGGGAGCAGGAGCTAAATACTAGTCTGACTACTGAACAATCCAATAAAATCTTGAACCTACTACATAAATCCTCATTAGATAGTAAAATACAGGAAATAGGATACAAGATTCTCACCAGATGGTATAGAGTCCCACATGTGCTAAACAGAATGGATGCGACTCTTTCGGATTAGTGTTGGCGTTGTGGATTGGTTGAGGGAACTATGATACATATTTTTTGGGAGTGCACTCTTCTACGTCCCTTTTTGATAAAGGTAGCCTCAGTTACTAAACAATTAACCAATGTAGAAATACGAGATGATCCTGCGCTTTGTCTACTCCATCTGACCAAAAATTAAATTAAGAAGTATAGAAAGTCTTTGACTCTCCACCTTCTCAACGCGGCTAAGGCTTGCATACCTGTCTTTTGGAAGCAAACTATTCCACCACCAAGCAAGCTTTGGTTCTCAAAAGTAAATGAGATCCATAAAATGGAAAAACTCCCAGCCACCTTGGGAAATACGAAAGAACAGACTAAGGAACGTTGGAGGGCGTGGATCCATTTCTTAGGATCCGAATCCCTTCAACAGGAGATTGAGAGTTGGGTCTCATCGACCCCTCCCTGTCAAACATCGCCATCTGACAATCCCCGGCCCTTAATCTAAAGCAATGTATTTTTAGTTTTGTGAATGTATTATAGTAATTCGGGGTTTTTTTTCCTTCTCTCCTTTCACATTTTTCATGACCCCCTCTAACTGCACAGGTGTGTTTTTTTTTTTTTTTTAGATAGAGCACGTATTGAGGTTGTTTGTTTTTTTTTTTTAATTGCACCCGATGTTTTTTTTTTTTTCTGTATATCACTGTTATATTGGTCACTCATACTTAAGAATTATAAAATTGGTTCTTTGTTTCTACACGGAGCTAGTGGTCACCCACACCCACATCTCACAAAGTGGGTTTTTTTTTTTTTGTTTTTTTTTAGGTCACTGTTATATTGGTCACTCATAATCAAGAATTACAAAGTTGGTTCTTTGCTTCTACATGGAGGTAGTGGTCTCCCACAACTCACAAAGTAGGATTTTTTTTTTTCACTTCACTTATCCTAATGTATTATAGTACTATTACTATGATGCAGGTTGGTCTTATTTCACTTATTGTAATTTAATTGAAGGGGGTCAGGGGAAATTCTATGTATATTTGTTTTGGTTATAATTCTGTTCTGTATAAAAATTAATAAAAATATAATTACAAAAAAAAAAAAAAAAATTAGTGGGGGAATGGGGGGGGGGGGAGTGCCACCTCCCTGAAATTTTATTTTTTTCAGGTTGGGATCTGTTCAGGCAGGTTCTGTTTCTTTTTCAAAACTGCATCACAGCATTTTTCTGTCCTATCAATACAGAATCATCTGTATTGTTACATGTATCAGGAAGGAATATGTCACAATACATTGCTGTATTGATATTTTGAGCACAGCCCTATTTAACCACTTTACCCCCAGCCACTGTGCTGCTACTGCGGCACAGTGGCTCGTTCCCATCCAGCGACGTAGACCTACGTCGCTGGACTCCTCCCCCTGTAGGCGGCGCTCGCTCCCGCTGTATTCATTTACAGCGGGAGTCGGGCCAGGGGAGTAGCGGCGGCGATCTGTCCTTCTGTCACTCAGTCACCCCCCCCTCCACGTCAGTAAGCACCAGGCATACATTAACCCCTCCCTCTCCAATAAAATTAACCCCTTCACTGCCAGTGTCATTTTTACAGTAACAGTGCATATATATAGCACTGATTACTGCAGTAATGTCACTGGTACCCCCAAAAGTGTCAAAAATGTCAGTCAAGGGTCCGATCTGTCCGCCGCAATGTCGCAGTCCCGCAAAAAAAAAAAACGCAGATCACCGCCATTACGCGTTAAAAAAAAAAAACACCAAAAATGACAGAAATCTTTCCCGTAGTTAGTAAACGCAATAACTTTTGCGCAAACCAATCAAAATACGCTTATCGTGATTTTTTTTTTTACCAAACATAGGTAGCAGAAAACAAATTGGCCAAAAATTTAAAAAAAATTTGATTTTTACATTTTTTTTTTGGGGGGAATTTCATATAAAAAAATGTTAAAAATATTGTTATTTTTTCAAAATAAACGCTCTTTTTTTGTTTATAGCGCAAAAAGTAAAAAGCGCACTGGTGATCAAATACCACCAAAAGAAAGCTCTGTTTGTGGGAAAAAAGGACGTAAATTTAGTTTGGGTACGGCGTCGCACGACCGCGCAATTGTCAGTTAAAGTCGCACAGCGCCGAATCGCAAAAAGTGGCCTGGACGGAAGACAGCAAAATCCTCCGGTGGTAAGGTGGTTAAAGCCCTGTTCCATGTGCCCCTATACTTTGAGCATCTGCCCCTCCAAAGGTCTCTGCATGGCCCTGATTGGTGCTGCCCCTCATTCATGCACTACCCTAGGTACTGAATCACATGTAGTTAATGAGAAATACAGCCCTGTAAAAATTATTCAGCTGCAGAATGAATGTCTTCCATGAAAACAGAACTTCAAAGTAGATTTACCATTTAAAAAAAAAAGGCCTTCAGCTTCTAATGGTGACTTAACATATTTATTACCTACACCAATAGCTTTAATCTCCATTTGAATTCCCCTTTCATCTACAGCTGTGCCATTCTTTACATTGTGTATATGTGTAGACGGTAACTATACAGGACTTTGGAGTAGAAATGTAGATTTAGCTTCTAATGTAAAATATAAAAAAAAAAAAAAACAATGTACTAATTTACAGAAGCTGATGTTGCTTACCACCTATGCCTGGGTGTCTGTACCACTTATCTGGAAACAAGCTTGCAGACTCGTAATCTCATACTCATACCTGTTCAATGGTGTGGAAAGTATTAAAACCATTGGAGGGGCATCTATGGCAGGAGAGTTTAGTAATGCCAGTCTCCATATTCTCTCAGTACAGGTGGAGCCCTGTGTTGTGTAAAGGCTCCAATTTGTGTAGTTAACCAGTTCTGTGTATACAATCAATACATTTTTTTCAGCCAAGACATGGTAGCAGTGATATTTTATAGAAATTTCAGTTTTTGTGTACTCCTGTGGTTAGGTTCTGACCAACCATGTATTCATCTATCTTAAAGTACACCAATTGAGAGAGAAATGTGTGTGCTGCCTTTTCTGACCTCTATGCTTAAATGAAGTCAATGATTTATGTAGCACCCTCCTAGGTAGGTGCTAGGTAAAAGCATCCTATGCTCCTTCTGCTTATCAGGGGAGTCTGATCTATTAGGTTGCCTGTTGCATGTTTCCAGGTGTGATTCACTGGGTCTGAGGGAGTGTCCCCACTGTATCCAATAAGGGAGCTTGTTGGACAGTGGAGGAAACCCAGCCAGTGACACGTTGGCTTTTGTGAGAGTCCCAGTGGGAGGGCAATCCTGCAGTGTATCCTGGGATTGCTCATAAAAGCCAAGGGGACATGTGACAGGGTGTCTTTGGCGGGAAGCAGATTCCCAGGAGGAGGCTGACGGCTGTCTCTCCTCCTGCTGTATGAGGAAAGTGGTCATAGACAGTCGACCTAGGGAACCAGGTGTGGAAATGAGCTGCAGAGGATCACGTAAAGCTGATCGTGAAGCTGCTGGCAGAGTTTTCTGGGAAAAACAGTGTCCGTGAGTACCAGGGGACTTGCCAAAGGGTCTGCCCAGGAAGGAAGACCACTCTAGTGAAGTCAAAGGATCAAGGGGTCAGCTCACACAGAGTGTCAGAGTAAAGGGGGTGCCGTATAGAACCCTGAAGAGTATCACATTATGGTGTCCTTTTATGAAACGGAGATGAGCAGTGATCCTGCTGATCACAGCTCATTTCCGATCATTCTCCGTTTATGAAACAGAAATGATCGCAGGAGAACATGTTCTCCGCTGATCATCTCTTCACACGGGAATCTGTCATTGACAGACACAGAAATGGCCAGGCTATGAAGCTGCGATCTCTGCACTTCACTGGCGATCTGGGTCAGAATTCACACTCCCGGGTTCACCAGCCTGGAGCTTGTGAAGCGGGGAGTGAAGACAGAATCGGGGGAACTGAGGGGGAAAAAGGAAGATTATGGACTTCCTTCTTCCTCATTCAGACCCCCCAACACAGTAATCATGTCCCCCTGCCATATTTATGTATATATATACATGTGTATATATATACACACATACATGTAGATATATATTTAATGTGTATATATATATATATACAATGTATGTGTGTGTGTATTCAGTGTATATATATATATATATATATATTTATGTAAGGGGACTATTATTTATAACCTCGTGTACTCAGCAGTGATAATTTATCTCTGCTTGTTAAAGCGCGCGAGGGATTTTCATACTACTGTAATCTCGCTTTGTCTCACGAGATTACAGACGCTCCATTGACTTCTACACAGATCTCCGAGAAAACTGTTCTCCTCTGATCACCCTGGGCGAACTGAAGTTCTCCGATTCATAAAATGGGTGCCAGATGTGATCATTTTCCCCAGAGAACTGTAGAGAAGCCAATGGAGAAAAAAATTCACCCGTTCATAAAAGGACACCTAAGAGTGATTCACAGTGCATTACAGTTCATTCAATTCTTCTTCACTAAAGTGACAAAGTGAAGAAGTGGCCTTGCCGCATCCAGTGTTGATCAGAAGTCCCAGCAAATTGTGCATATTTATTCAGTTGGAGTATCTCACTCATCCCTTCTCCTATTCCAGTTCTCAAATAAATCTACAAAATCCAAAACCCCTGGACTGTTTTCTGACTGAGCCAAGCACTTAGAATATGCTAAGTCATCAAGTTGTTGCTATAGGTAAACCAGGGGAACCCGTAACCAGCAGCTCCCAAGGGAGTAGTACTACATTTAGAACATACTAAAGTCATTCAGCATGATAGGTAGGGATCTAGCCTTTTCAGGAGCGGTCAACAATGGCAGCTTACGTATTTCTCTTGTAATAGCTATGCTTTAAAACTAATGCTGGCCATAGATGGGTCAAATATTAGCCAAGTTAGCAGGGACCAGCCGAGATTTGATCCATGTATGGGCAGGCCGGCTGTACTGAAGTCAATCCATTGATTGACTTCAGTACAACCAGCCTGTCTGAGGTTTTGCATGTGATCACTGATGACGGCTATAACTGCTAGCATTGATCAATGTGTTCTGCTGGCAGGAAAGGCTTCCCTTTGGCAGAACGCAGTAGTGCTGAAGGAGTGGTTCCCCTATCAACACCGGATCTGACATCACACACACTATAGATCTAGAGCACAAAGCTGAGTGTAATCTTGGAAATGATTGGAGGAACGTGACACACACCTCTTTTCAAAGGCTCAGGCTATGGTGTTGCTTAATCTATTATGAGTGAGTCATGTAAGTAGCAGAGAGAGAAGAGATAAAAGAGGGACCACACTTTGGATTCAGCTTAGTACATATTATAGTTAGATATGCTTTGTTCATTTTTGGGGTGTTAGGACCGAATTCGCCTGCTGGTGGCACCGTGGTGTTCTGGGCAGAAAGCTGCAGTTTTAGTGTCCACAAGCAGGTGTCTCCCAGCAGCCAGCAGGTTCCAGCGATCAGCTCCACCTGGCCACACCTGCTGGGAGGATACTTAGGTTCCACCTTTGCTACTGCTCATTGCCTCTGTGTTTTGGCTGCTCCTGGTTGTACCCTGTTTGTCGTGCTGCTGCCTAAGGCTCCTTTCACACGGGCGGTGCGCCAAACGGAGTCCGTTCTGCTCAGCTGGGGATCGATCCGCCGATCCCTGCTGAGCAGGCGGGGGACAGCTCTGTCTCTGCTCTGTGTGCAGAGACGGAGCTGTCAGATCCCCGCTCTCCTCTATGGGGAGATTGGATGAGAAATAGGGTTTCCATTCGTCTGGCTATCACAAACAGGATTGGATCGGATAGCAGCGGGAGTCAGTGGAGATGTCTCCGCTGACATCCGCCGCTCCATAGGGCTGCATAGATCATCCAATCCGGTTCGCCTGAAAAACTGACAGGCAGATCGGATCAGAAAGCCCGTGTGAAAGGGGCCTGATTCTCGAGCCATTTTCTCTTGATCTTGCCCTCGCACTGCGTCCAGTATCCTGCTGCTTTGTTCCAATCCCAGTTTTATTTTCCCCCTTCCCATCTGCTCCCTGCTCTCTCTCCTGCCCTATGTGTTTTTCTTTTGTAAATTTGTATATACTGTATATAGTTAAGTGTGGTTAGGATTGCTGGTTAGGCATTTTGTTATTTAGTTTTGCTGTTCATGTGTTTTTTTTTTTGTTTGTTTGCTGGTGTATGATTATCTTTCATTCACTGTAAATACTTCCCAGTTTTCTTGTGTAGATACATTTATCTGGTTATCCCAGCTACTGATTCCTGACATGAAGTTTACAATCACTTTTAACTAGGTTATGCAACTAATTTCATAACAGGCAACAAATTTATACTAATTTCCCTGTGTTACCCTCTCCTTGATCCACAATTGGAGCTAGACTAAAACCTGGAACCTATAGAGGAACACTTAAAACTCTCTCTTACCTATATCAGTGTAGTGTCCAATGCATTAGTGCTGTCATGTGTACAATGGGGTTGTACATACAGTAGTTCTGAGCAAATTTGGCTTTGTCAATGCCTACACAGGAATTTTTCAGGGGTGGCAGTTTAGGATTTGTTTGGCCGTTGGAGGCAATTAACAGTCATAGTGAATACACATCACTGGCTCTAGCATATTAGCCCCATTTGCTAAAAATCCAGATTCCCCTTTCTGCTATGTCCCCTGCCCTCCCCTTTCCAAACACTTCCCCTGCCTGTGAAACCATACAAATCCTAATCATTAGAGATATGCATAAACAGCGTATAGCTGCTATGCTACCGCTTATTGCTTATTTTTTGGACCTACCTCAATTTCCAGTATTGTTGTTTTACTATTTATGATACCATATTGCACTACACTTCTATTCTTTAAGGATATTACATGCTCTGTGAAATTCCACATTACAAATGTCTGTTCAGTAAAGTGCAGGTTCTTTAACCACTTAAGCCCCAAAAGAATTACCCCCTTCATGACCAGGCCATTTTTTGCAATACAGCACTGCTTTACTTTAACTGACAATTGTGCGGTCACAAATACAATTAATGTCCTTTTTTTGCCACAAATAGAGCTTTCTTTTGGTGGTATTTGATCACCTCTGTGGTTTTTATTTTTTGCGCTGTAAACAAAAAAAGGCAGACAATTTTGAAAAAAACAAACAAACATTTTTTTACTTTATTCTATAAAACATATCCAATAAAAAATGGAAAAAATCAAATTCAATCATCAATTTAGGCCAATATGTTTTCTGCTACATATTTTTGGTAAAAAAAAAAAAAATCACAATAAGCGTATATAAATTGGTTGGCACAAAAGTTATAGCAACTACAAACTATTAGATATTTTTATGGAATTTTTTTATTTAATTAATTTTTTTTTATTAGTAATGGCGGCAATCAGCGATTTTTATCGGGACAAATTGGACACTGAACTTACACTTTTTGGGGGACCAGTGACACTAACACAGTAATCCGTGCTAAAAAAAAAATGCACTCTTACAATACCAATGACACTGGCAGGGAAGGGGTTAACATCAGGGGTGATTAAAGGTTAAGTGTGCTCCTAGGCAGTGCTTTCTAACTGTGTGGGGGTGGCTTAACTGGCGGAAGACCGATATCCGTGTTCCTGCTTAGCAGAAAAATACGATCTCCGACTTCCTCTCTGACATAATGGCATCCTGCCTTGTTCATATAGGCAGACTGCCATTCTGCCTCTCCTGTGAATGATTAGCAGGTTCTAGCAGACATCGCGTCCACCGGACCCGCTGATTGGCTCCCACTGTGTCCAATCACAGCAGGAGTGGGTCGCCGGTAATGCACGCGCCCCACACCCTGTGCACGAAATCACATACAGATACGTAATTTCGTGCAGGAAGGCCGCCCTGCTGCAGTATAAGGTAAGATGAGCTTAGGTAAGCATCCAAATCTCTTGGAAAATTTAATTTGTTCAATAGAAAAGGGGAAAAAAACAAGAACAGAAGGAAAAATGAAAAACCAAAAAAAGAAATGGGGAAATTCAAATGACATGTACACTAGGCATCGATTAGCCATAGGTCCACTTTCAATTTTCAGAGAATTGTATGGCTTGCTATGTGTCATTTAGCTGCTAATAGAATGGAAACCTGTTCCTATAATGCTGCAGAAGGGATTAGTTCAGATTTTCTCTATTCAGTTGTGTAAAAATGTTAGCCAACTATGGGTGCAGTGAAAAGCAGAGCCTTACCTTGACTTAGACAAGCTTAGACATGTGGTTTTGTTTCCAAATTAACAATCTATTTAAAAACAATTGGCAGTGCCATCAGTGTTTTTTTTCTGTTTTGGAATACCTAAATACACTAAATATGAAATTTAGTGAAGAGAATATTTAGCTCTCATTTTTTTAGTGCCTTAAAGTGAATGTAAAGTCTTGCGTGTGTTTTATTTTTTAAAATAACAAACATGTTATACTTACCTCCTCTGTGCAGTTGGTTTTGCACAGAGCAGCCCGGATCCTCCTCTTATTGGGTCCCTATTCGCAGTTCCTGGCTCCCTCCTGTCGAGTGCCCCCACAGCAAGCAGCTTGCTATGGGGGCACCTGAGCCGAGATGCAGCTCCATGTGTCCATTCAGCCACGGTGCTGCTGTTTTGGCCCTGCTTCCTTCTCTTCTGATTGGCTAACTGACTTTGATTGACAACAGCAGGAGCCAATAAATTAAGATAAAAAGCATTCTGCCTTTACAACTCCTTTGACCACTTGCTGACCGTCGCACGACTATCTACGTCGGCGGTCAGCCCCTCACAGGCAAAGCGACGTAGGTCTACGTCGCTAGCCTGTGAGGGTCTAGGGAGCGAGCGCGCGCCGCCGGAGGCGCGCTCCCGCTCTCGCGTGGTCACGGACCCCCCCGCGCGTGTGACCGGCGGACCCGATGTCCGCCGGTCACTCTGCGATCGTCGGGGGAGAGGGAGAAAGTCAGGCGGCTTGTGTAAACAAGCTGCCTGTCATTCTCCCCTGTGTATGAAGGATGATCATACGGTTCTACTATGTAGAACTGTTGATCACTGTTCATACATCTGAAGCCACAGCCAATCACAGTAGAAAGCACGCCCCTAGGGACACACATAGCCCCTCTCAAAAGTTAACCCCTTCACTGCCAGTGTATTTTTACAGTAACCGTGCATATGTATAGCACTGATTACTGTAGAAATGTCACTGGTAACCCCAAAAGTGTCAAAAATGTCAGTCAAGGGTCCGATCTGTCCGCCGCAATGTCGCAGTACCGCAAAAAAAATCGCAGATCGCCGCCATTACGCTTTAAAAAAAACAACAAAAATGACAAAAAATTTTCCCTTTGTTAGTAAACGCGATAACTTTTGCGCAAACCAATCAAAATACGCTTTTTGCAATTTTTTTACCAAACATAGGTAGCATAAAACAAATTGGCCGAAAATGTTAAAAAATTTTGATTTTTACATTTTTTTTGGGGGGAATTTCATATAAAAAAAATGTGAAAAATATTGCTATTTTTGCAAAATTTACGCTCTTTTTTTTTTTGTTTATAGCGCATGATCAAAAAATCGCACAGGTGATCAAATACCACCAAAAGAAAGCTCTGTTTGTGGGAAAAAAAGGACGCCAAATTCGTTTAGATACAGCGTCGTACGACCGCGCAATTGTCCGTTAAAGTCACGCAGTGCCGAATCGCAAAATACCCCCTGGTCAGGAAGGGGGTAAAATCTTCCGGGGCTTAAGTGGTTAAAGTATAATTAAACACAATAAAATTGTTATATTCATTTTGGATGTAGTGGGGGGGGGGGGGGGATTAGACTACCTTTCTGGTTTTTATTGTTGTCTGTACTCCCCTTAGGGAGATTCAAACGCTCTTTTTTTACTGTTTACCATCATTGCCAAGCGTGAAAATTAACGAAAGTCATTGACAAATGTTGTCAAAAGAATAGGAATAGTGGGGAAATCTAGTTGTGGTGATAACTAGGAGGGGTTTGCTCTCACTTCCTGTTTTGGCTATGGGACAAGAAATGAATGCCAATAAAAAAATTGACCAGGGTTATAACCCTCAATTACTCTATCCACAATGAAACAAAAAGTTTTGCCTTTAGCTCCGTTTTAACTTATTCATTCTAGATGTCTTTATTTATTATATGATATGAATGTATTCAGTTTATGGTAGACAAAAATATTTATTGGTAATATACAGTAGGTGATAAACAGGAAATATGTTGTGTAAAATGCTTTATTGCCATACACTTTTAAAAATATATGGTTTTATCTGCCTGTAGTGATTCCTAGGAACATGGTTTGCCACTTTTGAGTTTCATGATAAACTTTGATAAGTTTATTCTTCTTCTTTCAGGGCAGACAAGTACTGTATATCATGTTTCTTATTAAGAGCCGGTTCACATACAGGCAAACCGACTTCCCGGGGCGACCTGTGAAGTCACGGTGCACAGCTCGCACCGCGACCTCGGAGCAGCATGCACGGACTTCATATCATTGAAGTCAATGCAGGTCGCTCCAGGTCGCCCCAAAGTAGTACAGGACCCTTTTTCTAAGTCGGAGCGACTTGTGTCGCTCCTATTAGAACGGGTCCTGTGCTACTCTATGGCAGGCGACCCACGGCGACTTGTCAGGCGGCCAGGTCGCCTGACAGGTCGCCCCAGTGTGAACGGGGTCTAAAGTGATATTAAAGGCAAAAAAAAACCACAAACATTTTATACTCACCTGCTCTGTTTAGTTGTTTTGTACAGAGCAGCCCCGATCCTCCTCTTCTTGGATCCCCCGCCAGCACTCCTTGGAATGCCCCCAGAGCAAGCAGTTTGCAATGGGGGCACCAAGCAGGCATGCTCCTGAGTTGCTGCTCTGCCTGTCCATACAGACACAGAGCTATGAATCAGCCCTGCCCCTTCTGTCTTCTAATTGGCTCACAGGCTGTGACTGACAGCAGCAGGAGCCAATGGCTCCCATTGCTGTCTCAGCCAATAAGGAGGGAGAGGTAACGGAGAGCCGATGCTCTTGTGCACATCGCTGGATCGATAGGGAGCTCAGGTAAGTATTATGAGGGCTGCTGCACACAGAAGGTTTTTAGCTGCATGCATAGAATGCAATAAGGTAAAAAAAAAACCTCAGCCTTTAGAACCACCTTAAAAAATGTTTGCACTTGAAATTACTTGTCCAACAACTACAACCATCTGTGACGTGTGGCCTTCTATTTCTGTATTTAGGAAACTATTGTATAATGTTGTTATGGGTTATCACAATGCTTGTCTCAAAATAGTGAAAAAAAACAATCTTGGGCCTCTTTCACACGGCCGTTCAGTTTTTTTGTTCCGCTCCGGTGCTTTTTTTTTTTTTTTTTTTGCACGGACACGGATGACACTTGTGTCATCCGCTCCGTATGTCCGCATATCATCCCATCCGTTTGCGGATGATATACGGACATAATGTATGTCTATGGGCATTGGGGATGTAAGCGGATGACACCGCTGACATCCGATTTTGCATCCGTTACGTTTTTTAAAACGGAAGAAAAATAGGGTTCTGTTCCGTTCAAAAAACAGAACAGAACTGAAAGGACAAAAATCGGTATGCAATCCTGCATACAGCTCTGTCCTGAGCTCCTCAGACTGCGAGTGCAGCATCTGTGCTAAGACTGCATGCCTTAGACAGTGCAAGGGCTCTTTCACAAGGGCCTTCCGCATGTCCGTATATCATCCTATTTTTTTGCAGATAATATACGGACATAATGTATGTCAATGGCATGTAAAAAAAAAAGTGTACAGCAGCAAGGAGGTGTTTCAGATCCTTTTCTTGACTGATGAGAGCAGTGGGGAGTTCTCATTAGATACCGATTCCGAATCCAATTCTAAATTTGAACCAATAAATAGTATAGGATTGGCGACAGAATTGGAGGAAGAATAGGTCCCTCCTAAAAGGGCGCGATGCTCTGAAAACTTAGCCACAAGCGATACACCCCAGGATCGAATGCCCAGGCCCAGTACCAGCACTGCCACCAGCGACACACCCCAGAATCAAATGCCCAGGCCCAGCACTAGCACTGCAGTATCACTCCCAAGTACCAGCGCAGAAATTTTAAATCCCCCAACTACCAGCACTGGAGTGTCAGATCCCCCAAGAGCCAGGGCAACTTCATACCTCCCAGATGCTCTTGCCAACCCAACATGGCTTCCTTCCAACTCCGGATTAGCAAACATTCCCCCTTTCACTGCACAGCCAGGTCTGCACAGCAGGCCAATCCTGGGAATTTCTCAGAAATTGATTTTCTTTATTTTTTCCCACAGCTGCAATTTATCGTGGACCAGACTAATCGCTATGCCCAGCAGTATATTGCAAACATCCCCCAATCATCCTATGCCCGTCCGTTTGAGTGGAGAGATTTGAATTTGAAAAAAGTTGAAATTGCTTATGGGCCTCACTTTAAACCTAGTTCTTAAAAAAAAAAATGAAGTGCAAGCCTATTGGTCCACCAACCCCATACACCACATGCCCATTTATTCTGCCGTAATATCCAGGTCCCGATATGAGGTAATGCGCTTCCCTCACTTCAGCGACAACACCCAATGCCCTCCCCGAAACCATCCAAATTATGACAAACTATGTAAAATCCCCTCGTAATTTTTTTTCCCAAAGATTTGCAGAACTTTATGTCCCTGTCCAGAAAATGTGTGGATAAGTCCCTGGTAGAGTTTACAGGGCAGCTAGGAATAAAACAATATATTCCTAGCAAAAGGGCCAAATACGGGGTCAAAATCTACAAATTATGTGAAAGAGCCACGGGATATCTATATGCGTTCTGTATACATGAAGGAAGAGATTCCCAGCTCCAGCCCCCTGAGTGCCCGGCCCACTGCTAAACAAAGGTTATCATATATACCTGGATAACTACTATACCAGCCTGCCCTTTTTCAAACACCTGTACCTTGCAAAAACCATGGCCTGCAGAACCACCAGAAAGAACAGGAAGGGCTTGCCACAATCCTTGGTCAATATAAAAATGCAAAGGGGGGAAAAAGCAGCTTTGAGAAGCAACAAAGTGCTGGCCTTGAGGTGGAAGGATAGTAGGAATGTATATATGATGTCCACCATCCACAGTTGAGATTCAAAGAAGACGAGGTCCCATTCCAAAAGGCGACGCTTGTCCAGGAATGTAATCTTTACATGGGGGGGGGTGGATTTTAATGACCAAACAAACAGCCAGGCTGTGTAAAAGTCTCACACATGTGGCGTCACCATACTCAGGAGGAGTAGCAGAATGTATTTTGGGGTGAAATTTTTGCTATATACATGCTATGTGTTAGAAATATTGTATAAATGAACAACTTTGTGTAAAAAAAAAAAAGTGTTTTCATTTTCTTTCCATATTTTCCAAAAACTTGTGGAAAAAAATGAAATCTTCAAAAGACTCATTATGCCTTAAAGATTATACGTTGGGGTGTTTGCTTTCCAAAATGGGGTCATTTTATGGGGGTTTTCATTGTCCTGTTGCTCCAGGGCCTTCAAAAGTGTGATAGGTTGTCAGGAAATGATATGTGTAATTTATGCTCCTAGAATGCCTGACCTGTACTACTTGGATGTTGGGCCTCCGTATGTGGCCAGGCTGTGTAAAAGTCTCACAAGTTGTATCGCCATACTCAGGAGGAGTAGAAGAATATGTTTTGGGTTGTAGTTGCAAGTATGCATATGCTGTGTGAGAGAAATAACCTGTTAATACATTGATTTGTAAAAAAAATAAATGAAAAAAATATTCATTTTTCAAAGAATTGTGGAAAAAAAATTACAACTTTAGAAAACTCACCATGCCTCTTACTAAATACCTTGGAATGTTTAATTTCTAAAAATGGGTCATTTGGGGGGTATTTGTACTTTCCAGGCCTTCAGTACATCAGGTGTGATCAATTTTCAATGATTGCCACCATAGCTTGTGGACTCTATAACTTTCATAAAGACCAAATAATATACACTTATTTGGGTTATTGTTACCAAAGATAAGTAGCAGTATACATTTTGGCCAAAATCTGTGAAGAAAAATTACTAATTTGCAAAATGTTATGACAGAAAAAAAGAAAAATGTGTCTTTTTATTGATAGCACAAAAAAAAAAAAAAAAAAAAACAGTAGTGATTGAATACCACCAAAAGAAAACTCTATTTGTGTGAAAAAAAGGACACAGATTTTTTTTTTTTATGGGTACAGTAATTGTCATTCAAAGTGTGAGAGCACTGAAAGATGAAAATTGGTCTGGGCAGGAAGGGAGTGAAAGTGCACTGTATTGAAGTGGTTAAGCCAATACCAACACCAGTAGACCATAAACAAGTAAACAAAATATAAATACAGCTCAGTTTCCGGGTCTTGGCAATCTTCTTATAGCCTAGGGCGGCCATCTTTATGTAGAGCAACAATTTTTTTCAGATCCTCAGAGAGTTCTTTACCATGAGGTGCCATGTTGAACTTCCAGTGACCAGTATGAGAGAGTGAGAGCGACAACACCAAATTTAACACACCTGCTCCACATTCACACCTGAGACCTTGTACCACCAAAGAGTCACATGACACCGGGAAGGGAAAATGGCTAATTGGGCCCCAATTGGACATTTTCACTTAGGGGTGTACTCACTTTTGTTGCCAGTGGTTTAGACATTAATGGCTGTGTGTTGAGTTATTTTGGGGGGACAGCAAATTTACACTGTTATACAAGCTGTACACTCACTACTTTACATTGTAGTAAAGTGTCATTTCTTCAGTGTTGTCACATGCAAATATATAATAAAATATTTAAAAAAATGTGAGGGGTGTACTCACTTTTGTGTGATGCTGTTTATATATAACTAGAAATGTCTAATTATTCAGCATGTCTGATATTTTTTTATTCATATACAGCATGCCCTTTCCCTCTTTTCTGTCCTTAACTATAATCCACTTTCCCTGTGGCTTTGTACCCCGAAGTGATTACTGCATTGTCAATTGACTAACTGCTGTATGAGGGCTGTGTGGAATGCTGACCACTAATGCACAATGTCTTCTTGACAGTCGATATTGTACATTCTAATAGACTTTAAAAGGCAAATGTTAAATGCAGCTGTCAAAATGTCTCATATCAATTTTAAATGGGGCTGTAAATCTGTTATACACCATTCTCAGAATTGGTAATAAACAGTGACATTTCTCAGATACTGGCAAACTTTAATTTGGGTTATTAGGCTTGTAGTTGTAAACCAGAATGCATTGCAGTGAGAAAAGGTAAAATGTAAAAATACTCAGGTACAGCAGGTGAAAATAAGCAGGTTATTCATAGTTTTTTTTAATTATTTTTTTTAATTGCAACTCTTAACTTAGTACTTCTAAACTCTGGGGAGTAAAGTTTAATTATGCATTGAGTAAGTAAATGGTCTTTCCTGTTAATTAGCTCACATGTGAAGTGTAATGTCAGTTCTTACCAAGTTACATAGTATGTGAAAACCTTATGGATGAAATTGTCATCCTACTTTAGTTTTTTAATAGGGAAATTCACAAATGTCCAGCCCTTTACATTTAGCAAAGATGATTTCAGGTGTCCTGTTTAATTACTGTTTACTGAAAATTGTATCACAGTTAAAGTAACTAACATAATTAACACATACATAATATATATTTTATGTGCATTCCCTCTAGTAATTTCAGGTAATTACAAACTGCATTCCATTTTAATAGAAGCTTGGTTCAAAGTCAATTTCACAGTCAAATGTTGATACAAACAGATTAGCCAACTCTGTACTCAACAAGTATTTTTTCATGGATGCTATTTTAACAAGTCGGTTAAAGAAACTCTAGGTACAAGGCAATTAGACCTTCCAGAAATCTAGGATGATTTTTAGAAATGAGCATGTAAATATTCTACATTACTCTGTTCACTTATCTCTATATATGATTTAACTGCTTAGAGAGCGTGTACTGTGTTTTTGTATATATACCGTAATGTGAAAAAGTACACCTCATGGAAATTAACTTTTTCAGTATATTTGAACTGCAAAACGTTGAAACTCCATTAAAACAATGTCTCCAGATTAAAGTTATATACCTGAACAAATGACTTAAAAATTATATATATATTCCTTCTCTTAATCTAAATTTATGAATATCTAGATGTATTACATGGAAAAAGTAAGTACACCTACCACCACTTCAAATGTATGAATTTAGAATCAGGTGTTCCAGATTAGGTGCCAATTATTGGAACTTCTTTAGGCTGGGTTCACATATATGCAAATTGGATGCGTTTTACACCACATCCAATTGGCATAACGTAAATGTGACTGATTTTCAATGGAGCCGGTTCACACATGTGCGAGACGGCTGCAGTACTAATTTGAAAAGAGTCCTGTGCATTTTTGGGTCCGGTTCAGGTGCAAATTCAGGGAAAATGTGCACCTGTATTGCACCTGAACCAGTGAACACAAATGCACTGGGCCCCGGGACTGCAAACCGCAGCCAGACCTGTGTGAACCCAGTCTCAGAGAAGAACGTGTCTTAGTAAAAACTCAGATATACAGGATCTAGCGTTCTATTTGCAATAGTCCTGTGTGGTGTCATCATGCCAAGATCAAGAGAGTTCTTTAAAGGTTAGGTTCACTTTTTTTCCTAAAATCCAGCTCTCCTATGTATGAATATATCAATAATGTACCTCGGGTTGCAGAATAGTACACGCTTTCTTTGATTTTGAGAATAAGGTCTTACCTTAGCTCTTGCTTTATTTCTTTGAAAGGCACAGAGACAGAAAAACCAGTACATATGAAAGAGTTTACCAGCTGACCTCATTAGCATACCTTAACCCAGGGGTACTCAAATGTAAACTTGAAAGGTCCACTTACAAATTTTCCATTCAGTCCGAGGTCCGGAAAAGTGACCGTCAAATTCCAAATACAGAACGCCAACAACAGAAAAAGGCATTCCCAAAAACTTGCCCCCATCCAATGCAGAGGGACCAGCGGGGGTGCCCCCATTAATGCAGAGCGACCATTGTGCGTGTCCCCATTAATGCAGAGCGACCATGTGCGTGCCCCCATTAATGCAGAGTGACCATTGTGCGTGCCTCCATTAATGCAGAGCGACCATGTGCGTGCCGCCATTAATGCAGAGCGACCATTGTGCGTGCCCCCATTAATGCAGAGCGACCATTGTGCATGCCCCCATTAATGCAGAGCAACCAGTGTGCGTGCCCCCATTAATGCAGACTGACCAGTGTGCGTGCCCCCATTAATGCAGATTGACCAATGTGCATGCCCCCATTAATGCAGAGTGACCAGTGTGCGTGCCCCCATTAATGCAGATTGACCAGTGTGCGTGCCCCCATTAATGCAGATTGACCAGTGTGTGTGCCCCCATTAATGCAGATTGACCAGTGTGCGTGCCCCCATTAATGCAGAGCGACCAGTGTGCGTGCCCCCATTAATGCAGATTGACCAGTGTGCGTGCCCCCGTTAATGCAGATTGACCAGTGTGCGTGCCCCTGTTAATGCAGATTGACCAGTGTGCGTGCCCCCTTTAATGCAGATTGACCAGTGTGCGTGCCCCCCATTAATGCAGATTGACCAGTGTGCGTGCCCCCATTAATGCAGATTGACCAGTGTGCGTACCCCCATAAATGAAGAGTGACCAGTGACCCATGCCCCCATTAATGAAGAGTGACCAGTGACCCATGCCCCCATTAATGAAGAGTGACCAGTGCTGATTAGAGCACCGCATGATTATAAAAAGTCAAGTCATCAGCGGGGGGGGGGGGCAGAATGGAGAGGATCGGAGTGGCTGTGTCTTACACTTGCAGCGCTGCATGATTACAAAAAGCCGAGTTCTTCTGTTCTGTCTATCATAGGTAAGAGCCGGCCCAGGAGGCGGGACTTTGTAGGACATCCTCTGTGCCGGGTAAGCAGAAGAACTCGGCTTTTTGTAATCATGCAGCGCTGCAAGTGTAAGACACAGCCACTCTGATCCTCCCGATCCTCTCAATTCTGCCCCCGCTGATGACAGAAAGAAGCAGACCGCTTTGGCGGTATGAGATTTAAGTCCGTGTGGGTCCGGAGGCGGCCCGGAGTCCGCCTATTGAGGATCCCGGCCTTAGCCTATCAACTAAGTTTTCACAGCACCCCCGACCTATTTCCGCTTTCAGTGTCATTAATTGTTAATGGCACACCAAACACAAAAGCAAGCACACATTTTGCCACATAAAAAAAATACAGGTGACAAATGCAGCAAAAAATGTGCAACTCGCACCATGCCAAAATATCCCATGAGCTACTTTGCCACGTGTAGCACAGCCCATTGAAAGTCAACGGGCTGCCCTTTGTGGTCCATTGGAAAAACAAGCCAAAAAACACTACTCTAGGTGTGAGTGGGGCCTGATAGTGAAATTGTGCATTTACGCAAAAACAATGAGGTTCCATTGACATCTGTGTGTTTGCAAATGCATGGCAAACCCCATAGAAAATGTGCATTATGCCAATGCATTTCAGAAACGCTGCAAATGTGCATTGTGATTGTATTGTCGTCACATGTTAAAGGCTCCTCAAGTGCAGCACATGCACCAAAAACTGCGATAACGCACCATGCTCAGCTCCAAAAAAGTTCTGGAGCTTCTCTGGGGCAATTGTTGCATGTAGGGCAGCCTGTTCAAGTGAATAAGCTGCACTATGCGTGATTCGTGAAAACACTCCAAAACAAACGCATGCGGAAATGTGAGTTTTCGCTACGTGGAGATGTGACGGAGGCCTGACAGCGGAGTGTCTCTGTCCACTCCCTCTTATGTACTTGTGTAAAGATGGCCATACACTATGCAATCAGATTGTACAATCTCTGTACAATTTCCTTTAGATTTACAAGAACTGTGGAACAGGATGACACACCTGAACAATCCATTCAATTTGTATGAAATCAGATAGGCCTTTGTGTTACATAGCTGATGGGAGATCTAAAGGAGATTGTACAATCATATTGTATAGGAAGTGGGTGGAAGGTAGTATTGTAATGAGGGAGGTGTGGTCTAGAGTGGTGAACACACTCTATCACACCCTCTTCTGTAAGGGAACCAGCAAGTGAAGGCTTCTAGGAGATGACCTAACAGGATGTGAAAGCTAAGAAAGTGATGGAGTCTGAAAATCCTTTAAAAATTTCAAATAAACTGACAAGATTTTAAACCTCCCATGGATAAGGTAAGTGAGGGAAAAGCACATTGGGGTGGCTGGGCCAGAAATGGCATTGGGAAATGCTTCATTTTGTTATGAAAAGTAAAAATTCTGCCCAAAAAAGGTGAACTTTTCCTTTAAGTGTTCATGTCCAGTGCTATCTTTTAATAGTGTCACTGTCAGAATCAAAACCAATTTAACTACTTCTGGACCACCCACCGCAGTTTTATGTCGGTATTTTGACGTTAAACACTGGTGTTATGGCTGTTTACTCTGGTATTTTCTTACACGGCCAGCGGTCCTCTTTCACTTAAAAATGGTCCCAGCGGCGGATTACATTTCTTGTAATAGGAATAAAAGTGATCAATGATTTTTTTTCTTAAAGGGACAGTGTAAAAATCAGAAATAAAAAAGGAAAAAATAAATAAGAAAAAAAAAACTTAGAACGCCCCGTCCCTCCGAGCGTGCAGAAGCGAACGCATACGCAAGTTGCGTCCACAATTGTAAACGGTGTTCAAACCACACATGAGGTATTGCCACGATCATTAGAGCGAGATAAATAATTCTAGCCCTAGACCTCCTCTGTAACTCTAAACTGGTAACCTGTACAAAAATTTAAAGCGTTGCCTATAGAGATTTTTAAGTACCAATGCTTGTCACCATTCCACGAGCGTGCACAATTTTGAAGCATGTTGGGTGTCTATTTACTTGGCATAATATTATCTTTCAACTTCTAGAAAAAATTTGAGCTAAATTTACGGTTTTCCTTTTTTTTTTTTTTTATTCAAAATGTATTTTTTTCCAAAACAATTGCGTTTGTTAGACCGCTGCACAAATATGGTGTGACAAAAGTATTGCAACAATCTTTTACTCTCTAGGGTCTCTGCCAAAAAAATATATATATAATGTTTGGGGGTTCTAAGTAATTTTCTAGCAAAAAATACTGATTTTAACTTGTAAACAACAATTGTCAGAAATAGGCCTTATCGATAAGGCTCCTTTCACACACTCCGTCCGTTGAGCGGAGTCCTTTTTTCTCAGCGGGGGATCGAGCCGCCGATCCCCCCCTGAGCAGCAGGAGGACAGCTGTGTCTCCATGCTGTGTGCGGAGACACAGCTGTCAGTTCCCCATGGGGGAAATCAGATGGGAACGGACCGTCGGTCCGTTCTCATCCGATGCCATCCGATCCGATCCGCTGGACGGATGGAAAATAGGGTTTCCATCCGTCCAGATTTGACGGATCGGGTCGGATGTCAGCGGACATGTCTCCACTGATATCCGATGCCCCATAGGAATGCATGGGGGGACCGTTCAGATCCGCAAAAAAAGCAAACAGGCTGAACGGTCCTATATTCTACCTATAGGAGAACCACCTCTAAAGAGTTACGCCATCACTGTGATGGCGCTAAACAATCAGAATTTATCTAGTCCGTCCCCAAAGTGCTGATGAAGAGGAGGGAGAATAGTGAGGATTTAAAATTCCCCTACTGCTGGAGCAGCTGTAGGGGTCCTGACAGCTCTGCAACCCCAAAGGTAAGTACAGCGAAGAGCAGGAGGGTGGGTAGGATGTTCAGTGTTAGTTCATCTTTACATTTCTTCTGTAAGGGAGAACTAATTTTTAAAGAGAATACATACAATTATTTAGTTATACAGATCACTCAAATGGCTATTGCTAGGTCAACTAATCCATGGCGTCACTGATAAATTTGGCCTGGGAATATAGGCGTTAATGATGTGGTCACGAAAATGTAAAAAAAAACCTTTTCTTAGATAAAGCTTTGTTTCAGAAAAGTGAATGAGCATAATGTAAGACCAATAGCATTTTCAGGAGGTCAGCTATGGCAGCCTTCTTTTCTCTTACGTCCTCCGACAGTCGCCGCCTCTTCATATTCGTCACATATGGGGTATTAGACTTTGCTCCGAAGGAGTAGCTAGGCAACAGAATATGTTAACAATAAAGCTTTAACATATCCCACCCTCAAGGGGTGGTCCCCTCAGTCAATACCCTCCTACTTCCTGCAACCATATCTCAGTTTTAATGTCTAGCTTGTCAGGAGTGGCTGGCTCTCTCTGTGCTGGGACTTTTTGTCCCAGACTCTTTCTTCTTTTTAATATTTTATTTGAGTTTTTTCTCTACCTTTACTTAGCTGTTGTTTTTGTCAGCATTAGTTAGTTCTTCGGACGAAGAGGATCATGCGGACTGGGTCTCGGGCTGATCCCCCTGATCGCAGGTCGTGGGTCAGTGGCTTCCCAGTCTGCCATCGAGCGTTCAGCCAGGTAACGCTCCTGGCACGGTGAACGACCCATCCCTGTTCGGTGCAGGGATGTTTGGTGAGGTGGCTACCTCACCGGACGCTGTGCGGTTTCTTAACCGCCATTGTGTGCGTCTTGAATCGCGACTCTCCCTGCCTCATGTGCAGCGGCTTGTTCGCCTGTGCGGGTTCCCCACGCCATATGAGGTAGGGGTCTGAGGTAGGTATGACACTGTGTGTGTCAGGCTGGGCAGTGTGGGAAGCTGTGTGCTGTGGGGCATGTTTTTAATGGCATGTTGGGGCATATACAGCGATCGCTGCGGCGATCTAACATGTATCCATATAATGGGATGAAATTGTGTGTGTTTTTATGCACTGTGGAGCGGCGGTTTCGGCGCCAAACGACGCCATTTTACCGGCGCCCGCTCCGGCCGCATGGTTTACATGCACGGCGGCCATTTTCTTGTAGCCTCCATAGGCTTACATAGAGCGCCCTGGCAGCATCACTTCCTTTTTCCTGGAACACCGGTCGAGGCAGCAGCAGCAGCGGGGTCTCCTCAGGTTTTATCCTTCTATTCCTGTTGTCCATTGCCTGTATTCAGTCTGTATATTCCCTGTGGGGGTCTCATTGTGCCTGAGTGTGTGCGGTGGGCTGCGCTTACCGCGCTTGCTGAAAGGGGGCAATTAACCCTTGGTTGTCTGGCGTACAGGGGCAATGGATTCTCAGGAGGGCAAGTTTCCCACAGTATTGGTGGAAAGCCAGGGGACCGCTGTTTCCCCCCCAGGGGGGGATTTAGCCACTATTGTGGCTGGCCTTGCTGCCCAGGTGCAAATGCTGGTGGCTGCTCAATCTACTAAACGGCCCAGAGTTACTCTGTCCTCCGATTCTGAGGGTGAAGGTGATGGGGCTGTTCTGGCAGGGACCCCCCTATCGGGGTCCCGCTCCTCTCTTGATCTAGTGGGGTCTGAGGTAGAGGCTGAGGTTGAGGGGGTTGATAATTCTCCCCCTGGCTCGCCTGAAGAGCTTGCAATCATGGATGAGTTGATTGCTTCCATTAAGCAGACGCTACGTTTGCAGGACGAAGTGTGTCCCCCCGCTGCCTTGGCGGCTTTTGGGACGCAGAGAAAACGCAGGACGCCGCAGGTTTTTCCCTGCAATGCTGATTTTCAGCGCGCTGTAAAGGATCAATGGCGCGATCTGCGCAAACCTTTTGCGGTACCAAGTAAATTCATGCTGCGTTATCCTTTCTCCCCTGCCACTGATGAACGGTGGTGTGTGCCTCCACCAGTGGATCATGCAATTGCGGTTTTGAACAAAGCCACTGCGATTCCTGCAGAGGGATCCCCTGTTTTCCGTGATGCCACGGATAGGAGACTGGAGTCTCTTGCCCGTCATACTTATTCTGTTACGGGTTCTATGCTTAAGGCTCTATTTGCTTCTCTCATGGCGGCCCAGGCGATCGCAAGTTGGACGCAGATGCTTAGGCGCGTCCTAGTGGCCGATTCAGCCTCGGCGGCGACCCTGGACATGGTGGATCAGATCCACCAGGGTGTCATGTATCTGTGTGATGCGGACCTGGACCTGATTCCGTTGGCTGCACGTGTGCACAGCGTGGCGGTGTTGTCTCGCCGCCTGGTTTGGTTGAAATGTTGGTCGGTGGACCAATCTTCACGTAAAACCTTAGCCAATCTGCCTTATGATGGGTCTCGCCTTTTTGGGGAGTCCCTGGATGTGTTGATTAAGGGGATCACCGGGGGTAAGAGCACTCTCTTGCCCCATTTCCCCAAGGCTAAGGGGGCTTCTGGGAAGAAGCATGCAAATTTTCGGCCCCCTCAGGGGTCCTTTCGTGCCTTTCGGCCGCACTACAAGGGCAAACCGTTCAAAGGCCAGGGCTCTCAGAAGAAACCCTGGTCTGGGAAACAGAAGTCCGGCCAATCCGGACCTGCGGCCCATAACAGTTCGGCCTGAAGGGGCGCCCTCACCCAGTTTTGGGGTGGGGGGACGCTTGCTCGGTTTTCTTCAGCCCTGGTTGGCCCGTGTGCGGGACAGATGGGTTCTGGAAATCGTTCGATCTGGTTACAAGATCGAGTTTCTCTCTCGGCCAGAGAGCAGATTTTTTCCCTCAAATCTACAACTGTCTCCAGAGCGCCTGCGGGATCTGCACCTGGCGGTGCGGGACCTGAGGGCTCAGGGAGTGGTGGTTCCGGTGCCTCATCGGGACAGATTTCGGGGGTTTTATTCCAATCTGTTCACCGTGCCCAGAAAGGAGGGCAAGGTTCGTCCAATTCTGGACTTGAAAGCTCTGAACCGCTCTGTGCGGGTTCGCAAGTTCCGCATGGAATCCCTGCGCTCGGTGGTGGCTGCCCTGGTTCCGGGGGAATTCATGGCCTCCATCGATTTGAAGGATGCGTATCTTCACATCCCCATATTCGAGGGTCATCAGAGATACCTTCGATTTGCCATTGCGGAGGATCACTACCAGTTCGTGGCGTTGCCCTTTGGGCTCGCCTCGGCTCCGCGGGTCTTCACCAAGGTGCTTGCACCGGTTCTGGCATTATTGAGGGCCCAGGGCATTTCTGTCCTGGGGTATCTGGACGACATTCTGATTCGGTCTGCGACCAGTCAGGGTCTGGAGAAGGACCTGTCTGTCACGATGCAAACTCTGGAACATTTATCGTCCAACCGAACTCCTGCAAAGTCGACACTGAGTCCGTCGGTTCGTCTTCCCTATCTGGGAATGATACTGGACTCGGTGCAGGCGAAGGTCTTCCTGCCGGAAGACAAACTCAGGACTCTTCAGGAGGAAGTCAGGTCCCTCAGGGACGTTCCGAACTCGTCTCTGCGGACGTGTATGAGATGTCTGGGATTGATGGTCTCGGCTTTCGAGGCGATTCCTTTTGCGCAGTTTCACACGCGGGGTCTCCAGGCGGAGATCTTGTCCAAGTGGGACGGGCGACCTCAATCTCTGGATCTTCAGATCTCGTTGAGTCATCGCACCAGGGAAAACCTTCTGTGGTGGCTCCAGTCCCCGTTGGTGTCCGGGGGCAAGTCGTTTCATCCGATCTCGTGGACGATAATCACCACGGATGCCAGCCTGTCGGGCTGGGGTGGTGTTCTGGGCGTTCTGTCCGCCCAGGGGACCTGGTCGGAGGGGGAGTCTTCCCTCCCGATCAACATTCTGGAATTGCGTGCGATAAGGCTCTGTCTTCATCGCTGGACGGACCGGCTGCAGGGCTGCCCGGTTCGGGTGCAGACGGACAATGCCACGGCGGTGGCCTACATCAACCACCAAGGGGGCACCAGGAGTGCCCGAGCGGCTCGAGAAGTGGCCGACATTCTGTCTTGGGCCGAGACTCATGTCCCGGCGATAACGGCGGTTCACATTCCGGGAGTGGAGAACTGGCAGGCGGACTATCTGAGTCGCCAGACCCTGGATCAGGGGGAATGGTCTCTCCATCCGGCTGTCTTCCAGATGTTGTGCGCGAAGTGGGGTCTTCCAGATGTGGACCTGTTCGCGTCTCGCCTCAACTACAAGGTGAAGAGGTTCGTGGCAAGGACGCGCGACCCTCGGGCAGACGCGTCGGACGCGTTAGTGGCCCCGTGGCATCAGTACAGGCTGATGTACGCGTTTCCACCGATTCAGTTGCTGTCCCGGTTCCTTCGCAGGTTACACTCGGAACGCAGCACGGTGATTCTTGTGGCACCGGACTGGCCTCGCCGGTCCTGGTACGCAGACCTCGTGAATCTGGCGGTCGACGCCCCCTGGCGTCTGCCTCTTCGGGACGATCTACTGTCTCAAGGACCGATTTACCATCCTGCTTTACAGTCGCTGGCTTTGACGGCCTGGCTGTTGAGACCGAGGTCCTGAAGGAGAAGGGTCTCTCTCCAGAGGTTGTTCATACCTTGATCAACGCGAGGAAGTCTTCCTCGGGAAAGGTTTATTACCGTACTTGGAAGGCCTATTTTGCCTGGTGTGAGTCCAGGGGGTTTTCACCCCGCACGTACTCGGTTTCCCGTGTGCTGTCTTTCCTTCAGACGGGTGTCGATCAGCGTTTGGCGCTGGCTACGATAAAGGGTCAGGTGTCTGCGCTGGCCGTTCTGTTTCAACGTCCCGTGGCTTCCAACTCCTTGGTTGGCACTTTTATTCAGGGTGTGCGGCATCTGGTTCCTCCTAGGAGGGATCCTTTGCCCCCTTGGGACTTGAATCTAGTCCTATCTGTGTTACAACGTGCTCCTTTTGAACAGATCAGGGAGATCTCGTTGTCTATGTTGTCCAAAAAGGTCGCCTTTTTGGTGGCGATCACTTCGGCTCGCAGAGTGTCGGAACTGGCGGCTTTGTCCTGCAAGTCTCCGTACCTGGTTGTTCATTTGGATAAGGTGGTCTTGCGACCTAATCCTTCTTTTCTGCCGAAACGAGTTTCGGAATTCCATCTTAACGAGGATATTGTTTTGCCTTCGTTGTGCACGAAGCCTAAACATCCAAAGGAGGTGAGATTGCATTCTCTGGATGTTGTTCGGGCGATTAGGGTTTACCTTAGATCGACTGAGTCTTTTCGAAAGACGGACTCCTTGTTTGTTCTTCCAGAGGGTCCTCGGAAGGGCATGGCGGCTTCCGCCTCTACCATTGCCAAATGGATCAGGCAGACCATTGAACAGGCCTATGCCTTGCAGGGGAAGGTTCCCCCTGTGCCTGTGAAGGCGCACTCTACTAGATCTCTGAGTACGTCTTGGGCCTGTCGTCATGGGGCTTCTGTAGCCCAGGTGTGTAAGGCGGCGACTTGGTCGACCGTACACACTTTCACAAAATTCTACAAAGTAGATGTTCAGGCATCGGCGGATGCTTCCTTTGGCCGCAAGGTTCTTAGTGCGGCTGTTCCCTAGGGTCCCTTGTTGGGGACTCCTGGCTGTTGGGATAAGTTTTGTATCCCCTGGTTTTTTGTCTTTTCCTGGGTTGTTGCTCCTGTTGAGCACTTATTTTTGCTGTTGCCCAGCTGGTTTCCTTCCTTTGGTAAGGTTCCTTTCTTTGATGTGGAGACTGCGTTGCCTTTCGGCGCGGATGCGTTTCCCACCCCTCATGTTTGCACTGCTTTGGGACGTCCCCATATGTGACGAATATGAAGAGGCGGCGACTGTCGGAGGACGTAAGAGAAAACGGAATTTTTGTAAAATCTTACCTGTAAAATTCCTTTCTCTGAGTCCTCCGACAGTCGCCGCCCCCGCCCCTCTTTTGGGGTTTGAATGTATACTCTACTGCTATTCCACTAAAACTGAGATATGGTTGCAGGAAGTAGGAGGGTATTGACTGAGGGGACCACCCCTTGAGGGTGGGATATGTTAAAGCTTTATTGTTAACATATTCTGTTGCCTAGCTACTCCTTCGGAGCAAAGTCTAATACCCCATATGTGACGAATATGAAGAGGCGGCGACTGTCGGAGGACTCAGAGAAAGGAATTTTACAGGTAAGATTTTACAAAAATTCCGTTTTTTTTTTTTCCCTTTTTATTTCTTTATTGACTGGCAGCTTTCTTGTCTATCAGGGCTGAGTGCTGGTGAAAATTTAATTCCGCATTTGCTGTAAATTACCCTCTCATTTGAACTCTTGTAATGAATTGTTTGATTTGCGTAACTTTTTTTTCTTGGTCATTCAAACCTTGCCACTGGAATTGTAGATGCACTGTAACAGTGCATGCATTCAAATAACAGATTTGTACTCTTTAACAAATCTTGCTTTAGATCTGTGTGGAAGAATTTTAATAACCTTTGTGCTTGTCAGGTTTACGACATGAAAATAAAAATTTAGAGTTTTTGTCGGATTTTAATCCCAGAAATTTTTATTTGCAATATGTGACGGTACTCACCGTCACTGGGAGTGAAAGTCAGATACTTAAGGGACACTGAGAAAATGGTTTGGATAACTTCAAATGCTATATCCCACTACCTGCTGTAACTGGCGAGCCTTGTTCCAGATTTTCTGCATTAGGACACATGTTGGAAATCGTTTGCTAGATTTTCCTAGCCTTAGCGATTCCAAATGTGTCGCCAGCTCCCCCCGGCCCACGGTGTGGGCTAGAAGGCCTGCCACAGACCCCTCCCCCCCCTCACTCATGGCCCGGGCAATATGCTGAAGCTGTGAAGCTAGGTAATACAGCCAGGGATTGGGTACTGCCAGACCCCCCAGGTCCTTGGGGCGCTGAACGTGTTCCAACTTTATTCTCGGATTCTTAGATAGCCATAAGAGGGATGGAAAGATGGTGTTAACAATTCTAAACACGTGCAGAGGAATAATTACCGGCGAGTTGTGAAGAGCATACAAGAGTTGGGGCATAAGTATCATTTTTATTGGATTGGCCCCCCCTGCCAAGGACATGCACAACCGGGACCAAACTTTGACTTTATCCCTGAACCGAGCAAGAAGGGGGGTTAAGTTAAGGCGCACATAATCTAATGGCTGAGGAGTAACCTGCAGCCCCAAATAGCGGAATTCATAGGAAAGGGGAATCCCAGCCACCCCAACCGCCTGCGAGCCCCGGGTATCATCTAACGGCATCAAGAAGGACTTGGTCCAATTAATAAGCAGGCCTGAATAGGAGCCAAAAGTTGTAATAACTGCCATAGCCTCCGTCAGGGAACCAGAGGTGTCACCCAACAGCAGCATGGTGTCGTCAGCGTATAACATAATCTTTTCCTCCAGAGTGCCGTAGCGGAAACCCACTATTGACTGATTCGACCTGACGAGGGCAGCGAGGGGCTCTATGGCTAGGGCAAAATTTAAAGGCGACAGGGGGCACCCCTGACGTGTACCCCTAAAAAGGGAAAAGGGGCGGGACACTCTGCCACCCTCTCTAATAGCGGCCTTAGGGTCATGATGGAGAAGTTGCACCCAGGAAATAAAATTCTCGCCGAAGCCAAACTGGGACATAACTGCCCACAGATAGTCCCACTCTACACGATCAAACGCTTTTTGCGCGTCAAGGGAAAGCTGTGCCCTACTACCCCCATTATCCGCCTGGGACTGTAAATTCAGAAACAAGCGACGGAGATTAATGGACGTCGACTTTTGAGGCATGAACCCTGACTGATCGGAGTGGATAATGGAAGCAACAACCTGATTAAGCCGCAACGCCAGGGCCTTTGACAAAATTTTTATATCACTCTGTAGAAGCGAGATAGGGCGGTATGACCCAGGGTCTAGACTATCCTTCCCCGGCTTCAACAAAAGGACAATGTTTGCCTTGGTCATGGAGGGAGGCAGCCGCATATTTCGGATAACTTCAAATGGGAGAGTAATATTTATCAAAAATATCTCTCAAGAACTATGAAGATTTAATCCCACTTTACACTTTGAGACCTATAGCCTATTGCCATGAAGTCTGTGACACCTAGATGTGTATTCCATGTACTTCAATGTAGGAGACAGACATTGGCAGTCTTGTCATATTGTCTGTTTTGAGTTGGGATGTGTATTGTGTAAGTCTCCCTGTCCCATTGTTAAATGTTAATGACCTCACATTGTTCTGTCCAGATGGCTAGATAATTAGTTCAGGTTAATTCTGTTTCTGTATACAATTTCATCTGAATATGATCATGTAATCAGGCAGAGGGGAGGGATTGTGTACACTGTATGGGAGTGACTGAGTGTAAAACTCTGTTTTTATTGGATTGATAATTTCATGTCCTGTTACCTACCTGGGCTGTAACCTTGTGGGGGAAAACTGTATAAAAGAGCAGCTGTACCATTAAACCTAGAGTTCTACTTCACCCTAAATATAGAGTCCTGTCTCTTATTGGGGGAATCTGCTACAAGGGACTGCTATGTTCTTCTTCATACTCCCTTGAATAACCACTAAGCTCTAGTAAGAGCTTGTTCTTGTTTCTGGTTCACTCTCTGGGAAAAGAGAGGTTCACCTACTGGAACCTGGAGCCATGTCGTAAGTCCAGGGTGGGTAGGAGACGGCGAGACCCCAACCAAGCAGCGGCGGTTCATGGGGTCTGTGGTGATTATGGTGTCTGGTGGTGTGCTTGGAGCCCTCGGGAAGCACTAGGAGCATCCCTCAAACGAGGTACCGAATCAGGGTGCCAGTTGATCCGTTACACAATACAACTCTCAGTGTCGGACACCTTAGAAAAGAAACCTGTAAGCAAGAGTTAACGTAAAATGAAAGAGCGTATTTTTAACCATACCAGTAACTGCCAGTTTATAAACTGTCATGGATATTCTATTACTTTCACACAATATACATTTGTTGATCTATTTGTCTAATAAGAACTGATATTGCTCAGAGCAACCATATAGAGAAAATGCAAACCAAGCAGCTCTATAGAAAACAAAATACAGTTTTCTTCCAATGAAATTGAAGAATGAATCAACTTTTCAAAGAGCATGTTTCATCTTTGTATTAAAGGATTGCTAATACTAACATAAAAACTTTGCCTAAAAGCCTGAATGCCTAAGCGGCAACCTCAGGTGTATGCAGGGCCGCTGGAAGGGCAGTACAACCAGCCCAGTTGTACTGGGCCTGGCCTCATCAGCTACACAGCAGGGCCCAGGCAGCATTACAGGTAATTGCTGTATTAAATAAAACAAAAAAATCGGCTTGCTTAAGTTCTACCCCCCTCCTACTTGTTTATTGAGCAAGGTTATACCATTTTCCTGGGCCCCATCAGGTCAACAGAAGAGCCAAGGTGATTTTTGGGGATGCATGTGCATCATGCTAATCATCACAGGGAGCACAGTAAGCAGGAGCTCTATCATGGCTCTATGTCACATGGCTGCTGAGGGTGCTTACTTTGTTATGGCTGTACTGTGTTACAGTCTGTTCCATACAGCAAAGCCGTAAATTATGCCTGTGATGATTGCTTCAGTTGGGGAGCAGTACATTTTTATTTATTTAATATTTGGGTCATCACTGCAGCAATGATCAAAATATAATTTTTTAGCCCCAACTAAAGCCGCTGGATTACTTTTACAGGCAGTGGAAGGGAATCCCACCAGTGCAACTAGTAGCATTCAGTTCCTTGGACACAGTGAGCAGGATGGATGTCATTCTTCCCACTGTGTGATGTCAGAAACCAGAAGCAACAAAAATGTTGTTGTTTCAGTTTCATGTAAACAAACCATTACTGGCTGATCTTGGTTTAATCAGATGCTTAGGGGGCCAGAGGACAGATATGGGGTCTAAAAGACCCCAGATCTCTCCCTAAAGAGGACCTGTTATTGCCCATGCTATCACAAGGGATGTTATTTGGGTGAAATAAGGTGCGCAAAACTATATAATTACAGTGGGTGCAACTAGGACTCCAACCGTATTGGAGTAAATAAGAATAAAGGAAAATACAATTAGTGCGCTCAGTACTGCATGTAAATTAGGTGCACGTCAAAACGTGTAAATAGGTGTGGACAAAATATAACAACACAGTGTCAAACTCCACATAAATCAAGTCCAAAAAAGTCCAAAGGAATATGTGACTAATGAATCTTCATTAAGAGGAAGGATAAAGGAAGTGAGTTCAGGTGTGGATTCACAGACTCCAATTCCCCCAACAGCACCATGTGACAGCTGATATTATGATTGTGCCCTTACCAGCTCCTCTATATCATGCAGTCAAAAACCACAAAATCATGAGCAGGGATCAGTGGATCAGGGTGTCTTCCCACAAACCGGATGAATCACCATGTGGAATGATAGGATTGTATAGGGATTGGACTCTTACCAGATACTTAAATGTCATGCACCAAATACTGGATGTTCATAAAAGAATCACAGACTCCAGGACCCTGGTAGTGCAGATTAATTACTCTCCATGTTCCACTAGCTCCTGCTTGGTCCCCTCACTGTGTCAATGCTGGGTCTCCCCAGAGATACCTCTGCGTTCCTCCGCCGCCTGACTCCTTCCCTTCTCTCCTCAGCGGACCCTTCCTGCTCTTCCTTAGACTTGACCCTCCGCCTCAGAGGTGAAGCGGCTTGCTTTAAAGGAACGTGAGCATCAGATATTATCCCTATTATGCTTCTTTAACCCCTTGTGGGTCTATGATGGTGGTGAGCATGCACTGCACCTGGTGAACGGAGCACAGGCTATGGAGTGGAGAAAAATTGTGAATGAATAAGAGACTCTTTATTTGTGCACAATTTAAAAGAAGAATTACTACTGAAAGGGGACTTTCCTTTGTGTCATTTTGCACATTTATTTGCACATTTATTGCACTTCCAGCACTTTTTCTATTGAATGTTAGCACCAGCACTTTGTCTTTATGATTTGTGTTTAGTAATGTTGCTATTGGTATACTTAACCACTTTACCACCGGAGGATTTTGCTGTCTTACGTCTGGGCCACTTTTTGCGATTCGGCACTGTGCGACTTTAACTGACAATTGCGCGGTCGTGCGACGCCGTACCCAAACGAAATTTACGTCCTTTTTTTCCCACAAACAGAGCTTTCTTTTGGTGGTATTTGATCACCTGTGCGATTTTTTTACTTTTTGCGCTATAAACAAAAAAAGAGCACACATTTTGAAAAAATAATATTTTTCACATTTTTTTATATGAAATTCCCCCCCCCCAAAAAATGTAAAATTCAAATTTTTTTTAAATTTTTGGCCAATTTGTTTTCTGCTACCTATGTTTGGTAAAAAAAATTGCAATAAGCGTATTTTGATTGGTTTGTGCAAAAGTTATTGCGTTTACTAACTAAGGGAAAGATTTCTGTCATTTTTGATGTTTTTTTTTTAATGACCAATGGCGGCGATCTGCGATTTTTTTTTTTTTTTTTTTTTTTTTTTTTTTTTTTTTTTTTTGCGGGACTGCGACATTGCGGCGGACATATCGGACCCTTGACTGACATTTTGACACTTTTGGGGGTACCAGTGACATTACCACAGTAATCAGTGCTATAAATATGCACTGTTACTGTAAAAATGACACTGGCAGGGAAGGGGTTAATTTTTATTGGTGATCAAGGGGTTAATGTATGCCTGGTGCTTACTGACGTGTGTGGGGGGAGGGGACTATGTGACACAAGGACAGATCGCAGGTTCAGCTATGCTGAACCCTGCAATCTGACCCTGCCTGTCACTTAGGAGATCCGCCTGCTTGTGTTTACACAAGCAGGCGGATCTCCACACTCGATTCCCCGACGATCGGGGAAGAGCAGCGGCGATCGCCGCCACTCCTCTCCTGGCCCGACTCCCGCTGTGACTGAATACAGCGGGAGCGAGAGAGGGGAATGTCTGGTGACGTAGGTCTACGTCGCCAGACGTTATCGAGCCACTTTGCCGCAGTAGAGCTCTAGTGAGCAGTGCAGAAGTGGTTCATTTAGGTTTTTGTTCATTGGGAAGAGCTATCATACATTTATTTTGTATTTATTGTTGATGTGGGAACACATTCTATGACAGCAGCAGCCACACATATTTTTTAATCAAGCAACAGGTTCACCTATATGTCCCCTTCCTGCTTCTATTGACCTTCCATCACTTTCCACTTACCTCTGTTGTCCACAGAAGTAACGTGAAGAGGCACGGTTTAAACTCCAGGTCAGTTTGGCTAAAAATTAGACACTCGCCGGCCCTCACATAATGATAATAATATTAATTGTCTATTCACTCACCTACCACTTCATTGTGGGAGGAAGCAGTAAAAGTCTCCATGCTCCTTATCTTACCTAGAAGTACCAGTTATTTACATGGCTGCAGCCCAACCAAATCCCTAGATTCTAATTAGCACTACTGCTATTTCCCCTTCATAAGTCCTGGGAGTGCCTCATATTCCACTGATATAAAGAATTTTGGTTATAATCACATGCAATGCTTTGAAAAAAAAAATCCCCAAAGTTTATTTCCTTTGGTAAATGAATGTCTAACTAGTTCTGTAATGGGTGGTAATTTTAGCATAGCTTGTAACAGTGCCTTTCAAGGGCCGTGTTTTCACATCTCTCTGATTTTCTAAATGGAAAATGTACATTAACACTGCCTTGTGTTCCCGTACTGCTTAAACTGAAGTAAGCTCTCTCCAGGGAGTGTAGAGATTACTCTGTATCTCTGTCATTTCTCCCAGCAGCTTAGATAACTGTACTCATGCAGTGATATGCATTTTTAATATCCACCGCTACAGTCCCTACATAGCACGTCTAATAAACCTGTCAAAACAACCATATTGCAACTAGCTTTATTTTTAATTAACGAAACAATTTTGTACTTCTATTATAAAAGAAACCAGTAATGTTTGATTTCAAATGATCATTTTTCTCAGTGATGCATGCAAAATAACACATTTTCACAATTACTGTTGTGAAATGACATTTCATCATTTATGCATTTCTAACCATCAGCTTAGATAGAAAGCAGTATTTTTACACTTCGCATAAGAACTATCTTTAAAACAGAGCTCCACCCAATAGGGGAAGTTCGGTTTTAAGGCCTATTCCCCCTTCCTCTTCCCCAAATGGCAATTATTTATTTATTTTTTTAAGGGGGGCAGGCGGAGTGGGTACCTGGTTTTCAGAGGTGCTCTCCTCTCCCCCTCCCTCCCCGCAGTCATCTGGGACACATTACAGATCCCAGAAGACTGCAGGACTATTCACAATGTGCAGTGCGGCTTGCGCATGCAGAGTGGGCAACTGGTTGTGAAGCTGCAAGCTGTCACACCTGGGTGCCACTGCCCACATTTGAGATGCCGACACTGGGACAGAAGATGGAGGGAAGGGAAGGGATAGTTCAGGTTAGCACATTGCTGGATCCTGGGACAGGTGAGTGTCTGTTTATTAAAAATCAGCAGGCACAGTCAGCATGTATCTGCTGACTTTTAATAACCACAAAAATGACTGGAACTTATTTTTAAGTTGCCTCTGAACGCAGATGGACATTTTTGGCATGGCACAATTGTCAGGAGCCCATTTTGATTTGTTACTCTGATAGTTACCTGCCTTCTCTGATGATATCCCTTATTAGAGGTATTACTGATGGCGAGCCACAAGTCTTCAAAAAAGCTGTAATATATGAACAGTTTCTAAGCAACATATTGATTATGTTTCAAGTGACAACTTTTGTATGAAGAAAAAGATACTTTTAAAACTCTGTCTTAAACCTAAACTCACTCTTGTACCTGTGAGGCCAGCACATTGTTTCTCTCCCTTTGATCTCCAAGCAGGTTTGACATTTGCTACGTGTGCTGGGCCTATGGTAGCCATGTTATGCTGCTTATCGTGTACATGTATTGCACAACAGTTTCACGTTTTACTTGGCAAAATTCACACAGTCACCTCATGTGGCAAAATTATTTTATCATTCCAGACAGACTGTTTTCTGCCACTATCAGCCACTCTGTTCCTAACCGCTTGCCAGCGATGACCATCCTAAAATGGCTTCCACAGTATATCCCTATTAAATATAAATAATTCCTTATAAATGTATCCCTCGGAAATGAGGGACACATCAAGCCTGGGGTGTGGATGTTACAGATGTAATTTATTACTGTGCAGTTGTTCAGGACTCCAACATAGCCTCATGAGCTCACCAACAGAAAAAATTGGGACTCCTTTTTCAGCTAGCTTATCTAGATAAGCAAACATGAAGTATTATATTGCATTTGTTGCTGTTCTAATGCCAAACAGTTATTCAATTTGTAGCTATTATATAACATGAAAAATACCCACACACCTAAGAAAAAGAAATGCTGCTCACCCTAATAGTATTAACTACAAGACAAAAAGTGCTCCCAAGGGCTTTCAGGCAGCAAGAAATTCAGACTAATACTTTAAAGTATATATAGAAAAAGTTGTTATTGATACAAAATGGATTCCAATTCAATACACCATCTGTTTAAAATATGAGCTCTGGTATACATAACCCCAACTTCTAACAAAAGATGTCCTTGTATTATTGCAGGTAGCAAATTTTGCATAGAAATTTTCAACTTAGGCTCTGTTTCGATAACAATAGTCCAAATCTTCCTCAGGGGGACATCTAAATATTAAGAGACATGTTAGAGCATTCACAGAAACAATATATCATGCTACTAGTTGATATTAGCGATGGGTGATCATACCTCAAAGTGGTGTTCCAGCTGTTAAAAAAATAATTAAAAGTCAGCAGCTACAAATACTGTAGCTGCTGACTTTTTTTAAATAGACACTTACCTGTCCAGGGAGCCCGCAATGTCAGCACCCCTGCCGATTTTTGGATCGGCTGTCTGGTGTTGCCCCTGCCATTCATTCTATGGGAAACTGGCAATGAAGCTGCCAATGAAGCCTTTCGGCTTCACAGCCGTTTCTTTACTGCGCATGTGAAGCGCACTGCACATTCTAATTGGGGAAGGAGGAAAAGGATGAAACTTACAAGGGACAGCACCACGGCACTGTCTCCCGGAAGTGGGGAAGAGTACCTGTCAAAAACAGGTACCTGTTCCCCTCCCCCCCTGAAAGGTGCCAAATGTGGAACCAGAGGGGGGAGGAAGCAGATGAGCAGAAGTTCCACTTTTGGGTGGAACTCCGCTTTAAATTGGGAAGGTTGAATTGACCAGAGCAAGACTTAAAAGCTAGGCTGTTTCCAGACTGTAAACCAATTGAAAGCCGCAGAAGGTCCCACCTGGCCTACAAGAGGCTACACTGTGGAGGGGGCACAAAGGGCAAGAGCGTGGCTGTAATAAAAATCATAGATCGTAAAAGTTTTACCAACCACATGGTATATGACACATAAAATGTACAGCATCTCACAAAACTTACAAAATCTACAGGGATCAAATAATTATTTTTCCCACTGTATATACAGTATCTCACAAAAGTGAGTACACTCCTCCACATTTTTGTAAATATTTTATTATATCTTTTCATGTGACAACACAGAAGAAATTACTCTTTGCTACAATGTAAAGTAGTGAGTGTACAGCTTGTATAACAGTGTAAATTTGCTGTCCCTTCAAAATAACTCAACACACAGCCATTAATGTCTTCATAGCTTTGAGCTCAACGCGTTTCGTTGCTCTCTGTCCACTCATCAGGAGCTTAATTAAAAATTGTATCTGTATTTATAGACTAGTATTCGAATAAAAAAATCTCATCTGATAGAGGAGGAATACAACAGATTGCTCCAGAAATATAAATGTAAAAAAGGAATATACCCCGGTGTGAAAAAATAAGGAAACCCAGATGGTGCAAGTACAAAGTAAGATGAGTGAAAAGGTGCTAATAGGAAATAGGAGCATATCAATTGATATATATGCTCCTATTCCCTTTTGGCACTTTTTTACTCACCTTATTTTGTACTTGCACCATCTGGGTTTCCTTATTTTTTTTCACACCGTGGTATATTCCTTGACTTTGTATAGCCCACATCACCAGATACTCCCTTATTTGTTTTTTACACATATATCTATAAAATATATTTATTTATCACATTTCTTAAGATTATCTGGTCACGACGTGTTCACACCTTCAGAATTTTTCAATGGTGTCCTGAGTCCCCTACTCCGTGATGTTTTTCTTTAGCTATTTCCCCCCATGTGGACTGGACAGCTTCCTCCCGCCTCAGCCCCGGGTTAGAGGATTGCCTTAGGGTGTTCTTGATTTCTAGGTATTAGGTTTAATTACAGACACAATTTTTAATTCAGCTCCTGATGAGTGGACGGAGAGCCACGAAACGCGTAGAGCTCACAGTTATGAAGACATACCTTTTGGAGACTGACCAAGTGTTGTTTATGATACAGTTTTATGTTATTTATTTATACAATATGTAATGTACCTTTTATATATGTAAGCTATCAACAATGTCAAGTCTCCTAAATTGTGTATGTCTATTATTTATTTGTGCTTTATATAACTGTTTTACTATGCAATATCCTATACATTATCAATTATTATTCTGTGATTTTTCATATCTTGTTTATTAACAAGTGGCTGACCTCATATAAAGTCCCATGACCCACCCTTTTCTCTTTGTATGTCTAATTAGAAATGGAAGTCTGTCACTGGTTTTACTTCAGATCATATTCTTCTTTCCTGAGTACAAAGACAAGTGTGTCTTTCCTACAGTCAAGCATGGTGGTGGGAGTGTCATGGTCTGGGGCTGCATGAGTGCTTCCAGCACTGGAGAGCTACAGTTCATTGAGGGAACCATGAAAGCCAACATGTACTGTGACTTACTGAAGCAGAGCATGATCCCCTCCCTTCGGAGTCTGGGTCCCAGGGCAGTATTCCAACAGAACTGCCCCAAACACACCTCCAAGAAGACCACTGCCTTGCTAAAGAAGCAGAGGGTAAAGGTGATGGACTGGCCAAGCATCAGAGTTGTATAAAGTACTTGAAACCCATACTTGAGTAAAAGTACAAGTGCTCGATCAAAAAGTGACTTGAGTAGAAGTGGAAGTGCTCGATCAAAAAGTGACTTGAGTAGAAGTACTAAAGTATTCCACTTTTTTTGTACTTAAGTATTGCAAGTAGTTTTTTAAAAAAATTTGCTACTCAAGTACTGAAAGTAAAAGTACAAGTACTGTGTTATGTAGTTATTAAAGAAAGAAGTCAAAAGTTTGAACATCATATTGTTTTTTATTATTTCAAATGCAGCTTTTATTTATACATACAGTAGCTTTTATTTTTGTATGCGCTGATAATACACATGTTTTGAGCTTCATGAAACCTGCCATCTACTGTTCTTCGAGTAACTATGCAGCACAAAAAAAAAATATCGGAGTAGAAGTATTGAAATCATTGAAAAAATGTAGTGAAGTAAAAGTGGAAGTAGGAGAAAAAACTTCTACTTTAGGAAAGTACAGATACCGCCTTTCGGTACTTAACCTTCCCAGCGGTATTCCCGAGTGTGACTCGGGGTAAGATTTTAGAGCCAAAAGCGGTAACCCTGAGTCACACTCAGGGTAGTGCTAGGAAGATCGCTGGATGCTGGAAGAGGTTTTACTTACCTTTTCTCTGGGATCCAGCGAAGACTGCAAGCGGTATGCGGCGGCGGAGCTCTCTCCCGATCGTCTGCGAGCCCCGGCTTCCATCTCCGGCGACGTGACGTCCGCCGGGGGGTGGAACCGGCGGCAAATTCGAATGTAAAACACACCAAACACACTGATACCGTTCAAAATAAAAAAATTCACATTACATTGCCCCCCAGTGCCCTTTCCTGCAGTTTTACTGTACTTTTTATGTAAATATATGTGTGTATGTATGTATATGTGTATATATATATATATATACACACACACACACACACACACACACACACACACACACACACATATATATATACGTGTATATATATATATATATATATATATATATATATATATATATATATATATATACATAATTCTTGTGAATGAGCAGCCCAAACCAACTGTATACATATATATATATATATATATATATATATATATATATATATATATATATATATATATATATATATATACAGGGAGTGCAGAATTATTAGGCAAATGAGTATTTTGACCACATCATCCTCTTTATGCATGTTGTCTTTATGCATGCTGTATAGGCTCGAAAGCCTACTACCAATTAAGCATATTACGTGATGTGCATCTCTGTAATGAGAAGGGGTGTGGTCTACTGACATCAACACCCTATATCAGGTGTGCATAATTATTAGGCAACTTCCTTTCCTTGGGCAAAATGGGTCAAAAGAAGGACTTGACAGGCTCAGAAAAGTCAAAAATAGTGAGATATCTTGCAGAGGGATGCAGCACTCTTAAAATCGCAAAGCTTCTGAAGCGTGATCATCGAACAATCAAGCATTTCATTCAAAATAGTCAACAGGGTCGCAAGAAGCGTGTGGAAAAACCAAGGCGAAAAATAACAGCCCATGAACTGAGAAAAGTCAAGCGTGCAGCTGCCAAGACTTGCCACTTGCCACCAGTTTGGCCATATTTCAGAGCTGCAACATCACTGGAGTGCCCAAAAGCACAAGGTGTGCAATACTCAGAGACATGGCCAAGGTAAGAAAGGCTGAAAGACGACCACCACTGAAGACACACAAGCTGAAACGTCAAGACTGGGCCAAGAAATATCTCAAGACTGATTTTTCAAAGGTTTTATGGACTGATGAAATGAGAGTGAGTCTTGATGGGCCAGATGGATGGGCCCGTGGCTGGATTGGTAAAGGGCAGAGAGCTCCAGTCTGACTCAGACGCCAGCAAGGTGGAGGTGGAGTACTGGTTTGGGCTTGTATCATCAAAGATGAGCTTGTGGGGCCTTTTCGGGTTGAGGATGGAGTCAAGCTCAACTCCCAGTCCTACTGCCAGTTTATGGAAGACACCTTCTTCAAGTAGTGGTAGAGGAAGAAGTCTGCATCCTTCAAGAAAAACATGATTTTCATGCAGGACAATGCTCCATCACACGCGTCCAAGTACTCCACAGCGTGGCTGGCAAGAAAGGGTATAAAAGAAGAAAAGCTAATGACATGGCCTCCTTGTTCACCTGATCTGAACCCCATTGAGAACCTGTGGTCCATCATCAAATGTGAGATTTACAAGGAGGGAAAACAGTACACCTCTCTGAACAGTGTCTGGGAGGCTGTGGTTGCTGCTGCACGCAATGTTGATGGTGAACAGATCAAAACACTGACAGAATCCATGGATGGCAGGCTTTTGAGTGTCCTTGCAAAGAAAGGTGGCTATATTGGTCACTGATTTGTTTTGTTTTTGAATGTCAGAAATGTATATTTGTGAATGTTGAGATGTTATATTGGTTTCACTGGTAAAAATAAATAATTGATATGGGTATACTGTATATTTGATTTTTGTTAAGCTGCCTAATAATTATGCACAGTAATAGTCACCTGCACACACAGATATCCCCCTAAAATAGCTAAAACTAAAAACTACTTCCAAAAATGGTCAGCTTTGATATTTCGTTTTTTGGGTTCATTGAGAACATGGTTGTTGTTCAATAATAAAATTAATCCTCAAAAATACTCATTTGCCTAATAATTCTGCGCTCCCTGTATATATATATAATAAATGTATACAGTTGGTTTGGGCTGCTCATTCACAAGAATTACATGCAAAATAATGGTACCGCTTTCAGCACCTAAAATCCAAAAGAATCATACCGCCAGGGAGGTTAAGTACAGTAGTGAAGTAGTTCTACTTAGTTACTATACATCTCTGCCAAGCATGTCTTCATACCTAAACCCTATTGAGCATTTGTGGGGCATCCTGAAACAGAAGATGGAGGAGTGCAAGGTCTCTAACTTTCACCAGCTCTGTGATGCTGTCATGGAGGAGTGGAAGAGGACTCCAGTGGCAACCTGTGAAGCTCTGGTGATCTCCATGCCCAGGAGTGTTAAGGCAGTGCTGGAAAATAATGGCGGCCACACAAAATATTGACACTTTAGGACATTTTCACTTAGGCGTGTACTCACTTTTGTTGCCAGCGGTTTAGACATTAATGGCTGTGTGTTGAGTAATTTAGAGGGAACAGCAAATTTACACTGTTATACAAGCTGTACACTCACTACTTTACATTGTAGCAAAGTTTCATTTCTTCAGTGTTGTCACATGAAAAGATATAATAAAATGTTTACAAAAATGTGAGGGGTGTACTCACATTTGTGAAATGCTGTATCTATGCAGTCTAAGCTAACCCAAATTGAAACAGTTTTTTCCCAAAGGATTGTGGTTGCAATGTAATTTAGTGAGATTTATATAGCGCTGGCATAATGATCATCATTTCTACAAGATTTACATACTGTAATCATCAACAGTTGAGAATGCTGACCAATATATTAAACCGTTTTATCATGAGTGGTGTTCAAATATAAATTGGTATATATTTAAATGTTACCTTGATTATATAGCAGGGTCGTGTGGTGAAGTCAGTGGCTGGTGAGGCACTGGCTAGTATCAGAGCCAGATAAAACCCCTACATTATTTTGTGAATAAACCACACATCAACATTTAGTGAATAAACCCCCACAGCATAGCCGAGCGCTGCGAGATGAAAAATTTCATCTTCAGCCAATTGGCTTACGCCTAAAAACCTGTGCGTCAGGACACAGGCAGTCAATTAGATTGCCCCAGACAAATAAGCGTCTGGTGAAAGAAGTCTATTGGACAGCAGATTTTTATTTTTTATTTCTGCATTCTGTAACAGCCCTGTAAATGCTAAGATTTCACTGATCAAGTACAGGGCTGTTACAGAATGCAGAAATAAAAAATAAAAAATACACTGTGCTCTAAATAGCTACCAACAGTCCTGATTTTATTAAAGCAAGTCTTTATGTTGGGTAAATTAGTAAACTGTGAGAACTAATAAAAGTTCCATATATAATCTATATAATAAAATAGAACCTGAACCATTCTCTGATTGTATAGATTATAAATAGCACCTTCATTAGTTCTCAGAGTTTACTAATTCAACCAGCATAAAGACTTAGTTTAGCATATGTAACCGCCATTCAAATCACACATGTGAGGTATTGCTGCGAATGTTAGAGCGAGAAAATTAATTCTAACATTAGAACTCTTCTGTAACTCTAAACATGTAACCTGTAAAAAATGTTAAAGTGTTGCCTATGGAGAAATGTAAGTACTGAAGTTTGACACCATTCCACAAGTGTGCGCGATTTTAAAGCATGACAGGTTAGGTATCTAATTACTCGGCGTAACATCATCTTTCAAAAATGCGTTTAAAAAATTGTTGCGCAAATACTGTTTGACATAAAAAGTTGCAACAACCACCATTATTCTCTAGGGTGTCTGCTTATATATATATATATATATATATATATATATATATATATAATGTTTGGAGGTTCTGAGTAGTTTTCTAGAAAAAAACAAATTATAATTTTTACACATAGGAGAGAAGTGCCAAAATTGGCCTGGGTGGCAAGTGGTTAATTACCAGTTAGTAATATACAAATAATTTTGATATATTGTTTTTAAGGTAGTTTACTATATTTTCAAAAACTGTACTCAAGCATGTGGCTTAACGGACAAACTACTGAAGTTATAACTTAAAACCAGTAATTTCATAGTAAATAGATCAATAATAAATGATTATATTATAATATATAGCATAATAATATATTATTTTGCTTGATTGAAAAAGTACCTTTTCAGCAGCAGATTGTTCCTCCTAACTGTGTGATAAAAACATGGGATTATGGGTAAACCTTATACTTATATTGTATTTAAGAGGGCTGGAAAGGAGCATTTGTCTTTTAGACACATGCCCCCTTCTATGACACTGCAGTGAGAGGACAGCCTGCACTGCAGCATTTTTATTGGACAGCTTGGACCAATGGTGCTTTACCAATGGTCCAAGGCTCCAAGTTGTCCATTGAGCTCAGTGCCTCTGACAAGAAATCAGAGGCACTGTGCGCTTATCCTCTGTCTGCTGCAAACGGATTCTGACAGGCTGTGCAAGGAACCCCCTATCTCTGGAACCATAGGTACTAGGAGCCCCAGATTTTGACCAGTGGTGAGGTCTCTGTCACTCCAGGTTGCCAAATTCAGAGTGATTTAAAGCTGTAACTGTGGATGTCTCGCCACCGCTGATAATATATAGGACTGCTTCCAGATATTTATGATCAATTGTTTCTCAGGGGGTAGAAAATTCTCCCTTGAAGGCAATCTAAGATAAACAGATGTAGCTCGGATCAGAGATTCAGCTCAGCCTGTTAAATGTTGTTCTATATCTTTAAGACTGAGGTTTCTGGAAAGTTGGCCCAATGGATTGTGGGAGATGTAGTCTTCAAGGAAGTGGATGCTGTGGAGGACATGACTGATTCGACCCAGGGAGCTCGGTCTCGCAAGGATGGATGGGAGTGTCAAAAAATAGGGGGCGGTACAGCTGGTTCACTCTCTTGCCTCGAGGACAGTGCGCTGTGAGGAACAGGGAAGAGCTGCTGCGTTGAGCAGAGGAGAGTAGGCCGGAGGCCTAACGGAGAGACTCGGGAGAAAGAAGCACGTGTCACAGCTTGTGATGGCAGACTGAGGCTGAGGACGCCAGGGAGAGTCTGAAAGTGTTCTGCGGAGTTTCGAGACCTAGTGCGGAGGACCGTTGGAAGCTATTTAATTGGATCGCGTGAGAGACATCCAAATTGAAAGAGCCTCAGTGGTTTATCAGATTGAGTCAGGAAAGGCCTGCAATGCAGTTTAGTCTGAATAAGTAAACTATATTGATATCTTTGGTTGCCACCGGCCCTGTAGGGCTGAATAGTGGGTGGCAAATAGAGTAGGCCTCATTCCACATTTTCAATCTATTCAATCTACATTGTAACTTGACTTTAGAGGCTGATATTCCTTCCTATTGGATTACAATTAACTTCTGCCTTTACCTTGGATTACAAATAGTTTTGCCTTTACTGTGGATTACAAATAATCTCTTTTGGGTGACTAAGGATCTTGTTGCCGGTGAAGACTAGCAAGGACTTGCTCAACCAGGAGACTTGTGACATCCCAAGTAAAGGGGACCCCTTATAGGTGACAGAGTGCACTCTGATATTGTTATTAATTCAAGTTGGGTTTATTGCATTGTTCTTTTAGAGTACAGTTGATTATATTTTAAGGTCACTCTCACAAGTTAAAGGGGGATTGATGTATTGATGAATAAGTAATATGCTCATTTCATTTGATTACCTGCTTTCTAACAGTCTGGATCCTGAGTAGGGTTGAGCGAACCCGGACTGTATTGTTCGGGTTCGTACCGGACTTTTGGGTATTCGGTACCCAGACCCGAACCTGAACCAGAACATTTCACTGTATGTTCGGGTACTGTCCGTTGTTCGGTAACGTTATTTGATGTTTTGGCGTGGTTTTAATGGTGCGGGTTCAACAGGTGCAAGGCAGCGAATCAGCAAGCGTTTAACTAGTGTGCCCTAGAAGCCATCACAGCCATGCCTACTAATGGCCAGTGCAGCATGTGACCCAGAGTCTATATAAGCTGGAGTTACATAGCGCTGCGCGTCACTCTGCTCAAATTATACTAGGGAGAGGTTCCTGATACTTTTCCTGAGGGAGAGATAGGAGATTACTGTAGGGTCAGGCTGGAGATTGCTTTGAGGTAAAGCAGTCTGTTAGGCATGCGGTGCTGCACATTAAATGCAAGCTCAGTGCATATGTGTCTGCTTAATCTGCATTTAAAAAAGAAAAAAAAATCCTTATTTAACTTTGACATACAGTCATACAGACACTGCTTTTCTAATCTGCTCTTCAAAAAGCACCAATGTAAGGGGAAAATAATTATTTTTCAGTATTTAGGGAAAAAAAAAGATTTTTCAGTTTTTCATTCCAATGGGTTTTTTTTTATTCAATAGCGGAATAGAACAACAACAATATCCAACCTGTTAGGCGTGTTGTGTGTATCGGCCATTTCCTGCAACCTCAGTGCATATGTGTCTGCTTAATCTGCATTTAAAAAAGTTTTCCTTCATATTTTACTGTGACTTACAGCGTTTAGACAGACACTGCATTTCAAATCTGCTATTCAACAAGCACCAATTAAGGGGACAATTATTTTTCAGCTTTTCATTCATATGTTTCAGTGCGATACACCCATTGTATACTGTTGTTGTATTCCGCTTTGCAATAAAAACCCATTTAGGGAAAAAAAAGTTAATTGCGGCTCTGTCTGCATATGTTACAGTGAGATACACCCATTGCATACTGTTGTGGGATGATCAGTTAATATAGGCCAGTATTTATTTAAAATGTTTCCTTTTTGTGCATGTTGGTTAGAATAACGTAAGATTACTCTTGTTGATTCTACATTACCTATAGAATTTAAACTCTGTTCTTGAATAAGATTGGAACATTACTTTTGATACAGAAAAGATAAATTCGGATTCTGTGTTTTAAACCTGGGATCTTGCCAACATCCCTAATGAATATGGAACAAAAATAACCCCTGAGGATTGGGACTTTCAACGGCAAGAATCAGGACTTGAGTATGAAAATATATAAATTTTATTACACGTATTATAAAGATAAGTCATACATAATCACACATAAAGTATATGATAAAAACAAGGTCATAGATACGTCTTGGAACCAGGAGGGTCTGAGGTGTCTGGATCGGACTAGACGCGTTTCGGTCCAAATGCCTTTCTCAATGGTCCACAAAACACCAGAGCTCAGACTAGGAGCATAAAAGGTAACAATGAGTATGATACAAATGGTAAGTATAAAGTTAGATTTTACATGTATTAAACAATGTTAAAAGCAATATAACACATAATTCATTATACATAGTGTTTGTCGTATTTAGATGTGAAAAAGGGGGGGCAAAAATGCCTCTATGATTACATACCAGATATGTAAGACCTCTGTGGAATCCAGGACGTGAGACCAAAGGGATGGGCCTTGGTGGATGAGAAAAAGGCCTTCAATTGTCTATGGCCGCAAAGAGTATATGCTAGTTAAACTGGGTCTATGCAAGATAGGCTCAGAGCAATATGTTAATATTTGTATGGGCTTCCAAGGGAGATTTCAATAATTATAAGCCAAATACACAGTGGTATGGCAAATGACAGTGAGAAGAGAGCTCCACGAACAGAAAATCCCACGAGGATCTCCAAAGTGAGGTCAAAAACACACAGGTCATCTAGAAGGTTATGAGAAAAAATAGAGGGAAAATTAAATGAAGTATGTCTATGATGGAAAATAAAAGGGGAAATAAGAAAGGATATTGTTGGTAAAGACTACCTGTAAAATAGTAGTAGAATGAGCGTGTCTCCCAATGGATTTATAGTGCTGGGACGTATCCAGCCATGCATCCCTGTTGACATGAAATATGTCAAACATGAAATCGTGAGGGATATCAAAGGGTAAATAGGTAGGGAGTAAATGCAAGGGTAGAAAAAGGCCTCATTTCCCAACGTGAGTACTACAGTTCATAGGAAAAAAGGAAAAACTGAGAGGAGGAAAAACTGAGTAGTGGGGAGGAATATGGGAGCAGTGTGTAGTCGGAGATAGGAGTCGCCAAGTGAGGGGAAAATAGTACTGGTAGAAGTCTCAAAGGGTGCCCAGGTACCAGAATAAATGTTAGCCAGAGTTCTATGACAAAAGCGGGTATCCTAAGAGTCGGAGATAGGAGTCGCCAAGTGAGGGGAAGATAGTACTGGTAGAAGTCTCAAAGGGTGCCCAGGTACCAAAATAAATGTTAGCCAGAGTTCTATGACAAAAGCGGGTATCCTAAGAGCGGTTCAAAATATCCAAGAAGAGAATAACTTACCTGTGTAGGTCTGTGTGTATGAATAATGGCGGCGCGCTCTGAATAGAGCGCGGTCCGCCATTAAGTACGCCGGCGCATGCGCCGGAGCCTACGTCTGGTCTCCTCCCAGGGCGTGTGTGGACCAATAGAGGTCCCCCGTGTCCGGAGCGCACAGACGCCGCCCACACATGGTTGGCCGCGGCGTGCGTTCCGGGCACGCCGACGCACAGTATCCGGGTCTGAGTCTCCGCCCACGGCGGGATCAGGTGACCGGTGATGGGGCGAAAGAACGCCCCTGTGTGCGCCGGGGGGAGAATCCGTCCGGAGAGCATACACTGTCATTAACATATAGCTGCGGCTGAGGGGACAAAGCCAAGGCTAAAGACATATAAACAAGGCAAACTCTATGTTTACACAAAAAGGCAAATATAGAAAGAAGGATGTAAATTGATATTGGATACTTTGAAATAGCATTCAATAAGAACAGGAGCAAAAGACCACTGCAAGGAAGATGTATTGAATAGCCACATGTTTACATAAAAAAGCAGATATAGAAAGAAGGATGTGAATTGATATTGGATACTTTGAAATAGCATTCAATAAAAACAGAAGCAGAAGACCACTGCAAGAAAGGTATATTGAATAGCCACATAGTGGTACTTATATGCTATGGTATGTGATATAAAATATAGAATAGTAATAGTTAGAAAAAGATGGAGCAACTAATCCAAGAGGGACTAGAGGAAAAGTGAATGTAAATAATGAAATTCACAGATATTGGAATTAAAGTGGAATAAGGACGTGCAGACTAAATACATCCATTAGCAAAACCGATCTATATTTTATTGTCAGGCAAAATCTATATAAGAATGAATCTATATGATGTAGAGAAATTTTTTATTCTATACATGTGAACGAGAGGGAGGAAAGAAATCATGTCCCATATATTGTGGGTATATAGATGTATTTTGGTGATTTTGAAGTGAAACATGAATTACATTTAAGGACATTACCCCAGAGTGTTGTCATAGGATAATGTCCTCAAGAGGGAGAAAAAAGGAAATCATGTCCAATATGTAATGGGTATATATATATATTTGGTAGTTTTGAAATGGAGCAGATATTACATTGAAGAACATTACCCCATAGTGTCATCGTTGAACCACAGATAAATTATGGATCCCATCCTCCTGATGAAAACCCCTCAAGGAAGGGCTTGAAGCTAATGCTTTCATTGAGTCCTGGGGGGATGGTAGCTCTAAGGTTATGGATCCATCTAGATTCCCTCTGTAAAAGAGTTTTGTCCCAATCTCCTCCTCTGCTACTGGGGTGCACGCGGTCAAGGATGACAAAAAAACAACGTGGGAAAATGCCGCTGTGTGTGGTCAGGACGTGTCTCCCAAGAGGGAGATCGGGATTGCGTTGGCGCATACATGTAATATGTCGTTGAGCTCATTTATGAAATTCATTTTTCATTTTCCCAACATAAAAGCACCCACAGCAGCAGAGGAGGAGATAGACTACTCCTATCGTTTGACAATTAGAGAAATGTAGAGGTCTGTATGGGGATCCATTAGGCAGAATTATATTAGGGTCTGTGCAGATGTATTGGCATATATTGCACCCTCCACACTTGAAAGTTCCTAAGCGTTTACAAGGATCTTGGCGAAATTCGCCTGTGTATTCACTTTTAACTAACGTCCTTGAGTGAACGGGTCTTACGATAAGTTATCGCCGGTTGGTCAGTAACAAAGGGATTAAGATGTGGATCACATGTAAGTAAGTGCCAGTATTTGTTAAGGACATTGTAAACTCTATCATGTTGTTTCGTATATGAGGTTATAATACGTGCCTGATGTTGGATCTGATTATTGTCAGTTTTGATCGATTTTTTGAATATGAGGTCTTGTCGTTGTTGCGATTTGGCCCTACGATAGGCCTTTTTAAGGCAAGTTTGTGTGTAGCCTCTGGAGGTCAATCTTGTTCTAAGTTTATCTGCTTCCAACTTGAAAATGGGATCTTCAGAGCAATTGCGTCTGAGTCGCAAATATTGCCCGTAGGGGATAGACCTTATTAAAGGAGCTGGATGAGCACTAGTTGCGTAAAGTACTGTATTGGCAGCGGTAGGTTTTCTAAATAGTGTGGTCGTGATGTTTCCTAATTGATTTTTATTGATTGTGATGTCCAGAAAATCAATGGACTTGCTATTGTAGCTTAGGGTAAATGAAAGATTGAAATTGTTTCTGTTCATGGAGTGAACACAGTCTAGGAGTGATTCCTCATTGCCTGTCCAGACAATGAGGACATCGTCAATGTACCTATGCCATGCCAATATGTGCTGGGTATATTTCAAATATTGTTCCTCAGAGAGGAAAGAACGTTCCCATTCCCCCAGGTACAGGTTTGCGTACGATGGGGCACAACATGTCCCCATCGCAACGCCCTGTACCTGGAGGAAATGGGAACCATCGAAAGAAAATACATTACGAGTGAGAATGTATTCAAGTGATTGTAGAATAAATTTTTGTGTAGCTGGGGAATCTGAGTTGGATTGTGTGAGGGCATGTGCGACCGTGCGGATACCCTGCTGGTGGGGGATGGAGCTGTATAGTGCTTCAACATCTATAGCCACCAGCAGGGCATCCGCAGGGATCGACATGCCCTCCAACAATTGAAGAAGGTGTATGGTATCCTTTACAAAGGAAGGGAGAGTTTGCACAAATGGGTACAGTTTGCTGTCCACATATCTACTTAAGTTTTCTGATATACTGCCCCTGCCCGAGACGATGGGTCGTCCAGGCGGGTCGTTTTTGTTTTTGTGGACTTTGGGCAAACTATAAAAAGTAGGAATAGTAGGAAATTTGATTCTCAGAAAATCCCAAGTAGTTTTATCTATGCAACCTGTTAAGTAACCATTGTCCACCAAGGCGTAGAATTCTGCAAAATACTTATCAATGGTTATTCTGGATATTTTGTGATACCAAGTTGAGTTATTAAGGATTTTCCAGCACATATTGGCGTATTGTTGGTTGTGCATAATGACTATATTGCCCCCCTTATCGGAGGGCTTAATAGTCAATTGTAATTGTTTGGTGAGAGCGGTAAGTGCCTGGTTTTCTTCTAAACTGAGATTAGAAGCTCGAGTCTGAGGAGAAAGTTTAATTTTCTCAATGTCTTGGGATACCAACATGACAAAAGCTGCCAGATTGGTATTACTATTTAGAGCAGGAAATTTATCCGACTTTTTTTGAAAACAGTTTGTTGCGCCGGATTGAGGATGTTCGTTTAATAACGAGTCCAAATCAATTCTGTCTATTAGGTCTAGTCCATCTTGTTCCTCTAGTAAGGCGATTAGTGTATCTAAAGCTTCCGTTTCTAATTTTTTGGTTTTGGGTTGCAGTAGCTTAGGGTTGTGTTTCTGAGCGTGTTGACTTTGTAAAAGAATTTTTTGAGCAAATAGATTTAAATCTTTTTTGAAAGTAAATTTATCTATATCAGTAGTAGGACAGAAAGTGAGGCCTTTACGCAGTAAAGATATTTGGGCTGGTGACAGAGTGTAGTCTGAAAGATTGATGATATCACTGTCATCACTAGAGGAGGTTGAGTTTCATGAGTGATCCTCAAATTCCGTGTTATCTGCGGCCATAGCATGCATGGTATCTGTGATTGCTATGTGTTTGGTTTCTAGTGTGTTCTTAACCGGTAAATTCATGTGAGCTAAGCGTCGTGTATCTGATGGAAGTGGAGGCCCTGAAGGAGTTGGGGGGCGTTTGCTCGCATTTGTGTTATCATCTTGGGCAAAGGATCTTTTTGTTTTCACTTGTTTGCCCCTATTGAGAGTGGGCAGTGAAGATGAAGACAGTGAGGAGTTTATAGATGAATTCGAGCCTAGATTATGATCGGCTCTGGTTAAATCGCGTCTTTTGGGGCGAGGTTGTGTTTGTCGTTGATGCCATTTATAAGCCTTTTTGTCACGGAAGGCTATTCTGTCCCTACAGAGTTTCTGCTCCTTTTTGTTAATGTTCAGTTTGATATTTTTATCTAATTGATTTTTTATATTATTTTCCAAGTTGATGAATTTCGGGGTGTCCAAATGTGTCTCTAATTGTTCATAAAGTTTTTCAATGGTCAGGTCTAATCCCTTTATTCTCTTGTGGTATTCTTCAATGAGGAGGCACATCATGTTCTTTGAACATAGTTGTAGATTTGCCTCCCATTTGGATTTAAAGATTTCATCGAGATCCTCAATAGTTGGAAAGATTTGGACTCGTAGGCCTAGGGGGTTGAGATTTTCTCTATTATATGTTTCGAAATTATCAATGTGGAGGTATAGGTTGGTTTTCTTTTCTACTGCTTTTTTTAATTCGAAGATCAAGGATTCAATTTTGGTGTCCTGAGCTTCTTTTTTGCTATGTTCTCTATAAGACAAGAGAAGATTATCAAAGCCTGTACCCCTAAACATGGTGTCTATCGAGGGATTTTTTTATATGGATCGTAAGGATGAAAGAATGAAAATGCTGTAAACAGTGTATTTGGATATAATCACCTATAAGTCTAGACTATTGAGATGTAGGTCAACTGTTGGTTATAGTGGACTAAGTAGCGCGGAATAGATGAAAAGGTTGCTTTGTTTTAACTGTCTGTCTATGGTCGTCCCCAGAGGCGGGGCAGTACATATAAAATGAAGAGAAGGATTGTATATTGATCTAGAACAGATCTCAAGGATAGTAAGACAATAAAGGGAAGGGAAATGAAAGCTTTTTTTTCTCACGTCACCCTAATGGACCCTAGGTCCTGGGGGTCCCCCGGATCTGAAACAGAGCTGGGGGGGCCAACCAGGGCCCTGGGTACTTCGGGTAAACGAGCACACAATAAGGTAACCTTATTCAAGTAGTAACTAGTATTTCATTAAAATAGTAACTCAAATGGTAGCACTAAAAGATTTTTCTTTTTGTGCATATGGAAATAATAGTCAAGTATAAAAAACACAGAATACGAATGAGGCGGGGAAGTGGGTGTTTGCCACCCTGAATAATCAGAAAAGATAAATTCGGATTCTGTGTTTTAAACCTGGGATCTTGCCAACATCCCTAATGAATATGGAACAAAAATAACCCCTGAGGATTGGGACTTTCAACGGCAAGAATCAGGACTTGAGTATGAAAATATATAAATTTTATTACACGTATTATAAAGATAAGTCATACATAATCACACATAAAGTATATGATAAAAACAAGGTCATAGATACGTCTTGGAACCAGGAGGGTCTGAGGTGTCTGGATCGGACTAGACGCGTTTCGGTCCAAATGCCTTTCTCAATGGTCCACAAAACACCAGAGCTCAGACTAGGAGCATAAAAGGTAACAATGAGTATGATACAAATGGTAAGTATAAAGTTAGATTTTACATGTATTAAACAATGTTAAAAGCAATATAACACATAATTCATTATACATAGTGTTTGTCGTATTTAGATGTGAAAAAGGGGGGGCAAAAATGCCTCTATGATTACATACCAGATATGTAAGACCTCTGTGGAATCCAGGACGTGAGACCAAAGGGATGGGCCTTGGTGGATGAGAAAAAGGCCTTCAATTGTCTATGGCCGCAAAGAGTATATGCTAGTTAAACTGGGTCTATGCAAGATAGGCTCAGAGCAATATGTTAATATTTGTATGGGCTTCCAAGGGAGATTTCAATAATTATAAGCCAAATACACAGTGGTATGGCAAATGACAGTGAGAAGAGAGCTCCACGAACAGAAAATCCCACGAGGATCTCCAAAGTGAGGTCAAAAACACACAGGTCATCTAGAAGGTTATGAGAAAAAATAGAGGGAAAATTAAATGAAGTATGTCTATGATGGAAAATAAAAGGGGAAATAAGAAAGGATATTGTTGGTAAAGACTACCTGTAAAATAGTAGTAGAATGAGCGTGTCTCCCAATGGATTTATAGTGCTGGGACGTATCCAGCCATGCATCCCTGTTGACATGAAATATGTCAAACATGAAATCGTGAGGGATATCAAAGGGTAAATAGGTAGGGAGTAAATGCAAGGGTAGAAAAAGGCCTCATTTCCCAACGTGAGTACTACAGTTCATAGGAAAAAAGGAAAAACTGAGAGGAGGAAAAACTGAGTAGTGGGGAGGAATATGGGAGCAGTGTGTAGTCGGAGATAGGAGTCGCCAAATGAGGGGAAAATAGTACTGGTAGAAGTCTCAAAGGGTGCCCAGGTACCAGAATAAATGTTAGCCAGAGTTCTATGACAAAAGCGGGTATCCTAAGAGTCGGAGATAGGAGTCGCCAAGTGAGGGGAAGATAGTACTGGTAGAAGTCTCAAAGGGTGCCCAGGTACCAAAATAAATGTTAGCCAGAGTTCTATGACAAAAGCGGGTATCCTAAGAGCGGTTCAAAATATCCAAGAAGAGAATAACTTACCTGTGTAGGTCTGTGTGTATGAATAATGGCGGCACGCTCTGAATAGAGCGCGGTCCGCCATTAAGTACGCCGGCGCATGCGCCGGAGCCTACGTCTGGTCTCCTCCCAGGGCGTGTGTGGACCAATAGAGGTCCCCCGTGTCCGGAGCGCACAGACGCCGCCCACACATGGTTGGCCGCGGCGTGCGTTCCGGGCACGCCGACGCACAGTATCCGGGTCTGAGTCTCCGCCCACGGCGGGATCAGGTGACCGGTGATGGGGCGAAAGAACGCCCCTGTGTGCGCCGGGGGGAGAATCCGTCCGGAGAGCATACACTGTCATTAACATATAGCTGCGGCTGAGGGGACAAAACCAAGACTAAAGACATATAAACAAGGCAAACTCTATGTTTACACAAAAAAGCAAATATAGAAAGAAGGATGTAAATTGATATTGGATACTTTGAAATAGCATTCAATAAGAACAGGAGCAAAAGACCACTGCAAGGAAGATGTATTGAATAGCCACATGTTTACATAAAAAAGCAGATATAGAAAGAAGGATGTGAATTGATATTGGATACTTTGAAATAGCATTCAATAAAAACAGAAGCAGAAGACCACTGCAAGAAAGGTATATTGAATAGCCACATAGTGGTACTTATATGCTATGGTATGTGATATAAAATATAGAATAGTAATAGTTAGAAAAAGATGGAGCAACTAATCCAAGAGGGACTAGAGGAAAAGTGAATGTAAATAATGAAATTCACAGATGATACGCCCTATTGTAGGCCTTCCATAAGCAAGTTTTACTGTAGTCTCTAATCAGGAGTCGTGACTGTAATTTCTTAGCCTCCTCCTGGAAAAGAGAATCACTTGAACAGTTTCTCCATAATCTCAGATACTGGCTGTAAGGTTTAGACTTTTTCAGTGGTATAGGGTGAAAACTAGAGGCATGTAATACAGCATTACCTGCCATCTCCTTTCTAAACACGCAATTTATTTATCACGCAAGCTCCTTTGGATTTTGACATCCAAAAAGGTAATGCAGTTTGGGTCATAGGCCATTGTAAAATTAAAATTCTAAAAATTCTCATTCCTTTTCTTTAAACACTCTAGAATATTTTTTTGGGCCCCTCCCAGACCAGAAACACGTTATCAATATATCTATGCCACGTGGAAATGTGGCAAGCATATTTCGCGAAACTCTCGTCTGAGAGGAGCATGTGCTCCCACTCCCCCAGGCACAAATTGGCGTAGGATGGAGCAAGCCATGTCTCCATCGCTACGCCTTGTACCTGGAGGTAGTGGGGACCATTGAACAAGGAAAAGTTGTGATGTAAGATGTATTCCAATCCACCCAACACAAACTCATTGAAGGCCCAATCCAGAATGGGTCTCTGGGAAAGTACTCTTAGCACAGTTACCAGCCCCTGGGGGTGGGGAATTAAGCTGTACAAAGCTTCCACATCAATTAATAAATACTGAGTTAATCTATAATTTGTAAAAAAATTGTAGTATCTTTGATGAATGAGGATAAGGATGACACGTGAGGCTGTAATTGGGCATCTATGAATCTACTCAAATCTTCAGTTAAACTGCCATTTCCGGAAACTATTGGTCGACAAGTAGGACATAAAAGATGACAAAGGAAATATGGCCACTGAGGACAGAGAAAAGGCGGAAGTGTTAAATAATTTCTTCTCTTCAGTCTTCACAAAAGAATCGGGGGGGCTACACGAACCTAGCTTGTAAGGCCGAACTAAACAACACACCTCAGGAAATACCGCCATGGCTAACAGAAGATAGACTTAAAACTAAACTAGAGAATCTTAACATAAATAAATAACCGGGACCGGATGGCTTGCACCCGAGGGGCAAGAGCTCAGTCAGGTGATTGCCAGACCATTATTCTTGATCTTTAAGGATAGTTTACAGACGGTTATGGTGCCAGCTGATTGGAAAAAAGCCAACGTGGTACCAATATTTAAAAAGGGGCCGAGATGTATCCCGGGTAACTATAGGCCGGTCAGCCTAACATCTGTAGTCTGCAAGATTTTGGAGGGGATGTTAAGGGACCAGACTTTAGTAATGAAAACTGTATTATTAGTAGTAATCGGCATGGATTCATGAAAAATTGTTCTTGCCAAACCAATCTATTAACCTTCTACGATGAAGTGAGCTGCCACCTAGATAAAGGAAAGCCTGTGGATGTGGTGTATCTGGACTTTGCAAAGGCCTTTGACACCGTTCCCCACAAACGCTTACTGTACAAACTAAGGAAGGTAGGTATGGACCATAAGGTGAGTACCTGGATAGAGAACTGGCTCCAGGGGAGAGTCCAGAGGGTGATGATTAATGGGGAGTACTCGGATTGGGCGGGTGTGGAAAGTGGGGTCCCCCAGGGTTCTGTCCTGGGACCAATCCTGTTTTAATTTATTCATAAATGATCTAGAGGAGGGGATATCTAGTACAATCTCAGTATTTGCGGATGATACTAAACTAAGCTTGCCAATATCTTCTATGCAGGATGTGGAAACCTTACAAGCGGACCTGAACAAAATAACGGGGTGGGCAACTACATGGCAGATGAGGTTTAATGTTGAAAAATGTAAAGTAATGCACTTGGGGGCCAGAAACCAGAAAGCAAGCTACTCACTAGGGGGGGAACCTCTGGGTGAGTCTAGGATGGAAAAAGACTTGGGGGTACTGGTAGACAACAGGCTTGGCAGTGGCATGCAATGCCAAGCCACTGCAAGCAAAGCCAACAGAATACTGGGATGTATAAAAAAGGGGATTCACTCCAGAAATAAAGAGATTATTCTCCTGCTCTACAAGACCCTGGTCTGGCCACATCTGGAGTATGCTGTCCAGTTCTGGACACCGGTCCTCAGGAAGGATGTGCTGGAATTGGAAAGAGTCCAGAGAAGGGCAACAAAAATAATTAGGGGAATGGAGGACATCAGCTATGAGGAAAGACTACAAGCACTGAACTTATTCTCTCTGGAGAAGAGACGATTGAGGGGGGATATGATATCAATGTACAAATACTGTACTGGCGACCCTAGCATAAGGAACAAACTATTCAGAGAAAGGAGATACAATAAGACACGTGGCCACTCACTAAAACTAGAGGAAAGGCGGTTTAACCTTAAAATACGTAAGGGGTTCTTCACTGTAAGAGCCTTAAGGATGTGGAATTCTCTTCCACAAGCAGTCGTATCAGCAGGGAGCATTGATAGTTTCAAAAAACTATTAGATGGGCACCTTAGAGACCACAACATACAGGGGTATACAATGTACGGTTAAAAGCAAACACACACACACATCATAGGTTGAACTGGATGGACTGATGTCTTTTTTCAACCTCACTAACTATGTAACTATGTAACTATGTGACATAATGGGTTTGTATGTGCTTTCGGGAGACCATAAAAAGTTGGAACCTTGGGGTGTTTAGTACAATTTAAATTGTATAGATATTTACCAATCACTCCACTTGCATAGGTGTTATCAATTAATTCATAAAATGTTTTGTTGAACTTCTCTACCATTGTGGCAGGAATGAGTCTATACCAATCTTTTTGTTATTTAGGATTTTTTCATGCATTCTTTTATGCTCTGAATTGTCCATCAGGACAACATTGCCCCCCTTAACAGAGGGTGAAAGTACAGCTTTTTAATATCTTTGAGTGTAAAAAAAAAAATTGCCACATTTTGGTTTGTATTAAGTGGAGGAAATGTTGCAGATGGTAATTTGAAAGAAGAAAACAGATGTCTTTGTGGAGCTTCTACAGTGGCCAACAGTTCATCTAGGTCAATTTGATCTATTAGGTCCCGGGTATTACTTTCTTCCCATAAAGAAAAAAGGTCCCTGAGTGCCTTGAATTCTCACATAGAATACAGTGACCAATCAGTATTGTCAGTGTTAGATTTTGCATAGGAGCATTTCAGTAACAAATTGCGTGCAATGAGTTGTAGGTCTTAAGTGATCTCAAAGACATCAGAATCTTGTTCTGGACACAAATTAGTCCCCTTGCTAATGCATTATTTTCAGGCTGTGCTACTTTGTGAAGAGCTGTTAATCACATTTTAAAAGTTGCATTTTATCGAATTGTGATGCTTGTATGTCTATGTCCAGGTTACATAGGGATTGATGCCCCTCCCACCTCGCCCCCCCCCTTGGGGGTGGCGTGTCCTCCTCCTTGTAGGGTCTAGAAGAGTGTTTCGTGATGGTGGTTTGAAGCCCCCTAAAGGGTGGGTAATGTAACTAGCATTGCTTGATGTGTCAGATAGGGAAGATTCTTGATCACCCACAGATACCCCCTTGTGCATATCCTTGAATTACCTAGTGACATGCGTTGATCAACTTGGTAATGATCTTGTGCCTGGTCTGGCTCATTGTCTAAAGCGTGCTTCTCATTTTCTTGCTCTAATGACCCTCTATTGTCCCTACTTCTTTTTTTTACAACCCTGACCACAATGCGAATGTGTAGTGGCCTATACAGGGGAGGTGGATGATGATGATAGATAGCCTGTTTTTCCATTTGTGGATACCAATTTCTTTGAGAGTTTTTTCTTTCAAAGGCAGCCGGTGGAGCATTGTTCCATCTATTTGCCCTACCTTCATTAAAAGCTGTCTTATCCCGCCAAAATTTTTCTCCTTATTGAGGAGAATGATTTTATTGAACATAGCTAAATCATCTCTGAGTTTTTTAATGAAGTTCTGACTGTATATAAAGCATGATCTTTAAGGGGGGCTAAGGCCTGTTCTATTTTATCAATCTCGTTATCTAATTGAGGGATTTGTCTATCATACTCTGTTTGTTCATATGTTCAAATTCTGTTTCATAGACTGACATTACTTCAGTCCATTGCAGGCCTTGAAAATCACTCCTAGTGTCCAATCAATAATCATATCGGTCCAACGGTACACAATCTCAATCTTCAGAAATCAGAAAACAAAAAATTAACCATAAAAAACATTCGGTACCAAAACATAGCTCATATTTTAAACCCAATAGGCTAAGTGGAGTTTAAATGGGAGACAAAGGACAGTTTGTAGCTATTGAACTTGTTGCTCTGTTTGCAATAATGTAATGTTTTTCAGGAGATGCCTTGGGACTTTACTGTTACCAACTTTCCATATAAGAAGATTTTCTCTGTTAAAATTGTATTTAATGTATTTATACAATTAAAATTTCTAAATCCTTAAAAAATCATGCATTGTTCCGGTGACTAGCCCCCCCAAATGGGGAAGAGAGGATGAGAAGGCAAACTAAAAGATAACTAGCCCCCAACACCTCTCCCCAATCCCTCTGAGGCAGCCAATAAGCCTTAATGATTTAGAAAAGATCTGTAAAGGAGACTTGACCAAAATCCCTCCTGAGATGTTTGCAAATCTGGCCACCAACTACAAGAAATGTCTTACTGCTTGCCAACAAGGGTTTCTCCACCAAGAACTAAGTCGTATTTTGCTTGGGGATCAAATACTTATTTTACTCACTGAACTGCAACTTAATTTATAGAATATATAACTTACAAAATCTAAAGGGAGCAAATAATTATTTTTCCCACTGTATATACAGTATCTCACAAAAGTGAGTACACCCCTCCACATTTTTGTAAATATTTTATTATATCTTTTCGTGTGACAACACTGAAGAAATGACACTTTGCTATAATGTAAAGTAGTGGGTGTACAGCTTGTATAACAGTGTAAATTTGCTGTCCCCTCAAAATAATACAACACACAGCCATTAATGCTGGCAACAAAAGTGAGTACACCCCTAAGTGAAAATGTCCAAATTGGGCCCAATTAGCCATTTTCCCTCCACGGTGTCATGTGACTCATTAGTGTTACAAGGTCTCAAGTGTGAATGGGGAGCAGGTGTGTCAAATTTGGTGTTATCCCTCTCACTCCTACTGGTCACTGGAAGTTCAACATGGCACCTCATGGTATTATGGTATAAATATATAAATGTCTTCTAATCTTAATATACTATCCTGGAATATTAGAGGAATTAAGGACCTCTCTAAGAGACGGGATGTTTAAAGCTCTGTCCTACCATGATCTGTCAATTGTCTGCCTGCAGGAGACAAATCTGACTAAGGACACTACGTTTATTTTGCAACATAAATGATATCCTGTGCAATTTCATTCGGTGTATTCGGCCTATGCCAGAGGTACTGGTATATTGATTTGTTCTAAACTACAATTTTCCTGCAGGCGTGCATCAATTGATCCTCAGGGCAGATATGTATTGTTGGTAAAATGTTTTTTCTATACGATGTATTGTGGGATCCTTATATATCCCCCCTCCATATAAAGGTGAGGTGCTAAGGGCGGAGTATCCAGAATATCCACTGTTATTGATGTTAGTGATTCTAGTATGGATAGACACCCTGGGGGTGTACAAATGGATACTCCATTTTCTAGACAATACAGGGACCAGGGATTGCATGATATATGGCACTTGCATAACCCAGGGTCATTGCCAAGACCCTGAAACTGAGCTGCAGCATGATGGCCAAGACCATACAGCAGTTTAACAGGACAGGTTCCACTCAGAATAGGCCTCGCCATGGTTGACCAAAGAAGATGAGTGCATGTGCTCCGCGTCCTATCCAGAGGTTGTCTTTGAGAAATAGACATATAAGTGCTGCCAGCATTGCTGCAGAGGTTGAAGGGGAGGGGGGTCAGCCTGTCAGTGCTCAGACCATACACCGCACACTGCATCAAATTGGTCTGCATGGCTGTCATCCCAGAAGGAAACATCTAAAGATGATGAATGATGGATTACTGGAACCATGTCATGTGGTCTGAGACCAAGATAAACGTATTTGGTTCAGATGGTGTCAAACGTGTGTGACAGCAACCAGGTGGGGAGTACAAAGACAAGTGTGTCTTGCCTACAGTTAAGGATGGTGGTGGGAAGGTCATGGTCTGGGGCTGCATGAGTGCTGCCGGTACTGGGGAGCTACAGTTCATTGAGGGAACCATGAATGCCAACATGTACTGTGACATACTGAAGCAGAGCATGATCCCCTCTCTTCAGAGACTGGGCCGGAAGGCAGTATTCCAACATAACGACCCCAAACACACCTCCAAGACGATCACTGCCTTGCTAAAGAGGCTGAGGGTAAAGGTGATTGACTGGCCAAGCATGTCTCCAGACCTAAACCCTATTGAGCATCTGTGGGGCATCCTCAAACAGAAGGTGGTGGAGGAGCGCAAGGTCTCTAACATCCACCAGCTCTGTGATGTCGTCATGGAGGAGTGGAAGAGGACACCAGTAGCAGCAACCTGTGATGCTCTGGTAAATTCCATGCCCCAGAGGCAGTGCTGGAAAATAATGGTATATAATAAAATTATATTATTGATTAGATTATAATTCATGCGTTGTATATTATATATCAGCCCTCAAATTTTCCACTCGCCTACTCGCATTTTGCGAGTGGAAAATTATGTCAGGCGAGCTACTGTCAGGGGAAGAGAGGAGAGGAAAGCCGCCGAACGATTGGATAATGTCAGCGGCGGATCATCCCGCTGTACCAGCTTTAATTGTAATTGCCGCGCGCTCGCCGACACACAGTTCCGTCTCCTAGCCCGGCTTCTTTGATAGACAGAACATCTGGCCAACCAGGACGTGTTCTGTCTATCAAAGAAGCCGGGCTAGGAGGCGGGACTGTGTATGTCGGCGAGCGCGCGGCAATTACAATTAAAGCTGAGCGAGATGATCCGCCGCTGACATTATCCGGCCAGCAGGACTGATGGAGGGGGTAAGACGATCATCTCACCCAGAGCCGGTACAAGGGAGGGTGGGATGGATGGAAGGATGGCTGCCCTGGGCGTCTGTGTCATGGGAGGTGGAGGGGCACTGCCAGGAGTGTTTCTGTGACAGGAGAGAGCGGGATGTGCTCTCTCTGTCTTCTCGCCGGGCTTCACACACTCCTGTCAGATCGGGACTTCTCCCCTTAAAGAGTCAGAGTGGAGGTGGAGCGGAGGAGAAGACAATTAGTTCCTAATGCTTTGCATGGACAGCTGGCGGGAGAGATGCGGCTGCAGAAGGGGAAGAAGATTGCGGCTCAGGAATGACACTGGATGTCAGATCGGGACTATACAGAGTTTGTTATCCCCTCTCCTCCGAGTCAAAGTAAGCAATGTGGAAAGGGGGCGGGTAACAAACTCTGTATAGTCCCATCTGACATCCAGTGTCCTTCCTGAGCCGTAATATTCTTTCCCTTCTGCTTCTGCAGCCGCATCTCTTCCGCCAGCTGTCCGTGCAAAGCAATAGGAATAGGAATAGGCTTCTCCTCCGCTCTGACATATGAAGAGGAGGATCACAGAGCGATGTGCCGCGCTGTATCTGAGGTCTGCATGCTGGAGGAAAGGGTGAACTACACTGACTGGGGTACAAAGCTTATCCTGTCACCTCCCAAATTCCCATCTCAGCACAATTCCCCCCCTTCCTCCTAGCACAACCCCCCCATCTCAGCACAACCCCCCCCCCTCCTCCTAGCACAACCCCCCCCCCCAATCTCAGCACAATCCCTCCCATTTCAGCACAATCCCCCCCTCCTAGTTCAACCCCCCATCTCAGCACAGTCCCCCCCTCCTAGCACAATCCCCCCTCCTAGCACAACCCCCCATCTCAGCAAAACCCCCCCATCTCAGCACAATCCCCCCTCCTAGCACAACCCCCCCATCTCAGCACAATCCCCCCTCCTAGCAAAACCCCCCCATCTCAGCACAATCCCCCCTCCTAGCACAACCCCCCCATCTCAGCACAATCCCCCCTCCTAGCAAAACCCCCTTATCTCAGCACAGTCCCCCCATCTCAGCACAACCCCCCCCTCCTAGCACAACCCCCCCATCTCAGCACAGTCCCTCCCCCTCCTAGCACAACCCCCCATCTCAGCACAATCCCCCCATCTCAGCACAGCCCCCCCATTTCAGCACAGCCCCCCCCTCCTAGCACAATCCCCCCATCTCAGCACAGTCCCTCCCCTCCTAGCACAACCCCCCCATCTCAGCACAATCCCCCCTCCTAGCAAAACCCCCTTATCTCAGCACAGTCCCCCCCATCTCAGCACAATCCCCCCCCCTCCTAGCACAACCCCCCCATCTCAGCACAGTCCCTCCCCCTCCTAGCACAACTCCCCATCTCAGCACAATCCCCCCATCTCAGCACAGCCCCCCCCATCTCAGCACAGCCCCCCCCCCTCCTAGAACAATCCCCCCATCTCAGCACAGCCCCCCCTCCTAGCACAACCCCCCCATCTCAGCACAGCCCCCCCCCTTAGCACAACCCCCCTCCCATATTGATCCCACCTAGAAGTAATCATCTTCCAGAACAGGAAGTCTTGGGGCTGTTAAAAAGAGGTATTGGGGGGGGGGGTTGTGCAAGTAGGAATAATGGGGGTTTTTTGTGCTAGGGGGAAAATTTTGATGGGGGGAGGATTTGACGGGTAGGATTTGTTCTAGGAGGTGAAATTTGGGGGGGTACTAGGATGGTGATTTGGGGGTTCCAGACCCTTGATAGGCACTGATTAGGCTGCACTGATGGGCACTGAAAACGTTGTTATTAATATTTATTTTTGTAACTTCTGCATTAATGCAAAAACATTTAACAGTGTAATTTTATGAGATAATTTATGAGGGCGTGTTTAGGGGCGGAATTAGGGATGGGGCAACTGGTGGCGAGTAACCCTTAAGGCCTGGCTAGTAGCTCAGGACTTTAAATTTTGAGCCCTGTTATATATGTATATTATATATATATATATATATATATGTGCGTGTGTGTGCATATATATATATATATATATATATATATATATATATATATATATATATATATATATATATATATATATATATAATAAATGTGTTATGTGTTTGTATTTTGTGCAATGTTTGAATTTCCCTCCCAGTTCCGCTCCCATGCAGCATTGCTGCTGCAGGGAATGGAACTTGGAAGTCATCACACCGACGGACGAGCGGCGGGACTCTCGGCTGGCGGTCACAGCAATGAGAGATCATCGCTGGATCGCCAGGAGAAGGTAAGAGACACCGCTGCGCGCTCTGCACGTCTACCCCGAGCGTGACTCGGGATACCGATCCTAGTCTAAAAAATCCCCCCCGAGTCATGCTCGGGGATACCGCCAGGCAGGTTAAATGTTTTTTTTTTATTTTACCTTTTTATATTTTTATTTTTACACTGTCCCTTTTAAAAAATGTCTTGATCACTTTTATTCCTATTACAAGGAATGTAAACATCTCTTGTAATAGAAATAAGCAGGACAGGTCCTCCTTTAATGTGAGATCAGGGGTCAAAAAGACCTCCGATCTCACATCTACACTAAAAAGCAAAAAAAAAAAAGTCATTTTTTTCATGATGAAAAAAATGGGCCTTTTAAGGCCGTTGGGAGGAAGCGACTTATGACGTCGCTCCGGTCCTCCAAGGCCATAGAGTCGAATGGGGGCCAGCTTGCCCTCACTTGACTTCCGACCGATCCGGTGAGTAGGGAAAATGACTGGGAAGAGGCGGGAGGGACACCTCTACCGCCGCCCATAAAAGTGATACCGCGATGAATCCGCCGCTGGGACCTCTTTTATGAGAAAGACCTCCCGCCCAGTAAAAAAATACCAGGGTTATGGCAGCTATCTGCTGCCATACAATAACCCCAGTATTTAACGTCAAAGTACCGACATTTAACTGCCGCCGGTGGTCTGTAAAGTGTTTAAACCCCCCCCCCCCCCCAAAAATCAAAATTGAAAAAAAATGATGCAGCAAGCTAGTCTATTTTTGCTGAAATTTAAACTCAAAATGGTACTCAGTAGTTTGTATGGCCCCACATGCTTGTATGCATGCCTGACAACGTTGTGGCATGCTCCTAATGAGACAACGGATGGTGTACTGGGGGTATTCCTGGACCAGGGCATCACTGAGCTCCTGAACAGACTGAGGTGCAACCTGGTGACGTCAGATGGACCGAAACATAATGTCCCAGAGGTGTTCTATTGGTTTTAGGTCAGGCAAGCATGGGGGCCATCCAACAGTATAAATTCCTTCATTCTCCAGGAACTGGCTGCATACTCTCACCACATGAGGCCAAGCATTATCGTGCACGAGGAGGAACTCAGGACCCACCGCACTAGCGTAGGATCTGACAATTGTTCCCAGGATTTCATCCCAATACCTAATGGCAGTCAGGGTGCCATTGTCTAGCCTGTAGAGGTCTGTGTGTCCCTCCATTGATATGCCATCACTGACCCACCACCAAACGGGTTATGCTGGACCATGCTACATGCAGCATAACAGTCTCCCAGGCTTCTCCAGACCCTTTCACGTCTGTCACATGTGCTCAATGTAAACCTGCTCTTACTGTATCTGTAAAAAGCACAGGGTGTCAGTAACTGACCTACCAATTCTGGTGTTCAATGACAAATGCCAGTTGAGCTTCACAGTGCCAAGCAGTGAGCACAGGGCCCACTAGAGGACGTTGGGTCCTTAGGCCACCCTCATGAAGTCTGTTTCTGATTGTTTGGTCAGAGACATTCACACCAGTAGCCTGCTGGAGGTAATTTTGTAGGGCCCTGGCAGTGCTCATCCTGTTCCTCTTTGCACAAAAGAAGCAGATACCGGCCCTGCTGATGGGTTAAGGACCTTCTACGGTCCTATCCAGCTCTCCTGAAGTAACTGCCTGTCTCCTTCAATCTCCTCCATGCTCTGGGAGACACAGAAAACCTTCTGACAATGGCACGTATTGATATGCCATTCTCGGGGAGTTGGACTGCCTGTGCAACCTCTATAGGGTCCAGGTATCGCCCCATGCTATCAGTAGTGACACTGACCCTATCCAAATGTAAATACACACACACAAACACTCATCAGCCACTTTATTAGGTACACTTGTTAAATTGCTTGGTAACACAAATTGTTAATCAGCGAATCACATGCCAGCAACTCAATGCATTAAGGCATCTAGACATGGTGAAGACGACTTGCTGAAGTTCATACCATCAGAATGGGGAACAAAGGGAATTTAAGTGACTATTAACGTGGCAGGGTTGTTGGTGCCAGGTGGGCTGGTCTGAGTATTTTAAAAACTGCTGATCTATTGTGATGTTCACGCACAACCATCTCTAGGGTTTATAGAGAAGGGCCTTAAAAAGAGAAAATACCAGTGACCAGTAGTTTTGTGGACAAAAATGCCTTGTTGGATGTCAGAGGTCAGAGGAGAATGGGCAGACTGGTTAGAGACGATAGGCAACAGTAACTCAATAACCACTCATTACAACCAAGGTATGCAGAATACAATTTGAATGCACAATACATCGGACCTTGAAGCAGATGGGCTACAGCAGCAGAACACCATACCTTGTTAAATGTATGTGACAAATTATTAACACAGCTCTAAAGGCAAAAGGGCAACCCAGTACTAGCAAGGTGTACCTAATATTGTGGCCGGTGACTGTATGCGTGCGTGTGTGTGTATATATATATATGTGTATATATATATACTGTATACTTTTAAAGATCAAATAAATATGCAAGAGCCAATGCCTAAAACTGGCTAAAAGATAATAAAAACAAAATTGGAGTTGTTGCTGGGAGCTAATAGTTAGGCTTCACTTCTCATTTCGTGGAATGGCTACAAAAATACTTTTAATTGGCCTCTATGGGTAACATTTCCATGTGCGTTTTCATTTAATTCTTGCAGTTAATATAGTTCATCTTGTGTCTGTGTCTCAATATCTTTGATAACAAATAATTAACCATCTCTACTCATGCAAGTTTAAAATGTGGGGAAATTATGTTGTTTAAATGTGGAGTTCCGCTTTGAATGCATTCTTCATCCTAGTATTTTTACCTTTAATATTTAAGATTCCTGCATGTTATGGTTGGTAATGTGGCTGGCTGATTGGAAGTAGTTAGTCTCTCGGTAACAAAGAAGAGAATGCGGTAGAAAGAGATCTGTTAGGTGATACAGCTGATGGAGATGTAATAAGAGTGTGGGGGGAAAGCTTTAGCCAGGAAAGCTGAAAGACTACAAAGCAGTGAGGCTTGGAAACGAGAATTAATGAAGGAGAAAGAGGAACACTGAGTGGGCGAGCTAAAGATTGGTGCTGAAGAGGGACAGAGCGCGAGAAAGAAGGGAAGCACAGAATTATAGTAAGGCACTGAGAAATCAAGACTATATAGAGTGATTGCAAAGGCATTATTTATTTATTTTTTTTTCATTAAAGTATATGAGAAGCCTTACCTTGTAAAACCCATTCTATTTAAATTGGAAATGAAAGGCAAAACATTTGTGTATATGAATAAAAATTACAAATATTTTTTATTTCTTTTTTTATAAGTGAATACATAATTTCTTTTCTTCAGCTGCATAAGAGGCTTTGAGAGCTAGGGGTGGAGAAACAGAAATACACTGATCTTCCCAGTGACGAGCTGTGCTGGGAATTCTGTCAGCACAAGTCTGACCATTAGAGGATATGCAGGCTGTTCTCCCAGCACAACCAAAAAACTAGCCAGGCTGAGATAGATTTACTTTCACACCTAGCATGGTCTATTTAAAATAGGAAGGCAGGGGGACTGGCAGGATCACCAAATATTTCACACAAAGGAAGCAATACAAAGAAAACAGTATTTTTTTTAACACATGTACATTGTACAACAGGTACATATTGGGAATAATGAATGTTGTGGTAACATATTCTTTAAAATAAAATAAGATGTTATACGTAGTGATGGACGAACATCGGCCGGGGCGGTTCGTGAACGTCAGCCGCAAATTTTCTCAAAAGTCTGCGAACCGCAGGTTCGCGGCGGGCCCCATTAACTTTCATGGGAGGCGAACTTTAAAAACCTTTAGGTCATATTTGCAGCCACAAAAGACGTACTAGCTGTGCAAAAATAGTCCCAGCACATGGACAATGTCATAACAGAAGTATTGCAATTGGAAAAGTTGCCCTAAATTATTTTTTTTGTTTTTTACAGAAAAAATGTATTAATTTTTTTTCATAAATCAGCCAGAACTGACAGCAGCCGGTAAATACATGTCAAATACATATAGGGTCCATTCACACATCTGTAAAATGGGTCCACATTCATTCCACAATTTGGCGGAACGTTTACAGACCCATTGATTTTCAGTTCCAGTCTGAAAAATTAGGCATTCACAGGATAAAGAAGTAAGTGTCAGCCATTCCAGGCCCAAAAATTAGCCCACATGGGTTTACCTGACAGCTGAGAACGTAGTATTCTGTGGCTGAAGCTACATTGGGCACATTCACAGGATACAGAAGTAAGTGTCGGCCAGTATTGGCCCCAAAAATTAGCCCACATGGGTTTAACTGACAGCTAAGAACGTAGTATTTGATGGCTGGAGGTACATTAGGCATTCACAGGATACAGAAGTACGTTTCGGCCTGTATAGGCTCCAAAAATTAGCTCACATGTGTTTAACTGACAGCAAAGAACGTAGTATTTGATGGCTGGAGGTTCATTAGGCATTCACAGTATACAGAAGTAAGTGTCGGCCTTGTATAGGCTCCAAAAATTAGCTCACATGTGTTTAACTGACAGCAAAGAACGTAGTATTTGATGGCTGGAGGTTCATTAGGCATTCATAGTATACAGAAGTAAGTGTCAGCCTGTATAGGCCCCAAACATTAGCCCACATGGGTTTAACTGACAGCAAAGAACGTAGTATTTGATGGCTAGAGGTACATTAGGCATTCACACAGTATACAGAAGTAAGTGTCGGCCTGTATAGGCTCCAAAAATTAGCCCACATAGGTTTAACTGACAGCAAAGAACATAGTTTTTGATAGCTAGAGGTACATTAGGCATTCACAGAGTATACAGGCATACCCCGCTTTAAGTACACTCACTTTACGTACACTCGTGAGTACGGACACAGCTTGTTCAGCTTGGCATGACACTACTACCGGTTTTTAACATTGGCGTCTATAGGAAATCTTGGTCAGCTTGACATGGCACTGCTCCCAAACCATAAGTGACAGGGATACCGAAACTTAGGGAGCACCGAGAGGGGACCCAGGACTACAACATATCCTATTTGTGGCCGGCCAGCTTGCCTAGGTAATCTACCATGTCATAGTCCTGGATCCCCTTAACATGCTCCCCAAGCTTAGTGTCCTTGTCACATGGTTTGGGAGCAATGCCATGTCAAGCTGACCAAGATTTCCTATGAAGCTAGTGTATTTACATGCATTGAGAAATTAAAAAAGGTATTGCTTCACTTTAAGTACATTTTCATTTTACATACATGCTCTGGTCCCATTGTGTACTTAAAAGTGGGGTATGCCTGTACAGAAGTAAGTGTCGGCCTGTATAGGCCCCAAAAATGAGCTCACATGGGTTTAACTGACAGCAAAGAACGTAGTATTTGATGGCTGGAGGTACATTAGGCATTCACACAGGATACAGAAGTTAGCGTTGGCTTGTATAGGCCCCAAAAATCAAAAATTAGCTCACATTGGTTTAACTGACAGCAAAGAACATAGTATTTGATGGCTAGAGGTACATTAGGCATTCACACAGTATACAGAAGTAAGTGTCGGCCTGTATAGGCTCCAAAAATTAGCTCACATGGGTTTAACTGACAGCAAAAAACGTAGTGTATTTGATGACTAGAGGTACATTTGGCATTCACACAGTATACAGAAGGCTGGAGGTACACTAGGTATTCACAGTGTACAGAACAGTAAGTGTCGGCCTGTATAGGCCCCAAAAATTAGCCTTTCAATGGACATGAAATGCCTTTTATGCCGCTGTATTTAGCGAAGACAAGGACCAGGAATTGTTGTTGATGGATGGCGATCTGGCAGATATTGTGGCCTGTGATGAGGAATTTCAATGAAACATGGTCTAATGGTCACATGTGTTGAATTTCTCAGAGATCCATGCCTCATTCATTTTTATAAATGTGAGGTAGTCTACACTGTCATGAGCTAGGCGAGTGCGCTTATCGGTCACGATCCCCCCCTGCTGCGCTGAACGTCCTTTCGGACAGGACACTGGACGGGGGGCAAGCCAACAGTTCCATTGCAAATTGTGCAAGCTCTGGCCAGAGGTCAAGCCTGCCCACCCAGTAGTCCAGCGGTTCATCACTCCTCAGAGCGTCCACATCGGCCGTTAACCCGATGTAGTCGGACACCTGTTGGACACCTTTTTTTATGCTCCAACATTTGAGCCACAGAAGCCTGCCTTTTTCCAGAACAACGTGACAACGGCATCATGGAAGGTGGAGTGGAGGACAACTTTGAGGAGACAGGAGAAGGAGAAGAGGCTGGACGGTGTGAGCCTGGAGTGTGGCTTTGTGTGTTCTGATGGTGTTGCTCCCACTGGGATCAGTGATGGGATTTCAGGTGCCTTCTTAAGGCAGTGGTCCCTAGGTGAGTGTTGGGCTTACCGCAATTTATGCGTTGGCTGCAGATGGCAACATTGTTGTCAGCAACGGACACATTAAAAAAAGCCCACACTGTGGAGCCATGTGACGGCGTCCGGGGAGCGCCAGATGTGACTGTACATGGTTGATGGCTCGCTCCTTATATATTTGCAGTCTGCTTTGTACCTGTAATGCTCATGCGTTTTTTGTTAGTGAATGGATTTGCAGCTGCAGAATTATTACACTCAGTAGTCATGTAGAGAATGTGTTGAACAACATATCCAACTCTCAGGACTTCATCACTGTGTACAGCCTGTTATGCAAATATACATACACTCAATATGATGTTCCTGGAGTGATAAAATGTATATGATAGAATAGAGGTGAGAGACAGGCAATAGAATGGTGAGCACTTAGTAGTAGTATTCAGGAGAGTGGTAGGTGATGATAGTATGCAGATAGGTTTTAGCAATCATGTATAGTAACAGGTGGTAGGGGACAGCAGATGAAGTATGCAAGAGAGAGTAACCTAGTGCAATGATAGGTGATGGTAGTCCCAAGAGCTAGCAATCTATGCAGATGATAGAAATAGCTTAGATAGTAATAGTCCCTTTTAGTATGCAGTAGTAGATAGTGAAAGTTAGGTTGAGGAAGGAATCCCCTGCGGCGTACTTATCACTAGATGGGTTAGTAGTAGCAAGGTCGAAGAGTAATGGAGTAATCCAGTAGCGAGATAGAAGCTCCGGCAGCATTGGACAAGACAAGGCAACATGCGGTTTGAATGAGCAATGAGTGAGAGAAAGCCCGCGATTGAAATAGCCGCTCATAGCGGCGCCCGGCTATGACGTCATTGCCCTTAAAGGTGTATGCGTTCCATTTGGATAGCAAGATGGGACGCAATATTAAGAGAGAAATGTGGAAATAAGGGTACCAGAGGTACCAGAACATTACAGTACCCCCCCCCCCTTAAGGCCGGCTCCGGAAGGCCTCTAGAACTGTTTTTTCCGGGTATTTCGAGTGGAAATTGCGAATCAGTCTAGGGGCATGTATATCGGAGGTATCCAGCCAGGTGTCGTCTTGGGGCCCATAGTTCTTCCATCGTACTAGATATTGGAGTCTTCTTCTATGGATACGAGAATCCAGAATCTCCTTTATCTCAAATTCTTCTCCGCCTTCAACTTGTACAGGAGGTGGAGGTGAGATGGTAGGCCTTATTCCTTGGTTAGGAACATGGGGCTTTAGTAGAGACACATGGAAGATGGGATGTATCTTGAGGTCTGTTGGTAATGTGAGTTGTACTGCAGCTTTTCCAATAAGCTTCTTTATTGGGAAAGGTCCCAGGAATAAAGGTCCAAGTTTTTTACTAGGGATCTTTAATCTCAAATTTTTTGTAGAAAGCCAAACAAGATCCCCAATGGCATATTGGGGAGAGGGTTTTCTACAAAGGTCATAGTACCTCTTTTGTTGGCTATGGGCATGTGAGATGGTGGTGTTGAGTAAACCCAGGGAATCCTTTATTTGGGTAAGATAATCAGAGGCCACTGGATTACTTGATGGCAAGATACGTGGTGGAAGAAGTGTGGGATGAAACCCATAGTTTAAGTAGAATGGACTTTGAATGGACTTTGTTTAGTAGTGCTGTGGGTCGCGTTGTTATAGGCGAATTCCGCCAGCGGGAGGAGGTCCACCCAATCGTCCTGTAGATATGAAGTATAGCAACGTAGATATTGCTCAATGCACTGGTTGACTCTTTCTGTCTGTCCGTTGGTCTGAGGGTGGTAAGGAGAAGTAAGTTTTCGCTCTATTCGTAGGATCTGACATAGAGCTTGCCAAAACTTTGAGATAAACTGTGAACCACGGTCAGACAGAAGTGTTTTTGGAATACCATGTAACTTAGACATGTTTCACAAGTAATTCCGCTGTTTGCTTGGATGAAGGTAGTCTTCGGATAGGATTGAAATGTGCCATCTTGGTCAGATGGTCCACTGACACTAAAATGGTGTTGAATCCTTTGGAAGGTGGTAGTTCTACTATAAAGTCTAAGGACACCACTTCCCATGGAACCTGGGGTATTGGTAAACTACAAAGTAGACCCGATGGTTTTGTAGTGTCAATTTTGGACCTTGCACAGATGTCACAAGATGAAACGAACTTTTGTACGGTCGTCTTCATGTCAGGCCACCAAAATTGCCTAGTAAGTAAATTGAATGTTTTAGTCATACCCATATGTCCTGCCATAGGTACATCATGCAACAATTCCAAGATCTTGGTTCGCATAGTAGGGGGTATGTATAGTTTATCGTTGTAATAGAGGAAGCCTTCTGCATCAGCATTTAGTTGTGGTGGAGGTGAATCCAGTCCTATGCTGTGCAAAATCTCTTCCTTCAGGGAACGGACAACACCGACAATACGTTCATAGGGTATTATAGGAACTGAGGGAACCTCGGCGTAGCTATCTTCGGTTAATCGTGAAAGCGCATCCGCTTTTTTATTTTTGTCTGCAGGTGTATAGGTCACTAGAAAATTAAATCTCAAAAAGAATAATGACCATCGTACCTGCCGGTGGGAAAGAGTTCTATTAGTCTGAAGGTATTGAAGGTTTTTGTGATCTGTGTATATAAGGATTGGCAATCGAGTACCCTCAAGTAGGTGTCACCAATTCTCTAATGCCAGTTTTATGGCTAGTAACTCTTTTTCACCCACTGGGTAATTCACCTCGGGGCTGCTTAGTGACTTTGAGAAGAAAGCAACTGGGTGAAGTGGTGAAGTGTTTGTTGGTCGTTGTGAGAGAACTGCTCCTACTGCCATATTTGACGCATCTACCTCCAAAATATATTGAAGGGATGGGTCTGGATGGCGTAGTATGGGAGCAGAAGTAAAGCTTGATTTCAACAAGCAGAAAGCTCCATTTGCTTCTTCTGACCATTTGAATTGTTTTTTTGTACTTGTGAGTTGTGTGAGAGGTCTCACAATAGCAGAGAAGTTCTTGATGAACTTTCTATAGTAGTTAGAGAATCCGAGGAATCTTTGTAATGCTTTGCGAGTTGTTGGCACAGGCCAATCTAGAATACAGGATATTTTGCTCATGTCCATTTTGATTCCATTTTTGGATATAATGTATCCTAGGAATAGTACTTCCTCTTTATGAAATAAACATTTTTGATTTAACATATAATTTATGTGCAAGTAGTCTTGACAACACGAGTCTTACATGTTTTATGTGTTCAGATAAGGAATGAGAATAAATAAGTATATCGTCCAGATATACTACAACACAAACATCAAGCAAGTCTCTGAATATGTCATTTATAAATCGTTGGAAGGCTGCGGGAGCATTACACAACCCAAATGGCATCACGATGTACTCAAACAGTCCGTATCTGGTTCTGAATGCTGTCTTCCATTCATCCCCGTCACGGATTCGAATTAAGTTGTATGCCCCTTTTAGGTCCAATTTCGAAAAGTAGGAAGCTCCGCGCACCTGTTCTATAAGTTCAGGAATAAGAGGTAAAGGATAACGATCCTTTATTGTAATGGTATTTAATTGTCTGAAATCAATAATAGGCCTGAGACTTGAATCTTTATTGCAGACAAAGTAGAGTCCTGCAGCAGTGGAGGAAGTAGAAGGTCTGATGAATCCTTTCGCCAAATTTTCATCCAAGTATTCCTTGAGATGAGAGAGTTCATCCTGTGAAAGAGGATAAACCTGACCGAAAGGCAATTTGCTATTAGGGAGTAGATCGATACAACAATCATAGTCCCTATGGGGAGGCAACACTTGAGCGTTTTTCTCAAGGAAGACTTCCGACAAATCCTGATAACATATTGGTATAATCTCATCCGACACCACAGACAGGATCCTTCCATGTGATGAGAGATTACACGTGGTTTCGCAGTAGTGAGAAGAGAAGGTTAGAGTTCTTGTTTTCCAATCGATGATTGGTTGATGTATGTGTAACCAGGGAAGTCCCAAAATAATGGGAAAATGTGGTGAGGTCAGTACATCAAAAGTGGTGGTCTCCACATGAGACCCGTCAGCAGTGACAAGGAGTGCCTGTGTCTGATTAGTGATGGGACCAGAGGATAACGGAATACCGTTAATTAAACTAACAGACAGATTTAAGTTTTGAAATAATAGGTATTTTATTTAAGGTAACAAAACAAGTATCAATGTAGTTCCCACAAGATCCTGTGTCGACCATAGCCTTGGTGGTGATCCTAGTTTGGTCCCACTGTAATGTCAAATGAATAAAAAGATAAGGATTAGAAAATGAAGTTGTTAGTCCCCCTAGCAAGACATTTGAACACTCACCCTCTTTTTTGCGGACAAGGGGACAGCCGTTTATCAAATGATCCGGGGATGCGCAGTACATGCAGAGATGTTCGGTTTTCCTCCTGGCACGTTCGGAAAAGGTCAAAGGTGGGCGTATCATTCCTACCTCCATAGGAGTAGGGTCAACAGGCGACATCCGAGAAGGACTGGACAATGGCAATCCCATCTTCTCAGCCTTTCTTTCTCGCAGTAGTCTGTCTATATTGATACTGGTCTGTATCAGGCCATCCAAGGTGTCAGGTAAATCCGCTCGGGCGAGCTCGTCTTTAACGGCTTCTGATAGGCCGAGTCTGAACTGCGTTCGCAAGGATGTGTCATTCCACCCTGAATCAAGGGACCATCTTTTGAAATCTGCCACGAAGTCCTCAACAGGTCTCCTTCCGTGTTTTAAAGCCCTCAGTTGGGTATCAGCAGTACTCTGCCTATTGGGGTCTTCATATAAACTAGCGAGTTGCGCTAGGAATAAAGGATAGGAGTTAAGAAGTGGGTCATTTTTCTCAAAGAGAGAGTCTGCCCAGGCCCGGGGATCACCCGTCAGATAGGAAATAGTGGTACAGACTTTGATTTGGTCAGTGGGGTAGGTATGAGGTTTCAACAAGAATAGCAATCGACATGCATTTTTAAATTCACGAAATTTACTCTGATCACCAGTAAACACTAGAGGAGGGTTTATCTTAGGCTCACGGGGCTGAGCAGCAGAGAGCTGCGCAAGACGGCCAACCTGCTGTCTTAAAGCCTGATTTTCGTTTTTTACATCTGTAAGAGCAAGTATCAATGCATCTACTTGTTGTTTTAATTGCATTATATGGCAAAATGTAGCGCTAATCTTAAACTGTCTACACAGAATGTCTTTAAAACTTCAGAGGGGAAACAGCAGTCCTTATGTTCTCCACAAAAATTGATGTGAGAAAAATATATATATATCTTTGGATAGTGAAGATCCTCAGTAGTAAACCACCACCAGACACCGCACACACTGGTCCTTACCAAATGTAGGTGACCCTCATCACAAAGGTCATAATCGCATGATAGTGCCTGAGCCCTGGAAACCCGGGATCCTTCACTGCTCCTTCCTTGAATAGGTCAAAATAGCAGGCAAACTCCACTCCACATGGGGTCCCCAAAAGAAGAAACAGAACACCGCCTCATAGTGTATACTGCTTAATACTTTATTGGCCCCAAAGGATAAAAAGTAACTTACTGGATGGCCGCTATTAGAGAGCGTTGCAAGTTTCTCCTCCTTAGTTATGGATGCTGCTGCATCCCACCATCAAAATGGCCGCCGCGTCCCTTCCACGTGTGGCGTGCGTCGCCGTAAGCTCCACCCAATTGCATTACTTTAATTGCATTACTTGAGTGGGTAATTCTGCTGAATCCATATTTTTTTCTGGCTCGTTCAATCTGTAACGCTCATGCGTTTTTTGTTAGTGAATGGATTTGCAGCTGCAGAATTATTACACTCAGTAGTCATGTAGAGAATGTGTTGAACAACATATCCAACTCTCAGGACTTCATCACTGTGTACAGCCTGTTATGCAAATATACATACACTCAATATGATGTTCCTGGAGTGATAGAATGTATATGATAGAATAGAGGTGAGAGACAGGCAATAGAATGGTGAGCACTTAGTAGTAGTATTCAGGAGAGTGGTAGGTGATGATAGTATGCAGATAGGTTTTAGCAATCATGTATAGTAACAGGTGGTAGGGGACAGCAGATGAAGTATGCAAGAGAGAGTAACCTAGTGCAATGATAGGTGATGGTAGTCCCAAGAGCTAGCAATCTATGCAGATGATAGAAATAGCTTAGATAGTAATAGTCCCTTTAGTATGCAGTAGTAGATAGTGAAAGTTAGGTTGAGGAAGAAATCCCCTGCGGGGTACTTATCACTAGATGGGTTAGTAGAAGCAAGGTCCAAGAGTAATGGAGTAATCCGGTAGCGAGATACTGGATCGGTAGCGAGGTTCCGGTCTTGTTCAGGCAAGGGGAATAGCTTGAAGCTCCGGCAGCATTGGACAAGACAAGGCAACATGCGGTTTGAACGAGCAATGAGTGAGAGAAAGCCGGCGATTGAAATAGCCGCTCATAGCGGCGCCCGGCTATGACGTCATTGCCCTTAAAGGTGTATGCGTTCCATTTGGATAGCAAGATGGGATGCAATATTAAGAGAGAAATGTGGAAATAAGGGTACCAGAGGTACCAGAACATTACAGTACCTCTTGTGCAATGCAAGTTCTGCCTGCCTCTCCTCCCTATCTGCCGGTCCATCAGTCCCCCAGTTCTACAAATAATTGGCCAGTAACTGTTGCCACTGTGTGTAGCACAGTTAACACAGCAAAAGAGGCAAAATTTTTGCAGGACTAAAATACAATTTTAGAAAATTATACTGTTAAATAACACCCCACTGCAATATGTGGTATTGGGGGGCCACTGGTCTATCACACCAGTTGTTCAAAAAATTGGCAGGTGAGTTTGGCACTGTGTGTACCAGACTTAACTTAAAAGAGGCAATATTGTTGCAGAACACAAATACACTTGTAAAATTATACTCAGATAACACCCCGCTTCAATCTGTGTTATTGGGGGGGGGGGGCCACAGGTTTATTACAACAGTTCTACAAATAATTGGCCAGTAACTGTTGTCACTGTGTGTAGCACTGTTTACACAGCAAGTGGCCAAATTTTTGCAGGACTAAAACACACTCTTAGAAATGTATACTGTTAAATAACACCCCACTTCAATATGTGGTATTGGGTGGCCACTGGTCTATCACAGCAGTTCAAAAAAATTGACCAGTGAGTTTGGCACTGTGTAGCAGACTTAACTCAGCAAAAGAGGCAATATTGTTGCAGGGCACAAATTAACATGTAAAAGTATACTCAGATAACACCCCACTTCAATATGTGGTATTGGGGGGGGGGGGGCATTGGTCTATCACACCAGTTATAATACATTATAAGTGCTTTTGTCACTGTGTGTAGTATTGCTGCCGAAACGCTCAGTCACCACCACACCTGTCACAATGCTGCACAGTGCACAATAATACTACTAATCCACTATAATATGCTTTCTACAAAGTATATTATACTGTGGATTCCCCCCCTCCACAGCAATACCAAAAGAATTGCAGCCCTTTAAATGACTTTTGTGGACATTAACAGAGCGATTTGTGTCACTGCTGCCGATCTCTAACTGCCCCTAAAGCACAGACTGGATACCTGACCCTATACTGAAGAGACTGTAATAGACCTATACCGACATTGCAGCCCTATTACTTTTGTGGACAATAACAGAGCGATTTGTGTCACTGCTGACGATCTCTAACTGCCCCTAAAGCACAGACTGGATATCTGACCCTATACTGAAGAGACTGTAATAGACCTATACCGACATTGCAGCCCTTTAAATTACTTTTGTGGACATTAACAGAGCGATTTGTGTCACTGCAGATGATGATCTCTAACTGCCCCTAAAGCACCGACTGGATACCTGTCCCTATACTGAAGGGAGACTGGACTTATACCGAAATACCAGCCCTGAAAAGGACTTTTGTGGACATTAACAGAGCGATTTGTGTCACTGCAGATGATGATCTCTAACTGCCCCTAAAGCACCGACTGGATACCTGTCCCTATACTGAAAAGATACTAGTAGACCTATACCGAAATGCCAGCCCTGAAAAGGACTTTTGTAGATCTTCACAGAGCTATTTGTGTCTAGCAAACTCTCCCTCATGAGCACAGCAGACCTCTCCCTACACTGGCAAAAAACGGAATGTGAAATGGCCGACAGCTCAGATCTATTTATAGGGTAGGGGGCATGTCCATGTGCTGAAATGTTTCAATTGGCTGTCCCGTTTCACCTGACAGCTGTGTCATGGGTCAAAGTTCTCCCCAATGTAAACTAATTGGCGGGTAGCGAACAAGCAAAATTTGCCGCGAACCGACCGCCGGGCGAACCGCAAGGCCATCTCTAGTTATACGTACCTCCACTGTGCAGTGGTATAGAACAGAGTGCCATGTCATTCTAAGATCTCCTGGCTCTAGAATGATTGGCTGTCTTGCCCAAGGTGTGGGAAAAGGTCTACCCATCAAAATCTCAAATGGAGAATAACCTATTGTCCCCTTACATGGTGTCATTCTAATTTCGGCCAAAACAACAGGGAGGAGTTTCTGCCAGCCGGAGAAAGATCCTCCTGTTGCTTTTCTTAGTTTGTCTTTTATAGTCCTATTCATTCTTTCCACTATACCTGAACTCTGTGGGTGATAGGGAATGTGAAACTTCTAATCTATCTTTAGGACTTTAACTAACTCCTGACATATTTTAGATGTAAACGCAGGGCCATTGTCAGAGTTAATTTGGAGTGGACATCCCCATCTGGGAATGATCTCCTGAGTTAGAATGCGCGCCACCGTTTGGGCATCCTCTTTCACTGTTCTAAAGGCTTCTACCCACCTGCTGAACATGTCTACTATGACTAAAAGGAACTCTTGCCTTTTGTGAATGTGTGAATGGCGTTGATGGATATTGGAGATGCTCATGTACGGCCTTATGTGGAATGTTTGGGTTGTTCCTAATGCAAGTAATGCACCTAGCAACATATGCTTTCACTAATTTGGGTAGGCCTGCAATGAAAAAATCCTTAAGCAATACTTCACATGTTCTCTCCCAACTCCTGTGTCCCACCTTATGATACTGAGCGATAAACAATGGGGCGCTGGTTGCTGGGATACATGGCTTCCCCTCTTTTAGAAAAAGGCCATTCTCTACTTTTTCTAAATCATCACCCGCCCAACATTTTAAATCCCACTCTGTAGCATGTGTCTGCAACTCCAATAATGTGTGATCTAGCAGTGAGATTTCTGGTGTGAGCATGGGCATCTGTATTTGTGCCTCTTGTGTAATGGCCGCTGTCTTAGCAGCCATGTCAGCTAGTGCATTTCCTCTAGCTATTTCTGTCTGTTCCCCTGTATGCGCCTTGCAATGTATTACAGCTATTTTCTTGGGGAGCTGAACTGCCTGCAGTAGTGATGTTACAAGTGTAGAATGAGATATACTTTTCCCATCTGCGGCTACAAAATCTCTTCTTAACCGCTTGCCGCCCGCCCGCCGTCATATGACGGCGGAGCGGAGCGACCATTATCCTGGGCCGCCGTCATATGACGGCGGCACTTTAAGCAGGGCAGGCGCGCGATCGCGTGCGCGCTGCCCTGCACTGCCGGTGTCGGGGTGTCCCCGGGACACCCCCCGTCACCGGCAGGGGGGGAAACAGCCAATGGGCGTGGCTGTTTCCCACGTAATCGTGTTCCAATGACACAGCCGATCACAATGAAGGCGCCCACAAGATGACCGCGCATGCGCGATTGGGAGCGCGCAGCGCCGTCATGTCGGTGGCACTGTGTTCCGTAGGAACACAGCTGTCACCGGCAGTAGTAAACGGTTACTGACAGTGACCATTTACTAAGTGATCGGCTGTGAATCCATTCACAGCCGATCACAAAATGTAAACAAAGAGCAGTAACTGACTGTTACTAGCACTTCTCTCCTCATACAGCTTCCAGTGTGAGGGGAGAAGAGCTAGAAATAGTGAGTTACTGCTCTGTGTACCTGTCACAATGTAAAATCACAGAAATAAATGTCCCCACACAGTCCTTAGCCCCCCCAATTGCACCTGTCACCCAACAGTCACCTCATCAGTGCCAAGAAACTGACACCCATAACGTTCACATGTGAGCGCAGCGATCGCGGGCAGAATCACCGCGATTCTGCCCGCGATCCGGAAATCATTGCAAATTGCGGGACGCCTGTGCGTTGCCGTGATTTGCAATAGCACCCCAAACGCTGTGCGATGTTGCCGCCATTTCCACCTGCCGAATTGCGGTAACATCGCGCAAACAACGCATGACGCCCAAAAAAGGTACAAGAGTATCTTTGGGGCGTCATGCGTTGTTTGCGTGATGTTACCGCGATTCGGCATGTGGAAATCGCTGCAACATCGCACAGCGTTTGGGGTGCTATTGCAAATCACAGGCAACGCACAGGCGCCCCGCAATTTGCAATGATTTCTGGATCGCGGGCAGAATCGCAGTGATTCTGCCCGCGATCGCTACGCTCACATGTGAACGTAGCCTAAAGTGCACCGGTCACCAGAGACTGCCATCAGTACCGCCGTGCACCATCGCCCGTCACCTGTCACCCATCAGTGACCATCACCCGTCACCTGTCACCCCATCAATCATCGTCACCTGTCACCCCATCAGTCATCGTCACCTGTCACCCCATCAGTCATCGTCATCTGTCACCCCATCAGTCATCGTCATCTGTCACCCTATAAATCATCGTCACTTGTCACCCCATCAATCATCGTCACATGTCACCCAGTCAGTGATTGTCATCTGTCACCCCATCAATCATCGTCACTTGTCACCTCATCAATCATCGTCACCTGTCACCTCATCAATCATCATCACCTGTCACCCCCATCAGTCATCGTCACCTGTCACCCCATCAGTCATCGTCACCTGTCACCCCATCAGTCATTGTCACCTGTCACCCCATCTGTCATCGTCACCTGTCACCCCATCAGTCATCGTCACCTGTTTGCCATATGCATGCAATCACTTACTGACCGCCTAACGACTATATGCGTCGGCCATTAGAAGCTAAATACTGGGGTTATGGCAGCAGATAGCCCCCATAACCCCGGTATTTTTTGAAACGGCGGGCGGTCGGCTTTCAGATAAGGGTGGTCCCAGTGGCGGATTCGCTGCGGAATTACCCTTACGGTGCAGGGGAAGAGGTGCCCCCCCTCCTGCCGCGTCCCAGACGTTTTCCCAGCTTACCGGACCCGCCAGCAGCGGGGAAAACTATCCGGTCCCGGATCCTCAGAGACAGAAAGTCGAGTGAGGGCAAGATGGCCCTCACTCGACTCTATGGTCTTGGAGGACCGGAGCTACGTCAAAAGACGTTGCCTAGCAACCTGGTTTAAAGGGCCGCTTTTTTTTTTTTTCTTTTTTTTTTTCCTCTTTCAACAATTTTTTTTTTTTTTTTTTCTTTTTTAGTGTAGTTGTGAGGTGTGAGGTCTTTTTGACCCCAAATCTCACAATAAAGAGGACCTGTCATGCCTATTTCTATTACAAGGGATTCCTTGTAATAGGAATAAAAATGATCAAAACATTTTTTTTTTTAAACTGTGTAAAAATAAAAAAATAATAAATAAAATAAATAGGAAAAAAATAAATAAAATTAAAGCGCCCTGTCCCCGTTAGCTCGCGCGCAGAAGCAAACTCATACGCAAGTCCCGCCCACATATGTAAACGGTGTTCAAACCATACATGTGAGGTATCGCCACGATCGTGAGAGCGAGAGCAATAATTTGAGCCCTAGATCTCCTCTGTAACTCTACATAGTTACATAGTTACATAGTTAGTGAGGTTGAAAAAAGACATCAGTCCATCCAGTTCAACCTATGATGTGTGTGTGTGTGTGTTTGCTTTTAACCGTACATTGTATACCCCTGTATGTTGTGGTCTTTAAGGTGCCCATCTAATAGTTTTTTGAAACTATCAATGCTCCCTGCTGATACGACTGCTTGTGGAAGAGAATTCCACATCCTTACCGCCCTTACAGTGAAGAACCCCTTACGCATTTTAAGGTTAAATCGCCTTTCCTCTAGTTTTAGTGAGTGGCCACGTGTCTTGTTGTATTTCCTTACTCTGAATAGTTTGTTCCTTATGCTAGGGTCGCCAGTACAGTATTTGTACATTGATATCATATCCCCCCTCAATCGTCTCTTCTCTAGAGAGAATAGGTTCAGTGCTTGTAGTCTTTCCTCATAGCTGATGTCCTCCATTCCCCTAATTATTTTTGTTGCCCTTCTCTGGACTCTTTCCAATTCCAGCACATCCTTCCTGAGGACCGGTGCCCAGAACTGGACAGCATACTCCAGATGTGGCCGGACCAGAGTCTTGTAGAGCGGGAGAATAATCTCTTTATTTCTGGAGTGAATCCCCTTTTTTATACATCCCAATATTCTGTTGGCTTTGCTTGCAGCTGCTTGGCATTGCATGCCACTGCCAAGCCTGTTGTCTACCAGTACCCCCAAGTCTTTTTCCATCCTAGACTCCCCCAGAGGTTCCCCCCCTAGTGAGTAGCTTGCTTTCTGGTTTCTGGCCCCCAAGTACATTACTTTACATTTATCAACATTAAACCTCATCTGCCATGTAGTTGCCCACCCCGTTATTTTGTTTAGGTCCGCTTGTAAGGTTTCCACATCCTGTATAGAAGATATTGGCATGCTTAGTTTAGTATCGTCCGCAAATACTGAGATTGTACTAGATATCCCCTCCTCTAGATCATTTATGAATAAATTAAACAGGATTGGCCCCAGGACAGAACCCTGGGGGACCCCACTTTCCACCCCCGCCCAATCCGAGTACTCCCCATTAATCACCACCCTCTGGACTCTCCCCTGGAGCCAGTTCTCTATCCAGGTACTCACCTTATGGTCCATACCTACCTTCCTTAGTTTGTACAGTAAGCGTTTGTGGGGAACGGTGTCAAAGGCCTTTGCAAAGTCCAGATACACCACATCCACTGGCTTACCTTTCTCTAGATGGCAGCTCACTTCATCGTAGAAGGTTAATAGATTGGTTTGGCAAGAACGATTTTTCATAAATCCATGCTGATTACTACTAATTATATTGTTTTCATTACTAAAGTCTTGTATGTGGTCCCTTAACATCCCCTCCAAAATCTTGCAGACTACAGATGTTAGGCTGACAGGTCTATAGTTACCCGGGATACACCTCGGCCCCTTTTTAAATATTGGTACTACGTTGGCCTTTTTCCAATCTGCTGGCACCATACCTGTCTGTAAACTATCCTTAAAGATCAAGAATAATGGTCTGGCAATCACCTGGCTGAGCTCTTTAAGAACCCTCGGGTGCAAGCCATCCGGTCCCGGTGATTTATTTATGTTAAGTTTCTCATGTTTAGTTCTAAGTCTGTCTTCTGTTAGCCATGGCGGCACTTCCTGAGGTGTGTTGTTTAGATTGGCCTTACAAGCGGGGTTCGTGTAGCCCCCCGATTCTTTTGTGAAGACTGAAGAGAAGAAATTATTTAACACTTCCGCCTTTTCTTTGTCCTCAGTGGCCATATTTCCTTTGTCATCTTTTATGGGGCCAATGTGTTCTGACCTCGCTTTCTTACTGTTTATATACTTAAAGAACTTCTTGGGGTTCTTTTTACTCTCTTCCGCTATATGTCTCTCGTGTTCTATTTTAGCCGCCCTGATTTCATCTTTACATTTCTTATTACACTCTTTGTAATGTTTAAATGCTGCCAATGACCCATCAGCCTTGTATTTTTTGAAAGCCTTTCCTTTAGCACTAATATGCATTTTTATGTTGGAGTTTAGCCACCCAGGGTTTAATTTTAGTCTTTTAAATTTATTTCCCTTTGGAATGCACTGGTCAATCCCCTTGTTAAGTATGCTCTTGAAGCACTCCCATTTTTCCTCCGTGTTCTTTGTTCCCAGGGTTCTATCCCATTTGATATTTTCTAGCAGCGAGCGCAGTTTGGGGAAATTGGCTCTTTTGAAATTCAGCGTCCTTAAATTACCCCTCTGCTTCCTATTACTATAATTAATACTGAAACTTATTGACCTATGGTCACTGTTTCCTAAGTTCTCCCGTATTTCTATATCCGTGAGCAGGTCTGTATTGTTGGTAATCAGTAGGTTAAGTACCGCATTGTTTCTTGTCGGTGCATTCACCATCTGACCCATGAAATTGTCCTGCAAGATATTTAGGAACTGCCTAGCCTTGGCCGAATGCGCGGTTCCATCTGCCCAGTCTATATCAGGATAATTAAAGTCCCCCATTATAATGACATTTCCCATCCTTGCTGCCAATCCTATCTGTAAAATGAGGTCCGCCTCCCCCTCCTCCCTCAGGTTGGGGGGCCTATAGCATACGCCCAATATTACCTTCCCCACTGTGCCTTCCCTTTGAAGCTCTACCCATAGGGATTCTGCCTCGTCCTTAGCTCCATTATTAATATCATCCCTCATATTTACCTGCACACTGTTCTTAATATACAGACATACCCCTCCTCCTTTTTTACCCTCTCTATCTCTGCGATAAAGGGAATATCCCTGAATGGTCGCCATCCAGTCATGAGAGCTGTCAAACCAAGTCTCTGTTATCCCCACAAAATCTAAGTCCTCCTCAAACATCAGCAGCTCCAGCTCTCCCATCTTGTTGGCCAGGCTTCTGGCATTGGTATACAAACCTCTTAATTTTGAGCGGCTACATATATCCTGATTTGATGTTTTTAGGCTGCTCTCCTGATTTTTCCAACTACCCATCCTGGGTATAGGAGCTCCGTACACCCTACCGCTAGTGCCCCCATTTCTGCCCTCTGAAACTTGCTTTCCACTGGCTAATTCTACATCTGTACCCTCCCCCCCATTCCCTAGTTTAAAAGCCCCTCTAGCTTTTTGGCCATCCTCGCACCCAGTACGGCTGCACCCTCCCCATTTAGGTGCAATCCGTCCCTACCAAAGAGCCGGTGACCGACTGAGAAGTCGGCCCAGTTCTCCAGGAACCCGAAACCCTCCTTACTACACCAGCTCCTCAGCCACTCGTTAACTTCCCTAATCTCCCGCTGCCTCTCTGGTGTGGCTCGAGGTACAAGTAGTATTTCGGAAAATACTACATTGGAGGTCCTAGTCCTCAACTTAGCGCCTAAGTCCCTGAAATCGTTTAGGACTCTCCGTCTTCCTCTGCCTATGTCATTGGTACCCACGTGTACCATGACAGCTGGGTCTTCCCCAGCCCCACCCAATAATCTGTCCACCCGATCCGTGATGTGCCGAACCCGCGCGCCAGGCAAACAACAGACTGTTCGGCACACACGGTCTTTGTCACAGATTACACTGTCTGTCCTTCTAATAATTGAGTCCCCTACCACCAGCACCTGTCTTTCCTTTCCCTTTCTCCCAGCCTCACTGGAGGAGTTCTTCCCCTGGCAGCTAGGGGCGTCACTCTGCTCCAGCAATGCTGGTCCCTGACTGGTTTCCCCAACATCACACAACGGGGCGTATCTATTGGGGTGCTCCAGTCCAGGATCAGCCTCCTTGCCTTTTTGCCCTCTACCGTTCCTAACTGTCACATGTCTACTCTGCTCTGATGCCTGCACCTCCGATACTCCGCCCACCTCTGTGCAGACCCCTGCCTGCACCTGACTGGTACGATCCTGGCTCTCCTCCGGTATGGACATTCGTCTCAGTGTTGCCAGCTGCTTCCCTAGATTCAGGACCTGAGCTTCCAGGGAAGCAACGTGCTTACATTTTGCGCATTTGTATTCGCCCTCGATCACATGTCTGAGGAACGCATATATATTACAAGATGTACACCGAGTCGCATCTCCACACCAGCCGGGCATTGTACCTACTATCTAATCTAATGGGGATTCAGCGATTTAAGACTATCCTATGTGGCTATTTCCTGACTTCCTAACTCTACCTTCTCACCCTCTGGTACTCCGCTTCACTCACTTGACACTCAGTTGCACAACACTCACAATCTCACAGCCCGGTCAGTCGCACAACACTCACAGCCGCACCACCCGGTCAGTCGCACCACACTCCTGTCGCACTCACTCACAGTCTCACAGCCCGGTTCAGTCGCACCACCCTCACAATCGCACAGCCGGTCAGTCGCACCAGACTACCAGCCGCTAGGACACTCACCAGTCGCAAGGACACTCACCAGTCGCAAGGACACTCACCATTCTCAAAGATACTCACCAGTCGCAAAGATACTCACCAGTCGCAAGGAAATTTCACCAGTCGCAGGGACACTCACCAGTCGCAGGGACACTCACCAGTCGCAGGGACACTAACCAGTCGCTAGGACACTCACCAGTCGCAAGGAAACTTCACCAGTCGCAAGGAAACTCACCAGTCGCAGGGACACTCACCAGTCGCAGGGACACACCCAGTCGCAGGGACACTCACCAGTCGCAGGGACACTCACCAGTCGCAAGGACACTTCACCAGTCGCAAGGACACTCACCAGTCGCAAGGACACTTCACCAGTCGCAAGGACACTTCACCAGTCGCAAGGGCACTTCACCAGTCGCAAGGACACTCACCAGTCGCAGTGATACTCACCAGTCGCAGTGATACTCACCAGTCGCAAGGACACTTCACCAGTCGCATGGACACTTCACCAGTCGCAGGGACACTCACCAGTCGCAGGGACACTCACCAGTCGCAAGGAAACTCACCAGTCACAAGGACACTTCACCAGTCGCAAGGACACTTCACCAGTCGCAAGGGCACTTCACCAGTCGCAAGGGCACTCACCAGTCGCAAGGACACCCACCAGTCGCAGTGATACTCACCAGTCGCAAGGACACTCACCAGTCGCAAGGACACCCACCAGTCGCAGTGATACTCACCAGTCGCAAGATGCTCACCAGTCGCTAGATACTCACCAGTCGCAAGGACACTCCCAGTCGCAAGGACACTCCCAGTCGCAAGGATACTCACCAGTTACTCGCTGAGCCTCAGTGATCAACCTCAGTCACCAGTCCTGTATGTGTGTGTGTTCCTTTAAGCCTGACACTTGCTTAGGCTCCTGTCTCCCTCCTCTGTCACTTGCCTATCAGTCTCCCCTCAGCTCCTCTCCCTGCCAATGGCCAGGTCAGGAATTGTGTGTCTCCTCTGCCCCCCCTGTCCTCTCTCTGTCTGCCGCCCGCCCTTGCAGGGGGGGGGGTTACCTCACCGCTCGCTGCCCGCACACCACGCTCTTACCTCTGGGGGGGGGGTCTCGCCGCCGCTCTTCTCAGGAGGGGGGGGTCACGCACCGCTCACCACCGCTCTTCTCAGGGGGGGGGGGTTCGCACCGCTCGGCGCCGCTCTCTTTAGAAGGGGGGGGGTGCTCACACACACACACTCGCTCCTTTGGTCAAACACACACACGCGCTCCTCACACACGTCAGCCTCTGCTCCCCGCCTTGTCAGCCTCTGCTCCCGCGCTGCTCAAGTCCGCAGCACAGCACCACCTGTCGGCCACTCTAAGCTAGTAACCTGCAGAAATTTTTAAAGTGTTGCCTATGGGGATTTTTAAATACCAATGTTTGGCGCCATTCTGTGAGCATGCGCAATTTTGAAGCATGACATGTTGGGTATCTAATTACTCGGCGTAACATTATCTCTCACATTATGGAAAAAAATTGGGCTAAATTTACTGTTTTCTTATTTTTTAGTTCAAAAAGGTGATTTTTTTTCAAAAAAATCGCATTTGGAAGACTGCTGCGCAAATATGGTGTGATAAAAAATATTGCAACGATCTCCATTTTATTCTCTAGGGTCTCTGCTAAAAAAAAATATATAATGTTTGGGGGTTCCAAGTAGTTTTCTAGCAAAAAAAAAATGATTTTAGCTTGTAAACACCAAGTGTCAAAAATAGGCCCAGTCTTAAAGTGGATAAATGGACAACTTTGTGTAAAGCGCTACTTGGATGTTAGGCCTATGTATGTGGCTAGGCTGTGTAAAAGTGTTACACATGTGGTATCGCCATACTCAGGAGGAATAGCAGAATGTATTTTGGGGTGCAATTTTTGCTATGTACATGCTATGTGTTAGAAATATTGCATAAATGGACAGCTTTGTGTAAAAAAAATGTGTTTTCATTTTCTTTCCACATTTTCCAAAAACTTGTGGAAAAAAATGACATATTCAAAAGACTCATTATGCCTCAAAAATTATACGTTGGGGTGTTTGCTTTCCAAAATGGGGTCATTTTATGGGGGTTTCCATTGTCCTGGTGCTCCAGGGCCTTCAAAAGTGCGATAGGTTGTCAGGAAATTATATGTGTAATTTGTGCTCCTAGAATGCCGGCAGCATCCTACTTGGATGTTAGGCCTCTGTATGTGGCCAGGCTGTGAAAAAGTCTCACACATGTGGTATCACCATACTCAGGAAGAGTAGTAGAATGTGTTTTGGGGTGTAGTTGCAAGTATACATGTGCTGTGTGAGAGAAATAACCTGTTAATACGGCAATTTGTAAAAAAAAAAAAAAAAAAAAAAAAAAATCTTCATTTTGCAAAGCATTGTGGGAAAAAATTACAACTTCAAAAAACTCACCATGCCCCTTATTAAATACCTTGGAATGTCTACTTTCCAAAAAGGGGTCATTTGGGGGGTATTTGTACTTTCCTGACTTTTTAGTGTCTCAAGAAATGAGATAGGCCTTCAGTACATCAGGTGTGATCAATTTTCAATGATTCGCACCATAGCTTGTGGACTCTATAACTTTCACAAAGACCAAATAATATACACTTACTTGGGTTATTTTTACCAAAGATAAGTAGCAGTATAAATTTTGGCCAAAATTTGTGAAGAAAAATGACTAATTTGCAAAATTTTATGACAGAAACAAAGAAAAATGCATTTTTTCACGATATTTTCACTCTTTTTTTATTTATAGCACAAAAAATAAAAAACCCAGTATTGATCAAATAGCATCAAAAGAAAGCTCTATTTGTGTGAAAAAAAGGACACAATTTTTGTATGGGTACAGTGTTGCATGACTGAGTAATTCTCAGTCAAAGTGTGAGAGCGCTGAAAGCTGAAAATCGGTCTGGGCAGGAAGGGGGTGAAAGTGCACTGTAGGCAAGTGGTTAACCAGATAAGACCAAAATCATGAATGACACAGAAACCATACTTGGAATCTGTGTAAATGTTTACATCCTTGCCCTCAAATAATTGGAAAGCTCTAGTTAGGGCAATGAGCTCTGCTGCCTGTGCTGACCTATAAGGTATAGAATTTGCTTCAATAATTCTATCTGGGAGCTGTACTACAGCGTATCCTGCATGATATGTGTAGTCATTAGGCCTGGAGCAGGAACCATCTACAAAGACATCCTCTGCTCCCTCAATGGCTGTGGAAGACATATCTGCCCTCGGGGATGTGTCTTGGTGAATTACTGCTATGCAATCATGCTGTGGCACCACTTCATCCTCCTCACCCTTCAAACCCAGTAACCCATTCAAAATGGGGGCGGGCCAGAATTTGGGGATGCATACTTGATGGTTAACTCTGGATTTGAGAGAAGAATGATTTCATATCCACTCAGTCTCTGAGAAGACATGTGCTGGGTATGAACATTCTTTAACAGTATTGTGACATTGTGGGTGGTATGCAATGTGGTGGGCTTGCCCAGGTTAAAAGATGTGGCCATTTCCACTACCATCGCGCAGGCTGCCAGCGCTCTGAGGCAGCCAGGCATACCTTATACCGCAATCGGTACCACCTTTGAAAAAAAAGCTATAGGGCGAAGTTTTCCACCATGCTCCTGGGCGAATACACCCGCCATGGTCTTACAATGGTCCCTTGCAAACACATGAAACATTTTTCCATAATTTGGGAGACCCAGTGCAGGCGCTACAACCATAGCATTTTTCAAATACACATATGCAGTCAACATTTCCTGTGACCATTTCACAATATCTGACATTTCTGGACCTGTGGCTTGTCTCAAAATATTGTCAAAATAGGAGCAGTCTGGTATCCATTGTCTACAATAGCTTGTGATACAGAGAAAGGTGAGCATGTCCTTTCTGGTTTGTGGGCGGGAAAGACCCAAAAGAGCCGAAGCTCTTTTGTGACTGATTCTCCTTTCCCCCTCTGTGAGAACAAAGCCAAGGTATTCAACACTTTCCTGACACCATTGTAGTTTTTTCTTGGACACCTTGTGTCCACACACATGCAAGTACCTTAGTAAACTCACTGAATCGCTCTGACTGCCCTCCCTTGATTAACTACATATGAGGATATTATCCACATACTGTAGCAGGACTCATCCATGGACAGGTGTCCGCCCCCTTAGAGTGGTCTGGAGAACTATGGAATAGACAACAGGACTGTCTATATACCCCTGGGGCAGCCTACACCAGGTCAAAGTCTGACCAGAAAACCAAAAAGCAAAGATGGGCTGAGTCTTCTCATCCACTGGGACACTAAAGAACGCATTGCTTAAATCAATCACTGTAAAGTGAGTGGCATCAGACGGGATGGCTGTCAGTAGAGATGGCACATCAGGCACCACTGGGGCTATTGGTATAACCAGGTTGTTAATGGCCCTGAGGTCCTGAACAAAGCGATAAGTACCATCAGCTTTCTTCACTGGATTGATGGGAGTGTTGTAAGGCGAGACTACTTCTTTAAGTATTCCCTTTTCCAAAAATCTAGTCACTATAGGTCTGATTCCATCCTCCTTTTCCTTGGATAAAGGATACTGTTTATGTTGAATGGGGCCCACTCCTGGTTTTAGGGTGGCCTTGTAAGGAGTACATGGAATCAGTCCTACATCCAGGGAATCCGTGGCCCACACTTCCGGGTCAACATCAATGTCAATTTCCTTCCAAAGGAAACAAGTATTTTCTGGGGTAGGGACACAGATGGATATCTTTTCTGACGTTACAATAAGCCCTACTTCTGGTGTAACTGTCACTGTGATTCCCAACTCCCATCAAGTCCCTCCCCAACAAACTAAGCGGGCACCTAGGTATTCTGAAACTGTGCCAAATGATTGAGTGCTCTCCTGACTACATCTACTCATCTACAATTGGTAAAGGGGGGGTTTTAAATGTCTTGGTGGGGATCCCATTAATTCCCATTGAGGGTTCGGCATCCAATGTCTCTCCATTCCAAAATTCTTGTGATATGGAGCTGCAAGTCGCTCCACAGTCTACAAGAAATGGAAGGTTTGTACCATCTACACAAAGTGAAATCATAGGCAGTTGTTGATAATTGAGAGACACAAGGGGAAATGCCGGGTCCCCACCTTCTGGGCACCATCATTGTTGCGGATGTTGAGGCTGCCAGTTAATGTTAAACTTAACTTTAGGCCTCTGTTGCTGCTGTGGGGCCGGTTGTTGCAAAGCAGGCTGGTCAGCTGCGGGGGAATTACTGACACCACGGTCCTCATAAGGGCAGTCCCTTTTCCAGTGATTTGGATCCCCACAGTTGAGACAACCACTCCTCTGTAGGGGTCTATTATTAAAAGGGGGCCTATTCTGAGAATGCCCTGCTCTACCCCTGAATCCCCCTCTGCCTCTTCCACTTTGATAGCATCCCTGAAAGGGTGTCTGAAAATGTGTAGCAATGGTCTGTTTCTCTCTGGGGAGATCAAAACATCACGCTGCATCCTTTTCAGTTATGGCTTTCTGGAAGCCATCCATATCTTTGTCAGTCCAGTCTGAAACTTGCTGTTTAACAAATAAAATGTGTTGGGACTTTAAATTATTGATAAATGTCTGAATCATTTGGCTGTGCCATTCCTTGGTGACACTTAAACCGGCCTCCTGAGTCCATACATCTTTAAACCTGTCCAAAACTCCAGGACAGTTTCATTTGACTTTTGCTTAGCAGTTGCTGTTGATAATGAGGACTTACTCTTAAAAGCCCTAGTTAACTCTTTCTCAATTTCTTCCCACATGGCTGTCCTACCTTCCTCTTTGTTTAGTGGGTATTCAGTAGCGGTGGTAGTAAGAACTGTTTTCTCTGTGATAGATTTAACATTACCCCAATCCCATTGTGATGTTGTCCCTACTATGCCATCAATAATTAACTTCATGTCTTCTTGTGTAAAATTCCTTCCTAGACATGCCCTCTTTAAATAAGCTAGTGTACCTCCCGGGGTAACTGTGGGCTTTGGGCAGTGTTTAACTATGTCATTTATTTCTGACAACTCTAAAGGTTTGATGACTAATGTGTTCCCAACAGTAAGAATAAGAGCCTGAAAATTAGTTCCTTCCTGCTTATACACTTTTCCTGATTTAAGATGAGAGGGACTAGTTAGTTGTTAACAATATTTGTCCTTTACCTTTTACCACCTGTTGTTCCCCACCAACTGCTCCTTCTTCCTCCTGTTCTGGTTCCCCTGCATCATCAGTGTCTGTGGTTGTGGATGTAACTATACCCCCTGTCTGTGCCTGTGATTGTGGGGCCGTCGGTTGTGGGGCTGTCGGGGCTTGGCTCAGTGCAGGGGCTGGGTCCTGTGGCCGTGTCTGGTAATGATGTGTAATGGCTGTCAGAAATTCTACATGTGCCTTAGAAAATGACACTGGTGTAGGTGGGGGCACTGTGTCCGCAATTACTGTGGCAAGTGAAGGATATAGACTAGCAATGGGGGCATTAGGAGCATACGAGGGTGGATATCCCGGATGACCCAGATGTGATTTGTCTGTATTTGAGCAGAATCTCCGTTTCTCCACGGCATGGAGACCTGGAGCGTCCTTGTCTTTCAAATTACATTTCGGTCTTTTAGTCTCACTGTCTGTTTTATTATACCAATAGGGGGCATAAGTTAGCCAGTTTTCACCACCCTTCTTCATATATTCTTTATCCCATTGTGGATTACCCGGGAAATATGGGAAAGCTTGTCTGTGTTCTAAACATAATGCTTTAATCATATCCATGTGAAATACATCATTATCTCCTTCCCGGGAAAATGGATTACTACTTTTCATAATCTCTGTCCATGTTGCTAAATTATCGACCCACGGGTCTGTATATTTATATCCACCCGATACCCGGGCGACATATGCTTTGCATGTCTCCCCTGGTTCGGGTGGGGGAATGTTTTTAGACTGACTTTTCCCCATTCCCAAGGATATCACAAATATCTCTCCCTGACAGAGAATACGGACAGATTACAAAGCTTTCTCCTCTGTGATATACCTGTCTCCTAATATCTTCTAGGCTCAAACCTTCAATACAATTGACCAAACAATGTACATTAATTCTTAATACTTTAACTTTAGGTAACCCGTTTCTGAAATAAAGGCCTCTGCCTAGCTTACTATAATAACCTCCAGGAACACTACTCACCAAATATTCCTGGCCATTTCTAAAACAGAACAATAAACCAAATTTACAATCCGGACATCTATCAAACATCAGTAATTTTCAGTATCTGCTTATTTACAGAAATAAATCTCTCAGATTTATGCGCTCTAAAGATTTTGGACATACCACAAAATGATTGCTATTCGAATGTACTTGGGTCTTGAGACCTTTTATTGTCAAACCTTCCTGCAAGACCACTGGGACATGCAAATTAAACCTGATTCTCTGGACTCGGGGAATGACTCTTCCGAGAACAACAAACCTTTCCCGAGTTCTGACTGATATCCCCCTGGTTTAGTGGCTATCAGGAAGGTTTTTCTACCTTTGTAAAGAAACAAAACTCCTGTTACACAATGAGGACAATTATTAGGCATTTAACTTATACTTCTATGCGACAGAAAGAAGAAGCAAAAAGAATCTGAGGCTATTAGGTCACAACCGGTCAGGCAGTTTTCACAGTACTGTGTATAATATTTCAATATTTCATAGATCCTATCAGGTCACCCAGAACCTGGGACCCTCCAAGGGCCTCTTTAGTGTTCCCAGAACACTTATCAAGTTTATACAACCAACAGGTATTACTCTAAACTATATGGTCGTTGACCCAGAGGTCACGGCAAGGCAGAGAAAAAATTCAACACTTACCGGACATGGGCGTTGTTGACCATCTCGGTGTGGGACCTCCAAAACTATTGGCATTAAATCACTCCCAGTGAAGTATAGGCTTGAAATGATTTTGCCTGGTTTCTCACGACTGAACCAGCTGTGTACAAACTATACAACTATTGTTTCTCAAGAAAGACAAAGATAAGGGGAAAAGAACACTGAGACCTAACTATGATTTTGTTCTCAGCAAAATACATGAGAAATGCACTTATTATTTCAATGTTCATAAAATGTCGGCTAGAGAATCAAAATGGTTGAACTATTGCTCAGACAAAGTAATAAAGAAGAACTCTTGCAAAATTCTTCTTTCACCCACTATTCAAATTCCTGAATGTGGGTTACCATTGTCCCAAATAGGTAAGTAAAAGGAAAACCCCCTATATTGGTGGGACTATAAGGGCAACCACACATCCGAATGTATAAAAAAATATATGTTTTATTACAATAATTTATAAAAAAGTTCACAATGCATGTTTGGATAAGTATTTGTTAAGACAAAATTGTTGGACAATACAACACGTCTAAACAAAACAATAAAAAAGGGTCATAGCTTGCAATAGATGCTCATTGAAGTATGTGGAACATCAGTGGAAATGTTCTTCCTGTGGTTTCCTACACCATATTAACTAGAGAATACATTATTTAAATCTTATAACTTTTCTATTAAATATCTGTATATTTCAATCTCTAAATACATGAAAAGAAATAATAGGTTGCATACCAGTTCCAAAGTTCCAAATGATGAAAAAGCCGTGTAGAATCAAATCAATGACTGACATAGGAAGGGGAAGGTTGTGCAAGTGGAGCTGCAAAGATGTAAGTAGCAATGCCCCAATTACGACATGGTGGGGACGTCGAGCCGTCAAATCCCAACATGGTCTCACGAGAATTCTCACTAACGTGGGCCAAAGAATCGTACCCCTCTCTCAAGGATGGGCCTGCAAAGGGTCTGCAAAGGATGCAATGAAAAGTAAAATAAAGGGTCACAGGGATGCATTTGGAACATACTCTAAAGCAAAAAGAGGAAAAGATGTCCAAATATAGCAAAAAAGTATTTTTATATAGATACCTGTTTATAGGGTATAATGGTGTGTTGCCTTATGAGTTTAGGTGGAATCTCCCTTACCGTGTTGTGATGATGAGGAGTTATGTATAAATCTCCATCAGTAATTTTAATATTAATGTAAATATAAATATATGTACGAGATATTGAGTTTTGATTTTACATTTAGTTGAGATATGATTGTCAATTATATGAAGTTGTGTGACTTTCAGTCTGCAGTCAGTCCTAGGAACCTGATTAACAAGTCCATTTAAAATGCATGCCTGAGCTACCAGGGGGCAACTGTTATTTACATTTAAACACATACTGATAGTATCACCCTGTAATGTAATTTACGGAGAGCCAGACTTTCTGGGGCCAATGAATCTAGGATGAATAGACTGTCATGCCCGCCCTGATTTCAATCCTCCATATCAAAGAACTCTCATTAAGATATGCAATGAGGATGTGCCATCTGTTGAGGGGTGGGCCATAGGCCTCAAGGATAAATCTTGCAAATCTTAATTAGCAATTTCAGAGCTACTCCACAGTTATGAATAAATCCCCCCCCCCCCCAACAGAGAGGAGTGGTTAGAAAGAGGCTTAATTATGGGAGGGGGAAGTGGTCCAATCCTGGAGGAGATACGCCCAGAGGGAGGAATAGGGCGGGATAGCTGACCCAATGAGAATAGCCCTATACAAGGCTATGGGATATGGGTCTATATTAGCACAGGTGGAAATAGAGGGACTTCCTGTTTGGCATGGGAGAGCAGGAGGAAGCACTAAGGGTAATTATGAAGGAGTAAGGTTTACATTGTTTGTTCTCTTTGTGTCGGTCGTAGTGTGTGTTTGTATATGAGTATATACTCTATACATTGTATTTGTTCAGTTAAACAAGGAATATTTTACATTTTGTAGTATGTACAATAGTTAGATTGTTGTAAATTAATTAGGCTTTTCAAACTATATACCAATAAATAATTGTTGTGTTAAAGCTTTCATTCAAAGTCAAAGAACTCTCATTTTTAACCCAAATATTGTCTGAGATAATTAACTCTCATATCTTTCGGGTAACATAATTGGCAACCATGAAGCATTGACCAGTCTGAGAATATTTAATACAGCAATACCGAGATTTGTGTAAGGTTACTGGGATTAAACGGAGTCAGTTTACCGGTAGTCTGAAGGCCACAGCAATTTAATCTAGGAAAAACAATGAAAAATTGTTTTAGTGGGTATTAGAAGAACTCTAAAAAAAAAAAAAATAAGAGGCAGGATACACCACAGAGTTTTTTTTAAAAATCCCGTAATTATTGTTCTATATATCAGATGAACTTTTACATACCGGTCAACGTAATTGGGAAGATATATCTGTTAGCGGGAAAATTTTGTTTTTATTTTTTGTTTTGTTCTGTGAAAGCTGACCAAGCATCATTTCTTGCGGTGGCTTCATGGATGAAGTTGTTATTTGAAAACCACTGAAAGGGTGTCGTTTTTATTGTTGAGTTTGAAAAATCACACAATTTCTAGTTTTATTTATTTATTTTTTTTGTTTTAAAGACACAAAGGACTAGCTTGATTCAGGGTTCCTCTTGTGTTCTTTTGTTGAAGAAGGTTCAACAAATCTGTGTTCTTGGTTTTAATCGTTTTTTTCTTCAATTTTTTAATATTTTGTTTTTTTTGTTATTTGTCTTTTTACTATTTTGTTTTTGTTTTTAAAGACGCAAAGGAATTACTTGATTCTTGTTCTCTCTTGTGTTCTTTGTTGACAAGTTTCAACAAGTCTTAGCTGGTTTTAATTTTTATTATTTTTTTTATTATTTATTTATTTTTTTTGGTAATCTTTTTATTATTATTATTATTTTTTTTTTGTGTTTTAATAACAAAAAAACTTGATAAGCTGGTCTTCTCTTGTGTTTGGTTGTGTTGATGAAAAAGTTCAACAAGTTTTGGTAGGCTTTGTTCATCATTGTGGCCAGATTGAAAACTATCTTGCAGAATCTTAATATAGTAAGGCTGATCTGGGTTAAATCACATTAAAATACCAAACTACGGAAGGTTGGTTATTGAACCTCATACCAGGAAAAGTTTTATTTTAATTAGAAAAGTGTAAAAGAGGTTGCATACTGAATTGGGGGTAGTTGTTTTGATCTAACCCTGCTTTGTTTATCCTTACTATTGGTGCACATCCTATGATTCCTGGTGTGCTTACTGTACACAAGGTATCCCAGCACTATTTTTTCTTTTGTCTTCATGATCTATTGTGTTCCGGGTGGAGACTCAGACTAGGGAGGCTAGAGACTATTGTGATAATTATCTGTATGTCTCCAAGAATCTCAAAGTTACATTTTAAGTTTTCAAACTTGTTTTTTTCTCTGTTTGGGTTTCTATTTATTTTTTTTGTTTTTCTCTCTTTCTTCTTCTTTCTCCTACTTGCCTTTACTCTACGTGACTGTATAGTACAGGGGAACGGTGAACTTTATTTTTAGCCTACCAATTGTGCATACTTTCTGTTGGTGATGGCGGCCATGTCCAGTTTAGAAAGTTTTGTAGCAACTTATACTCTTAAACATAAGAGCAATGAATTTGCCTGTGATGCTAAAATTAAAGAATCTCCTTGGGCCTATGTCCAGGAGTTATTTGAAGAACAAGTAAACACCACCAAAAAGAATAAAAAGCTCAGAAGTCTAGCCATAGCAGGCATGTATGCTGCTTGCATGGCTATGAATGCTAAATTACAACAATTGGAAAAATCAGCTGATAACAACCATATTAAAAATTCAGCGAAGGAAAAAGAGAACACAGCTTTACACAACCAGGTACAAACATTAACTACCCTTAATCAAACGATTAAAGCCCCCCAGGAGGAAAATGTTAACAATTACAAATTGGCTCAAAAAGAAGTAGTACAATATAAAGACATATTAACAAAAGTTGAGACTGAACGGGACTACATAATTAGTGCATACGAAGTGGTCCAAGATCAGTTGAATGAAACTAAGAAAGGAAAAAGTATAGACCACACGCAATGCCAGCAAAGAGAGTCACAGCTGTTACAAACAATTTCAATACTTAAAGGACAGGCTGCGGTAGCTAACCGGCTTGGACATGGTAAAGCTACTGCACCTACCTGTGCCTATGAAATTGGGGACAGTGAGGACTATGAGGAGTATTGGTGAGGAATTTATAGATACAAATTCTCCTTTTCCCGTGGCAATGGGAGAAATTGCAGAGCCACAGGAAAATCGAGAAGACACCAGGGGCACCGATTCTTCAAAGTTTGTGGAACAAAGATCCACAAATGAGGATCAAGACAAGTTCCCCATCATAAGTAGGACCCAGGTCTTCTCCTCCCCTGAAGGAAATTTAACATTTTTGGGATTTGATAGTGAAGGGAAGGAGGTAAGTTCTAATGCATATCCTACACAACCTGTAAAAACCCTCATGAGTGTGGCTGATTTCATTGGTAAAATTAAATCTAATGAACACATTACTTCACATGCAACCAATGTACAACAAAGGTGTGAGCTTTTAGGGGTAAAAAGTCAGAGTGACCAGCTAGCACATAGTCAGACAGAGGCGGAGAATAAATGTAAATGGTTGTCTGCACCCTCATGTCAGGAACGGCTGGTACAATTTCCCCATACCAGGGATTGCAATGCAACTGGTTTGGGTATTCCTAGAGGCAACAGGAAATTATCCCCATCTGAAACTTGTGCTAGGCTGAGCAAGTGGAAGGGGGGGAGCTCTAATGAAAGTGCCCCATTATCTGGTACACTGCCAGAAAAAGTTGCTAATCCAGTTGTAGGCATTGAATATTCATAGTTTATAACTACACCAGTGGTTAAGAGACCATTTAAAACATTACAAAAGGTAAAATGCTACACATGCGGATTATTTGCCCACATTGCAAAATTTTGTTTGTCTCTTGGTGAAAAGGTAGTGACACCCAATCAATATAAGACCCAGAGGCGGGAAGTTGAAGTGTATTCACCACGCTGGGGAACCTGGCCTAGAAGTACTAAATATGAAAAGATCAGATCAGGCATTCCTTCCTCAACTATGCACGCTGAGAATGAATTTTTGCAGTATGAAATTCAACAGCTAAAAGTGGAAAGAGATGATTTTGTCAGAGAATTCCACACTTTTAAAAAAACGTTTATCGAATCCTTGAATTTGAAAGATAAGGAAGGAGGAATTTGCACAGTGGAAAGATCCCAAATAGGAATGGGGAAACAGACAATATAACGTCTATTTCGGTGGTCTAGAATGTTATATGGTTTGATTTCAGTATGTTGTATGGAAAATGGCTAGATCACTAACTTTTATCTATAAGTTTATATTTTACAGGTTCAGTGAACTCATAAAAAAATACCTACATAGAAAGCAGGTGTGTGTATATAGATGTGTATATATCTATACCTAAAAACACACACCTAACAAAAGGTAATGTATCTAGGCTAGGTACTCGGGGTTCATTGCTTTATTCTTTTTTATGTTTCTCTTCCTTTCAGAAAGGTTAAAATTTGGCAAAACAACAGACTAGCTGTGTCGGTTTTCTTTTATGCCATAGTTAAATTACATTTAAGTTTTTTTTTCCATGTTTATTTCCTAATTTATGTTTTTTTTCTCTACTCCCTATCCATAACGTATGGCATTCAATCTCAATGAATGGGTGTGTCTGTGTGATGTAATGGATATGTATGCCATGCAGACCAATATGAATCATGCAGACCAATTTGAAGAAGTCTTGGCCACAATGCTGCAACTCATTTTCTGTATTTTGGCAATCTTCTTATAGCCTAGGCCATCTTTATGTAGAGCAACAATTTGTTTTTTCAGATTCTCAGAGAGTTCTTTGCCATGAGGTACCATGTTGAATTTTCGGTGACCAGTATGGGAGAGTGAGTGCGATAACATCAAATTTAACACATCTGCTCCTCATTCACACCTGAGATCTTGTAACACTAATGAGTCACATGACACCAGATGAGTCACATCCTCCTGATGAGAAGCCCTCCAGGAATGGTCGGTAACTGAGTGAATCATTTAAACCTGGAGGGGAGGTGGCATTGAGATCCACTATCCAACACACTTCTCTCTGTAACAATATCTTATTCCAATCACCCCCCATAGTATTTGGGTGTACTCTATCTAGAATAAGAAATTTTGATCTGGGGGCAGATACCTAGATAAAGATCTCTGACATGCCTGCCCAGCGGTATATTGGGTTAGAGGTTCTCATGCTGGCTAGGTGTCTGTATGCTCTTTTGTGAAATTCTAGTTTAGGTTTGCCAACGTAGAATCAGCCGCAGGGAAACGACAGCAAGTATACCACTCTGGCTGTCCTACAGTTGGCAAAGTGGCGAGGTCTATAAAACCTGCTATTGGGTAGTCTTACATTGGTATCTGTGCACATAAATTGACAATAGGAGCAACCTCCACACCGAAAAGTGCCTGGTCATTTACAGGGATCCCTTCTGAATTCACCTACAAATTCACTTTGAACCAGATGGTCCTTAAGGCATTTTGTTTTGCGTTAAGTAATGGAGGGATTCGTCGGTATGTAGGGACTTAATGTTGAATCAATTCTTAATACATGCCAGTGTTTTTGAATAATGTTTTTTATTTGTGAGTGTTGTCGAGTATATGTAGTAATGATACGTAGGGTATTAGTATTGGCATTATTTTGATATTTTTTTTTATATTCTTTACATTTATCTTCTTCCTATGTATATATTTTTATATTTTTTATTTCATATTTCTTTATTTTTTATGTTTTACTGACAGTTACTTTTATCGACATGTATTGATGTTTATATTGATGTTTATATATAAACTTTTTTATGTATTCGAATACCGAATGTATATTATTCTTCCGGAAATATGTATATGCATGACCAGGAACCATTTTACACTGATATTTATATATACCGCCTCGCTAAGAGTTTTTTTCGGACTGAGTCATCTCTGCTTTATATATAGCTTTTTTCATTCTAGCAGGCGCCATGTTTCCGTAGTCCGTTCGGACCGCACAACAAATCAGGAAGCTCTATCAGGGTTGCCTGGTTACCGCATACATATTTAAGGGAAGCTTGCCGGACGTGACTTGACGCTGCTGATGACGTACGAGCTACGAAACGCGTACAGCGTGTCAAGTAATTTCCGGTAAACCTATATGGGAACGAGGCTTGGATCGCAAGCGCTCGGACAATACAGTCACGCTCGTTTTTTTTCCTGTTCAATGTGAGTACCTTTTCATTTTTTTGCTCAATAAAGCATATTGCGGAATTACACTATGTCCACCATTTATTTTCTGGTTTAAATATCGGGAGTGGAGCTGAGTGGATCCCTCGGAACATACCTAGGCAGGAAGGCACACAGGGGACCATCCTAGGGTACATCCACACCAGGACCAGCCTGATCCTCGGCACACGCCCTCCACCCAGGGATAGGAGGATACCGCTAGGTTGCCAGACCCATAAATACACCCGCTCTATACCCCTGTGTGGGGTGGGTGTCTCTGGTAAGTGTGCAATTTTATCAAAGGAATCCCAGCACCTTACCACCCACCACGGGGTCACCTTTTCACCTGAGTGTCAGTTTGTTCCGAGTGCTGTCACCTTTATTGCCTTTGAAGTCACCGCACATGATATAGACTTTTCTACTGGATCTTTCCTTATTGGACATTGCAAGCTGTATTTTTTAAAATAATAACTTTTTTCTATTTTTGCTCTGTTGGCACTTTTTTATTTCCCCATATCAACACGTGGTATGAGTGGAACAGCTCACTTTATATAGCACCATATTTTTTAGCACATTAATATTGCATGTTAAATATTATTTATTGCTCATACAATTATTGCACCAGTCACTTTCCAATCTTTCTGCAGGCACTTTTATACCTTGCACTTGCACTTAATTGAAGTTTTTATGGAATATATTATTGTTTGAATATTACACATTATTGTTTTTAGCTTAAGGCACTTTGCATCACAGCTTATTACATTTTTATTATATCTAATTATATAGGCAGCGCCATCACCCCTATTCCTTTTATATCTAGTGCATAGTCTTCGGACTATCATCCAGGGAGGCTGCAGCCTATTTTTAGATATATCTATATATATATATATATTTTATATTTTATACATTTACTACATATTTTTTATTTATTTATTTATACACATTTTTTTCACTTAATTATTCACTTATCTATCCATTTAGTCCATAGCGCGGAAGTTCTTATTTTTCTTATTGGCATTATTTTGTTGGGGGTTATCCCCTTTTCTAAACAGAAGGTCATGGCGTGTCTTTTGGATAGCCCGTCAATATGCTTTTTTCAGACAGGTAAGGGTATAGCCTCTTTTGAGCAGTCTATCTCTGAGTTTATTGGCTTCCATTTCGAAAATGTTGTCATCAGAGCAATTCCTCCGAATCCAGAGGTAATGGCTGTAGGGAATGGATTTGATCAATGGTTGGGGGTGAGAACTGGTGGCATGTAAAATGGTGTTCCCAACTGTGGGTTTACGGTACAGGGTACTGGTGAGTTTGCCATCCAAGTCCTTATGGATGGTAATATCTAAAAAGTTTATTGATTTAAAGTCATATGACACAGTGAAATTTAAGTTGAAACTATTTTTGTTCATTCTCAAAATACATCTCTGTAATAGCTCAATAAATCCAGTCCATTTTAAGAAAATATTGTCAATATAACGATACCAGGCTAGGATATGGTCAGTGAGAGAAGAGAATTCCTCATCAGCTAGAAATGACGGCTCTCAGTCCCCCAGGTACAGATTGGCGTAGGATGGGGCACAAGCAGTCCCCATCACCACGCCCTGCACCTGGAGATAGTGGGAGTCGCCAAACGAAAACTCATTTGGGTTAGAATGTGATCCAGGGCCAACCGAGTGAATTAATTTAGACTGATCCTATCAGGGTTTGATTGAGATAAAATACGTCTAATAACTGAGACGCCCTGTTGGTGTGGAATAGAGCTGTAGAGCGTCTCTGCGTCTATTATCACCAACAGGGTGTCTGGGGACCGACAATTCTTCTATAGTTTGTAACAGATGTATTGTGTCTTTCATATGAAATGGAAAGTTGGAAACAAATGGTCATAATTGGTCATTGACAAATTTACCCAGGTTTTCTGAGATGCTTCCTCTAAGGGATATGATTGGTCTACCTGGAGGGTTTTTTCTATTGTTGTGTATCTTTGGAAGACTGTAAAAAGTGGGTATTTTGGGTTAACTTGTACGCATAAATTCCCAACTTTGTTTATCACATTATTCAAATATGCATTTTCTATCAGAAGGTAGAACTCTTGGTTAAATTTGTCAATGCTAGATCTGGAAATGGGTCAGTATCAATCTGTATTTTGAAGGATTTTCAGGCACATATTTTTGTATTGACTATTGTAAAGTATACAATATTGACTCCCTTGTCGGAGGGCCAATTGTAATTGGTTGACAATAGTTTCAAGAGCCTGTTTTTTGTCATTGGATTGATTATGAATAGGTGATGACAATCTAAGTTTTTTTTTTTTATATATCTCTTGAGTAGTCATTGTAAGAAAGGCACCCAGATTTGGGTTAAAATTTGGGGAGGGAAATTTATCAGACTTTTTTTTAAATTTTATATTGCTCGTTTGTTTGTCAAAAGGGGTATCAACATGTGCATTCTAAGTCAATTTTGTCTACTAAATAAGTATCTTCCAACAGTGTAATAAGTGCATCAAGAGCCTTATTCTCTAGTGTTGTAGTTTGAATTTGAGATTTATTTGTGTCATGTTGTTTGGTATGAAGACTTTTTAGTAATAATTTTCTTGCGAATAGTTGCACATCTTTAACTACTTCGAATTTTTCTGTGTCGGGGGGAAAAAACTTAAACCTTTGGTTAAGTGTTAATTGGGTTTGTGATAATGGGTATTCGGCGAGATTAATGATGTCTAGCTACTTGCCGACTGCGCACAGTATATTTACTGCGGCAGTCAGCCCCGGCCAGGCAGAGTGACGTAGGTCTACGTCGCTCGCCTGTCACCGGGTTTTGAGCCAATAGCGGGCGAGCGCGCGCCCGCTGAGGCACGCGCCCGCCTTGGCTCGTTCACAGAGGAGTGCGGGCGTGTGACCGGTGGACCCGATGTCCGCCGGTCACACTACGATCGTCGGTACAGCGGGAGAAAGGCGGGTGGCTTATGTAAACAAGCTGCCTGTCATTCTCCCCTGTGTAAAAATGGAGATCAGACGGTTCTACTATGTAGAACCATTGATCTCTGTTTTTACAATAGTAGACCTGTCCCACTACAGTTAGAAACACGCCCCTAGGACACACTTAACCCCTCCCTGTCCAATACAGTTAACCCCTTCCCTGCCAGTGTCATTTTTGCAGTAACAGTGCATATGTATAGCACTGATTACTGCAGTAATGTCACTGGTACCCCCAAAAGTGTCAAAAATGTCAGTCAAGGGTCCCATCTGTCCGCCGCAATGTCGCAGTACCGCAAAAAAAATCGCAGATCGCCGCCATTACTCGTTAAAAAAAGAAACACCAAAAATGACAAAAATCTTTCCCTTTGTTAGTAAACGCGATAACTTTTGCGCAAACCAATCAAAATACGCTTTTTGTGATTTTTTTTTACCAAACATACAGTGGGTACGGAAAGTATTCAGACCCCCTTAAATTTTTCACTCTTTGTTATATTGCAGCCATTTGCTAAAATCATTTAGGTTCATTCTTCTTCCTCATGAATGTACACATAGCACCCCATACTGACAGAAAAACACAGAATTGTTGACATTGTTGCAGATTTATTAAAAAAGAAAAACTGAAATATCACATGGTCCTAAGTATTCAGACCCTTTGCTGTGACACTCATATATTTAACTCAGGTGCTTTCCATTTCTTCTGATCATCCTTGAGATGGTTCTACACTTTCATTTGAGTCCAGCTGTGTTTGATTATACTGATTGGACTTGATTAGGAAAGCCACACACCTGTCTATATAAGACCTGCCAGATCACAATGCATGTCAGAGCAAATGAGAATCATGAGGTCAAAGGAACTGCCTGAAGAGCTCAGAGACAGAATTGTGGCAAGGCACAGATCTGGCCAAGGTTACAAAAAGATTTATGCTGCACTTAAGGTTCCTAAGAGCACAGTGGCCTCCATAATCCTCAAATGGAAGACGTTTGGGAGGACCAGAACCCTTCCTAGAGCTGGCCGTCCGGCCAAACTGAGCTATCGGGGGAGAAGAGCCTTGGTGAGAGAGGTAAAGAAGAACCCAAAGATCACTGTGGCTGAGCTCCAGAGATGCAGTCAGGAGATGGGAGAAAGTTGTAGAAAGTCAACCATCACTGCAGCCCTCCACCAGTCAGGGCTTTATGGCAGAGTGGCCCGACGGAAGCCTCTCCTCAGTGTAAGACACATGAAAGCCCGCATGGAGTTTGCTAAAAAAACACCTGAAGGACTCCAAGATGGTGAGAAATAAGATTCTCTGGTCTGATGAGACCAAACTTTTTAGAACTTTTTGGCCTTAATTCTAAGCGGTATGTGTGGAGAAAACCAGGCACTGCTCATCACCTGTCCAATACAGTCCCAACAGTGAAGCATGGTGGTGGCAGCATCATGCTGTGGGGGTGTTTTTCAGCTGCAGGGACAGGACGACTGGTTGCAATCGAGGGAAAGATGAATGCGGCCAAGTACAGGGATATCCTGGACAAAAATCTTCTCCAGAGTGCTCTGGACCTCAGACTGGGCCGAAGGTTTACCTTCCAACAAGACAATGACCCTAAGCACACAGCTAAAATAACGAAGGAGTGGCTTCACAACAACTCCGTGACTGTTCTTGAATGACCCAGCCAGAGCCCTGACTTAAACCCAATTGAGCATCTCTGGAGAGACCTAAAAATGGCTGTCCACCAATGTTTACCATCCAACCTGACAGAACTGGAGAGGATCTGCAAGGAGGAATGGCAGAGGATCCCCAAATCCAGGTGTGAAAGACTTGTTGCATCTTTCCCAAAAAGACTCCTGGCTGTATTAGATCAAAAGGGGGCTTCTACTAAATACTGAGCAAAGGGTCTGAATACTTAGGTCCATGTAAAATTTCAGTTTTTCTTTTTTAATAAATCTGCAACAATGTCAAAAATTCTGTGTTTTTCTGTCAGTATGGGGTGCTATGTGTACATTCATGAGGAAGAAGAATGAACTTAAATGATTTTAGCAAATGGCTGCAATATAACAAAGAGTGAAAAATTCAAGGGGGTCTGAATACTTTCCGTACCCACTGTATGTAGCATAAAACAAATTGGCCGAAAATGTTAAAAATTTTTGATTTTTACATTTTTTGGGGGGGAATTTCATATAAAAAAAGTGAAAAATATTGTTATTCTTGCAAAATTTACGCTCTTTTTTTGTTTATAGCGCATGATCAAAAAATCGCACAGGTGATCAAATACCACCAAAAGAAAGCTCTGTTTGTGGGAAAAAAAGGACGTGAAGTTTGTTTAGGTACAGCATCGCACGACCGCGCAATTGTCCGTTAAAGTCACTCAGTAAAAAATCCCAAAAAACCCCCTGGTCAGGAAGGGGGTAAAATCTTCCGGGGCTTAAGTGGCTAGTGAATCCTCAGAGACATCTACTTGGGATTGTGTGTGTGCTATATGGGTGCTGTTAGGGAAAGTTCCAAAAAACCTTCTCTATGTTTCCTGGAAGGCTTGTTGGGTAATGGTGCTGTGGCATTGCTGGTGTTGGAAAGTGTGTTAGTAGAATGCCCAGATGGGCCACCACGTATGTTACCTGTGACCTGTGAAGTAGGCAGCCCCACAGAGGAAGAGGAGGGAAGTTGTGGGTAAAGATGTGAATCCGTGATATGTTTCTTGTGATTTTTGACATCACTTCCAGGTGACATTTTTTTAGTTTTTTAAATGTAAATAAAGGAGCAAAGGATGATGGGTGACATTATTGGCTAAATTTAGTCATGGCCATATTTGATCAATAATGTCACTCAAGGTTCCCCAGACCATTTGTTTAAAACCATGTAGACAGGGATCTGTCATAGCGGCCATAATTTTAGGATGCTGAACAATAGATCCCCTGGTTTGTTGACAAACACAAGCAAGCTGGGATGTGTCATTTAACTACAGTTGCACCAACAAATATCCACTATTTGTTAAAAATGTTGCTTTTTAAGAATTATATTGCACTGCTTTGCAATGTCCCATGCAGGTTTAAGGCATCCCCAAAGCATGTAATTTGAAAGGTTGCTGTATTTTTAATGTTGCCCTTAAGTTTCATTAAAAGTCCCTCTTCTCACTGAACTGCATTTTTTCCATTGGTTTATGTCCCCCATGGCAATGCCCAAGTACTCATGGTCTTTTTTTAACAAAAGTTTGCAAATTGGCAAAAGTCCAGAAAAAAAAAGGTTTGCCTTCCATAGACTTAAAAAGGGGTTGACATGTTTGGGTTCAATGGATTTTTTCCTGAGTTCATCAAACTCAACCAAGCTTTGCCCAGTTCACTCATCCATATTCTTGTATTGCTCAGTATTACATGAATCGTTTCTGTGACAGATTATTCGGTTGTAAAAAGTCATATCATCCATTCTAAGTGAAACATAAGGCATAACCACTATTTCTCAGGATACACCTTGAGCCAGATATCTAGGAAGGGAATGCTTTGCTGAATCTAAATTGTCTGGAACTGGTTGCTGTTTTTAATTCCCTCTCAATAGTATGTCTTCTGGTGAGATGTGTCCATGAAGGGGTCTCATTTTTCGAGGTCATATAGCTAGTGGTAGTCACATTCAACTGCACTTGTTCTCTAATGTTAAAGTCATTTTGCTACACCTCCAGGCATCTTTCTTAGTTCTAAAGAGTACAAGCAACATACCCCAACATTTATAGCCACAGGAGTAACTCAGGATTATATAATTAGAACAGTGTGATTTTTTTTTTATACTTGTCACTACACCCTTTCTTCTTGGACAATCATCATCTACCTTGACATGGTAATTCAATTTCATGGTGATAAAAGTGGGTTACACCCTGCAGCTTTGTAAAGCTTTCCATGGCCCCATTGTCAAGAATTCAGCTCCGTCTACCTTCTTCATGTAATGTGAGGGTATCTCACTCTGACTGAAATATTTTACAGTATGGAAAATGCTGGAAATGTGTTGACCCCTACCGTAGCAAGAAGAATAAGACTACTTGGTCACAGAGCTCTGATAGGAATATCCTGTTTTTGCAGTCCCCAAAAAAATATAAGAAGCCAGTTGTTGGTTTGATTTCACTCATAGCTGCAAAAATCACATCTAAAAAGACCAACCCTTTAAATACATGCTACCACTGCAGTTAAATGAACAGTGGAAAATGATCTGTTTTTGCAACTTCATGACAAAATCTCTTAACTCCATAGCAAACATTGGGAGGTTTAGACACTTGGAGCTCACTCACACTGTGAACTGCATGTGAATCCCACAGTGTGATTCAGATGCAGTTCTGTACAGTGTGATTTTAGCCCTATTCATTTTGAATAGGCTGAAACCGCACCGCACCAAAAGTAGTGCATGCACTACTTTTTGAAGCACACGGCAACAGCATCACATGATACTTTTGTATGGAATGTGGTGCGGGAAGTCGCATGGGGACACGGCTTTCCCACACTGCATATTAGTTTGAACGGGCCCTTAAAGTAATTAATAAAGAATGTTTGTACTTGTAATGAAATTATATTCAATTGAATATTAATCTGGACACAGTGAGTCACTGCAGAAACATATTAATTTGTTGAATTAGTAAATTGCCACAGCCCCAAGTCTTCTTTCCTCAGTATGAATGTTTTAACTATGTGTAAGGGCCACTTTACACCTGCAGGTTCCCTTGTATTGGATCACTGGCTTAGAAGCCCCCTGATGACACCGTACACAGGTGTGACACTTTATTCACTTTATGTAGACGTCATTGGTTTAAATTGACAACAACTGTTCATTTCTGATACTGTGACTGTATTACCTTGAGAAAGGAACGCTTTGAACATTCTCATGGATCTGTCGACCTGATGCTTTTTTAATAAAACAGTGAAACAATCAATTTGGTGTGCTGGTGACTTTTTACACTATACCAGATTCTTCAAAAGCACCATAAGGTTTAGACTTGTGGATAAATTGCTGCGCTGTGAAAAAGTGATACATGTTTGGATTGCATTTCAGAGTCATTTGAAAGGAGGCAATATGATGCCACCTTACTGTCTGTTTTAACCCCATAAATGTTGCATCACTGTGCTGCAAACATGTACCCATTCGCCTGACTGGGTCGCATTCAGCGGCGATATTGCCTACCAGATGTGCTCATTTTTGCAGCGGGCACGAAGCAAAGCATTGTGGCCGTAGCATGTGAATATACCTGTTCGCTGCCTTTTCAGCTTAAGAATAAAAAAGCACAGAGGAGGGGGGAGTGGTCCGGCGTGATGTGAGCTGCGCGCATGGCTCACCTGTGCTCTGACATCCTGATGAGCTGACCAGCGTGTTCCGAGAACGAGGCGGAGGAGGCGGCAGGCAAGCAGAGGAGGGAATGGAGGAGTGGTGGCTTGGATGCTGGTGTCGGCAGAGAGGATCATTCTCGGCCATGTTGACGGTGGTGGTGGTGGCTGGGATGGCCCTGGGAGACACTGCTGCTTACTAGGAAGACCAATTGATGTGTAGAGGAGGAGGTGATATTGTGCTGGGGTAAATAAGCGCAGTCCCCAGTACTTTTTTAGTCCTTATTGACTATCTCCTGTTAGCCTCTGCTAGTGTGCTCTAGTTCTCCTTAACTCCCACTGGCACCCCTTGGCTCTCCTTTTTTTTTTTTTTGCTATCTTAACTGTTCCCCTGTTGATATGGAAAAGGGTCTTCATGAGTCGCTATAAAATGAGGCTTGAGGACTATGTTTAAAATGGTTATTAACCCTTTATCAACATGACTCTGGCTGGCAGAAAGCCTCTCTGGCCAGCGGATTACTGGATTATCTGAGCTCCGCGATTGGTATCTGAAATCATATAGACAAGTAAAATTGACATTTCCTTTTCTCATTTTTCACCATTGCTTAAGTCTGGCCTTAAACAGTTTGGAGTGAGGTGATGTACCTAGCACTAAGAGTGCTCTCTGGCATAATATTTGAAATATAAAGCTAGAGGCAAAGACTATGAAAAAAGGAGATACATCAGGGCTGCAAGAGGCTGCTAGCACACAACCCCAATGGACAGTAAAGGGGAAAAAAAAGGAAGCAGCAGCTAAACTAGAACGGTTTGCAAATAATCCGTCCTACTCTGAAAATATTGTGAAAGGGTTGCAACCCAGGATATCGCTGTCATCTTCCACAATCCCTAAGGGGTTAGGCCCAAGTGATCAGCCCTCTAAAACTATTTCAGCACCCCCTCCCCCAATCACAAGGGGATAACCTGACCGCTTTGGATCAGAGACTTCAGGGGTAAAGGAACCTTCTTTAAGCGATGTATTAACAACAGTAAAAAGGATGTAAATCTGCCCTATCAGAGATGATGGATCAGTTAAGGGGTAAAAAGAGGAAATGTCATTTTTTAGACATGATTTACAAAAGATACGGGAACGTACTACGGAGTTGGAAAACAGAGTCAGTGGAGCAAAGAATGAAATAAAAGCAATGAAACAATAAATTTAGCTATTAAAGGGAATAGTTAGAAAGCAAAATGATATACTAGAAGATCTGTAGAATAGACTAAGGAGGAACAATGTTTGTATAATTGGACTGCTGGAAAAGAGTGAAGGGAATAACATGAGAAATGTCTTTGAAAAATGGCTGCTGGAGGTGTTTGGGAAAGAAGAACTATCCTCCTTTTTTGCCATAGAAAGGGTTCATAGAGTACCGATGAGAACCCCCACTTTGAAAGGAATTCCAAGACCAGTGATTATGAAATTGCTTCTTTTTAAGGACAGAGAAATTATACTAAGAAAAGCAAGAGAAATGAAAGGAAATAGGCTTAATGGGGTTAAAATCTAGTTCTTCCCAGATTTCTCTGCTGAGGTACAGAGAAGAAGAGGAGATTCATAGACATCAAGAGGCCGTTTCGGCAGTTAAATTTACAATATGCTTTGTTATACCTGGAGCGACTGAGAGTCGTTGCACAGGGAGTGGTTCAGTTTTTTTTTTTTTACACACCTGCCACCACAGCCACAGCTTGGTTATAAAGAAGAGAGCAGTCCATATTAATCCAGAGGCAAGAAGAATTAGGTTTAAGATGAGGACACAAAGGTTGTTTTTTTTTTTTTCATTTTTGTTGGAGCATAGTATTGGAGTTAAGTTATGATTTAGGAGTGAAATTGTTTGGAGAGTGACAAGGTGTTTTTTTTTACACTGGCACAAAGTATTTTTTTATAAGAAAGAATCCTGGCACTTACACGAGTGGAGTATGGAACCACAATCAATACCCCCCCCCCCCCCATTTGGATAGAAATGGCAGATGCACTTATTTTGGATAGAAAGGAAAGTGGGTATAAATTACATATGTTGAAGTTCTATTGTGAGTATGAAATTTGTTTAAGAACGGTAATCATATGGGAGGATATATAAGTTACAGATATAAAAACTTTTCTTTTCCTTTTTTATATATTATTTTCCACATAGAGGGGTATGGATTTGTCTTCATCCCTAAATTCTTGTGACAAGCTAGGACCCTCTCTTGTTTGGGACTATAACGGCAAATTGTAAAATGCAATTGAATTTTGTTGATACAATTGAAGTACTATATTCTTAAAAAATCTTACAAATTTTATTTTACAAAAATACAATAAAATCTTTCCAATTTACAAAATTACAAGAAATGTTGCATTACATCAAACAATTCTTGTTTGGGACAAAATTGCAGCCAGTGGTACGTTTTTCCAATGCATTTTGAGAATATATAGTGTGTATTTCGTCATCAGGGATCACAATACCACTCTGAAAGGTACAACAAGCAATGAGCTACCATTTCTCAAAATATCATAATATCAAAATGCATTAATTTCTAATGAAACAACATAAGACAAAAAAAGAAAAGAATATATATGTATGTGTGTATACATGGAGCCCCATTGCACCTCATCCCAGACACACCTGCAGCCCCAGAATTTAGCAGGCCCTCCATCCACAGCGAAAAGATCAATGCAAGAGCCTTAGCGGAAAAATCCTCCTCTCATTGGGTTATTGTCTATATAAAAGAAATAGGTGTATACATCTGTATGTGTATCTTTAAGAGGAAATAAAGACCTCTCAATCCAATAAATATACATGTATATAAGTAATTAATCCATACCTCTCTTATTAAATGAAAATGGTGAGGATCTTTAACCACTTTTGGATCTTCTTTGTGACAGACAGGAGGAGATCACAGGATTCAGCATAGCTGAACCTGCGATCTCTGTCTGTGTCACAGAACCCCCACACACATCAGTAAGCATGAGGCTGACATTTAACCCCTTGATCATCAACAGTGTTAACCCCTTTCCTGCCAGTGTCATTATTACAGTAACAGTGCATATTTTTAGCAGTGATTACTGTAGTAATGTTACTGGTCCCCCCCAAAAGTGTCAAAAATGTCAGTTAGGGGTCCGATCTGTCCGCCGCAATGTCGTAGTCCCGCAAAAAAAAATCGCAGATCGCCGCTATTACTAGTAAAAAAAACAATAAAAATGACAAACCTTTCCCATAGTTATTAAACAAGATAACTTTTGCGCAAATCAATCAAAATACGCTTATTGCTAATTTTTTTACCAAAAATATGTAGCCGAAAACATATTGGCCTAAAATGTTAAAAAAAATTTGATTTATACATTTTTTTTTTGGGAATGTTATATATCAGAATGTGAAAAATATTGTTTTTTTTTTCAAAATTGTCACTCTTTTTTTCAAAAATTAAAAATTGCACAGGTGATCAAATACCACCAAAAGAAAGCTCTATTTGTGGGGAAAAAAAGGACTTGAATTTAATTTGGGTACGTGAGATGGAAGAAAAACATGTAGAGGACCCATCATCAGATAATCTGGCTAAATGGACAGAGGTACAGCAACTATATCAAACACTGTCAGTAAAAAAAGGCCGCAAACAGAAGGTTTTTTTTTTAAACAGGCCCATTATGAAGAAGAAAAAAATACTGGACACATGCTGGCCCTTCTGGCAAGGTTTCAGAATCTGAGTATGTCGACTAAAATGTCCGTAGAGACACAAACTGGAAGGGTGACCATGTGTCCAGAAGAAATAGTGAAAATTTTAAAGGAATGCTATCTAGACCTATAGGTCTAAGGTAACAAAAATAGAGAAATTAAAGACTTCATACAGGGTCTTCCTATTCCGCAGCTCTCGGAGGTAGATAGGGCATTATTAGAAATGCCTATTACAATTGAACAGCTGCGAGAGGTTGTAAAGGAATAAGCTTATTATAAAGCGCCAGGGCCGGATGGATTGCCAAATGAGATATATAGGGAATACAGAGAAGTAATGTTGCCAGAGCTGTTGCAGGTGTTAAAAGAAGTGATAGAGAAAGAAGAATTACCAGGGTCAATGACAGAGGTTACAATTATAGTAATACCAAACGAAGGGAAAAACCTAACTCAACCCGCATCATATAGGCTAATCTCTTTACTCTGTACAGATGTTAAATTATTGGCGAAAGTCTTAGAGACCAGATTAGGTAAAATAATTCATATCATAATTCACCCTGATCAACGTGGATTTATTCCAGGTAGATCAACATCATTAAATAATAGGAGATCATTTTTAAATCTGCAAATATACTGAGAAATCTAAAGCCTTTAATAAATATATTTAAAATAGTCTGGGACATGGAGCTGCCTCCCCCTATCAGTAGTGGGTTGCTGAAGTTTAATTAAAATTATATGATTGCCCCAACTGCTATACATTTTGTATAATTCTCCAATATGGATACCTGGAGTGTAGTTTAAGAAACTGGAAGGTCTCTTTAGAAAACTGATCTGGAGGAAGAGGCAGGCTAGAGTTCGCCTGCGAATATTAGAGTTGCTGAAGGATGGGGGAGGTTTGGCTGTCCCCATCCTTGGAGCTATTTCCTGGCTGCCCAGCTGCAGCATATGGGGGGCTGGGAAGTGGGCAACTATACTACCTGGTATTGTTCATGAGTATTACTGGCCTATTCCCCACATTCATAGATTATAGAGGCATTAGAGCAAATTCCTGGGGAAGAGTGGGTCAGTGTTTATTAGTTAAGCTATTGGGGAAGGTATGGAATATAACAAGATCAATATTTGGGTTCTTGGGAATTATATGTATTTGCAGCTGTGACATGCTCTGGCAACACAATTTAAAGAAGGAGGATTAGAATGGAGTAAATTCCCTTGTTGGAAAATGTAGTAGAGGCTACATCTTTAAAGCGGAGTTCCGGGCACAGAATCCATTTTTCAATAAACATACCCCCGGGACAGTCAGGGCTAGCACATTCCACAATGGCTAGCCTCTGATCTGTCCCGGTTCACACTTACCTACAAGAAGAAATACTTACTTATAAAATTTCTTCCACAGCGTTTCCATCTCTCTTGTGGGCAGCTGAAGCCGGCGCGATCCTCTTCCGCATCTTCTTCCGCGTCCTCTTCTCCCAGAATGCGCCTGCACTGGCCCCTCTCGTCACTTCCGGTGCGGCGCCGCATTCCTCCACAGCTTCTGGACATGCCCAGAAGCTGTTTAGCAGGGAATGCGGCGTCGCCCCGGAAGTGACGAGCGGGGCCGGTGCCGTCGCATTGATTCCTGGGAGCGATGACGTTCAGCTCCCAGGAATCATTGCAAGCCCGGAAGTGACGGCGGAGCCACGGCGCAGAGGGAGGAAGTGAAGAATAGGTGAGTATCTTCGATCTACAATTACAAGGTGATTACAAAAAAAACCAAAACCTAACTATCCAATTCTGTTTCAGGTGAAGGTGAACAAGCGGACGGGCACAAAAAAAAAGATCGATTTTGTGCCCGGAACTCCGCTTTAAAGGGGCTGATTTTAGAATTATACAGGAAAATACAGGTAAAGGTATTAGATAAGGATTTTCGACTGTCTAGCAGAATAAAATGGGAGGAGAATGTGGGGCAATTAACAGATACACAATGGGAAGATACAGTAAGAATAAAGAAGCACTGTGCCCCCAACCCGAAGTCTAAAAGAGCCATTCATGATGCATTGCCTTTTTACGTTAATTTGGCATAGGTAAGGATATATAGGCAAATATTTGGTTGCTATGGGCAACATTGCTTTTGTACTTTGGAAATAAATTACAGATGGTCTTGCATATGAAAGAGTGTTCAAAGAAACACTTTTTTGGCCTGTGGCAACCAACCAGAATCCATCAGCTTGTAGCACCAGTTTAAACACTATAAGAAATTAGAACTACCATCTACAGACAATTCTTTTTATATTTTGTTGCACAAGACCCAATGTTCTTCTGGAAGTTTCTGGACATTCTCAGCAATAGCAAACAGTTTTAGTAAACACAGTTTCTATTTGCAGCATTACCAAGTGGACTGACTTGCATACTAAACATTCTTTCATTATTTGATTCTAAGCAAGTGCACTATTATATAACACAAAGCTAAATAGCCAAATGCTTGCATCCTTCAGTTCCCGCTAGAGACTTCTCATCAAAATCCTGCTGTTGTGCTTCACATCTTTAATGATTTCTTGTATTTTATATAGCTTGTTCTTCTGGTTTGTTTCCCAGGCTCTCCCCATATGTTCCCATCTGCTTTAACCTGCTTTGCTTAACATGCTACCAGCTATTTCTACTGGTTCCTGTTGTCATGCTAATAAAAAAAAAAAAAAACATATCAATTACTTGTATTTTGTCTTGTGTTTTGTGACTTGTTGAAAGTTTGATTTATTAAAAAATATGTGATCATATACTGTTATTTCCACTTAGTATAGTACCATGCATTTTCTTGGATAACTTACTACATCTGTTTTCTGTAACAGGTTATTTAAAGCTGATCATCAGACATCACCCCCACCCCCTCTAACTAATTACTGGCAAAAAAATCTAAAAACATATTTTACAGACCCAAATCGGCAGTCACTTGTTGCTCCTGTCCTAAGTCTTCTCTTTGTTTGCAGGAAACGGGGTTTTCTTTTGGTGTCCATGTGGTTGCCTTTGTGATGTGGTCAATTCCATTTGGCTGTATAGTGTCAGGATCCTCTTAGGATCCAGAAGAGAGTCTGAAGGCATTGACGTCAGAGCAAGGGGCCAAAGGCACATCTGCAGCACTGGTATACTGTTCCCCTGCACCCAGCAATAATGCCAGGGAGAGCCCCCGACAGCAGACTAAAGTGAGTAAAAAAAAGCTTAACAAAGTAAAAATAAAAAAAACCCTGTGCTGAATGAAGAGGGGGTGGTAGGGGTGATAATCTTTGGTTTGAGATAGACTTTAACAGGAATGTATAATGAGCAATTATGGCCATTTTCAAGACTAATAGTCAAACAATTGTCACAAAAGGCCCAGGGAACTGGGCACTGCCATAGAGAATATTTATTAAAGGGAAAAAAATGTGAAATACCATACAGTAGGGAGAGGGTGTTTTTGAGGACAACATAAAAAACACCAAACCATTAAATTACCTGCTTGGAAGATGCCTTTAGGCTGAACCGCTTTCACAGACAGCATCATCGACACCATAATCTGACATTAAACATGTGTAATTTACTTTTTAACTTTTGCATTTAGCTTAGCTTCAATACAACAGCAGCATGCCAAACTGATTATCTTCAACTTGAAAAAAAAAACATTTTGGTATATTTGGCTGCAACACTTAATTTTTAATCAAGCGGTAATAGATCTGAAGTGATTGGTGGAAGAAGTATACACAAACATTCATATATAAACAATGTAATAGTTATAGGAAAGTTTTCTTAAAAAAAACAAAAAAAAGCTAAAAAGCTAATTTATGTACAAATTGTCTAGTAGCAAATCAATTTATTAGTATAGATCATGAGCTTCTTTTTTTTCGCAGAACCACTCACTCACCACTGCATTTTAGGATTTCTTTGGGACCTGAAAACTTTTATCAATGATTCCTTGGTGGTATATAGGTTAAGAAAGGCTGGTCCAGATAAGGCTGCGCATTCTGAATTTAAAGTCATGGTGTATTCTTTATAGTTGAAACAGGATTAATTTGACACAGTCACTTTCAACAACTGTCTTTCCATTAAACAAATTGGTATATGAGAAGGCTGGTTCAGAGGTTGCCCACCACTGTCACCATGATCAAAAGTGATAATTGGGTTGAGGGGGGAGGGCAAAATTCTCAGGTATCTTCTTACAGCAGGCTTTCCTGAATAAAGTATATATCTGGACACAAATTTGTCAAGCAGGATATCTCTGCGCTTGTTGGAGGAGTCAGTTCATTAACTGCTAAACTACAAACTGCTGCTACTTCACCAAATAATGATATATATTGGAAAACATAAATAAAAAGAATAGTAGCGCAAAAAGTCACTGGATGTGACTTTAGAAATGTAAAACAATAAAATCATACATAAAAAGGGTGTTGCTAAAAACACTCTCATAAGGGTATAAAAGTCCTTTAAAAGTCCATAGACCGTCCAGGAATGAGTGATGTTACTACTGGATCACCTTTTTTGACCACCACCAAGTGTCACACCAAGGGGTCAGCAGAAATGGCAACTCACCAGATAAAGTGGCTCAGGTGTTCTCACACAAGAGCAAAATGAGCATCCAAGATACAGATGATGGGTGTAGACAAACGACCTGGATATGTCACCGCTGCACACACTTAATCAGACCTCCTTTCCACAAATTCCACTCAGCATAGTGATCACATGCAAGGCAAAATAACCCCAATAGTGAAGTATTGTAAAACTCAGCTTTATTGAAAGATAGATTGCACTTACATTTGTAGGAAAAATCAGGCTTCTATGTAGTAACAAAGCGGCCAGGAAAGGATCCACACTCGTGTAATCGCCCGGGTTGACTCCACGCCAGCCCCGATACTTCCGGGTGGGTCCTCTTCCGTGCCACGTGATGTCGGATGCGTCGTCTGGTCACGCCCCGACGCGTTTTGTACCTCCGCTGGAACGCATCACGACCAATCGGCACAGCGGTGGGACGGCCGGAAGATAACCAGCGCTCACAACGGCGGAAGTAAACAAACACATCCCACTTCCGTGTATCCTCTGCATAGGGACAATCATCATGACACCGCTGAGAAATTAAACAGCGCCAGAAATGTCCAACCTAATATACAGAGGACACAAAGATGCTCATATATAAATCAAGCTTCATAGTGACAATTAGCACAATTGAAGCATTAATTTAAGGGTCTCCCCTGTGCCGATCTTAAGTCTGCAGAGCATTGCCAGCCGCATAACACACATAACACAATATCAGCAATTGAGCACATAGCAAATAACATTAGAACATTCCTATTAGACCTGTGCTAGAATGGACAGGACCCCCTATTAAGGGTACTAATAGGGGAAATAAAACCAAGAGGGGCCTGTCAAGAGGGAATTTTCAGGGAACTGGGATCCCCACCCATAACCAATACCAGGTCCTTGCCAATAGATCCAATGGAGGGACAGAGGACACTGGCCCGAAGACCCCCTCAAACCCACCCAGGCAGCCTTTTTTGGGGCGGGGCAGGGGCATGGGGAGGGGTCGGAGTCGACCATACAAATATCCACAACCCGACAGGCAACTGTACCGAGAAAATCCGCGCCCTGAAGAGGAGTACGGGCCGGAAGAAGGATACAGTTCCAAAAAAAGGAGAGACTGGTAAACGAGGGAATATTTCATATAAGCAGTGAAAGTTTAACCAAAAGTGAACTCCATATTCTGGACCAAGGGCTTAAATGTGCCCCCGAAAGACCTGTCAATAAGTTCAATACTTATATCGACATACATAAATATATAAGAAAAGTGAATCTAAAGAAACACTTTTTAAACAATCCCATTACATCCATCAGCAATAGGAGTAGTGGAGGGATGATCAATAGTGGATTGCGCAATAAATCTACCTTTAATCCACCGGTGAGTAACAACCACTATGTGGAAGTATTTAAGAGTTTAGTTTTGCGTGATCTACAATCTTTGGAACCTGGGTATGAGGTCAGCAAGAAGTACAAGCATATACATGAAGGCCTTGATTCATTGGAATCTCGTAAAGAGATTATCATCCGCCCTGCCGACAAGGGGGGTGGAGTGGTAGTCATGGATAAATGTTTTTACCATGACCAAATTAAAACCATGTTGAGTGACACCTCCACTTATACAAGATTATCTCGAGATCCCACGAATGATTTTGTGGCAGATTTAAAACGTCTGGTAGAATCAGGCTTTAGGGATGGTGTTCTAACTAAAAAAGAAAGCAATTATCTAATACCTAGTGCTTGCCACATCCCTATCCTGTATACGCTTCCCAAAGTCCACAAGGACGCAACCAACCCACCTCCACGCCCAATTGTCAATGGGATTGGTTCGGTGAGTGCACGTTTGGGCCAATATTTGGACCAGTTCCTACAAAAGAGTGTGGTCAAGACAAAGGCCTTTTTGAAGGACACTGCTGATGTTCTCCTCGTGCTGGATGGTGTTGTGCTGGGGGAGGACTCGTCGGTCTTTCTTGTTACGGCCGACGTGTCGTCCCTGTACACCATCATCCAGCACGTGGATGCCCTATTATCCCTTAATTGGGCACTCAGTCAAAGGGACGATCTGCCTAGGGAACAGAAAGTGTTCATTGGCAGGGCTCTAGGTTTCTGTCTGAGCCATAACTATTTTTGGCATCAGAGCGACTTCTTCAGCCAAAAAACAGGTGTTGCTATGGGCGCCAAGTTCGCTCCGAGCTTGGCAAACTTGTTCATGTCGGAGTGGGAGGACAAGTTTGTCTTCAATCAAGATCGGCAGGAGCTATTACTGTATAGGCGCTTCATAGATGATATTGTCTTCATCTGGCAGGGATCAGAGGAAGGCCTGATTGGCTTTATGGAACACCTAAATTACAATCGGAACAATATCAAGTTAGATTTCCATTATAGTCTGAACGAAATTAACTTTTTAGATGTTATAATCAAGAGAGAGGGTGAGAGACTCACTACTAAAGTTTTTTTCAAGACCACGGACAGGAACAGTTATTTGGCGATCCAGAGCGGACACCATCCGAACTGGCTCAGGAATATTCCGAGAGGCCAATTTGTCCGTGTCAGGCGTAACTGTACCTCTGTCACTGACTATATGGAACAAGCAGAGGTCTTGAAGGACAGGTTCATTGCCAAGGGATATGATGAATCTTGTCTGGATAGGGAGATTATCAAAATCAAGAATGCTCCCAGACCTCTAAGGCCTTCAGTGAAACCTGTAAATGTTAATGATGATCCCAAACAATGGAGCTTTCTGTCAGATTTCTCCAATGACTATAAAAAGCTAGAGGAGATCTTTAGACAGCATTGGCCCATCTTACAAATGGATAGAACTTTAGGTCCAGTTCTTCCTGCTAAACCTTCATTTATTTATCGACGATCCCCGAATTTTGGTGATCAGATCGTCAAAAAGGTATTAGACCCCACGAATGTCTCTTTTTTCCCAGATATGAAGGGTTTCTTCACCTGTGGCAGATGTAGGGCGCGCTCTTTTACACCGACCAACTTCAACCAACTTCAGGAGAAGAGAATCCTTCACAGTTCCGGCAATTGACAAAACGTTCAAGATAAAAAGTTTGATCACATGTGATACTACACATGTGGTCTATGGATTGATGTGCCCCTGCAAGCGGGTGTACATAGGCCACACTAAGCGGGCCTTAAAGGTGAGAATAGGTGAGCACATCACCAACATCTTGAAAGGTTTGCGAGAACACAATGTGTCCGCACATTTCCGAAAGTTTCATCAGAGGGACCCAAGGAGTCTTCACTTTTGGGGGATTGAGCGTGTTACCCCGTCGTGGCGGGGTGCGAATTGGGTGAGGGAATTGTCCAAGCGTGAGACTAAATGGATTTTCCTCACCCAGGCCCTCGCCCCGATGGGGTTAAACATAGAATTGGATCTGAATTGCTACATTAGTGATTCGTGAGACTTTTCGCCTAGATCCTTTTCTTTTATTCTTTTTACTATTTTTTGGGTCACCCTCCATGTGTGTGAGCCCCAGTTTACTATTGGGTTGTGAATTATCATCATTATTACCAATGTTTGGTGTTAGTGATTTTTCATTTAGCTCTACTACAATTTTATATGGGTGTGACTTTGTAGTAATATATTTTTTTATATATATTTTTTATATATGGGTGTTATCTTTGTATATGTGGGGTTTATATGATATGGGTCATTCCATATAAACATATACTGATTCGTTTTTATGCATGTTCTAATGTTATTTGCTATGTGCTCAATTGCTGATATTGTGTTATGTGTGTTATGCGGCTGGCAATGCTCTGCAGACTTAAGATCGGCACAGGGGAGACCCTTAAATGAATGCTTCAATTGTGCTAATTGTCACTATGAAGCTTGATTTATATATGAGCATCTTTGTGTCCTCTGTATATTAGGTTGGACATTTCTGGCGCTGTTTAATTTCTCAGCGGTGTCATGATGATTGTCCCTATGCAGAGGATACACGGAAGTGGGATGTGTTTGTTTACTTCCGCCGTTGTGAGCGCTGGTTATCTTCCGGCTGTCCCACCGCTGTGCCGATTGGTCGCGGTGCGTTCCAGCGGAGGTATTTAGATGGTGGATGGCGACGTCTGGTCACGCCCCCAGTTGAAGTCGGAAATGACGAAACGCGTCCGGGCGTGACCAGACGACGCATCTGACATCACGTGGCACGGAAGAGGACCCACCCGGAAGTATCGGGGCTGGCGTGGAGTCAACCCGGGCGATTACACGAGTGTGGATCCTTTCCTGGCCGCTTTGTTACTACATAGAAGCCTGATTTTTCCTACAAATGTAAGTGCAATCTATCTTTCAATAAAGCTGAGTTTTACAATACTTCACTATTGGGGTTATTTTGCCTTGCATGTGATCACTATGCTGAGTGGAATTTGTGGAAAGGAGGTCTGATTAAGTGTGTGCAGCGGTGACATATCCAGGTCGTTTGTCTACACCGATCATCTGTATCTTGGATATCTGCTCATTTTGCTCTTGTGTGAGAACACCTGAGCCACACCTGAGCCACTTTATCTGGTGAGTTGTCATTTCTGCTGACCCCTTGGTGTGACACTTGGTGGTGGTCAAAAAAGGTGATCCAGTAGTAACATCACTCATTCCTGGACGGTCTATGGACTTTTAAAGGACTTTTATACCCTTATGAGAGTGTTTTTAGCAACACCCTTTTTATGTATGATTTTATTGTTTTACATTTCTAAAGTCACATCCAGTGACTTTTTGCGCTACTATTCTTTTTATTTAGGCTTTCCTGAATGTAACAGGAAATGGCCAGTATGTCTAGGACTCTATCAGAGCAGCCCTAGTCCATGTAGCAACCTCTGGCAGTTAGATCTTTTCAAGCACGGTCCCCCCCAAATTGCACAGCAAGGTCTTTACTCATAATCACCTTGGAGCTGTTTCTGCTGAGTTCCAGATTGCATTGTCCTATTTCAGTAGCTCTGTCCTAGTAGTAGTAGCCCCCCAGGAGACTGGAACTCTTCCTGAAAAGGAATGACCTTGACCCAGAGCTTCCCAACCATTTATCACCTTCCAGGGATTGGCTGAGGCATGATAAATATTTATTCTTGCTATCTGCATCCCCTGCCCTATATTCTGGAAGCTTCTTCCTAAGACAGGTGGTAGAAATCAAACACCCAGCTTAGAAAGCCCTGAACAGACAAAAACAATCAATCACTGCACGACTCACTACAGTGAAGCCAAAAACTAAATTTACCTAGCAGAGCTGCGTGATTTTAATGGGAAATGTAGGCCACTTTGCAAAGTGTCGAGGAACTAGAATTACTTCACTGGTAAAAAAACAGTATAGGAAAGTCTAAAATGCTTCTTATATATATAAATTTTTCACCTAGAAAAGTGTATGCAAAGTGAATGTTTTCTTAGCTTGGTAATTACAGTGAAGTTGTGTTCATTCTAAATGAGCAATCATGTGCAAAAGAATAGAAAAAAGTATGATTTTACCATGCACAAGATTGAATGATTGATGTGAACACAGTTTCCCAATTAGAGTAGCAAATACAACATTCACTTTGTAAATCAACCTCAACAATTTTTGATGTTTTGAAGCAAATTCAAAGCTGCGTATAGAACCAGACAGATGACGTATAGCATACATACAGTATATAACAATTGCAAATACCATATTTAAATTCATGCTTAGTTGTTTGCCTACACTGGAATAAATTCAAACTACCATAGCATTTTTATTATTTGGTGGTACCAAGCTAAATCCTAAAGGATATACAATAATTCTTATGATGGCAACATGTCAGAGAACAAACCTACTGTTTTTACACTTTTGCTATTTTATAAAGAAAAATAGCTTTTGTAGAGGATTGCTATAGCGGGTAAACAAACTAAGAGTCTTTTGATGTGAAAACAATTGATCTGTGTCTAGATTAAAGAAGTATTGGATTGTTACAAAACCTCAAAGAAAATCTAAATAAAGATTTGATTTTATCAGAAATAAACAAACGGGATGTGAAAGGATTTTGACCACTGCATCTTTCAGTTGCCAATGATCTATTCACTAGATTTAGGGAATTGAAGTATTAAAGTACACAATAAAGTGTTACTATACCCACATAGTAAAATCGCCTGTGGTAAAATCCTGGTGTTAAGGTGTTTAGAGTAAAGTGTTAATATTATGGTGTTGAATTACAGTAAATTAACACTATTAGTGTAAACAATCCTCTCTATCTGGTGAAAATACAGAGTTAAACAACTATTATGAGTGTTAATTTAACTCCGAACAGTGTTGTTTTATTTAAGCACCAGGAAAGTTTTAAAAATTACTCCCACAGAGTTAAATAAACACTGGCAATTTAACTGTGCAGAGATATCAAGCAATTGGGGAAAACTGCAGGGTGTGTTGAATAGTTGGAGACAATACAGTGTGTATCTATATGTGTGTGTGTCCCTGTGTGTGCTACTGTATATATTTAGGTAGACATGCATTTTTGCTGATTGCAGGCTATTTTTCACAGTGCTTCTGAGAATGGTGCTGGAATGTATATAAAACACAGATTTTTTTAATACTGTCAAAGCTTACAAACAATTTCTGAAGCTACAGGAACCATAAAGACTAAACGACAATGCACCATTTTCCATTCAGTAGAACAATGTAGCAAAGCATGGATGGGAACCATCAGTAGTTGTGGGCTGTATTATCATAATGTTCATTCAATTTATATCAAGTTTAAATCCACTGGAAATGTCCTGAGCAGTAGTCCAAAAACGTTTCAATTCCTGAATCTTCCTCTATTGCTCAACAGTCAACTGGTCTACCAGTAGGTACTAGCTAAAATACTGCAAAATAGCTGCTAATTTATAGGATTGTGTTTTCACTTTTGAGTTTACACAGGTACAAGCCCATTTCAACCCCAAAAATATAATTCCAGTCCTTCTCTATCCTGACCTAAAACGAGTGAAAAAGCCATTTCTCCCATGACACAAATTTGGTATCTTATCTTAGATGGTGAACTCCTAAGAGACACAGGGACAACCTACCCTGTACTAAATAAATTATATATATTTTTTACACAAGCTGTCTGGCTAATTGTTTTTGTTTGTTTTTTTGGGGTTTTTTTTCGGAAATGTGGTGGGTAACTCCTAGCACTACAGCAAAAATAAAACCTTAGAAGTAAGTAATCCTAAGTATTTACCATATTATACACTTGATTTGAGCATCTATAATTCAACACAAGACCAGCTTCAGTTAAATAATTTGGCTTCAGCCTGAAAAAAATGTTTGTTGATAGCTAGATAACTACTATATGTGTGACTCGGCTGAAAATCTTAGCTTATAAAACTGTAACTCGTGGCAATACTTGTGACAATCAGAATTTCAGGTATAAACACAAGCAAAGTCCTACAATTGTTTTTCTCAATCCTCTATCTGCCATTTTTGCTGGACAGCTTGGTTTGTTGAAAAGTTGAAAAATAACAGACGTACTGACCAGACCAGATCGACAAGTGAAAATAAAGTAACAAAAGCCAAAAAAATAAAAACAAATGCAGCCATAACATAAAATAATTGCTAAGCTGCAATATATATTTTTTTTGTTTAAAACTGCTTTAACGCAACATTGAAAGAATGATACATTTCTGAGTTTTTTGAAAAATTGCTTTCTTTGAAAGAGATTCACTCCAAAAGCTGTGGAGTACTAACATGAATGATAAGCCATGCAATGATTAATTCATCTCCATGTGTCAGCAGATATCATGCATAGTAAAAACTCAAGATTTTCAAATACAAGGGCCAAAGTGAAGAGAATGCAAAGAATAAAGTAAATACCAGTTTAATTCTACAAGTGATCCAACAATTTTTAATTAGAATTGGATTGAGTGGGTCAGACATGTACTGGGTCAAGTCATACAACTGCTGAGGAGTGAAAAAACACAGGGAACCAATAGATTTCTAGCTACACTGAGATTTATGCAGATAGCAATAACATTCGGAAAATACATGTAGATGTATAGACATGTAGAAAATAAGCATGCTTATAGTTTGGAAACCACAGTTGGATTATTATAAATGCAGTTAGTACTCTGTATTTATAATGGAACGCCCCCTAAAATGGAGAAAACCGAGGCCCATTAACCAGCCTGGAAACTGGATGTGCAGCACACTTAATCTAGAATACATTAGGACTCCAAGGTGTTCGCAGCAAATTGTATTAGGGTGTGCACCCCAAAGCTGAAACATGCACGTGTGTGTGTGTACACAGGCACACGCACTCATGCACACTTTTATAAAGAACTGTAAAAATGTTTTAAAGCATGGATGGTGTCAGTAGAGCAGCGGGTGGTGTCAGTAGGGCAGTGGATGTGTTCGACAGAGCAGTGGAAGGTGTCAGAAGAGCAGAGGTTGGTGTCAGCAGAGCAGAGGATGGTGTCAGTAAGTTTTTTAATTTTTATTTTATTTTTTATTGTTTACAGTATTTAATTATTTTTTATAATTTCATATTTTTTTTTTTTTATTTAGTTGGAGGGCTTTGGTAAAATATCAGAGGTCTAAACAGATCCCTGATGTCTCACTTTTGAAACAGTGAAAGGGACTGAGGACAGAGATTCCCCAGGTCTTTTCTCTGCAACCTCAGCTGCACTGTGGACAGTGAGTGAATGGGGAGTGCTCTGTGCTGAGTATAGGAATACAGAAAATCCAAGCTAATTCTTATAATTGACACAACAAAATCCAATTAGAATTGGATTGAGTGGGTAAAACATGTACAGGGTCAAGTCATACAATTGCTGTGGAGTGAAGAAACACAGGGGGGCAATAGTTTTCTAGCTACGCAGAGATTTATGCAAATGTCAATAACATTTAGAAAATACATGCGTATAGTTTGGAAACCACTATTCAGTTGTTAAAAAGGCAGTTAGTACTTTGTTAACCGGAGAAACTACAGCACTGTCACTATCCACCTAATATGTGTATATAATACCTTTTATCTAATCATAATTTATATGAATTCTTTAAAGCTGATGAAGTCGCATATATCATGATTAGATAGGAGGTATAATATACACAAATTAGGGAGATAGTGGCAGTGCTGTAGTTTTCTTGGATTAACCACTTAAGCCCCGGAGGATTTTCCTGCTAAAAGACCAGGGGGTATTTTGCGATTCGGCACTGCGTGATTTTAACGGACAATTGCGCGGTTGTGCGACGCTGTACCTAAACGAATTTGACGTCCTTTTTTTCCCACAAACAGAGCTTTCTTTTGGTGGTATTTGATCACCTGTGCGATTTTTTGATCACGCGCTATAAACAAAAAAAGAGCGACAATTTTGCAAAAATAGCAATATTTTTCACATTTTTTTAAAATTCCCCCCAAAAAAATGTAAAAATCAAAATTTTTTAAAATTTTTGGCCAATTTGTTTTGTGCTACATATGTTTGGTAAAAAAAATCGCAAAAAGCGTATTTTGATTGGTTTGCGCAAAAGTTATCGCGTTTACTAACAAAGGGAAAGATTTTTGTCATTTTTGTTGTTTTTTTTTTTAACGCGTAATGGCGGCGATCTGCGATTTTATTTTTGCGGTCCTGCGACATTGCGGCGGACAGATCGGACCCTTGACTGACATTTTTGACACTTTTGGGGTTACCAGTGACATTTCTACAGTAATCAGTGCTATACATATGCACTGTTACTGTAAAAATACACTGGCAGTGAAGGGGTTAACTTTATTTGGGAGGGAGGGGCTGTGTGTGTCCCTAGGGGCGTGGTTTCTACTGTGATTGGCTGTGGCTCTAGCTGTAAGGACACTGATCAACGGATCTACATACTAGATCCGAGTGATCAGTGTCTTTACAGCGAGGAGAATGACAGGCAGCTTGTTTACACAAGCTGCTTTACATTCTCCCTCTCCCCCGCCGATCGCCGAGTGGCCGGCGGACATCGGGTCCGCCGGTCACACGCGCGGGGGGGGGTCCGTGACCGCGCGGGAGCGCGCCTCCGCGGGCGCGCGCTCGCTCCCCAGACCCTCCCAGGCTAGTGACGTTAATTAACGTCACTCTGCCTGGCAGGGGCTGACCGCCGCAGTAAATTTACTTGCGGCGGTCGGCAAGCGGTTAACATTACAGGTTTTCTAACCATTCATACAGCAGCAGTCTTATTATATTTATACGTATAATCATTTTTTTATTTTGTTTGTATTTATTTTTATTTGTTCACTTTTCTGCCAGCAGAGCCCATGACGCAGGTATATCTAAATAGCATAGTTAGTACTTTGTATCACTACTAGTGGAACTGCCCTTGAGATGAAAAAACCAAAGCCCCTTAACCGGTTTGGACATTGGGTGTGCAGCACACTGTCAAAAAACCTAATCTAAATACATTGGGTATTAGTATGCCCAGTACTTCCTCTTCCCCTATAGCTCTTTAGCTGTATTTATTAGCAATTGCTGGCTGTCATTTTTATAATGAATAATGTATATAGTGTAATTTCTCTGGTTCATTCAGAGCAGTTTAAAAGGGGATCTTTTATCTGCATATGATGTCACTTAAAGAAACCTTGCAAGTTGCAAAAAAAAAAAAAAAAAAACACTTTGCAATTGAGCCATTAGTATCCTTGATCATCCCTAATTAAAATAGTATTAAACCCAATTCAATGTAATATATTTCAGCTTAACAATCAGATGTGGTGGCTACATTGTTTTTCTTCTTTCAAGGCTTTTTTCTATCTGTTTTCACCTAGTGATCCTGCCAGGAACACACCTTATTTATTAGGGTGCCTACACTCTGCATTAAAAATTCTGGATAAACCCTCTGCACACTGATGTGCACCTTGGCACGGGGGTTTATTTACCAAAGGCAAATCCACTGTGCACTACAAGTGCTCTGCAAGTGTAGTCGCTGTAGATCTAAGGGGGACATGCAAGGAAAATAAAAAACAGCATTTCTGCTTGCACATGATTGGATGATAGAAATCAGCAGAGCTTCCCCTCATTTCAGATTTTCACCCTCAGATTTACAATACTGCACTTGCAGTGCACAGTGTATTTGCCTTTAGTATATCATCCCCATTTTGTCCGCAGTAGCATTTGAAGAGCAGAGTAGGACTGGTCATAGAGATATTACTTTGACACAGTTGGCCAGTTTAAACATGTATTGCAATATGTGTGAACTAAAAATCCCTATTATTCTTTCGTTCATTGACAGACACAGCTCCCATTCTTCTTAACCATTGGGTTATACTGCCCCCTACAGGAGTGGGACACTAGGCAGAAAAAAAGTCTGGCTACGCCTATGGGCAGTCCCAGGGGGTATACTCCCTCTCTCGGCTAAAGGTACTCAGTTTTTTTCTGCCTAGTCAGGAGTAAGGACTAAGTTCCTTGCTGGGATCTCTGGTCCTGGCAATTTTTTCTTTTTAGATAGAATTTTTTTCTCTTGTTTTTTTCCTGTGATATCTACACTCAACTGCCGGACTGGGGGGTGGGCTGGATAATCTAGATCCACTGGTCACACCAGTCTGGCCAGCGAGCGCACGCAGACCTCAGCTCGGCGCTAGGTCAGCCACGAGATAGCCCTACCGGATAACGGCTGGCCTGCGGGTTAAATGCCTTGTGAGGTCGCATACAACCAGGTCTTGGCCCGAGTCACAGCATTCTTCCTGGCCGATAGCCCCCCATTTAGATGGCGAGGGGTTCTGTCTGGAGCGGTGCCGCCTGGTTCCTGGTATGGTGAGTAGTTGTCCTCCCTCTCCCCCTGGAGGGTTTTGGGGTGGACATGGGCCCCTACTTGGGACCATCAGACCCCTGGGTTCTCCTCCTTCCCGTCAGGCACCCACCTTCATCTGTCCCCTCATCCTATCCCCCTCCACTTATGCTGGGGCTGTGTGGGTGGTCTGGTCCGTCTCCTGGGGTGGGGGTAGGGTGCTATGCTGGCAATAGGGGCTGGGGGTGCGCCACTGGCGACCCGGCGATAGGCTGTGTGGGGGGGGTTTTACCTGCAGGGGGCTCCTGCCAGGCTCCCCCGTCCTGCCTGGGCCTGTCCTTGAGGCCTAGGGATCCCTCCTGGATCCCTGGGAGCCTTCTGGTGCTGCAGTTTTGCTGTAGCCTGTGTGTTCAATGCACAGCGGCCATGTTTGTGTAGTCCTGCAGCCACTTTGTGGTGGTTTGCCATTGAAAATGGCAGTGGGAGCCCCTCCTCATTCCCTGTTTCGGACTCATGGATCTTTTCACTTCCTGATTGCCGCACATGGAGTACAGATTATCCTGGTGGGTGGTGGATGAAGGTGCCTGTTTATGCTGGGTGGTGAGTTTGGTGGGGTCCTCTCCCTCTCTGCTGAGGAGTGCTTAGTGCTTTACGCCTGGCGACCGGGTGGTGCTGCAAGCATAGTGGGGGTTGTCCATTTGCAGTGTTTTACACTTTTTGTGGGGTCCCCCTAGTCACTCATGGGGTCTTTGGAGCACATCTGCCCACCTGTTCCCCTCCCTGAGGCTGCGCGGCCCTTCGGCCCCAACCATCCATCGATGCACTGACGGCAGTCCTGGAGTCCTTTGTATCCCGGGTAATGTGGCTTTCAGGCGACGGGTTAGCAAAAAGAACCCTCCGCTTTCCCCTGTCTCATCTGTCTCATCAGATCCTGAATCTGATTTGTCCGTCGTGGACGTGGGTCTCCCTGCTGGGTCTGCGCTCACGTGCCCGAAATCCTCGGACAGTGAGGAGGATTCCTCCACATCTGCAACAGTGCATGAAAAGGCACTAGGGAAAGCACTGATCTGTGCGTGAGAGCTTAAAGATGGAGGATGCAGCTGCAACAGAGACGCAGGTACCCTTTGGCATTCACAAGCCATCTAGAGTGGCAAAGGGGCTTCTTTTCCCTGCCTATTTTGACAGAAATGTCGCTAAAGAGTGGAGACAATAAAAGTGGGGTCCCTAAGCGATTTACTAGGCAATACCCCTATGAGGATTCGCTTATTAAGAAGTGGACTGTTCCATAGGTGGTGGACCCTCTGGTTTCCAAGTTTTGAACAAGGCGACCATGATTCTGGTTGAAGAGTCCCTGGCCTGTAAGGATCCAGCTGACAGAAAGGTGGAGGCTGTGGCCCACAATATGTATACTCTGGCTGGTTCTGCACTGAGGCCGGTATTCACCATTGCCCTGGTGTCAAAAACTATGACTGAGTGGGTTAAGCTTTTACACCGTGACCTGGAGGGAGAACAGCCCCCCCCCTGCGTTTGCTGAGCTGGCGGACCAGCTGGTCCAGGGGCTGCAGTTTATCTGTGATGCCTCTTTGGAAGCGGCTCCCCTAGTGGCTCGGCTCTTTGTTTTGGCAGTGGTCATTTGGCGTGTCTTTTGGTTCAAATGCTGGTCTGCGGACCAGAATTCTAAAAATGGCTTGACTGACCTACCCTTTCAAGGAGATTGCCTGTTTGGAGCTATCCTGGATAACATCATTAACCTCCCTGGCGGTCTGATTATGTCATAGAGGATTGACAGCAGGATAGTCGGGTCACAAGCCAAGTCGGTACCAGGAGAATGGTAAGGCAGGATCAGAAGGCAGAAACAAAATCCAGTAGACAAGCCAGGGTCAGGGTATGAAGCAGACAATCACATGTTAGGGATAAGCCAGATCAAGATCAGAGGTCACTCGGAATCAGCAACAATACACAGAAGCTGCAGACCAAACAGCAATGAGTCCATGCAGAAGGTCAGTTTAAATAGCCAGCCTGGCGCCAACATTAGTGACAGGTCCGCGCATTGATGTGCGAGTGCTCATGCGTGTACGCCTATGCGTGCTCACTAACCCATGAACAAGAACGTCAGTTGTGTCTCAGGTGGAGCGTCCCCAAGGTGGATCTGTTGGCATCTCGGCTCAACAGAAAGGAGCAGAGGTTTGCGATTCTGTCATGGGATCTTATGGCAGACACCACAGACGTGCTGGTGGCCCAGTGGGACTGGCCTCGCCAGGCTTGGAATGCCGATCTGGTGTGGCTGGTAGCTGACATTCCTTGGAAGCTTCCTCTCAGGGAGGATCTGCTGTCCCAAGGACCAATCTTCCATCCTGCTTTACAGTCGCTTGCTTTGACGGCTTGGCTGTTGAACGCCAGGATAGAGGTTTGTCTGAGTCGGTGATTCCTACGCTGTTAAAAGCTAGGTAATCTACTTCTATGAAGATCTACCATCATACTCTCTTGGGGTTCATCCTCACTCTCTCTTTTTTCGGTGGCTCGGATCCTGACCTTCCTTCAACGGGGGATTGAGCAGAAGTCCTGAAGAAGTGTGCGTCACGCACGCGAAACGCGTTGCCGTCACACGCCGGCCGCGCTACACCCGGAAGAGCCACCGATGCGTTCCAGCTTCTGTTTATGGCGCTACAAGCCCGCGACGTACGGTACATGCTGCCTCCTCGTGGCACGCCGATAGCGGAACGCTAACTTTGGGCCTTCATGCTCACCTTACCCACGGAGGGGTCACAGCGGTCTCCCGTCTTTGAGCAGCTCTTTTCAGCCTGGAGAACTTACGGTGAGCCACAGTTTATTTGGAAATAGGGGATAGAGAAAGGGCAGTGAACACCGGCAGGTCTGGGCTAAATAATCAGTTGATACCCATATCTTTGAGGCCGACTAAGTGTCAATCACTATGTTACCATACCAGACACAGCCCTGAAGTGGTGTGAGCCTGCGCAGTCAACAAACAATACTGCGTCTCTCCCCAGCTCCCGTATTTGGTTCTAAATAAGGAGAGACTTTCATTGTGGCTGGGTGATCATGTTGGCCTGACCCCGTAACCCCCAAAATCAAAGTGGACTTCCTTTGTCACCCACTAGGAGTCAATTATTATTATTTAGTTATATGCACTGAAATTACATCCAGCTCGTCAGCAGTGACACACAGATATTCCTCCAACTGCATTCCAGTCTTTGAGGACTTCAATTGAAGTTGCAGAGTTCCAAAAAATAATTATAATCTATATGAGTTCAAGAACGACATGCACTGCCTTTGATTGAAAATTTATTGGTTCATCCTATTTTTTCATCCTTTTTTTGAATTTTGACTTTCAGAACTCCAATCATATTCAGGGACTTGGTTCATCAGCAGTCTGCTGACCAATTAGGCATATATTATATGCAATATGTGTACTACACTGTGATGACACATCTAGTTGAAGTGACTAAGTTACAACTTTGTGGTGCAATTTTTTCTATTGTGGCATGCCGACCAACAGACTCATAACAGAGCAGCATCCATAGATTCCGATTAGGAACGTATGCAGCCTGTATGTTATTCTGTTGGTCAGAACCTCCGGAGTGTATGTGTGGCCGGCTTTGTGTGTGTGAGTCATTGTTTCATGTTGATTGTCGTGTCTGTTGTTCATTTTCACCATTGATACCTTTATACTTTGTACACTGTTCCCCCATAGGGGGCATTTTAGACAATGTGTCTTTTTGCTCTTCAATAAAGATTTTTTCAAATTAACACAGTTGGTGTGAGCATCCCTTAATGCAGCCGTTCCCACGGTGCTGTTCTATAGCCCCTATCCTCTTTTACCTTGGGGATTGAGCAGAAACTGGCCTTGAGTACTATCAAAAGTCAGATGTCAGCCTTAGCGGTCTTCTTTCAATGGCTCTTGGCCGAATGCTCCCTGGTGCATACTTTTCTCCAGTTCGGTCTCCGTTGCCACCTTGGGACCTCAATTTGGTGCTCTCAGTCCTCAAGAAGCCTCCTTTTGAGAATCTTCAGGAGATTCCCCTGCTTGTTCTGTCCAAGAAGGGGGCCTTCTTGGTGGCTATCACCTCTGCATGCAGGGTGTCAGAATTGGTGGGCCAATGGCGGCATTATCCTGTCATTCACCTTACTTGGTGGCTGTACACAGATAAGGTGGTCTCTGTCGTTCCTTCCAAAGGTTGTCTCTGATTTTCATTTAAATCAAGACATTGTGTTGCCTTCCCTGTGTCCCAGCCCAAAACATCGAAAGGAATTTGCCTTGCATGCTTTGGATTTGGTCTGGGCAATTAGGGTGTATCTGGCAGCTACAGAGTCTTTTAGGATGTCAGACTCACTATTTGTGCTCACGGATGGGCCTCGAAAAGGGTTGTCCGCTTCCTCTGCAACCATTTCCAGATGGATCAGACATGCGGGGATCCACGCCTTTTCCATCAGGGGTCAGGTTCCTCATTTCCCTGTCAAGGCGCACTCTACTCAGGCGCTCAGTGCCTCCTTGGCCATCCGTCATCAGGCATCAGTGATGCAGGTTTGCAAGGCAGCCACCTAGTCGTCGGTGCACACTTTCACAAAGTTTTATAAAGTGGATGTGTTGGCATCTGCGGATGCCTCCTTTGGTTGCAAGGTTTTGCAGGCTGCTGTTTAGAGAACCTGGTCATCTTTGGGGGTTTATTGTTTTTTCAGGTGAGCTCCATCCAGATGTTTTGGGTGAGCTCCTGGTTACCTGGTTGGCTATAGATAGCCTTGGGAGTTTCTTTTTGCTGTTCCCACCCCTCATGTTTAGCACTGCTTTGGGACGTCCCAATGGTTATGAAAATCAGGAGTTATGTCTGTCAGTGAACGAAAGAGAAAATTAGATTTTTGACTTACCGTAAAATCCATTTCTCTGATGTACATAGACGGACACAGCACCCACCCCTCTGTGGAGTTGTAATTAGGGATGATAAGTTCGACTTGAACATTGGCTGTTCACTCGTTCATCGAATGACAAGCAAACATGCTGCTTTGCGGAAAATTTGTGGAATGTGCTGTACCACAGTGGCAGGTTCCAAAAAGACATTTCTTTTCACGTAAGGCCATTCCGGCTCTCTACGGTCATGTGGAAGGTAGTGTTTTGGCCTCGTTTGACAGAGCAATCAGCAGGAAGGTTGACATTACTGCTGGCTCTTGGTCCAACAGGCATGGACGGGGACGTTACATTTCCTTCAAGGATGCAGGACAGGGTTCAGTGTTGCAGCTTGTTTTGCCACCACGCCTCCAAAAAGCTGGTGCTGGTTCTGCTACATCTAGCTACTCCACCTCCTCATCTTCTTCCTCCATATCCTCTTCTGCTGAATTGTTCTCTGAAGCAGCAGTGCCCCCTAAGTGTTTAAGGGGCTACGCAAGCAGTCAGGCTAAAAGATGCCATGCAGTGCTTTGGTTGGCCTGTCTAGGGGATAGGAGTCAAACCGGTGCAGAGATTCTGTCAGCTCTGCAGGAACAGGCTCAGGGATGGTTGATGCCACAACAGCTTGAGCCAGGAATGGTTGTATGCAACAATGGCACCAACCTTCTCTCCACCCCCTGACAGGGACACTTGACACATGTTCCATGCTTGGCACATGCCCTGAATCTGGTGGTGAAGCATTTCTTGACCAGATACCCGGGCTTCCAAGATCTCCTGAGGCAGCCCAGAAAAGTCTGTGGCCATTTCCAGCGATCCTACAACTCCACTGCTCAGCTATCTGACATTAAAGGGAATTTAACCTGCCCACCAACCGCCTCATTTGTGACATTTTCACCAGGTGGAACTCAATATTGGCAATGCTGCAATGGCTGCACATGCAGCAGAGGGACATCAATGAGTACCTGTGGGAGCATGGCACAAGGACAGGCTCAGGGGAGCTTGGCTTTTTTCGCCACGCCAGTGGCTTTTGATAAAGGGTACATGCACCGTCCTGTCACCATTTGAGGAGGCCACAAGGATGACGAGCCGGGACGATGCATGCAACAGTGACACTATCCCTCTAGTCTACCTGCTGGAGCACACACTTTGTGGAATCATTGACAGGGCACCTGAGGCAGAACAGTGGGAGGAAGAGGATGATTTCCTTTCCTCACAAGGCCCCCTTTATGCAGATATCATGCCTGCAGGGACACAAAACACACAGGAGGAAGAGGATTGTGGCAGCATGGATGTAGAGGATAGTATACAGCAGTCTTCAAGGGATGGTTTTCATTCCTCAGAAACCCAAGGAGTTGTATGTGGTTGGGAAGAGGTTGCTCCTGACAATGTCACCCTTAGTGACCCAGAGGACTCTGAAGCTCATGCCTCATCAAACTTACATTGCATGGGCTCCCTGATTTTGCAAAGCCTGCAAAAGGACCCAAGGATTTGTGCTATCAAGGAAAGGCATAATTACTGGTTGGCAACCCTTCTTGATACACGTTACAGGGTAAAGTTTCAGAGCTCATCCTGCCTTTGCAGAGGGAGCAGAGGATGAAACCTCTTAAGGAGGCCTTGAAAAAAAAATTTGTGTACCACCTTTTCCAGACACTGGGAGGATAACATTCTCTGGACATGTTTCTGAGGCATTGATCAGCCAAAGGAGGAGCGGTGGAGAAGGCGGCCGGCTGACCGATGCCTTTAAACAGTTCTTTTGCCTCAGCAGCACCCAGGGCTGTTAGGTTTAAGCAACCATCGGCAGCATCTCCATCATATGGTGCATGATTATCTAGGCGCAAGAGCAGACTTGGAGACCTTTCCAGCTGAGCATACACTGGCTTACTGGGTCTTGAGGATGGACCACTGGCCAGAACTTGCTCAATATGCAATGGAGCTACTGGCTTGTCTTGCTTCCAGAGTGCTTTCTTAACGGACGCTCAGTGCTGCTGGAGGTTTTGTGATGGACAAAAGAGTGCGTCTGTCTACAGACTCTGTTGACCAGCTGACTTTTATCAAAATGAATCAGTCCTGGATCAACAGCAGCTATCAGCTATCCCCTGATGCTAATGTAACTGAGTGAATTTGCTAGGGGTCTGCCATCCCTTGAAGACTGCATATGCTGCCTATCCTATTCCTCAACCTTGATTCTGCTAGCTTCCAATAATATTTTTGGTTTAGGTCACCACCAACACCCAAGGCCTAATTTTTGCACTTGTATGACAGGTGCATACAATTTACATTTTTAACAGCAGGCCCTGTCCCTGTGCCCTGGGCCCAGCAAGAGTAACTATGAGAGGTTACAGTGTTCAGGCACCACCAACCCAAAGGCCCAATTTTTTGCACCTGTATGACAAGTACATGCAATTCAAATTCAAATATTTGTATGGAATTCTTACCAGCAGGTCCTGTTCCTGCACCCAGCAAGAGTAACTGTGAGGGGTTATGGTGTTCAGGCACCACCAACACCAAGGCCCAATTTCAGTTTCAGTTCCTGCCAATACTAACCTTCCAGGTCCCCATCAATCCAGCAGGTTTGCATAGCCGATACCCAAGCTTGGCCAGTTCAGAAGACAGCACAGCGCCCCCACTAGATCACTGATGAGAACACATTTTTTTTTTTTTTTTAAAGCCCGTGGTGTGTGAAACACAGTCAAAAGCTACACCCGGTGCATAAAAAAGTGCACACATGCAAACGTGGGAAACACAAAAAGTGCACAAGGCGTACAAATAGACCTCCTCCGAAGAGGTAAGGCTCTAACCCTGATCCCCCGGGGCGCAAGGCTCCTGACAGGGACTGATGTACTCACTTGGTCCTGCCTGGCCGAAACCAGGCAGACCCCGTTCTCTGGGAGGACTGCCGAAACAGCCCACCCCAAGTACTAGGTGGGGCTCCCCCGAAGGGAGACCCCATGGGAGAGGGCGAACAAAGCCAGAAGGCCATATCCACCCCCTCCCAAGACTTTCAGGGCAGGCCCGAGGACCAACGCCATACAAGTCGTGATGTGAAAGTATACACCGCCACATAATAAAGGACAAACTGTGAACACACACAACACAAAAAAGAGTGGGGAAGGGGAAGTGGAAAAGTGCAGGTAGTGTCAAAGTGGAAGACCTTGACAGGCCCCCCGGCCAGAAATAAAAAATTCCTCTGGTGCCAGCCAAAAGGCCCCTCCCAAGAGGCAGGTGCGAAAAATGTGGTGCAGTGACCAAGGTGCCAGAAACTCAAAGATGAACTGCGCCTCACCAGAGAGAATTACGGCACCCCTGAGCGGCCACCCCAGGGGCACGTACACCACAGGCTTTTTTCCGTCCCGGCCTTCGGCCCAGACCAGTGCAGCCTATCCCTACCAGCAGACATCAGAACCTGAACAGCTTATGGAGAGCCTACCTTCAACTGGGGACAAGCCTTTTGCAAGGCCAGATTCAACCCAGGAGGAAAAGCCCTCCCATCGCCATCCCAGTTCCTCCGCCAATTACATCCAGGAGCAATACTAACCGGCCTCCAGGACAGACCGGCTTTCTTGCCCCCTTCAAACTGGTAAGAACAGCTTAAACCCATTCAAATCAGAAGGCAGCGGACCCTACATGCTTTCCCGGGATGACTTACTCCCCATACCCCAGTGACATCCGGGCGCTCCGGGTTTTGGTCATACCGGTACTAGCTAAGGTCCATACCAACTGATAAGAACACATACAACACTTGATCTTTGCCAATTTTGGTATGGAATTTTTAACAGCAGGGCCCGTTCCTGCACCTAGCAAGAGTAACTGCAACAACCAAGGCCCAATTTTCTGCACCTGTACATGTATGACAATTACATGCGATTTCAAATTTGTATGACATTTTTCCCTTTAGAAATGTCAGTATTGCTGCAGCAGGCTACATACATCGTGCAGATGTGTTACTTTACAGGCACATTAAGGGTACCCCAAGGCACAGTATTTTAAAGGAATTTTTCATTTTTATAGTTTCACTTTAAGCTTCATTAAAATCGGTAAAGTAAAGTAAAGCAGTAAGTCACTGCTCCTTTAAAAACAATCATTTAAAAAAAAATGTTTGCATTGGTACATGTTCCCCAGGTCAGTATCCAGACCCCGTACACTTTTTTGGGACAATAACTTGCATTTAAGCCTTCAAAATGAGGACTTTTGATTTTTGACGTTCGAGTCCCATAGACTTCAATGGAGTTTTTTGTTCGAACAAACTTTTTTATTTGCGGTGTTCTGGTGCGAACCAAACAGGGGGGTGTTCGGTTCATCAATAGTTGTAATTCATCTGACGCTGCTTGTAACAAAACTGAGTTCCTATAGCAGATAGAGGGAGTATACCCCCTGGGACTGCCTATGGACGCAGCCAGACTTTTTTTCTGCCTAGTGTTCTACTCCAGTAAGGGCAGTATAACCCAATGGTTAATAAGATCAGGAGCTGTGTCCCTCAAGAGAAATAGATTTTACGGTAAGTCAAAAATCCAATTTTTGTATTGAAAAGTTTGCTACAAAGGATATATAGCAGTGTGCAGAGGGTTTATCCAGAATTTCTAGTGTTAACATGGGGTCACACCCCTTTAGCAACTGATAAATTATATGATTGAACAAACTTTTGAGAATTGAGCACAAGCATATCTTATTTCTGTTTCACTCTGCATTAAAGAGCAATGCAGACAGATTTGGACAGCAGCATTGTCTGGGGGGAGGGTAGTGTTAGATGGACTAGCAAATTTAAACACACTATCACATTGAACCCAAACTCTAGCGAATACCTTTTTAAGCAGTTGCAACAACAGTTGTGTTCCTTTTGGAATAAAGGTTTTACATAGATGAATAAAAGCTGCCCATTGTAAGCACTTCTGTCAGTATTATATGGTTTGTATCAGCCCTCTAACTTCTACATCTGCATGGTAGCTTGTTCTATTGAAAAAATACAGACTCACTGGCAGGATTATCTGGTAAAAATAAAAGAAAGCCTGAAAAGAAAACTCATGTGGCCATCAAATCTAAGGATTAGTAAGCTGCAATATAATAAATATTGCTTTTGGGTAATACCCCTTAACCTACTGTGCCCCATTCTCTCCTTAGCTATTATTTTGCTGCTATTATTTTCTTTTATTTATTTTTTAATTAATTTATTAATTTTTTAGTGATGCATTTTATTTTGAAGTTATTGCCAAATCAATAGGGCCATAGCTGAAGCCCAAGAATAGCTCTGGTCCGTGAGGGGTATACAAGTGCAAGAGCTGAACTGGTTAGAACCCAATTCCAGATTTTAGTTTTTATTTTATTTAAATACATTTTTATTCATGCTTTTCAAACGCTAAGAGAGAAGACAAACATAATACCCTATTATGTATTACCTTAAATTGCATCTTTTCTGCACCCAGGTGCACCAAGGTGAATAAAGTCGAGCTGAACCGAAGTTTAAAGATATCACCTTTGGAGTTAAGGAATTAATGCCTACCTAGGTTTTCGTTTAAAAAGGAAATAAGTACTGCTCCCACTGTATATTTTAAGGCAAAAAATGCTGCTATACTCACCCTGTCTCTGGTGTTGTCAACTGCAGACTCCCTATTCCAGGGTCAGGGGCAGTCATCTTCTGGGTTCAATAATGCTCACCATTTGAAGGAAACACCCCCTGAAAGCAGTGATTGCTTTGAAGATGTAATGTTTTTTTTTTTTTCAGCATGACCCATCACTTATAGTTATGGCCCTGGACATACATTAACTTTACGTTACAGCTCCTTGACCATATCCTGAGGTCCAATGTATTTACATTTGGCGATACCACTTACCTCCAGTTACAGGGGGTGGCGATGGGGACTTCATGTGCCCCATCGTACGCCAACCTGTACCTGGGGGGGTGGGAGAGGGAACTGTTCGCCAGTGATTCCGCCTCAATGTATCTGCGCCACCTTGCCCTGTGGCACAGATACATTGATGATGTCATTATTGTATGGACAGGAACAGTTGAAAAACTACTGCAATTTGTGGACTTTATCTCCAATAACAACTATAATCTCAAATTCATGCTTCAACATGATCTGGAGAAGATATCCTTCCTGGATACCATGATATTCTTAAACCCTGACGGTACCTTACATACCTCGCTGCACTACACAAGCAGCCAACCCTGATCATTAGTGTGCAGTGTCCCGTACTCTCAGTACCTGAGAGTGCGGCGGAACTGCACACTAGACACGGATTTCAAGCGAGAAGCAAAAGCCCTTCAGGGTAGACTTCTGGCAAGAGGCTACAGTAAAAAACTTCTAAAAAAAGGCTTTCAATAGGGCTAACTCACAATCTAGGGACAGATTAATTTTTGGTCCCCGTCAGAAGCAACAAATGAATACCACCAAATTGATTACCAAGTTCAACTCACAGCATTCGACAGTCCGTAGTATCTTGGCAAACAACTGGCATTTCCTCACAGAGGATGCCACTGTCACCAAGTATGTGAAACCCTACCCGGAAGTGGTTTATCGGAAAACACCCTCCCTTAGAGACAGACTTGTCCACAGTCATTACAAAACTGCAGATGAAGGATCAATTGGAGCGATAGGGGGCCTCAGCACATATCGGTGTGGCGAATGCCCTGAATGCCCATGGGTGAGGGAGGGTTATTTCCAGTACCCCGTGGTGGAACCCATAAACCTTGCCTCACAGAGGGGGTGGTATATCTTGCCACATGCCTCTGTGGGGCTTTCTATGTGGGCAAAACGAAGAGACCTTTTGCCCGACGTGTCTATGACCACCTATACTATATAGACACTGGTCTTATGTATACACCTGTATGCAAGCATGTGGGGATACACCACAACTTCGACCCACATACAATACAGTTTATAGTTCTGGAGGCTGTGAAACAAAACCCACGAGGGGGAAATTTTGACAATGCCATCCTCAAGGCTGAAGTTAAATGGATCTACAAATTACAGGCTACGAGACCCCCAGGGTTGAATGCCGCACTATCCTTTAAACCCTTTCTAGAATAGCAAGGCAATTGTAGTGATTCTGGACAATAATATCTCTTCCCTCCCCTTCCCTGTATCTCTCTCTCCCCGTATTTCTCGTCCCCCCTTATTTCTTCTATATCTGGATATACTTGTCTTCCTTTATGTCTTTTGGAGCTGTACGGTATCTTTGGATACCAATCCGTATTGATTAGTAGATTTTCTGTATCTAGTTTATATAAGTATATATCGCTTATATTTTAATAATTATATATCATCAATTACTTATGTCAACATTTAAATCTGATACAATGTTTCATTTTTTCTTTTTTATACAATGGCATGTTTGTCTGCATTAGACCTACTGGGCACAGATGGGATCCTCTATTGTTAGTGGTGGACACTCGGGCGCCAAGCCGGGGTTGGTGAGTCTTGAGGCTGTATTTAGCGGATGAATGGTGATCCAGTCCTGGTGCCCCGCCTCTTTCATTATGGCAGGTCACGCTGTTTGGGATCACAAAATGGCGCCCGCACCGGAAGTGATCTATAGAGGTCAGTTACGACCGTATCACTTCCGGTTGGACCGGGTACTTATAACCAGCCACGGCGCAGCTTAGGCAGGTCACGACTACGAGCGGCGTTACCTGCTGGACTGTGAACACATGTGTTCGGATACACCGATATCCCTGGTAAGTTTTATCATTGAACATTATCCGGTCTGGTGGACATTGTGGGCATCTATACCTTTTTGGGTTCTTGTATCTTTCAATCTCAGGGTATGAGCCCTCTTTGGTATATTTATTCGCCTCCACACTTGTTTTCTTTTCCCTTGGTTTTACTATCAAGCGGTGTGGGTCTCATTTCGGGTGATTCTACTTAGCGCTTTGCCTAACCTACTTTACCTAGGTACCTATGGCTGGGAATACAGGAGTTTATCTGTGTGGGACGATCTTGTGGACATTCCCTGTTTTTTCTTGTTGCACTCGTAGGGTGCAATCTATTATTTATTTATTTTTCTTTTTTGGATGTACTGTCTCACTAGTGTCCGCCCTACCGGATTAAACCCTAATGATTAAACCCGTCTGGCAACTTGTGGCTCACTATGTGTGCCCATCTAGACCATACATGTATTATTTCCTGCCTTTTTCTTTTCTTTTGTTCAAAGGCAGTAAGCTGTTCTATTTCCTTCACTGCTGGCCGCTATATGAATTACCGCTGTCTGGTATTGCTTGGTCCAGTTTTCACCACATTAGGAGGACGCATCTGTCTGGACGGTGTCCAGGAGTGGGAGCACTCCTCGGAGGGATTTGCAGACCATACCATTAGTTGTTGACTTTCTGATTGTGCCCCAGATTCTATGACAGTGGTGAGTGCTTGACATTACACCTTTTTTAAAATGATGAAACATGTATGATGTCATGTCCAGCTATGATATGTTTCTCTTATGTGATGTTTAAAAAAGCAGAATATACATGATGTTATATTTACAATATGTTATTTGTACCTAGAACCTGTATAGAGGTCACCAGCACTCATGGTCCCTGAAGAAGCCCGCAGAGTCGGCGAAACATGTCGGACCTGTGTGACCCCATTACTCTAGGACATGGTTCTTAACCACCTTTTACATATTATATGATTTCAAGTATTTGTATTGATGCTTGTGCATCTATGTCTCCCTTTTTTCCCCTTTTTAAATTTGCATACATGTATTAATAAAATTATTGCATTTTAATAGTTGTCTTTATATTATTTATCTATCTACGCCAATAGATCTCCGCCTATAAAGTCCCAGGTTGGGTGTTTTCCTTTCATATGCACGGGTCCCTGTGGGGCTGACTCAGGGTCTGATGTATTGGAACACCAAAACCTTTTTTCTGTTTTCATACATTAACCACTTTAAGAACTGGAAGGATTTGCCCCCTTCCTGACCCGGACCTAATTTGCGATTCGGCACTGCGTTACTTTAACAAACAATTGCGTGACGTGCGACACTGTACCCAAATAAAATTGATGTCCTTTTTTACCCACAAATTTCTTTTGGTGGTATTTGATCACCTGTGCAATTTTTTTATTTTTTGCGCTATAAACAAAAAAAAGCGACAATTTTGAAGAAAAAAAAAAAAACTACATTTTCACATTCTGCTTTGACATTCTCAAAAAAAAATTTAAAAATCAAAATTGTTTAACATTTTAGGCTAATCTGTTTTCTGCTACATATTTTTGGTAAAAAAAATTGCAATAAGCGTATTTTGATTTGTTTGTGCAAAAGTAATTGCGTCTACTAACTACGGAAAAGATTTATGTCATTTTTATTGTTTTTTTTTTTTTACTAGTAATGACAGCGATCTGCGATTTTTTTTTTTGCAGGACTGCAACATTGCGGCGGACAGATCGGACCCCTAACTGACATTTTTGACACTTTTGGGGGTACCAGTGACATTACTACAGTAATCAGTGCTACAAATATGCACTGTTACTGTAATAATGCCATTGCCAGGGAATGGGTTAGCCCTGTGGGTGATCAAGGGGTTAAATGTGAGCCTAGGGGAGTGATTCTAACTGTAGGGGGGGGCGTGGCTTCTGAAATGACCATAGAGACATGTGATCCTATGATCATTGCAGGGAGAAGAACGGTCAACTGTGTTTACAACAGCTGCCCGTCCTTCTCTCTCAGCGCGGAGCGATTGCCGGTGTCAGGCGGCAATCGGAGCCCCCTGATCCATGCATCGGCTTCCCCACTGCCGAGTGGGGGCAGGAGCGCGCCCCCTAGCTTTCCGCGCGCGACTGACGTAAGTCTACAGCGGTTTGCGCAGGAGAGCCACCCTGCCGCAGTAAAAAGGTGGCGGGTGGTCGGGAAGTGGTTAATCTGACAGGAATGAACGCAAAAGCAACACAGCACTGTCAGCATCAGTCACAGAAAAATCTGCTTTAAAGATAATCCCTGTGGAGGTTTTTCTTCACTTTCTGTATTAATTAGCCAATCTATTCAAAACAAAAGATAAAAGTAGACTTCTACTGAGAGTGGCTTTTTTTCTATTTACTCTTTAAAAAAGAGATGCGCCAAACGACCCCCTGTTCGGTTCGTACCAGAACCTTCAAACATTGCAAAAGTTCGGAGCCGAACAACAAGCCCCATTGAAGTCTATGGGACCCGAACTGGAAAAATCAAAAGTGCCCATTTTTGAGGGCTTAGATGCAAGTTATTGGGAATACAAAGGGTATGGGGGTTTGGGTACTGCCCTGGGTGACCTGTATCAATGGAATTTTTTTTTAGTAAAAAAACATCATTTTTAAATGAGCAGTGTTTTTCTGATGCTTAAAGATAAATAATAAAAATGAAAAATTCCTTAACTATAGTGCCCTGGGGGTCCCTTTAGGCTGCCTGTAAAGTGGTGCATCTGTACTATGTATTGAACCTGCTGCAAAACTTACATACATGGGTATATAAAGAAAAAAATACATTTACATTGATTTTCCCTGCAAGCTTTCTTTATTTTCTAAATTGTAGACAACGGCTTGGGGAGCCAGTCTGTATGATGAGGCCACAATTTAGTACACTCGGAACAAGATTAGAGACTTTTTGGATAAATTCTGGTGTCACTTTGGATGGAAAACACAACGTTTTGTACTACAGTGAGGAAACCTTATGTGAAGAAGTCAAATTATAGTACACTCATGGGGAAAATGATTGCCAATTTGTTATTTATCAGTATTCTCCCCTCACTGTAGGCTCATGTTATTCCCTTCCTCAACCTCAGAACCAACATTCAAATCAAGTAATGGCTGTGCATCGTCAAGGAGCAAGTGGCTGATGCTGTGTTCGAATAATTCAGCTGTGTCATGGACTTGCAATAGTGTTTGGCAGCTTACCTGTTCCTTCATGTCTGTATTATAGGTCAGACTTCACTTCTGGTTCTCTTTTATCATCTCTCCTTCCTGTACCTGCCCCACCCCCAGGTCATCACAGGAAGTCTATATTAACCAGTGCACTGCAGGTCTGCTTTGCTGTTTAACAGTGTTTGTTTCTTGTTTCCTGTCTGCCATGTGCTTGATCTACCTTTCTGTGTACTGACTTTGGCTTGTCTCTGACTATTCCTGTTTGCCTGTTACCCTGACCTTTGGCCTGTCCCTGTCCCTTGGTTACCCTCATCTGCCTGTTACCCCGACCTCGGTTTACCTGTCCTGAGTGGCTGCTTCCCTTCTCTTCCTATGGAGCGTGACCCGGGGGACCCCAGGGACCGAGACCTGGGCCCAGATGCAGCCAAGTCCATCCTCACCACTAGAGGCTCTGGTGAACTCCTGCTGGGTCTTAGACTCCGCGCCTTGGGGAATCTTGGGCTCACGTTCCGGTCCATCCGCAGCAGTCTGCTATCGGGTTCACTACCTTACGCTGCACCCCTGCCTCCATCAGGGTGCAGTTGTCACCTGGCCACAGGTTACCTTACAAGCTGACTCCTCCATGCATGATGCTGTGCTATGTGCCTCTCCTTGTTTGCCTCCCAGACATAATGGGGGGGCTTATTAATGAAATGTAATGGTGATGGGGAAATATGTACGTGGATGCACTTTAAACAATGGAAAAGTGGTGTTTGGTGCACTTTAACTTCAGTACTTACTACACAGACACACTTCACTGACACACTAAAATATACTGCAGTAAAACTGCACTGACGCACTTCAATATACTGCAGTAAACGTGTCCTGATGCACTTCAATATACTGTGCACTATAAAAAGTGCATTTACACACTTCAGAATACTGCAGTAAACGTGCAATAATGCAGTGCGATATACTGTCGTAAACGCGCACTAACGCACTTCATTATACTTTGGTAAACGTCCACTAACGCACCTCCCTTTACTGCAGTAACTGTGCACTAACGAACTGCAATTTACTGCAGTAAACTTGTACTAACACACTGCAATATACTGCAGTAAACATGCACTAATGCACCTAACTATCCCGCAGTAAACATGCACTAACACACTGCAATATACTATGTGATTTTGTGGTTGCACAATAGCACCTTACTTTTTTGTTATATTTTGAAAATGGGTTACCCACTTCAAGGAGCAGCTGTTTATTTTCTATATTTTTTTCATCACCAAATGGTTCACTGTAGGCTCCATATTTATCATATTGACTAATTAAAAGTACCCTGACACACTACAATATAATGAAGTATCACTTCCCTGGCACTATACAGTGATGCACTGCTATAAACTGCAGTAAACCTGCCCTGACACGCTAAACTGACACCAAATAAAAATGAACGGTCGCACTACACTCATGCTGCACTATTACTATATTCACACTACACTGATACTTTACACTCACAATAGAATCACAATAGCACACTAACTCGCTAGTATCAACGAACAGAGTAACAAAAATAAAGAAATGGGTTTTTGCTACCAGTGATGCACCTCCCTTCCTAGTGGTCATACACTTAAAAACTAAAATTTGCCCTGGGACTTAAAATGAGGTGTACCACTGAATGCAAAATGAACATAATTGATAAATTTATTGAAAAGTAGATACAGGTGTCATCATTTTACATCGAATACAAATGCAATAATTCCAAGCCGATATAAAAGTTTTAGATATAAATACATGATTGAAAATGAGGCACCTTATATACTCGTTGCAACTGCTCACTTCCTCAGGAGTAGATGCACATTAAAACATTGGTTTTAGAATATATACCATCGTAGTAATCGATAATTTCTTAGGTCATAGGGGGCACCGTTTGAAGGGACCCTATACTTACAATTGACTAGGTTTTGATTGCTATGGCAACATTCCTGGCTGTGGCGGTCAGACAAGTCTGGCCCAGGAGCTGGAGGGGTGGGACCAGGGCAGACCCCAAGTAGGGAACAGATGTAAGGTAAATGCAGCATATGTGAACTAGAAATTTGGCCATCCATAAATGTAATCCTGAAGCGATTGCTATATAAAAAAAGGATGTAAAAAAATAGAGAAATATGTGCATCTAATTATTGGTTATGGCAAAGTACAGTAAACCCCCCTCCATTGCGGGGGTTACGTTCTGGACCCAGCCGCGAAAAGTGAAATTCCGCGAAATAGAAAAACCCTATTTAAATGCATTGTAGGCATGTTTTTTTACTGTCACTGTACGTGTAGAAGCATTTTAAGGTCTTTAAACACACTTTTAAAACAATAGAAACTCATTTAAACACATAAAAGATACTAAGAGACATAGCAAGAGCTATGGAAAACACAAAAATATTTCATTTTTAATGATTTATATAGTAAAATAACATTACAAAAAAAAACGCGAATTACCGGGACCGCAAAAACTGAACCGCGATGTAGCGGGGGATTACTGTATTCAGATGACATAATCTGGTAAGTGGAAAAAATATAAAAATCAGTTGGAGTGTAGGGAATGCAAGAAATAGCTGTGACTAAACCCAGAAGGAATCAATCCATCTCAGAAAAAATGGTGAAAGAGAAGAAATATATTTTAGTGTGTCTCCATAGTAAAGTGGTGTATGGGTGTATAGGTGTATGCATATGAGTGTCACTACCCCCCCATGATGTGTTGGAACTGACAAGCCAAGAATGAGTCCTTCATGTGAAATTAAAGAGCAAGGAATGAGCACCCTCGGCTATCTCTCCTATTTATACCCCAAAGGGGCATAGCCAGTCCAAACCCTAACACCATGAAGAGGCAGCTACAGAGGGCTTTGACCAATGTGATCGTTATGTTTGTGTTCTACAAAGTTGCAGAACAGAAAAAAAATAGTTCTTCAATTTCTAACGAATTCTAAGATTTCAGAACAATGTGAATTCGAATCGGTGGAAAATTTGATCAACCATTCCGAATTCTGTGTGAACAATACCTGGTTGTAAATGAGAAGGCCAAGAAGCCACACCCTTATCAACCGATGACTCATCAGCTATCAGTGGGTTTCCTCACTGACAGATGAATGTAAACAAAATAATTCCAGCAATGAAACCTGAAGGAAAAAACAGCATGCCCCCCCCCCCCCCCCATCCATAGGTATGGATTTTAAGAAGAACTCCATGCCAAAAACCAAAACGGAGTGGGGTCCCCCTTAAAATCCATACCAGACCCTTATCCAAACATGCAGCCTGGCAGGTCAGGAAAGGGGGGGGGGGTGAACAAGCGCCCCCACTGAACCATACCAGGCCACATGCCCTCAACAACAAGCACCCTATCCTCATGTTGATGAATGGAGACATGGGCCTCTTACCCACAACCCTGGCTGGTGGTTGTGGGGATCTGCGGACGGGGGAAGCCTAGAGATTTAACAGCTTCCAAAAATTTTGCCAATATGGATTTTTTTTTGTAAATAGCCCTACAGTTAAAATCATACACGGTCCTAACTGATCCTATTAACTTTTCCTGTATGAAAACTTTATAACTTAGATGATGACAATCAGTTTTCCTGTCCACTAAATATTTTTTAAATTATTTACAATAAATACTACACCAGCACAGAAAATTTTGAGCTGCAAAACATAGTATAAAAATATTACATGTTCCCTATTTATCTGTTGGGACCACAATGTACTGCATATACATTAAGGTTGCCAAAGTTATGCAGTGCATTGATAATGAGATCTAGGTACTTGGCTATCTACAAATCAAATAACACATATTTCAAAAGTCAAAGGAGACATGGAGATAATTTGCTTTCAGTGGTAGCAACAATCTACTTACATTAATGGTACTTGAGAAAGAAATGACTGTAGCTAAGAATAAAGGGACAAGTAAGAAATGAAAATAAGATCAATAAGAATTTGACTTTATGGAAACATCAACTTTAAGAGCTAAGTTCATGGGCAATTTTCTACTACAGAGAGATTTAACCACTTACTGACAGGCACCTCATTAGGCTTCAGCTATACAAGAGATTTTTAGGAGCTCAATTGTGCAACTGCTGGTGCTAGAAACAACATATAATTGCTAAACGGGTGTACTAAAGTAGTGTTCCAATTATGTGGGACTGATCGCAACATGATACTATTGCATGCTACTTTTAAGACAGCACAAATTAATTATCCCCAGATAGGTATGGCTACCATACCAAGAGAGTACACTTTTACTATTTTTATGTTATACTCAACAGCAGGTACTAGGTAAAAGTATTTTTAAATAAAACATATTGCGCCAAATTCATAAAGACTGGGAAAAGGAAAAATTATGTGTTGCTCATAGTAAGCAATTACATGCTTAATTCTATTTTCTCAGATCCTCCTAAACATTGAACCTGAGTTTTTATGAAAGTTGCCCAGTGAGGTTGGCTACTGTCCATTTTAAGGCCTGGTACACACTGTCAGACATGCAGTGTTAATGCAGCGATCTCCCCTGCTGTGCTATTTTGTTCTGACAGGGGGATGCACCCCCCCCCCCCACCAGAAAAAAGCGCTCTTAGCCATTCAAAGGAGTTATCAAAGGGTGGTGCATAGTGTTGAGCGAACACGGACTGTATTATTCGTGTTCGTACCGAATAATTGGATTTTTTGTACCCGAACACGGACACGGACACTTTACTGTATGTTCGGGTAAAAATCCGTGTTCGGTCGTTTTATTTCCGGGTTTTGCATGCTTTGGCGCTCTTTTCATGGCGGGCTTTCAACAGCCAATCAACAATCGTTTAACTGGTGTGCCTTAAGCCATCCCAGCCATGCCTGCAAATGTCTCAGTAGCTGTGATTGGCTGTCTGAAGCATGTGACCAAGTCTTTATAAGTTCGAGGCAGCCGCAGCGGCGTCATTATGCTGCTTAGATTCAGGGACAGAGAGCACACATCAACGTGCTGGCTGCTGATTAGGGAAAGATAGGCAGGAAAAAACCATTTGTGTCCGGATAGAATTGAGGGACAGGTCGGAGTGTTTAGGCAGGGCGAGTTGTAGGCATTTTAGGGATAGAGTCTGCTGAATTATATAGGGTCAGTGTCTTCTACAAACTACAATCGATATTGCTGTGTGGGGGGTGGGGTGAATCTGCACTCAATCCTGATCTACGATCTCTTCTCAATCCTGTTAGGGACAGAGTCTGCTGAATTTTAGGGAAACTGTGTTCTACAAACTACAATCGATATTGCTGTGTGGGGGGTGGGGTGAATCTGCACTCAATCCTGATCTACGATCTCTTCTCAATCCTGTTAGGGACAGAGTCTGCTGAATTTTAGGGAAACTGTGTTCTACAAACTACAATCGATATTGCTGTGTGGGGGGTGGGGTGAATCTGCACTCAATCCTGATCTACGATCTCTTCTCAATCCTGTTAGGGACAGAGTCTGCTGAATTTTAGGGAAACTGTGTTCTACAAACTACAATCGATATTGCTGTGTGGTGTGGGATTGGAGATAGGCAGGTGTCAGTGATCCACATCCATTTTTCTGTGTGTGAGCTGCAGTGAACACAATCTTTTTGGGCTGCAGTGAACACAATCTTTTTGGGCTGCAGTGAACACAATCTTTTTGGGCTGCAGTGAACACAATCTTTTTGGGCTGCAGTGAACACAATCTTTTTGGGGTGCAGTGAACAAAATCTTTTTGGGGTGCAGTGAACACAATCCTTTTTGGTGTGCAGTGAACACAATCTTTGTGGGGTGCAGTGAACAAAATCCTTTGTGGGGTGCAGTGAACACAATCTTTTTGGGGTGCAGTGAACAAAATCCTTTTTGGGGTGCAGTGAACAACATCCTTTTTGGGGTGCAGTGAACACAATCTTTTTGGGGTGCAGTGAACAAAATCCTTTGTGGGGTGCAGTGAACACAATCTTTTTGGGGTGCAGTGAACACAATCTTTTTGGGGTGGAGTGAACAACATCCTTTTTGGGGTGCAGTGAACAAAATCCTTTTTGGGGTGCAGTGAACAAAATCATTTTTGGGGTGCAGTGAACACAATCTTTTTGGGGTGCAGTGAACACAATCTTTGTGGGGTGCAGTGAACACAATCTTTTTGGGGTGGAGTGAACAACATCCTTTTTGGGGTGCAGTGAACAACATCCTTTTTGGGGTGCAGTGAACACAATCTTTTTGGGGTGCAGTGAACACAATCTTTGTGGGGTACAGTGAACAGAATCTTTGTGGGGTGCAGTGAACAAAATCTTTGGGGGGTACAGTGAACACAATCTTTGTGAGGTGCAGTGAACACAATCTTTGTGGGGTGCAGTGAACACAATCATTGTGGGGTGCAGTGAACTCAATCTTTGTGGGGTACAGTGAACACAATCTCATACTGAAGGTTTGAGGGTGCTGCCTGTTCCATACTCCCCCTACTCCTCATCTAGCCTTTTAGGGGTACAAACAATAGTAATTGGGGCCTAGTGTGGTTGTGTACGTGTGATATACATACACTTTTTTGGGATCATATTTTCTATTCCGCTATTTAATCAAAAACCTTTGGGGATCAGTTAAATTGGGGGATAGTCTGTGTTGGTACGTGTGAGAGAGATCCACCTTTCCAAGTTGTTGGGGTTCATCTCATACTTCTGAAGGTTTGAGGGTGCTGCCTGTTCCATACTCCCCCCTACTCCTAGCCTTTTAGGGGTACAAACAATAGTAATTGGGGCCTAGTGTGGTTGTGTACGTGTGATATACATACACTTTTTTGGGATCATATTTTCTATTCCGCTATTTAATCAAAAACCTCTGGGGATCAGTTAAATTGGGGGATAGTCTGTGTTGGTACGTGTGAGAGAGATCCACCTTTCCAAGTTGTTGGGGTTCATCTCATACTTCTGAAGGTTTGAGGGTGCTGCCTGTTCCATACTCCCCCTACTCCTAGCCTTTTAGGGGTACAAACAATAGTAATTGGGGCCTAGTGTGGTTGTGTACGTGTGATATACATACACTTTTTTGGGATCATATTTTCTATTCCGCTATTTAATCAAAAACCTCTGGGGATCAGTTAAATTGGGGGATAGTCTGTGTTGGTACGTGTGAGAGAGATCCACCTTTCCAAGTTGTTGGGGTTCATCTCATACTTCTGAAGGTTTGAGGGTGCTGCCTGTTCCATACTCCCCCTACTCCTAGCCTTTTAGGGGTACAAACAATAGTAATTGGGGCCTAGTGTGGTTGTGTACGTGTGATATACATACACTTTTTTGGGATCATATTTTCTATTCCGCTATTTAATCAAAAACCTCTGGGGATCAGTTAAATTGGGGGATAGTCTGTGTTGGTACGTGTGAGAGAGATCCACCTTTCCAAGTTGTTGGGGTTCATCTCATACTTCTGAAGGTTTGAGGGTGCTGCCTGTTCCATACTCCCCCTACTCCTAGCCTTTTAGGGGTACAAACAATAGTAATTGGGGCCTAGTGTGGTTGTGTACGTGTGATATACATACACTTTTTTGGGATCATATTTTCTATTCCGCTATTTAATCAAAAACCTTTGGGGATCAGTTAAATTGGGGGATAGTCTGTGTTGGTACGTGTGAGAGAGATCCACCTTTCCAAGTTGTTGGGGTTCATCTCATACTTCTGAAGGTTTGAGGGTGCTGCCTGTTCCATACTCCCCCTACTCCTAGCCTTTTAGGGGTACAAACAATAGTAATTGGGGCCTAGTGTGGTTGTGTACGTGTGATATACATACACTTTTTTGGGATCATATTTTCTATTCCGCTATTTAATCAAAAACCTTTGGGGATCAGTTAAATTGGGGGATAGTCTGTGTTGGTACGTGTGAGAGAGATCCACCTTTCCAAGTTGTTGGGGTTCATCTCATACTTCTGAAGGTTTGAGGGTGCTGCCTGTTCCATACTCCCCCTACTCCTAGCCTTTTAGGGGTACAAACAATAGTAATTAGGGCCTAGTGTGGTTGTGTACGTGTGATATACATACACTTTTTTGGGATCATATTTTCTATTCCGCTATTTAATCAAAAACCTCTGGGGATCAGTTAAATTGGGGGATAGTCTGTGTTGGTACGTGTGAGAGAGATCCACCTTTCCAAGTTGTTGGGGTTCATCTCATACTTCTGAAGGTTTGAGGGTGCTGCCTGTTCCATACTCCCCCTACTCCTAGCCTTTTAGGGGTACAAACAATAGTAATTGGGGCCTAGTGTGGTTGTGTACGTGTGATATACATACACTTTTTTGGGATCATATTTTCTATTCCGCTATTTAATCAAAAACCTCTGGGGATCAGTTAAATTGGGGGATAGTCTGTGTTGGTACGTGTGAGAGAGATCCACCTTTCCAAGTTGTTGGGGTTCATCTCATACTTCTGAAGGTTTGAGGGTGCTGCCTGTTCCATACTCCCCCTACTCCTAGCCTTTTAGGGGTACAAACAATAGTAATTGGGGCCTAGTGTGGTTGTGTACGTGTGATATACATACACTTTTTTGGGATCATATTTTCTATTCCGCTATTTAATCAAAAACCTTTGGGGATCAGTTAAATTGGGGGATAGTCTGTGTTGGTACGTGTGAGAGAGATCCACCTTTCCAAGTTGTTGGGGTTCATCTCATACTTCTGAAGGTTTGAGGGTGCTGCCTGTTCCATACTCCCCCTACTCCTAGCCTTTTAGGGGTACAAACAATAGTAATTGGGGCCTAGTGTGGTTGTGTACGTGTGATATACATACACTTTTTTGGGATCATATTTTCTATTCCGCTATTTAATCAAAAACCTCTGGGGATCAGTTAAATTGGGGGATAGTCTGTGTTGGTACGTGTGAGAGAGATCCACCTTTCCAAGTTGTTGGGGTTCATCTCATACTTCTGAAGGTTTGAGGGTGCTGCCTGTTCCATACTCCCCCCTACTCCTAGCCTTTTAGGGGTACAAACAATAGTAATTGGGGCCTAGTGTGGTTGTGTACGTGTGATATACATACACTTTTTTGGGATCATATTTTCTATTCCGCTATTTAATCAAAAACCTTTGGGGATCAGTTAAATTGGGGGATAGTCTGTGTTGGTACGTGTGAGAGAGATCCACCTTTCCAAGTTGTTGGGGTTCATCTCATACTTCTGAAGGTTTGAGGGTGCTGCCTGTTCCATACTCCCCCTACTCCTAGCCTTTTAGGGGTACAAACAATAGTAATTGGGGCCTAGTGTGGTTGTGTACGTGTGATATACATACACTTTTTTGGGATCATATTTTCTATTCCGCTATTTAATCAAAAACCTTTGGGGATCAGTTAAATTGGGGGATAGTCTGTGTTGGTACGTGTGAGAGAGATCCACCTTTCCAAGTTGTTGGGGTTCATCTCATACTTCTGAAGGTTTGAGGGTGCTGCCTGTTCCATACTCCCCCTACTCCTAGCCTTTTAGGGGTACAAACAATAGTAATTGGGGCCTAGTGTGGTTGTGTACGTGTGATATACATACACTTTTTTGGGATCATATTTTCTATTCCGCTATTTAATCAAAAACCTCTGGGGATCAGTTAAATTGGGGGATAGTCTGTGTTGGTACGTGTGAGAGAGATCCACCTTTCCAAGTTGTTGGGGTTCATCTCATACTTCTGAAGGTTTGAGGGTGCTGCCTGTTCCATACTCCCCCTACTCCTAGCCTTTTAGGGGTACAAACAATAGTAATTGGGGCCTAGTGTGGTTGTGTACGTGTGATATACATACACTTTTTTGGGATCATATTTTCTATTCCGCTATTTAATCAAAAACCTTTGGGGATCAGTTAAATTGGGGGATAGTCTGTGTTGGTACGTGTGAGAGAGATCCACCTTTCCAAGTTGTTGGGGTTCATCTCATACTTCTGAAGGTTTGAGGGTGCTGCCTGTTCCATACTCCCCCTACTCCTAGCCTTTTAGGGGTACAAACAATAGTAATTGGGGCCTAGTGTGGTTGTGTACGTGTGATATACATACACTTTTTTGGGATCATATTTTCTATTCCGCTATTTAATCAAAAACCTTTGGGGATCAGTTAAATTGGGGGATAGTCTGTGTTGGTACGTGTGAGAGAGATCCACCTTTCCAAGTTGTTGGGGTTCATCTCATACTTCTGAAGGTTTGAGGGTGCTGCCTGTTCCATACTCCCCCTACTCCTAGCCTTTTAGGGGTACAAACAATAGTAATTGGGGCCTAGTGTGGTTGTGTACGTGTGATATACATACACTTTTTTGGGATCATATTTTCTATTCCGCTATTTAATCAAAAACCTTTGGGGATCAGTTAAATTGGGGGATAGTCTGTGTTGGTACGTGTGAGAGAGATCCACCTTTCCAAGTTGTTGGGGTTCATCTCATACTTCTGAAGGTTTGAGGGTGCTGCCTGTTCCATACTCCCCCTACTCCTAGCCTTTTAGGGGTACAAACAATAGTAATTGGGGCCTAGTGTGGTTGTGTACGTGTGATATACATACACTTTTTTGGGATCATATTTTCTATTCCGCTATTTAATCAAAAACCTTTGGGGATCAGTTAAATTGGGGGATAGTCTGTGTTGGTACGTGTGAGAGAGATCCACCTTTCCAAGTTGTTGGGGTTCATCTCATACTTCTGAAGGTTTGAGGGTGCTGCCTGTTCCATACTCCCCCTACTCCTAGCCTTTTAGGGGTACAAACAATAGTAATTGGGGCCTAGTGTGGTTGTGTACGTGTGATATACATACACTTTTTTGGGATCATATTTTCTATTCCGCTATTTAATCAAAAACCTCTGGGGATCAGTTAAATTGGGGGATAGTCTGTGTTGGTACGTGTGAGAGAGATCCACCTTTCCAAGTTGTTGGGGTTCATCTCATACTTCTGAAGGTTTGAGGGTGCTGCCTGTTCCATACTCCCCCCTACTCCTAGCCTTTTAGGGGTACAAACAATAGTAATTGGGGCCTAGTGTGGTTGTGTACGTGTGATATACATACACTTTTTTGGGATCATATTTTCTATTCCGCTATTTAATCAAAAACCTTTGGGGATCAGTTAAATTGGGGGATAGTCTGTGTTGGTACGTGTGAGAGAGATCCACCTTTCCAAGTTGTTGGGGTTCATCTCATACTTCTGAAGGTTTGAGGGTGCTGCCTGTTCCATACCCCCCCTACTCCTCATCTAGCCTTTTAGGGGTACAAACAATAGTAATTGGGGCCTAGTGTGGTTGTGTACGTGCGAGATACATACACTTTTTTTGATCATATTTCCTATTCCGCTATTCAATAAAAACCTTTGAGGATCAATTGAATTGCGGGATAGTCTGTGTCGGTACGTGTGAGAGAGATCCACCTTTCCAAGTTGTTGGGGTTCATCTCATACTTCTGAAGGTTTGAGGGTGCTGCCTGTTCCATACCCCCCCTACTCCTCATCTAGCCTTTTAGGGGTACAAACAATAGTAATTGGGGCCTAGTGTGGTTGTGTACGTGCGAGATACATACACTTTTTTTGATCATATTTCCTATTCCGCTATTCAATAAAAACCTTTGGGGATCAATTAAATTGCGGGATAGTCTGTGTCGGTACGTGTGAGATCCACCTTTCCAAGTTTTTGGGGTTCATCTCATACTTCTGAAGCTTTGAGGGTGCTGCCTGTTCCATACTCCTCCTCCTCCTCATCCATCCTTTTAGGTGTACAAACAATAGTAATTGGGGCCTAGTGTGCTTCTGTACGTGTGAGATACATACACATTTTTTGATCATATTTCCTATTCCGCTATTCAATAAAAACCTTTGGGGATCAATTAAATTGCGGAATAGTCTGTGTCGGTACGTGTGAGATCCACCTTTCCAAGTTTTTGGGGTTCATCTCATACTTCTGAAGCTTTGAGGGTGCTGCCTGTTCCATACTCCTCCTCCTCCTCATCCATCCTTTTAGGTGTACAAACAATAGTAATTGGGGCCTAGTGTGCTTCTGTACGTGTGAGATACATACACATTTTTTGATCATATTTCCTATTCCGCTATTCAATAAAAACCTTTGGGGATCAATTAAATTGCGGAATAGTCTGTGTCGGTACGTGTGAGATCCACCTTTCCAAGTTTTTGGGGTTCATCTCATACTTCTGAAGCTTTGAGGGTGCTGCCTGTTCCATACTCCTCCTCCTCCTCATCCATCCTTTTAGGTGTACAAACAATAGTAATTGGGGCCTAGTGTGTTTCTGTACGTGCGAGATACATACACTTTTTTTGATCATATTTCCTATTCCGCTATTCAATAAAAACCTTTGGGGATCAATTAAATTGCGGGATAGTCTGTGTCGGTACGTGTGAGATCCACCTTTCCAAGTTTTTGGGGTTCATCTCATACTTCTGAAGCTTTGAGGGTGCTGCCTGTTCCATACTCCTCCTCCTCCTCATCCATCCTTTTAGGTGTACAAACAATAGTAATTGGGGCCTAGTGTGCTTCTGTACGTGTGAGATACATACACATTTTTTGATCATATTTCCTATTCCGCTATTCAATAAAAACCTTTGGGGATCAATTAAATTGCGGAATAGTCTGTGTCGGTACGTGTGAGATCCACCTTTCCAAGTTTTTGGGGTTCATCTCATACTTCTGAAGCTTTGAGGGTGCTGCCTGTTCCATACTCCTCCTCCTCCTCATCCATCCTTTTAGGTGTACAAACAATAGTAATTGGGGCCTAGTGTGCTTCTGTACGTGTGAGATACATACACATTTTTTGATCATATTTCCTATTCCGCTATTCAATAAAAACCTTTGGGGATCAATTAAATTGCGGAATAGTCTGTGTCGGTACGTGTGAGATCCACCTTTCCAAGTTTTTGGGGTTCATCTCATACTTCTGAAGCTTTGAGGGTGCTGCCTGTTCCATACTCCTCCTCCTCCTCATCCATCCTTTTAGGTGTACAAACAATAGTAATTGGGGCCTAGTGTGTTTCTGTACGTGCGAGATACATACACTTTTTTTGATCATATTTCCTATTCCGCTATTCAATAAAAACCTTTGGGGATCAATTAAATTGCGGGATAGTCTGTGTCGGTACGTGTGAGATCCACCTTTCCAAGTTTTTGGGGTTCATCTCATACTTCTGAAGCTTTGAGGGTGCTGCCTGTTCCATACTCCTCCTCCTCCTCATCCATCCTTTTAGGTGTACAAACAATAGTAATTGGGGCCTAGTGTGCTTCTGTACGTGTGAGATACATACACATTTTTTGATCATATTTCCTATTCCGCTATTCAATAAAAACCTTTGGGGATCAATTAAATTGCGGAATAGTCTGTGTCGGTACGTGTGAGATCCACCTTTCCAAGTTTTTGGGGTTCATCTCATACTTCTGAAGCTTTGAGGGTGCTGCCTGTTCCATACTCCTCCTCCTCCTCATCCATCCTTTTAGGTGTACAAACAATAGTAATTGGGGCCTAGTGTGTTTCTGTACGTGCGAGATACATACACATTTTTTGATCATATTTCCTATTCCGCTATTCAATAAAAACCTTTGGGGATCAATTAAATTGCGGGATAGTCTGTGTCGGTACGTGTGAGATCCACCTTTCCAAGTTTTTTGGGTTCATCTCATACTTCTGAAGCTTTGAGGGTGCTGCCTGTTCCATACTCCTCCTCCTCCTCATCCATCCTTTTAGGTGTACAAACAATAGTAATTGGGGCCTAGTGTGCTTCTGTACGTGTGAGATACATACACATTTTTTGATCATATTTCCTATTCCGCTATTCAATAAAAACCTTTGGGGATCAATTAAATTGCGGGATAGTCTGTGTCGGTACGTGTGAGATCCACCTTTCCAAGTTTTTGGGGTTCATCTCATACTTCTGAAGCTTTGAGGGTGCTGCCTGTTCCATACTCCTCCTCCTCCTCATCCATCCTTTTAGGTGTACAAACAATAGTAATTGGGGCCTAGTGTGTTTCTGTACGTGTGAGATACATACACTTTTTTTGATCATATTTCCTATTCCGCTATTCAATAAAAACCTTTGGGGATCAATTGAATTGCGGGATAGTCTGTGTCGGTACGTGTGAGAGAGATCCACCTTTCCAAGTTGTTGGGGTTCATCTCATACTTCTGAAGGTTTGAGGGTGCTGCCTGTTCCATACCCCCCCTACTCCTCATCTAGCCTTTTAGGGGTACAAACAATAGTAATTGGGGCCTAGTGTGGTTGTGTACGTGCGAGATACATACACTTTTTTTGATCATATTTCCTATTCCGCTATTCAATAAAAACCTTTGAGGATCAATTGAATTGCGGGATAGTCTGTGTCGGTACGTGTGAGAGAGATCCACCTTTCCAAGTTGTTGGGGTTCATCTCATACTTCTGAAGGTTTGAGGGTGCTGCCTGTTCCATACTCCCCCTACTCCTCATCTAGCCTTTTAGGGGTACAAACAATAGTAATTGGGGCCTAGTGTGGTTGTGTACGTGTGATATACATACACTTTTTTTGGATCATATTTTCTATTCCGCTATTCAATAAAAACCTTTCTAGGGCAAGATCTTAAATTACAGAAATATGAGGAGACCGTCAAATAAGGGCCGTGGCCTGGGTCGTGGTGCTGCTGGTAGAGCTCCTGTTGCAAGGAGAGGACATGGTCGATCTGTGCCAGCTACACGCACAAGTGAAACACCTTCCTCAAGTGTGAGTAGGCGACAGAACCTGCATCAGTATTTGGTAGGGCATCAAACGCCCCTAGAAGTGATGAGGCCAGAACAAGTTGAGGCGATAGTAGATTGGTTTGCTGCTGACAGTGCCTCCAGTTCCTTCACATTGTCTCCCACCCAGTCTACTGCAGAAAGGTCAGAGTTGGCACCTGCAGCCAATGTCCAACCGTCTTTCACCTCACCCCCTTGCAAATCAGGCCAGCAGTCTGAGCCCCAAGCCATACAGCAGTCTCTTATTCTTTTTGAGGACTCTGTCAGCAGGGTTTCCCAGGGCCATCCACCTAGCCCTGCCCCAGAAGTGGAAGAGATTGAGTGCAGCGATGCCCAACCACTTATTTCTCAAGATGAGTACATGCAAGGATCATCGCAGCACGTCTCCGATGATGACGAAACGCAGGTGCCAACTGCTGCGGCGTTCAGCATTGTGGAGACCGACAAGGAGGGCAGGGGTGAAGACTGGGTGGAAGATGATGTGGAGGACGATGAGGTCCTCGACCCCACATGGAATGAACGTCATGCAGGTGAACTGAGTAGTTTGGAGGAAGAGGCGGTGGTCGCACAGAGCCACCAGCACAGCAGAAGAGGGAGCAGGGTGCAGAAGCGGAGCGGCCGTGCCCTAGACACTACGCCCGCTACTGCCCAACGCAGCAAGGGAACGAGCGCACCAAAGTCAGCTCAAAGGAGTTCTCTAGCGTGGAAGTTCTTTAGAAAATGTGCTGATGACAGGACACGAGTGGTTTGCACCCTGTGCAATCAGAGCTTGAAGCGAGGCATGAACCTTCTCAACCTGAGCACAACCTGCATGATCAGGCATCTAAGTGCAAAGCACGAGCTGCAGTGGAGTACACACCTTCAAAACCAAGAAACGTCTCTGGCTCATCCTGCTTCCTCTTCTGCTGCAGTCTCGGCCGCTCCAGCCACATCTGTAGTGATACCGGCACCTGCCACCCCGCAAACAGACGATCTGTCAGCAACACCACCACCTGGGTCACCAACAACCATCTCCACAATGTCCCGTGGAAGCGTTCAGCTTTCCATCTCCCAAACACTTGAGAGGAAGAGGAAGTACCCCCCTACCCACCCGCGATCCCTGGCCCTGAATGCCAGCATTTCAAAATTATTGGCCTTTGAAATGCTGTCATTCCGTCTGGTGGAGACGCACAGTTTTAAAAACCTTATGTCGGTGGCTGTCCCACAGTACGTCGTGCCCAGCCGCCACTACTTTTCCAGGCAAGCCATCCCTTCCCTGCACAACCAAGTGGGGGAAAAAATCAGGTGTGCACTGCGCAACGCCATCTGTGCCAAGGTCCACCTAACTACGGATACGTGGACCAGTAAGCACGGTCAGGGGCGTTATATCTCCCTAACGGCACACTGGGTAAATGCAGTGGCGGATGGGCCTGAGGCGGATAGCAATTTGGCGCATGTCCTTCCACCACCGAGGATTGCAGGGCGCTTCAGTTTGCCTCCTGTTCCTAACTCCTCCTACTCCGCTTCCTCATCCTCTACCGCCTCCTCATCCGGACAGCGTAACACCTTCACCACCAACTTCAGCACGGCCAGGGGTAAACGACAGCAGGCAGTTTTACAACTTGCCTGTTTGGGGGACAAACCACACACTGCGCAGGAGTTGTGGAGGAGCATGGAACAGCAGACAAATGAGTGGTTGCTGCCAGCGAGCCTCAAGCCCGGCCTGGTGGTGTGCGATAACGGGCGAAATCTCATAGCAGCTCTGGGCCTAGCCGGTTTGACGCACATCCCTTGCCTGGCGCATGTGCTGAATTTGGTGGTGCAGAGGTTCCTTAAAAACTACCCCGATATGTCAGAGCTGCTGCAGAAAGTGCGGGCCGTTTGTGCGCACTTTCGGCGTTCTCACCCTGCTGCTGCTCGCCTGGCAGCGCTGCAGCGTAACTTCGGCCTTCCCGCTCACCGCCTCATATGTGACGTGCCCACAAGGTGGAACTCCACCTTGCACATGCTGGAAAGACTGTGCGAGCAGCAGCAGGCCATAGTGGAGTTTCAGCTGCAGCACGCACGCGTGAGTCGCTCTGCGGAACAGCACCACTTCACCACCAATAACTGGGCCTCCATGCGAGACCTGTGTGCCTTGTTGCGCTGTTTTGAGTACTCCACCAACATGGCCAGTGGCAATGACGCCGTTCTCAGCTTAACTATCCCACTTCTATGCCTCCTTGAAAAAACAATTCGGGCGATGATGGAAGAGGATGTGGCACAGGATGAGGAGGAGGAGGAGGATGAAGAGGTAACATTTCCAAGGCTTTCAGGGCAGTCATTCGCAAGGGGCTCCGAGGGTGGGTTCCTGCACACGCAAACGCCAGGGACGCAATTGTCCAGCAGGGGCACAGTTCTGGAGGATGAGGAGGATGAGGAGGAGGAGGAGCTGGAGGAGGAGATGGAACCATGTTCACAGCAGGGTGGCACCCAGGCCAGCTCATGGCCATCACTGGTGCGTGGCTGGGGGGATACAGAGGACACGGACCATACACCTCCCACAGAGGACAGCCTTTCGTTGCCTCTGGGCAGCCTGGCACACATGAGCGATTACATGCTGCAGTGTCTCCACAACGACCGCCGAGTTGCCCACATTCTAACTTGTGCTGATTACTGGGTGGCCACGCTGCTGGATCCCCGTTACAAGGACAACGTACCGTCCTTAATTCACTCACTGGAGCGCGATCGCAAGATGCGCGAGTACAAGCGCACGCTGGTAGACGCCATGCTGCTGGCATTCCCATCTGACAGCGGGGCCACAGTGGAAGCACAAGGCAGAGGAGGAGGAGGAGGAGGTCGCCAACGCAACCAGGGCACCGCCAGCACCTCAGAAGGCAGGGTTAGCATGGCCGAAATGTGGAAAAGCTTTGTCAGCACGCCACAACAAACAGCAGCACCAGCAGCTCAGATGGAACGTCTTAGCAGGAGGCAGCATTTTACCAACATGGTGGAGCAGTATGTGTGCACACGCCTACATGTAGTGAATGACGGGTCTGCCCCCTTCAACTTCTGGGTCTCCAAATTGGGCACATGGCCTGAGCTTGCCCTTTACGCCTTGGAGGTGCTGGCGTGCCCTGCAGCCAGTGTATTATCTGAACGGGTATTTAGCACGGCTGGGGGCGTTATAACAGACAAGCGCAGCCGCCTGTCCAGAGACAATGTGGACAAGCTCACGTTCATTAAAATGAACCAGGCATGGATCCCACGGGACTTTTCCGTACCTTATGCAGAATAGCAATGGATACCGACCTTACCCACCCATTGTTCCATTTTTGCTCTTTCTCACTCTTTTGGGGTGTACCCTCATTTAAAATTTGTGAAAAGAAGCAGTGTTGGCTACCTCGTCCTCCTCCTCAGGGCCAGATTAATGTAGGGTCTATTGGAGCTGCAGCTCCAGGCCCCTACCTTTTATATAGGCCCCGGGTTGGCCATATTCACTGTTACCGCTCTTCTGTCACTTGTAAACACAGAAGTCTGGCTTCTATGCTCGCTTCCCCAGGCAGCACCCTCAGAACCTCCCCACACAGCGTGAAGGCCGGACAAGGAGGGACAGTTGGCGATGCATGGATGTGTTTATGGGCTTCAGAGACAGCATCCCATGTTGAATTAGGCATGCATGGCTGCACCCTTCCTCCTCTGGGTGCATGGCAAGGCACGGCCCTAAGGCCCTTCAAAATCCTCAGCACCAAGCCCATGATGCTGTTAATCCGGCCCTGGTCCTCCTCCACCGCCGCTTCCACCTACACCGCCCATAGGTGTGCGCAGCCTATTGCATTAAGGTGTGCACCCCAAAGTTGAAATACACATGCATGTGTTTGCCAGCAGGGAGAGTAATGTATCGGGGCCATGTACCTGTAGGCAAGGAGAAATAGAGCAGAGCAGGTCCCAGGGAGATCTTTCCCATCTCCTCACTGGCAATGCTATGTGCCCTAGGTGATTAGGGTGTGCCCAGGCACACCCAGCACACCCTGTGCGCACGCCTATGTCACCGCCACATCCACCACCACCTCAACCTCCCTCCTACTCCATATGGGCCTCGTCCTTCAGAGATGAAGAAGAACATTGTTTTATTTTTCTGTTTTTTTTTGTTGTTTTAAGTTATTTCCCTATCCACATTTGTTTGCAGAGCACTTGTCATGCTCTTAATTACGTTTTGCTGCCATTTGCAGCACTCTAGCCCTTTCCTTTGGTGTTTTAGAGCCATTTTAGTGCCTTAAAGTTCGGGTCCCCATTGACTTCAATGGGGTTCGGTGTCCGGGAAAAGTTCGGTAAAAGTCCGGGACACGGACCCGGACTTTTTTTTAAAGTTCGGCCGAACCCGTCGAACACGGACATCTAGGTGTCCGCTCAACCCTAGTGGTGCACTGTAATAGCCAATTTTACTGGGCAATTGCAAAGGGCATCATCTTGTGGAAAGCCGCATAAAAACTCTTAACTTTTAAACTTGAGACTGAGGGGTAAGCCATGGAGATAATGGCCTGCGGCTCACAAATCACACTGCAAAGAATGGGTGTGGCCAAACATGATCATGGGAAGGGCTTAAGGGCCCTAAGGGAGAGATTGCAGGAGATAACCAAAGACTGCGGACAGATTACAGGAGATACCCAGGGACTGCAGACAGATTACAGGAGATAACCAGAGACTGCGGACAGATTACAGGTGATAACCAGAGACTGCGGATGGATTACAGGAGATAACCAGAGACTGCGGATGCATTACAGGAGATTACCAGATACTGCAGATGGATTACAGGAGATAACCAGAGACTGCGGACAGATTATAGGAGATAACCAGAGACTGCGGATGGATTACAGGAGATAACCAGTGACTGCAGACGGATTACAGGAAATAACCAGAAACTGCAGATGGATTACAGGAGATAACAAGAGACTGCGGACGGATTGCAGGAGATAGCCAGAGACTGCGCATGGATTACAGGAGATAACCAGAGACTGCGGATGGATTACAGGAGATAACCAAAGCCCATTGGCTGTGAAAAAGTATATTACTGGAACCTAACTGGAGTCCTAACAGGGTCCTGAAGCAATGTCGCAACAAGGGTGGATGCAAACTTGTCAGCTAAGCAGCAAAGAGAAAGAAGAGTAACTTTCGATTACCAGTCACCACTACCGTAAAAGGCACCATGGGGGACAAGGCATTGAGGTAAGTTTTTTTCTGGGTTTTAAAATTGTTTTAAAAAGTTAACAGATTGGTTAGGTCTTTTTAATTGATAACATTTCTCAAAAGGAATTTTTCATCAAGTTTGAAAATCACTTTCATCAATTTTCTCAGCATTTTTATAACTGGAATTTTGCATCTGTTGTTCAGCTTGTGCTTTTTTTTAATGCAATGAACATTTAGTCTATATACGAGAAACATAAGGCCCTTTTTGTCTGATCATTGTCTGCTCCTTCATTATTGAGAGTTAGTTCTTGCACTCCACAGTGATGCATTACTGGCCCTATTGCATAAATATAACGTAGTAAATCAATGGTTCTAAAAACCCTGAAAATAAGTACCAGTAGTCCCTGGTCAATAGTTGGTCCTTTGAAACTGAACCCGGCACAAAATAAACAGAAGAAGTCTCCCCTGTGCAAAAGAAATATTATACCTATCTGTTCCACCACCCCTGCCATGTTCTGTGGTCCCTTTTGCTTGTCCCTATATAATTGCAGATTGCAGCAGTGATGTATAGGCTAGAGGAAAGAATCACAGCACTTGGTGGGGGACCAGGAATTCCCCAAAAGTGTGTCAGATGAATTCTGTAGACACCATAGGTCTTAAAGAGAGTGGAGTTTGACTGTGCAAGCAGCAGGACAGATGGGTATAATATCTCTTGATTTTCAGGGTAACCCACCTTTTTAGAAATGGTTCTACAGCCTTAAGGTTTTTTGCCTTAATGCATTAAGGTGAAAAACCTTTTGTGCTGCAGCTCCCCCCCAGAACCCCCCTTTTTCCTACCTGAGCCCAAACCGATCCAGCGACGTGTGTGACAGCAGCGGCTCCCGCCGCTGTCTACCTCCTCATTGGACAGATTGATAGCAACGGGAGCCATTGGCTGCTGTCAATCAAAAGCTTTGACACAGGAGCGGGGAGCAGGGCCATGTCCCACTGTCTGTGTCAATGGACGCAGCAGTGAGACTTGGGAGTGAGCATGCTCGGGTGCCCCCACGTAAAAGGGGCTTTCTGTGGGGGCACCTGCCCAGCAGGGGGGCGTAGAGTGTCAGTGGGGGACCCTACAAGAAGATGATCAGGGCTGCTCTGTGCAAAACCTTTATACAGAGCAGGTAAGTATAGACATGTTTACTATTTTAAAATGGTTAAAAGAGAGGTAAATGGCGCTGCCTAGTATAGCAGGTAAATATGGCAGGTATAGTGTAGGGGGATGGCTCAACCCTACAAGTTCAGCAGGTGTAATCACAGAGTTAAAAAATTTGACTCTATAAAACATGCAGTAAGAAATTATTTCGTAATCAATATTAAAAATCATAAACACATATGTATCATATACATATATCCATAATATTACTGCAAATTAAATTATACATAAAGTGACTCTGTGAGAAGTGTTGGTGAAGTGTTAGTGAACGTCACCAAAAGATATAATCTCAAACTTATTAAAGTGTTCCAGTGACTGTGCAAAAAAATAAATGCCAGAAAATATGAATAAACCCCCAAAGAAACGTGTGGGGTAAACAGAAACATAAAGTGCTGAATAAAAGTCAGGTGATCAATAAACAATTAATAATTGCAAAAAAAAAAAAACTTTTTTGCGATTATCCCAAAATCGCATCAGCAAAAAATGAAATAAAGCAAATGCAAGTTGCACATAAAAAGTGCTATAAAGTGACTATAACCAATAAATAAGGCCAAATTGGGCGTGAGAAGTAAGGTGCTAAAGGTAGAGGTAGATATAAAGTGCTTGTTGAAAAAAACAGAAGTTCTAATATGGACACGTCCATAAGCAACTAAGTGCTGCAAGAAATTAATATGAATGCGATTTATGATCCAAAAATTGCATAAAAATCAGGTACAATAGAAATATTTAAATCCAAGTCGCACAACAAAAGACGCTCAAGATAAAGTGTTCAAAATGCATACAAATGAAATGCAATTTCTGAACATGGATTGTATATAATATTGTCCTTAATTAGTAGCACATATGAAGTGCTCAAGTGCAAGGAAAAAAACGATGTGACTTTGTGTTGTGTCATGGCCAAAAGTGACTTTAGTGCAGGTGACCAGAAATTAATTTTTCTTCAAGTGTGGCTGGTGTGGTGGGTCAATCAATGCTCCCCTCACTCCCAGGACCGCACTTACCAGAGATAATCACCCCTACAGGGGTAACAAGCCTGTAATCTGTAATATGACTCCTATGGTCCTCAGATCCTATCCCTCGGTTCGTCTGGGCAGTCTGGCCAATATGGGTCCTATCCTTGTAGATAGAAGGTATAACCCGCCAGGATCCTATCTCTCCAGATAGCGTGGCCCCTCAAAGTCCGGGGATATTCCAAGAGTACATATTGGGAAAGAAGGGCTCGTATAGTGTAGTACCGTCAATAATAAAAATGGATTTATTTGAATAAGTACTCACATACAAACGATGATAAGAAGGCAATGTAAAAAAAGCAATAGTGCTGTATCGTTGGTGCACTTCCGGGACGCGATGCGCTCCGCGCGACCGGAAAGGCATTCTACCGAGGCAGATGTGACGTAATGACGCTCTACGCGTTTGGTCTAGCCAACGTCATCATCCATTCTTCCATTCATGTTTACTATTTTAATTGAAAAAAAAAATGAGGCCTTAGTAACACTTTAATATATTTAATTTAATATATACTTAACGAAAAGCTGTTTAAAGTGATGGTAAAGGTTATTTTTTTTTTAATTATAATATATTATTTTTATATACATCTAAAAAATATATTATTGTATACTTACTTGCTCTGTGCCCTGTGGTACCTTATCTCTTTTTCTGAAGTGCCCCGCCTATGCTGTCTGCTCCTTCTCTTCTTCGAGTGCCCCCTCAGTAAGCAATGTGCTGAGGGGGCATCCGTCTGGGCACGCTCTCATGTAAGACTGTGTGCATCCGTAGATACAACCAGCACTCTTAAACCACATGCCCACTTCCTCGTCAGGATTTGACTGACAGCAGCATGGCTCCCCAAGCCCTCATAGTTTCCTATGAGACCAGGAAGAGAAAGCACCACTGATGAAGATGGGACAGAGCTGGATCGGTGGAGGAGTCATGTAAATGTTTACCTTAAAACTAGTGGGATGTTTTTTTTTTTTTTACCTTTAATGCAGGGGATACATTAGGGTAAAAATGTTTAGACTTTGGAACCACTTTCAATTCTAGCAGACATAGAAGCTTCCCTTACCTCTTGTTTTTGTAATTCTGTGGATGAATTGTATTTACTGCAACTTGCCGATAAAAGTTATGATAATAGAAAGTTTGTGCCGTTATCTGAAACATATTTACATAGCAGTAATTCCTATTTAAGAGAAATGTGCAGAGAAAGATAATATATCTTGCAGGATATGAATACAGTTAATTCATTCTTAACAAGTAATGCCATTATAATGCTAGCTAACTGCTGAGTTCAACTGAAGGGCATGGCATATGAAAAAAGAATATTTGTCATTATGTAGAAACCAGTAAAATGAATGGTATTGCTGCTTCTTTGAAGTGAGAGGAGTGTCATGCAGATTGCAAAGTCATTATTTTCCTATCCTCTGGTCACACAACGATATTATTAGATCATTTAAAGTGAGCTTTTTCTTATTTTACACAGAACTGTGAAACACAAAATAATGGAAAACCAACATAACAAAGCAGGCATCAAAACAATCCCACAACTAAAAGAAAAAACTGTCACTGTTTTTCATTGTTAAATATACAATTATTTATTTTCATAGTTTATTTAATTTTTTTTTAAGCATGCAGTTTTTCCACCCTCCCCTAAGCATTTTACATTCGTTTTAATTGCAGCAACAAAGCTCTGTTGTTTATCATTTGCCCCAAGTGCTCACTCAGTTGTCTATCACAACCAATGATATGAATGAGAGATGAGCTTACATGCTCATGCTGCTGTTTTTATAAATGTTCTCCCCTGAGCTTCCTCCTCATGCTGCCCCCTGGCTGTGCTGCCCATAGGAAGCCTACCCGTGGGTGGGTTTTTCTGGGCTAGGCTAGGCACTTCTAGGTCATTCTCGTGCACATGGGGTACCACTACTTGAACAGATGACTGAACTTTTAGTTAGCTCTCTTGATTTGAATATTCACCACTATTGTCACTGTTGCTTTTAGGAGGGACATGCAGAGAAGATGCCCTCTCCACCTGTCCAGCGTATCTCCTCAAGCGTTGCTTGAAAGAAAGAATAAAAGAGCATGTTTACAACATTAATAAGGGCTCAGATAAGCATTTTCTCCCCCTACATTTTAAGGAAAAGCATAATAAAAGTTGCAAGGACATGCGTTTTTGGGGGATTGAAGCCCCCAAAAAGCAATGGAGGGGGGGTAATTTTGTCCGTGAGCTCAGCAAAAGGGAATCATGGTGGATTCACCAGCTGGGCTCTCTGTATCCAGGGGGTATTAATAAAGAATTTGACCTTGGGTGTTTTATTAGTAATTATTAAATGCGTTTTTTTTTCCCCCTTTTGAAATATTATATGATATGATATGTAGTTTTATGTGACATTTATGACATTTTATGATATAATTTTTTAAGGTCTCCACATATTTTTTATGGTATCATAAAAGCATAATAAAAGTTGCAAGGACATGCGTTTTTGAGGGATTGAAGCCCCCAAAAAGCATTGGAGGGGGGGGTAATTTTGTCCGTGAGCTCAGCAAAAGGGAATCATGGGAGATTCACCAGCTGGGCTCTCTGTATCCGGGGGGTATTAATAAAGAATTTGACCTTGGGGGTTTTTTTTAGTAATTATTAAATGCGTTTTTTTTTTCCCCCCATTTTGAAGTGATACTATAGGATATTTTATGATATCTAGTTTTATGTGAAATATATGACATTTTATGATATATTTTTTAAAGGTCTCCTCATATATATATTTTTATGGTATCATTTTTATAAAGATATTTTTTATGGTATCCTTTTTTATAAAGAGGTTTTGCATAGGTGCATTTTAATCTGTACATTTTTATTATGGTTGAGGCAGTGTTGAGAAATTGTATATCGTTGGTGTATATTGTGGTGATATGGGAGAGATATTAAAGACAGCCGGCTCCTATCTGTCCTTTTAAAATTATAAATTTTGGTTCAATGCTTATTTTAAACTTTATTATATATCCATATCTTATGCTGATATTCTCAATTAGGTATTTATGGATATATAGATGTGATTTTGGCCAGTAATCCGTGGTTGTACTGAATGAGGCAGTTTGATATGTTAATTGAGGCTACAATAAATGGTGCTGAGCATTCCTATATAAACCTATGCACACTCCACCGTCCAATCATATCCCCCTGAGGAAGACACGTGATCCCTGTGTCGTCACGCGTAGGGGAGAGGACAGGACGGATGGAGCGATACACTATTGTCTAGGTGAGGCTGTCAGCCATCGGTGCACGCTGTGGAGACCGGCGGCGCTGTGCAGTCTCTCCCACTATACCACCACAATTTCCACCATTTACTTGATGCTATTGTCCAAGTGCATGTGTTGCACCTACAAATGTGAGTGAGATTTATCCACCTTTATTTAATAAAAGCTGATTGTTTAAGGATTTCATACACTATTGCAAGACTTTTTGTTTGCATATATACTTCATTGATTGACGCTGCAACTCCTGTTAATGAGAGGAGCCCTGAAGGATATGATGGATGATCTTTTTGGGATAACAATCTATGCGCTCTTTTTAAGGATTTGAGGTGAGCACCCATTCACAAGGGGGTGCACGGCTGGCTGTCCACTGTGACACTCTGGTCACTTCTCTCTGGGAGCACAGATCACTTTAGGATTACATTTTGGACTTTGTTTATTGGCTTTTTGCACTTTGCACACTGGACTTTTATATCTATATATTTTATATTTTCTCTTTTCTATGAGTATTATATTATATTTATCACTTTATTAGCACTATTGGCACTTTAATATTATGTCACATATAAATATTTTGGGTTTTTAATAATTTAAGCACAAATTAATTCATTTAATATTTTTTTATTTGCGCAAAACTATATATTTTTTTCAATTAAGCACACTATTATGAGAAGTGGAGTGTCTGCGGCAAATAACTGATCGATTTAGAGCCTCAGGGTCGCTCGCAGGACTTATTCCTTATACAGCGTATCTCCTCTACCTTACTCCCAGTAACAAAATCGGTCCCGCTGTGCACCTTGTGCAGACTCCATGTGTGCAAGTCCTTAACTCTCTTAATTCCGTACCTGTGCACAGGCTGGGAACCTCTGCAGTGCTGATCTGCTCCCACTGCTATTGGTGATGGACCTCTCACATAGAAAGTGCAGACAACTCCTCCTGTAAGCTATCTCACCTGCAACATGTACACACTTATAACAGGCTGCTAGAAAAACCTTTACCCTTGGCAACCACTAGCTGTTTTCTGTACTACATTTAGGGTCCTTTCACACCTGTCCGTTCCACCAACGGACTCCGTTCTGCTCAGCGGGGGATCGATCCGCCGATCCCCGCTGAGCAGATGGATGACAGCTCCATCTCCACTCTGTGTTCAGAGACGGAGCAGTCAGATCCGCGCCGTCCTCTATGGGGGAATCTGATGCGAACGGACCGCCTGTCCATTCTCATCCAATCCCATCCGATCCGCCAGACAGATGGAAAACAGGGGTTCCATCCATCCAGATTTGACGGACAGGATCGGATCGGATTGGAGCAGGTGTTAGCGCAGATGTCTCCGCTGACATCCGCTGCCCCATAGGGATGCATGGGGCATGGGATCAGGTCCACTTGAAAAACTGACAGGCGGATCTGATCGGACCGCATGTGTAAAAGGGGCCTAACTCATGTACAGCTGTCTTCACACCCCAATGAGTTGCTTCCCTAGGCCTGACTAAACTTTGCACCCCCTAATTTAAATATGACCCACCCCCTTCCTGTCAATACCACACCCCTCCAGGTTTAAGACCCACCCTGTCATCTGTAAACCACACCCCTTCCTCTTTAGGCTCCACCTTTTGTAACATGCATTGTGAGCCTTAAGCTGGCCATATTTTCTTTACAATTTGATTGTACAATCTCCTTTGAGCTACCATCAAATGTGTAGTACGAGGGCCTGCCTGATTAGATACAGAGTGAATATATGTTTAGCGTTGTCCTTATATTACATGGTTTTGGAAAATATAAAGGAGAATGTCCAATCTGTTTTTTAATTAGCGCTTTATAGAGATTGTTGGAGAAAGGATGAAGGGAAGGGTGGATAGGGGGACAGATGTATGCCGAGATGTATGGAGTGTAAGTAGCTGTCACGCACTGACCTGGTTTTTCCTGGACCTGCTTCTTCCCACCACTGCAGAAGTGGACTTTAGTGAACACCCCCGGACATACCTCTCGCACAGGGACTGGTCGTCCTTGCTGGGGGCTGCTGCGTCTCTTTGAGGTAAGTACCCGATCACTGTTGGATTCCCTTGCCTGTCTCTTCTGTTGGATGAGAGAGCTGGCTATAGCCACAGCCATAGACGGTGTGGGGAAGGCTGCAGGTGTGCGGAGTCCTCCCTATATCTTCTCAGGACTTTCCCCTCACTCCCAGTCCTGGAAAATCCCAACAGGTCACCTCAGGCTGGCAGACATCCTAAAAGATCCAGGAGAGAGGGGTTGGTCACAGGGTATTACTCCTAGTAGGCAGAGGAGAGCCCATGTAATATGGCAGCACATCCTTGAGCCAGGCATCCTACATTCTTCTCCTATGGGGGGACACATCCTGGGTCACTCAGATAGGAACCCCCTATAGGAAGATCCGTGTGAGCGGTGTCAATGTCAGATGAGGAGGACTGATGGAACAGGTCCTAGGGAGGGAGCAGTGAGGATTGTCCACTGTGTACACAGCACAGCCCTCCCCTCCTCTGCTGTCCTTAGATCTCAGCATGGCATTAAAGGGTAAGTTCATTGGACACCCTCCCCTTTCCCCCCAGTCCCCCTGTTCCAATGTCCTGTGATCCCCCACTGTCAGGATGCCACTTCACAAGTCCGAGGATTTGAAAACCTACATCTGTAACTCTCAGCAGAAGAGGCATTCTCATTGGTCAGCACCATTACATGGACTGCGTTGGCCAATCAGATTTTGTCTAGCCTATCTTGTCCACATGCGGACGGCTCCCTCAGCACTGATGACACACCCCATAACCAGTGGTTAGGACATGCAGCCCTGCAGGCAGGTGTCATCCGGGCACAGTCCGCACCCCCCACACCCCCATAGCAACGCTACTGCTGGCGCTACATTAAAAGCCGGCAGGGACTATTTTAGTTCTGGGGCAAGCTGTTTTTTTAGTGCAGGGGAGCTTTTTGTGCCGCCCCCCTGCAAAGTGCCACCCTAGGCCTAGGCCTAGTCGACCTAGGCCAAGAAGCAGCATTGCCATACACTATAGAAGGCTCTTTATCCATAGGTGCTCTGGACTTGGCAGCAGACCTGACAGACGGCCTCCGGCAAGGGCATCAAATTTTACACCATGTGCTCCTTTTTTATAATGCACAGGACCAAAGGGTCAGACCCAAGGAAGCCCACCAAGAAGAACCCAGGAAACATGTTAACTCTAACTCAAAGAATTGCACAGATCAGAAATGTGCAAGTAACAAGTGCAAATGTAAAGTGCTAACGTGCCTATATATATATGATATACATATATAGAGATCACTAAAAAGTGACTGTGGGTAACCAAAAATTGGTATTCATATTAATAGTGAGAATTGATATAATACATAAACAAAGTGAATGTTTAAAAAGAAAACAACAATGCAATACCAAATTGCAAAAAGGTGCAAAAAAGTGCAGAATGAATCAACCAAAAATGGTGGAATATATATTAATAAAGAATATTCCAAAATAGTCCAAATCACACCACAGAGAAATATCTATCCAGTGCACAGTGATATGTGATAGTCCCAAATCGCATGGACAAAAAAAGGGGGGTGCTCCAATACAGGTGTTTAGTGGTGTAGTTTCACAGCAGGGGTGACTGGTATATCTTCAGTGCTCCTTTAAGTGTGGCCAGTGTGGTGGGTCGGGGTGCTCCCCACTCTCCCAGGACCGCACTTACCAGATGTAGGAACCCCTACAGGGGTATTGCGCCTTTATAGTAAATAAAGTATGGCTCTAATATCCCTCATCGGTCATCAGGCAATTCGTCTGGTCAGTGACATCAAATAGGGGTCCTAACATACAAGGGTAGATGTACAGGGGGTCCTGTACTGTTTAATCTCAAGTGGCCAGGTAAAATCCGGTTGACATATGAGGAAGAAAAACTTGTATAGTCTACTACTGCGTTATAACTTTTAAGTTTAATGGTAAAACGGTCCTCACATTACAGTAGTTCAATCAGGCATTAGAATCAGTAAAAAACAGGAGATCTGTAGTGCCGAGATACTTCCGGAACGCTATGCGTTCCAGTGCGTTCCAAAGGGCGGAAGTGATGCAGTGATACTCTACGCGTTTCATCATAAAGATGTCATCAGGAGTAGCGTCTGAACAAAGCAGCCAAAATGAATGGAAAAATATTCTTTGGTGATTGGTATAAGTTACGTGCTTGTTAACCACTAGCGGTATATTAAATAGGCATCCACATATGCATAGTAAATGAATAAATATAAACTAAATAAATAAATATAAATAACAATTAATTAACATATAATAGGAGAAATATGACCAAATTCAATTGAAAGAATCGATCTGGTAAATAGAAAAGCATTTAACTTAGATGTCCTTAAATCTAATATTAATTCAATAGGAATTCAATAAATTATACATAAATAATTAAAAATGTGCATAATAAATTTAAAAATCAAAACGTCAAAATTAAAAATTAAAAGGGAGAGAAGTAGGTGGAAGAATATTGCTTGGTACATGCATCATATAGGACCTAAAGAAACGTTGATGTACTGCTTGGGGTACTTACTGATGAGGACTTTAAACGAACAAGTATCATATAATTATAAGAATAAAAGCTTATTAAAAATCACAAAAGGGGTCCCGAGAAAGTATTGTCAACATAACCAGAAACATGGGTAGGTGTGGTGAGGCATAAACTAATTTTAAATATATAAGATCCAAGTAGATCAAAAAAGCTGAAGGGCAACGCAACAACAACTCACCCTGTTAAATTGAATGTCACTTGTGTCCGGACTTCAGGACAGCTTATCTATGCCGGGAGGATTGAACTGGAAATCTCAGTGATTGAATGGACGATATCTATCAGTCTATGAGGGTTGGGAAAAACGGTCTCCAAGCAGTGAGTAATAAAGTTATAATAATGTGATTGATAAATAATAGTGAGGGGGATTTGACCTAATTCAGAAAATCAATTCAAAAATTGGACACTGGGTGTGGAGGCCACATATGTTGTGTTGTCCAAAAAATGCATAGCAATAATTAATAAATATGAAATAAATATTTTATGACTCATAAAACTAAAGTGAGGAGGTGAATTAATAAGTATTGGACTGAAAAATAAATTTTTTTTATTTATTTTTTTTATTAAAAATTTGAAATGAAACCATTAAGATCTATATCCAAATTGAGTCCTTTTGGCTGGAGAGATTCTAATAAATATATCCATTTTGTCTCATTTTGTGAGACTTTCCCTTTCTTGTTATCCCCTGTCCAGTGTCCTGAGATTTTGTCAATACCGTAAAAAATCAGTTCTTTGGGATTTTTATTATGAACCTCCAGGAAATGCCTTGACGGGCTATGTTTGGGGAAGCTTTTTTTAACGTTATTTATGTGCTCCCTAATCCTTACATGTAAGGGCCTAGTAGTACGTCCAATGTACTGGAGGTGGCAGGAGCACTCAATCAGGTAAGTGACGTGTGTGCTATTACAAATTATTAGATCTTTAATTTGGAATGTCTTGTGGTTAGATGTTGATTTAAAAGTGGTGACTTTACGTAGTTGTAGAGGGTTATTTTTACATGCTAGACCTCTCCTGCACCTCACGAACCCTTTCATGTCTGCAAAGATTTTTACTGGTTTGGGGAGATCAATTACATTGTGAACCAGTCTATTTCTGAGGGTAGGTGCTTTACGGTAAATAAATCTGGGTCTTTCTGGTAGTGTTTTGGCCAAAATTTTGTCTGTTTTTAAAATAGGCCAATATTTTTTAAAAATTCTTTCTACAGATCTAACTTGTTTACTGTAGCCCGTAATAAAGGTATAATCAAAGACGTTTTCTGTGTGTTTCTTTTTAGTTGTCAATAGATCCTCCCTATTCACACTCTCTCCATTAATATGGTTGCCTGGTTGTCAAAATCTTCTATTTTCCCGCAGTTTCTTCTAAGTCTCATATATTGACCCTTTGGAATGTTACTTTTCCACTTGGGGTGGTGGCAGCTAGAGGTTGGTATATAACCATTCTTGTCAGTGGTCTTGAAAAAAGTTCTCGTTTGTAGACTATCCCCTTCTTTATAAAGCTGCAGGTCTAAGAAGTCAATCTGCGTTTTGCTCCAATCTCCTGTGAATATTATGCCATAACCGTTGGAGTTAATTTCCTTTAAAAAGGATTCCAAGGAGGTTTGGACCATCCCAAATCATGATAATGTCATCAATATATCCTTTATAGTATTTAAGGTGCGGTTTGTTGGTATTGTATATTTGCTGTTCCTCCCACATATCCATAAAAATGTTGGTGACACTGGGGGCATATCTAGCCCCCATCGCCACACCTTTCGTTTGGGCATAGAAAGTCTTATCATACCAGAAGTAATTGCTTTCCATTGTGAATTTCAATCCTTCTAGTATGAACTCAATCTGTATACGTTTAAGGTTCTTGTCTTCATATAAATCTTTTTTGACACCCTTGAAACCGTCTTTCTGTTTGATGCTGGTGTACAGTGAACTTGCATCCACCGTCACCAAAATGCATGAATCATCTATCTTGAGATCTCTAATCTCCCTAATCAGTTGGGCACTATCTTTGAGGTGTGATCTGCCTTTTTGTACTAAAGGTTGAAGGAACCTATCCAAGTATTCTCCTAATCTTGAAAATAGTGAGTCTACCCCACTCACTATGGGCCTTCCAGGTGGCTTTTCAAGTCTCTTACAAATTTTGGATAGGGGGTAAATCACTGGTGTTTTAGAAGCTTCGGGAATCAAATATTTAGCTTCTTTTTCTGTCAATATGCCTATATCTTTTCCTTTTTGTACATAGGCTTTTAATTTGTGTAAATATTCCCTCTTAGGGTCTTTAGTTAGTTTTTTATATGTATCCGGAACCCTTAGGAGATTTTGCATTTCTTCTTCGTAGTCACTTTTATTCAAGATCACTAGACCACCTCCTTTGTCTGCTGGTCGTATAATTACTTTTTTATTCTTTTCAATTTTATTAATTGATTTCCAGATGCGTTTGTTGTCCCTACTGCGCACTTGTAATTTCTTGATATCCTCTTCCACCATTTTCTTAAAAGTATTTATGCTTTCATTATTAGGTACCTTTGAGTTAAAAATAGATTGGTTTCTCAGTCCTGAGTGTTTGAAACGTGTTGTTAATATATTTCCTTGTTGTTCTCCCTTAATGTTAAAAAACTTTTTGATATTTAATTTCCGTATAAATTTCTGAACACCTATAAACGCTTCAAATTTGTCCAGATCTTTATCTGGTGCAAACTTTAATCCTAAATCTTAAATCGCCAATTCCTCTTTGGTAAATACAGTGTTACTAAGTGCGTTAGCTAGATGCAATACAACACCGACATAATAGAAACTATATTTTCTTCCTAGCAACCAATGAACTCACTCACTAACAAAATGTGGATTGGCTCAAACCTGTCCGTGGTTTGCTTATATTTCTACCCGGTAACTAATTCCATCATACTTAATTGGCCACGACTTTGATTTTTCTGATTGGCCGGTTCCTAGTTGCTTGTTTTCTCCAGGGTATTTATAGGCGGTGTTGACGCAGTGATGCTACTCCTGATGATGTCTTTATGACGAAACGCGTAGAGCATCACTGCATCACTTCCGCCCTTTGGAACATACTTCCGGTCCGCGTGGAACGCATAGCGTTCCGGAAGTATCTCGGCACTACAGATCTCCCGTTTTTTACTGATTCTAATGCCTGATTGAACTACTGTAATGTGAGTACCGTTTTACCATTAAACTTAAAAGTTATAACGCAGTACTACACTATACGAGTTTTTCTTCCTCATATGTCAACCGGATTATACCTGGCCACTTGAGATTACACAGTACAGGACCCCCAGTACTGTTTACATCTACCCTTGGATGTTCGGACCCCTATTTCAGTGTTTCTCAACTCCAGCCCTCAGGGCACACTAACAGGCCAGATTTTAGGTATTACCTTGGGGAGATGCTGACAAGAATACTGCAATCACTGAGAAGCAAATTATATCACCTGTGATGTATTTCAGTTTTCTTGCAAACCTGGCCTGTTAGTGTGCCCTGAGGACTGGAGTTGAGAAACACTCACTGCCCTATTTGATGTCACTGACCAGACGAATTGCCTGATGACCGAAGAGGGATATTGGAGCCATACTCTATTTACTTTAAAGGTGCAATACCCCTGTAGGGGTTCCTACATCCTACAAGTGCTGTCCTGGGAGAGTGGGGAGCACCCAGACCCACCACACCGGCCACACTTAAAGGAGCACTGAAGTTATACCAGTCACCCCTGCTGTGAAACTACACCACTAAACACCTGTATTGGAGCACCCCCTTTTTTTGTCCATGCGATTTGGGACTATCACATATCACTGTGCACTGGATATATATTTCTCTGTGGTGGGATTTGGACAATTTTGGAATATTCTTTATTAATATATATTCCACCATTTTTGGTTGATTCATTCTGCACTTTTTTGCACCTTTTTGCGATTTGGTATTGCATTGTTGTTTTCTTTTTCTTTTTAAACATTCACTTTATTTATGTTTTATATCAATTCTCACTATTAATATGAATTTTTATACCAATTTTTGGTTACCCACAGCCACTTTTTAGTGATCTCTATATATGTATATTATATATATATATATATACACAGGCACGTTAGCACTTTACATTTACACTTGTTGCTTGCACATTTCTGATCTGTGCAATTCTTTGAGCCACTGAGTCACTTTATTAATTTATCACCAGCAGTCATCTATTTAATTTGGGATTTTATTTAATATTTATTGACTTCTATATATATATGCACCTTTTGTTTATACTGTATTTCAGAGTTTATTTATTATATTTATCCTACCCATAGTGAGGTTTTTTATATAGCCTAATCTGATTATATACACTGCTTCCTTCATACACTTTGCTGGCAGCGCCATCTGCCTCCACATACTTTTTCTTATCTGGAAACAAGTGTAGGGAGTTCAGGTTGGGTTATCGAGCTCAGTTGTGTATTAAGAAGAAGAATGAAAGTGGAGCCAACATGCCTAAGCGGAAATGAACTTGGATGGCGTGTCTCTGGCAATCACAATCAAACATTCCATTTCCGCAATCTTATTCACGCGTCTGTGCCAGATCAATATAGACAGTAATTTGTTTGTGCCCCATAGAGCTGGGATGCACATTTTGGCTGCATTGATTAAAGTCAATGGAAAGGATTTCGAATACGAGGGGGTCAGATACGGTGAGTGGTGAAGAAGGTATGTCGGCGTAAAGTCCAGATTTTAAGAGGCTATGTGTGTAATTTTTTTGTGAACTTTTACCCAGAATGGTTGAATATGTGGACAATCCCATAATATATGGAGGAGGGAGCCTTTCGATTGGTGGCATCGCCAACATTAATTAGGGACGTCTGGGTTAAACTTGTGTACAATTTCAGGTGTCCTGTACCATCTGGTTAGTATTTTATAACTATTTTCTTGAATAGCTACATTCATGGACCCTTTATGTTTAAAATAATGAACTTGCTCCCACTGTTCTGCAGGTCAATGTTAAGGTCCTTTGACCAGCCTTTGTATGATTTCCTTGTATTAGCTGGTTCATTTTCCCTTAGTGTATCTTGAACATAGTTTGTATGTGCGCTCCTAAGTCGCAGGGTGTCTAGGCGCACAAAAAGGGGGGAGTAAAATTAAGGGTGCCACATCCTGAGTAGTAATAGAGAGAATGGAAGGGAAGGAATTGGACTTTATTGGCACCGGTATTAAAATTGTATATTTTATTAGAAAATTCACAGAAGCATAACTGACATAAAAAAACACAAAAGAGAGAGATAAAAAAGGCCAACATACAATGTACATATAATACAGTAAGGCGGCAAAGCCTTAAAACAGTGTGCAAATCGCATAGCCTGTCAGATACTAATGGTTGTAACAACAGTCACATATAGCAATCACATATATTACAGAATAACCTGTGTTCATGAGGCGGCCAAAGAGAGGGATAATGACCGTCTCTAAAGGTCGTCTGTACAGAGTGGGTACACAGATGTTAGGTTGAATCCCAGCTGCCCTACATGTTTCGCTTAACCTAGTAAGCTTCTTCTGGAGCATGTGGTGAAAACAGACATCTGAGAGAGATTTCAGGTGATCAGACCTTGTAATAAACCCAGCCTGGTAAGCTGGAATAGTAACGAGGGGGGTCGGTACGCTGTGGTTGGAGCAAACTGCCTAACACAATTGCCGGAATTAACATAAGACAGAGTACTTCATATAACATAGGTACAGATCATAATCAAGGACTCACTGTCATGGAAATCCGATCCCAAAAAAATGGGGATTGTATGAGGAGGCCAGAGGAAAAGAAAGCCCCGACCTATAGAGCCAAACAAGGGCAGACGAGGTGGGTACACCTCATATGCCTAGGACCCAGGTGTGTTAGGCAAGAATATGCTCCCAATACAGCGACCCTATATATGCCCCCCCCGGAAGGGGATACCGCCATGAGGTGTACCCACCTCGTCTGCCCTTGTTTGGCTCTATAGGTCGGGGCTTTCTTTTCCTCTGGCCTCCTCATACAATCCCCATTTTTTTGGGATCGGATTTCCATGACAGTGAGTCCTTGATTATGATCTGCACCTATGTTATATGAAGTACTCTGTCTTATGTTAATTCCGGCAATTGTGTTAGGCAGTTTGCTCCAACCACAGCGTACCGACCCCCCTCGTTACTATTCCAGCTTACCAGGCTGGGTTTATTACAAGGTCTGATCACCTGAAATCTCTCTCAGATGTCTGTTTTCACCACATGCTCCAGAAGAAGCTTACTAGGTTAAGCGAAACATGTAGGGCAGCTGGGATTCAACCTAACATCTGTGTACCCACTCTGTACAGACGACCTTTAGAGACGGTCATTATCCCTCTCTTTGGCCGCCTCATGAACACAGGTTATTCTGTAATATATGTGATTGCTATATGTGACTGTTGTTACAACCATTAGTATCTGACAGGCTATGCGATTTGCACACTGTTTTAAGGCTTTGCCGCCTTACTGTATTATATGTACATTGTATGTTGGCCTTTTTTATCTCTCTCTTTTGTGTTTTTTTTTGTCAGTTATGCTTCTGTGAATTTTCTAATAAAATATACAATTTTAATACCGGTGCCAATAAAGTCCAATTCCTTCCCTTCCATTCTCTCTATCTTGAACATAGGAAATTACATGTAGTTGAGGAATGGTGGAGGACAACAGTTTTTCGAAGGGTGTCAGTGGTCTTTGGATAGGTGCAGAGTGTTGGAGAGCATTATAGAAGTGTTTGATCTGCATGTATGACCAAGTAATTGTATGTTCCCCCAACAATTTTTGATTTGATCGAGATTAAGGAGAGAGCCCGACTGGGTGAGCTAGTGGATTCTTAAGTCTTGGTTTGGGTCATCAGAAGGTAGCAGCTGCCCCTCCATTCCTGGCGGAAACTCTGGTTTCCTCTGGATGGGAGACATGAGGCCAGGTACATCAGATATTTTAAACTTAGAACATGAATCTTTAAAACAATGAAGTGTACATCCAATGAGGGGATGTTCGGTTGGAGCTGTGGGGACGTGTGAATTGTGCAACCTTGGGGTAGAGCTTAAGTGTGATGATGAAAAGGAGCCTGTCAAAGCTACCCAATCTTTGGTGCGTTGGTGAATGTTCCAATCTACTATACAGGTAAGGTGACATGCCCGGTAATAGTATTGAAAATCAGGTAGTGCAATGCCTCCTTTCCGCTTGGGCAGTGTGAGTTTCGTGAAACTGATCCTAGAGCGTTTGTGATTCCAAAGGAATGTAATGCACAGGTGTCTAAAGGATTGGAAGAAGGATTTTGGGAGTTTGATTGGTATGGTTTGGAGAAGGTAAAGAAGACGCAGAAGGATGTTCATTTTCAATATTGCGGCTCTTCCAAACCAGGAGAATGTGGGACTACTGCATTTTTTAAAATCTGTAGCTACATTGTTTAGTATTGGAATATAGTTTTTCTCATAGAGATCATGTAGCTTGGAGGGTAAATGGATCCCCAGGTAAGTGATAGCGTCCGGTTGCCATGTAAAGGGGAAATTAGTTTTGCACTGTTGGACTTGATTCGCACATAATTTTATGTTCAAGGCCTGGAACTTGTCAAAATTAATTTTAAAATGTGATAAGTATTGGAACAACCGCATGTCAGCAAAGCGATTTGGAATCGTGGTTAGGGGTGAAATAAGAAAAAGCAGAATTTAATCCGCAAAGGCGGCTAGTTTGTTCTGGTGTTGTACAATCCTGACACTTTTGATGTTATCATTCATACGTATGTGGTTCAGGAGTGGTTCTAGAGATGGTATGAATAGTAGGGGGGGGGGGGGGTAAAGGCCACCCCTGTTGTGTGCAACTGTTGATGGAGAAGGCATTTGATAGGATGCCATTTGCGCAGACCTTTGCCTTAGGACCGGCATAGAGGGCTTTGATGAGACGTATTTATCGATTGCCTAACGTCACCGCATGTGAAACTGCCTCTAGTCCCAGGCCAGCCTATCAAACGCCTTCTCAGCATCTAGAGAGGAAAAACCCTTTCTGGTTTGATTTAGTCAGCCAGTGGTTGATTTTTATGGCTTTCAAGGTGTTATCTCTAGCTTCCCTACCAGGTATGAAGCCTACTTGGTCTTTTGAAATCCTATTTGTGATAAGCGGGAGAAGGCAATTTGCTAGAATTTTTGCAAAGATTTTAATGTCCACATTCAACAGTGATATGGGTCTGTAGCTGGACGCTTGCGTTTGGTCTTTTTCTGGTTTGGGGATCACCGTAATGTGGGCTTCTAGGAGATTGGATTGTGAGGGGGAGTAGATCGGCACGAAGATTGAAAGCATGTAGAAAGGGGTTTGAAAGGACATTTGAAAACGTTTTATAGTAGTCCACAGAAAAACTATCTGGACCTGGGCTTTTGCCTGGTTTCATGTTTTTGAGTGCTGCATTAAAGGTATTGGGTGCGTCTAAGCTAGATGCTTGCTGACTGGATATTGGTGACGCAGTGTAAGTTTTGACAAAATCGTCTATAATTTGTGAGATCGGTCTGTTATCACTGGGTGGTTTATGTTCTGGGGACGATTGTATAGTTTTGAGTAATATTGTGCAAAGTGGTTGGCTATATCTTCGTTTTGGACTAAGGATTGGCCATTAGGGGTCTTGAGTTGTCTGATCGTTATGTTCACTTTTTTGGTCTGTAATGCTTTGGCTAGCAGTTTGACACTTTTATTACCCATCCCATGAAATAGTTTTTGAGATAGAGAACGTATTTGCGTCTGTTTTCTTTTGCCAAGTTCATCCAGTAGGAGGGTATGGGTGTTCGTCAATTCAGTCCAAGTGTTTTGCATTTTTGAAAGTTTGTGCTTTTCTAGTGTTCTAATTTTGACAATGAGAGCATTTATTGATTCTTGTTGAGATATTTTTCTAGCTGAAGCCATGGCAAGACAGGAACCTCTTATGCAGCATTTATGAGCTTCCCATTGAGTAAGGGGTGAGGTGTCCTGCGTATCATTTTCCTGAAAAAAGTTCATCAAGTGGGTTGTCAAAGAACGTACATTCGTTGGGTCCTTTAGCAAGGATGCATCAAGCCTCCATGTTTTAAATGTCATTAGTTGTTCTGGGAATTCCAGAGTAATGGGGTTGTGGTCCGACAAGAACATTGATTCAATAGTGGCTGCTTTAAGGAATGGGAGATCTTTTTGTGAACTCCAAAAGTAATCTAACCTAGAATGCCATTTTGTGTGGGGCGGAAAGAAATGTGTATCTTTGTCTTTAGGGTGGAGGGTACGCCAGGAGTCGTGGATTAGGAGTTCTTGAAGCTGTGGTTTAACCCTCTTCAAGGCATGAAATGGTAAGAACGAGGTGCCTGTGGAAGTGTCTTCAATGGGATTTAAAGCCAAGTTGAAGTCACCGCCCAGGACTAGGATACCAATGTAAAACATTGTTGATTGTTACAGATTTCTCTAATAAATCCTACTTGGGCACTATTGAGGGCTATATGTGTTGGGAATAATTTTCTCTCCAGAAATTTGTGCAAGTGACAAAAAAAAAAATGCTATATAGAAAATAGCAAGGTAGGAAAAACTAAAATCCACCAAAAAAACAAACTAATATCACAAAGGCTGTATTGGTGACAAATAGTGTAACAACAACCAATAAAGTGTAAATTTACACATTAAGAAGAAACAAATGGCAAAAACTTTCCACAAAGTTTGCACAAATAGTGGAAAGAAAGTCCTTTCAGACACAAGTCCATTGGTTTCTTCAAATAAAGATTTCCCGTGAAAAGTGAGTATGTCCAAAACACTTACATCTTCACCCAATGCAAGGTGGGGCATGCACTGTGGATGGCTCCTTACCAAAAAGATAATGATAATGGCAGTCAAGATGAATCGACGACCCGTATCCTTACAGTGTATCATCCCCTCCTTTCCATATACACCTCGTGCTTGTGAAGAAAATAAAGTGAATGGCTCCTTACCAGAAATAACATATATATGTTGCCTGCTATGTAGTTCCTATAGTAACTCCAGAAGGGCCGTATGGATGGTCAATCCTCTCCTTTGCTCCACCACCAACACCAATAGATGGAAATTGGGTTCACAAGGGGGGATCAAACAGAGGAAGCAGACTAATAGTGCATTATCTTCAAAACAACATAGATTTATTGAAATTACACTTACATATAATGAAGAATAAAACAGACACATATTCAAGCCGGCATGGCCGACTGCAGTGCGGTCTGTGCAGAGGTAGTGACGGTGCGGCTCTCCTATGTCCTACGCGTTTCCCCCGAATGGGCTTTCGCTGGGAATGGAGCTTGATTTGTCACCAATTTGTCACCAATACAGCCTTTGTGATGTTAGTTTTTTTTTTTTGGTGGATTTTAGTTTTTCCTACCTTGCTATTTTCTATATAGCATTTTTCTTTTTGTTACTTGCACAAATTTCTGGAGAGCGCGCTTATTTATTCCCATTTATTGTATTCTCTAGTTCTTTGAGTTTAAGTGCTGCCTCCCCAGCACACAGGTTAGCGCACTCATATTACACACTATACAGTGCCTTGCGAAAGTTTTCGTCCCCCTTGAACTTTGCGACCTTTTGCCACATTTCAGGCTTCAAACATAAAGATATAAAACTGTAATTTTTTGTGAAGAATCAACAAGTGGGACACAATCATGAAGTGGAACGAAATGTATTGGATATTTCAAACTTTGTTAACAAATAAAAAACTGAAAAATTGTACATGCAAAATGATTCAGCCCCCTTAAGTGAATACTTTATAGCGCCACCTTTTGCTGCGATTACAGCTGTAAGTCGCTTGGGGTATGTCTCTATCAGTTTTGCACATCGAGAGACTGAAATGTTTGCCCATTCCTCCTTGCAAAACAGCTCGAGCTCAGTGAGGTTGGATGGAGAGCGTTTGTGAACAGCAGTTTTCAGTTCTTTCCACAGATTCTCGATTGGATTCAGGTCTGGACTTTGACTTGGCCATTCTAACACCTGGATATGTTTATTTGTGAACCATTCCATTGTAGATTTTGCTTTATGTTTTGGATCATTGTCTTGTTGGAAGACAAATCTCCGTCCCAGTCTCAGGTCTTTTGCAGACTCCATCAGGTTTTCTTCCAGAATGGTCCTGTATTTAGCTCCATCCATCTTCCCATCAATTTTAACCATCTTCCCTGTCACTGCTGAAGAAAAGCAGGCCCAAACCATGATGCTGCCACCACCATGTTTGACAGTGGGGATGGTGTGTTCAGGGTGATGAGCTGTGTTGCTTTTAAGCCAAACATAACGTTTTCCATTGTTGCCAAAAAGTTCGATTTTGGTTTCATCTGACCAGAGCACCTTCTTCCAGATGTTTGGTGTGTCTCCCAGGTGGCTTGTGGCAAACTTTAAACAACACTTTTTATGGATATCTTTAAGAAATGGCTTTCTACTTGCCACTCTTCCATAAAGGCCAGATTTGTGCAGTATACGACTGTTTGTTGTCCTATGGACAGAGTCTCCCACCTCAGCTGTAGATCTCTGCAGTTCATCCAGAGTGATCATGGGCCTCTTGGCTGCATCTCTGATCAGTCTTCTCCTTGTATGAGCTGAAAGTTTAGAGGGACGGCCAGGTCTTCGTAGATTTGCAGTGGTCTGATACTCCTTCCATTTCAATATTATCGCTTGCACAGTGCTCCTTGGGATGTTTAAAGCTTGGGAAATCTTTTTGTATCCAAATCTGGCTTTAAACTTCTCCACAACAGTATCTCGGACCTGCCTGGTGTGTTCCTTGTTCTTCATGATGCTCTCTGCGTTTTAAATGGACCTCTGAGACTATCACTAGCAGGTGCATTTATACGGAGACTTGATTACACACAGGTGGATTCTATTTATCATCATTAGTCATTTAGGTCAACATTGGATCATTCAGAGATCCTCACTGAACTTCTGGAGAGAGTTTGCTGCACTGAAAGTAAAGGGGCTGAATAATTTTGCACGCCCAATTTTTCAGTTTTTTATTTGTTAACAAAGTTTGAAATATCCAATAAATTTCCTTCCACTTCATGATTGTGTCCCACTTGTTGTTGATTCTTCAAAAAAAATTACAGTTTTATTTTTTGTATTTATTATTTTATTTTAATTTCAAGGAAGGTTATTTACACAGCACAATATCATACACAAAATAAGGTTAACCAAATACAGAGTCATTGTCTAATACAATTTTTTCTTATCTCTGAGGTCTGTTACGATCCTTTCTCGACTCGTTTTCATTCTTTTAATAAATATTTGACCGGTGCAAGGTATTGTCAAGAGAGCAAGTCTCCTTCTCTATTCCTACTCATACCATCCTTACCTCTCTTCCCTCCACTGGACGTGAATCAAATGACCCTCAACTATTAAGTTATCTTGTTTCCACCTCATCTTTCTAGCCGTTCATCCCCTTCCCTTCCCCCTTTACCTCCTCCACCTTCCCTCCCTCCCCTCCCACCATTCATACCCCCTACTCATACGCTTCCATACATACACCCACACATCTCAACCAAAACAAACACGAAAAAAAAAAAAAGAAAAAAAAAAAAAAGGGGGGGGACCCCCTCCTCCTCTCCCCCTCCCTCTCTTCTCTCCACCCTCCTCAAACTAATTAGAAATTCCCATCTCACAGAACTTCAGTATTCTGAGATGACGGGCTTAACAATTGTCTCCCCTCATCCGAAGCTACAAATAAATTCCACTTTCTCCATATCGATTTATATTGTTCCTGTTTATGTTGTGAGGAAAGCACTAAATCTTCCATTTTATTAATGTGTTCTAGTTTCCTTGCCCATTCCTGCACCAATGGAGCTTGTCTCTTTCTCCAATGTTGGGGTATACATGCTCTTGCAGCATTCAACATGTGAGGCAATACTGATTTTTCATATAGCTTTACTGACAATTCTGATATCTGTAACAGGCAGAAGGCGGCATCTCCCTCAATTTTATGATCTGTTATTTTTTTAACTATATTTCCGATCTCTGACCAGAATTTTTTTATCTCCGGGCAGGTCCAAAAAATGTGGAATAATGTGCCTTCTCCTTCTTCGCATCTCCAACATCTGTTTGATTCTTGCGTATACCACCTATTTAGCTTATCTGGTGTATTGTACCACCTAGTTAAGATCTTATAATTTATTTCTTGAATTTTGGTACATTTTGTTGGTCTAAATATTGCCCTAAATATCCTCTGTTTTTGTGTTTCCGTTATATTCAAATTTAGTTCTTGTTTCCATCTTTCCAGCCATTTTAATCTTGGCTGGCTTAGTGGTGTAATCAATATTTTATATAAGCTAGATAGTGGCCGTTCTACCCCCCCTGTTTTCTCACATAATTTTTCAAAGGATGTCAATGGCTTCTTAAATTTTCCAGGATCAGGTAATGTCTCCAGAAAATGCCGTAGTTGAAGTGCCTCCCAAAGACATAGGCCATACGGTCCCTCCTCTTCTGTTAACCTAGCAATTGTGGGCCACCCCTGTTGATTCGCAAAAGATTTAATGCTTTCTTGCCCTGTTTCCCTTAATTTTTTTAAATGTTTTCTATCCAGGCCCGGTGTAAACTCGGGATTCCCTAGGACCGGGTACAACGGGGAATCTGTTGTAATTAGATTTTGTCTCAGGGACTGCTGATAGCCTATCTTTAATGTATTTCCCATTAAAGGGTGTATCTTTAAAGTTTTAGGGAGTATCTTATAGCACCAAATCGCTCTTTTCAGTGATACTGTGGTCTGGGCTTGCTCTATTTGGACCCATCTTTTTGCTTCCCCCTGATGCCACCAGTCCAGAATTCGATTCAGATGAATGGCATGATAGTACCTGCGAAGATCAGGTACTGCTAATCCACCCATGTCTTTCGGTAGTGACAAGCTATTACGAGCTATCCGCGGCTTTTTCTCCGCCCATATATATCTACCAAATATCCCGTTTATAGTTTTAAAGAAGCTATTCGGTATTTTGATTGGGAGTGCTCTCATTATATACAAGTATTTTGGTAGAATATTCATTTTTATTAAATTTCCTCTGCCAAACCATGACTGGAGACCTCCTCTCCATTGTTCCAGCGTTTTCTTTGTCTCTTCAATCAAGGGGATTAAATTTAACTCATAAACTTGGGTTAGGTTTGCCGTTATATACGTTCCTAGATACTTCACAGCTTTCTCTACCCATACGAATCCGAAATTGCTCTTTAGTCTAGCCTTGTTTACCTCTGCTACTCCTACTCCCAGCGCTTCAGATTTCCCGTAATTAATTTTAAAATTAGATAGTTCTCCATACTGTTTAAATTCCTTCAACAGTACCGGAATCGAGATTTCTGGCTCTGTCAATGTAAACAGTAGATCGTCCGCATACGCTGCGATTTTGTATTGTTCTTTCCCTACCGTGACACCTTTTATATCCGGATTAAGTCGGATTTTATTCAAAAAGGGTTCTAGTGTGAGTGCGAAGAGCAGGGGGGACAATGGACATCCCTGTCTTGTACCATTTTTTATGCTTAAGGGTTCCGATAATACCCCGTTCACTTTTACCCTTGCTGTTGGATTAGAATAAACCCTAGATATTCTTTCCCGCATCATTTCTCCTACTCCTATGTACTTGAGCACCGACTGCATAAAGGCCCACTCGACTCTGTCAAAGGCCTTTTCTGCGTCGGTGCTCAGTATGACGCTCGGTGTTTCTGTTTTGGTGGCTACATGAATCAAATTTAGAACCCTCGTTGTACTATCTTTGGCTTCTCTCGCAGGCATAAAGCCCACCTGATCGAGGCAAATTATTTTCGAGAGTACCTTTGCCATTCTTGCCGCTAGAATTTTTGTGTAGATTTTTAAATCTGTATTCAGGAGCGATATGGGCCTATAACTTCCACAGCTCGCTGGGTCTTTACCCTCTTTTAGTATTAATGTTAAATAAGCTGTTAACGTGTCTCTAGACAATGTCCCCTCTGGTCCCCTTTTGTTGAACAGTCTTTCCATGTATGGTCCCAAAATAGGGGCCAATACATGGAAGTACTGTGGTGTCAATCCGTCTGGGCCTGGTGCCTTACCTTTTTTCATATTTTTTATTGTCTGCTCTATTTCCTCCTGTGAGATATGTCTTTCCAGCTCCTCTCTCTCTTCCTCAGTGATTTTTGGTATTCCTGACTTAACTAGATACTCTTCCCTTTCTTTCTGTGTTTTTCCCACTTCCGGTAAATTATAAAGTGATGAGTAGAAGTTCCTAAACTCTTCTGTTATTTGTTCTGGTATTACTTTCTTAATGCCTTCTGGTGATACAATCTGTGGTATATATGATCTTGTCTTTTGGCTCTGGATAGATCTTGCTAGGGTCTTTCCGCATTTGTTCCCTGACTCGTATGTAATTTTCCTTGATATTTGTGTGGCGGCTTTGGCTCTATACTGCATTAAATCTAGTATCTGCTTTCTTACCACACTCAATTCTCCTAATGCTGTATTTACCTTTTTCTTTTTATGCTCAGTTTCTAGTATTTTCAGTTTATCTAGTAATGTCAGTAATTGCCTATTCCTTTCCCTTTTTATTCTTGCGCCATGCTTAATTAATATCTCTCTTATCACTGATTTGTGTGCCTCCCATAGTGTGCCGATGGTGCATCCAGGTTGGTCATTGCGGTCAAAATAATCTTTAAGTTCCTTCTGTACTTCTATTTTTACTTCCTCTATCTGTAACAAGCTTTCATTAAGTTTCCAAAATCTTTGTTTCATAGATTCGACTGTAGAAGCACTGTAGACCATAGAGATCATTGCATGGTCTGACCATGAAATGCAATCTATGCTCGTACTTCTAACCGCCTGAAGATGGGCATGTGGCACCAGAAAAAAGTCTATTCTTGAGTAACTCCCGTGTGGGTATGAGTAAAATGAATACTCTTTTTCAGTTGGATGCTGGAGACGCCACACGTCTATTAATTGTTCCTTATGCAGCGTCTTCATCATCCGTCTTCCTACCACTCCAGAGGCCCCGGATTTCGTTCTGGAGGTATCCACCATGGGGAACAATGGTGTATTAAAGTCCCCCCCTAAAATCAGTTGTCCCTGAGAAAAATCTCTGAGTGTATTTAGTGTTTTGGCAACAAACCTATCCTGCTGTTTATTAGGGGCATATAAGGTTGCTAATGTCATCCGGGTTTCCCCCATTTTTCCTTTTAAAAAGAGAAATCTACCGCTTTCATCCCCTAGTTTCTCCTCTAGCTGCCATGGTGTTTTGCTATCTATTAATATCGATACCCCTCTTGATTTTGACTGTGTGTAGGTTGCATGATAGATGTATGGAAATGCATTATTTTTCAAGTATGGTAATTTATCTGTTTTAAAGTGCGTTTCCTGTATGAACGCTATATTTGCCTTTACACGTTTAAGTTCTGATAGTAGTATCCGCCTTTTTTCAGGTGTATTTAACCCCTTTACATTAATAGAGACAATCTTTATGTTCTCCATTTCGAGCTATCCGCTATGGGGCAGTCAATGGATAGAGTGGATAAGAGGTGGAAGATTCCCCACCAAGGGGTCGAGAAGAGGGTGAAAAAAGAAAAAAAAAAAAAAAAAAGAGGGAGAAAAAAAATAAATAAATTACACACGCACACCTCTCTTCACAACACTTGTCACCAATCCGCTTGTCACTCACTCCACCTTTTGTACTCACACTCGTCTCTATCTTTTCCACTCCTACCCTATTCCCTATGGATCCCCCCCTCCAGGGGAGATTCAACACTCACCCTGGTCAGGGTCCACAGGTCGGATTTTAAATCCTTCCAACACACGGCATTTTACTGCCACAGGTGTGTTCTTAACTTTCTAGGGGACAATGCCCTAAACGGCCATCTATGTCCTCGCTCCTCCCTCCCTACTCTACTTATCCCCTTATATTTCTTTTATCTCCAATACCGTCTTCTTTCCTCCTCCCTCTCTCCCTCCTCATTATCTTGCTTCTTCCTAGACCTTCTCCCTTGCCTTCTTTAGCCTCGGTATCCTCTCTATCCTTCTCTTCTATTAAATTTCTTCCTTCTCCTCCTAGTATATCTTGGAGCCTTAATATCTGACCATACCTTCCCCCGGGGAACAAAAAATATAAAAACCCTGATGGGGGTAAAACAAAAATCCAATTATATCGTGTGAAAAGTACAAAGAAGCAAAGTTCCTCCTCATGTTAAAATATGTGAAAAAAAAAAAAAAAAGGGGGGGGGGGAACCCCTCCCAGTGTATCAGTGTGTGAAAACCCTGATGGGGGTAAAAAACCCCAATTATATCGTGAGAAAAAAAAAACCCTCCCCGTGTTAAAATATGTGAAAGAGAAACAAAAAAAAAAAAAAAAAAGAAAGGGGAAAAAACAAGGGGGGTGGGAAACCCCTCCCAGTGTATCAGTGTGTGAGAACCCTGATGGGGGTAATAAGCCCCAGTTATATTGTGGAAAAACAAGAAAACACCCTCCCCGTGTGAGATCTGTGAGGAAAAGAAAAAAAAAAAGGGAAAAAAAAAAGGGGGGGGGGAAAACCCCTCCCAGTGTATCAGTATGTGAGAACCCTGATGGGGGTAAAATTACCCCAATTGTCTCGTGTAAAAACTAGAGCAAACCCTCCCCGTGTTAAAATATGTGCAAAAAAAAAAAAAAGGGGGGGGGAACCCCTCCCAGTGTATCAGTGTGTAACAGACCCCTAATGGGGGTAAAAGAAAAACCCCAATTATCTCTTGTAAAAGCTAGAAAAAGCCCCTCCCCGTGTTAAGATATGTGCAATAAAAAAAAAAAAAAAGGGGGGGGGGGAAACCCCTCCCAGTGTATCAGTGTGTAAGAACCCTAATGGGGGTAAAAAGCCCCAATTGTATCGTGTAAAAACGAAAAAAAAAAACCCTCCCCGTGTTAAAATATGTGCAAAAAAAAAAAAAAAACCCCAAGGCCCCCTATATTAACAGCATTAAACAAAATTAACATTTATGGAGGAGGAAACATGTATGTCACATAAAATACGAAATTATAATAGACAGTCCACTTAGATTAATTTTTACCTCCCAATTGCCATCTTGCCTATCCCCATGTCCCCCACCCACCTGGGTTCCCGATAGCTGTTGATACGGGGACAATTATCTCAACAAAAAGCCGTAGCTCACCCCCCACCTTATCCATTGTCCCTGTATCAATTTCAGCTAGCTGCAACTCCAGTCAAGCAAAATCTATAATAGCCCGTCAAGCATCTCACATTCCCTTCAATACTTAAAAACTTATGTGTCTAAACTTCAATAGGGGGTCTCCTTTGGACTCCACCATATACAAAAAAAAAAAAAGGAAAAGGGATCCCAGACCCCTACATTTCATCCTGAAAAAAAAAAAAGGGAAGAGAGGGGGTAATAAGATCCCCATAAAGCCCAAATCCCTATCAACATCGTATCTTGATAATCCAAAGTAGATAATATACCTCTATGTTTCACTGTGTAAGAAAGAACAAAAAAAAAAAAAAAAGGGAAGAAAAAAAAAAAAAAAAAGGGGATCCCAGGCCCCCTACATTTCATCATAAAACAAAAAAAGGGAAAAGAGGGGGTAATAAGACCCCCATCAAGCCCAAATCCCTATCCACATTGTGTCTTGATGATCCAAAGTGGATAATATACAAAAAAAAAAAAAAAAAACAGAAGAGAAAAGATTTTTTGCTTTCTCTGTTTATAAATTCCCTAGGTGGGTTGCTACTCTATTCCCAAAGTCTACTAATCCTAGGCCCCAACCTCTCTCCTCCCCCTATCCATCGAGGATTTGTATATTCTCTCGGCCTGGTTCCCTCAATCCTTCCCAGCCAGTTTGGGACTTCCACAGGTGGGGTTCCCAGAAAGTCAAATAGGGCCGCTCTATCCTGAAAGCCACGCAAAGTAAAAAATCGCCCATCATTATTAAATGTTACTGTGAACGGGAAACCCCATCTGTAAGAACATCCTTTTTTCTAGCTAGCTCCAAGATAGGTTTCAGTATAGCTCTTCTCTGTAGAGTCCCTTTAGAGATGTCCGAGAAAACCTGGATAGACATCCCCTCCAATTTCCATTCTCTAGTATCTCGCTCCATTTTCAATATCAATTCCTTTTGGGCATAGTAGTGTACTTTGCAGATTACGTCCCTTGGTTTTTCCTGGTCTCTTTTCATGAAGCCTGGTACTCTATGTATTCTGTCCAATTGTACCTTGCCAGGGAAACTTGACCCTAGGATGTCTTTAAATAGCCTATTAACTGTTCCTTCCAACTCCGTGGCTTTAATTGACTCCGTTAATCCTCTGATTCTTAAATTGTTACGAATACTACGATTTTCCATATCTTCGATCTGTAACTGTAACTTAGCATCTCTTTCCTCCTGTTGTTCTATCTTTTTCTCCATCAATGTTAGCCGTTCTTTTATTGCCACGATCTCTACACCCTCCTCCCTTTGTCTAATGGATAGTGCCTGCATCTCATTTTTAATAAGTTGAATTTCTTTTTTATGGGTCTCCTCTACTCGACCTACTAGTTGTTCCATGTCGGATTTAGTTGGAAGTGAGCTAATCATGGCTCTAAACTCCGCTATTTGCACTGCCCACTGGTCGTTTGGGAAGGGTGTACTCCTATCTATCTGGTTTTTGGCATTGGATCCCAGCTCTCTTTCCCCTATGGGTGACGTGGCCCCAGAGTCTATGATATCACTAGAGTCCCAGTCCGTTTGTGTGTCCCCCATCTCCGCCATTTTGTTTGCTGTTGTAGATCTTTGGCTTGTAGACAAAAATTTTCTTATCTCTCCTTCTGGTTTCCCTAGATTTTTTACAGCGCTCTTTTTGGCTTTCCGTTTTTTTATGAGGGTCATATTAGTTCTTTACCTTATCACGTGTAGGCCAGAGGTGTCTGACCAGAGGCTCCACCAATCTCTTTCCACTTTCTGGGGTGCTATATCCTCTCCTGTATATATCTTTCTTCTCTTAATTTATATGCCTCTCTCCATACGCTCTTCACATCACTTTCAAGCTTCTCTCTGTTTTAATATTCTTGTTACAATATCTCTATCTCCTGTCGGTTCCCTCTTACTCCTTGGAGAGTTCCAGAGATTTACTTCTATTGCAAATTTTATCAATCACCACCTCTTCTTAACTTCCTCATGTCCTTCTACAACTGATATATCAAGGTTTTTTCTATCCACTTTGTTCAATGGCATGTAATAGTTTCAGAGACAATATAGTACTCCACTCACAGTTTGCTCGCTTCTCTCCTCCTCGGGGGTCTCTCTCTTAAGGGGGTGTAGCCTTCCAGGTCCCTTGCCGGTATCTGACCATGCGACAAGATAAGCACAGTGAGGGACACAAGTTTATTACAACAACAGCAGCTTCTTTCCAGTGTTCAATCTGCTCAACTCCACTTCACTCCACCTGGGTCTTGCTGAGTATTCCCTCTGCATTTACTGCCCTCCTGTGGCGATGGCTGTGCCACACAGCTCCACTCTCTTACTCCCCGCCGGCCAAAAGGCAAAGATCCCCGGCGAGATCACGGCCAGCTCCTTCCAGACCTTAGCCGCCTACACGGCGGGTCGGGGAGAGCCCGGTAAGAGCCGCTATTGCCCTCGCTTTGGACCAAGTGTCTGCAGCTCTCTCGTTCCACGCCACCTCGCTCCGTCAGTCAGCGGCGTCCCCAGCTCACCGCCCCACATCGTGCAACCAACCCGCGGGAGTACTTCCGGGCCAGTAGGTATGCCGCGATCGGCGGACAGGACACCGCCGTCCGCTAATAGAGAGTGTGGGGAGAGGGTCCGACCGCTTGCTCCATCTCTATCCCGCCGTAGTGCGGGTTTTCCCGGCTACCTTCGGGTAAGCTCCTGAGTAGGGAGGGAGTCTGCACGCGAGGCTCACAGAACGCTACCTCACATGACCGCTTCCGGGCACACCCCAAAAATTACAGTTTTATATCTTTATGTTTGAAGTCTGAAATGTGGCAAAAGGTCGCAAAGTTCAAGGGGGCCGAATACTTTTGCAAGGCACTGTATGTGTTGGCTAGAGTAATGGGCCTACCCCATATGTGGCCTTTGAGGAAGATATAGCAACCTTCAGTATCAGATAAAGAGTCAGTAATCTCTATAGGAGTGTGTTTGGAAATGAGAATAGTAACTCCCTTTGTCTTGGCTAAGGGGTTTGTTGTGTGGTATACGATAGGACAGTCATGATTAAAGAGTTTTGGAACCTTATCTGATTTGAAGTGTGTCTCTTGTAGAAAGACAATGTCAACTTTCAGTTGTTTCATGTGTAGCAGAGTTTGTGATCTTTTCTCAGGAATGTTGAGTCCTTTAGTATTAAGCAAAACTAGTTTTAGATTTGCTAACGCAGAATGATGATTTGTGTTGTCTAATCGTCCAAGTTTAACTGAGAGACAAAACCGTGTGTACGAGATGTTTGGTAGTAGTTTCGGTCTGGGAGGGGGGGAAGAAGGGTGTGAGAGAGGGAGAGAGTTTTGAAAGGGGTGTAAGGAAAGGCTCTATTTGGTAGCGGAGTTAGACCCGCTAACTCACCTTAAGAAACAAGAATGTAGGGGGGTTGACGGAGTTGTACAGCACTAGTATAGTGGGTTTGCTGTAGCGGGGAGAGGTTGTTCTTTTAGAAGGGCCACTGACTATGATTCTATCAAATATCTGGATGAAGGGTAGCCTAGACACTCTCGGGTTCTTTAAGTTTGTTAGTAAAGGGGGAGAGAGTGTTATGTTGTGCATGTATACGGGCGGGTGAATAGTGGAATAATTATGAGACGTGTGATGGTATTGTGTTGTATGTGGGGCCCAAACTTTCATGCAAATAATTTGGTGCATATTGGTTGGGGGGGAATAAGAAGAAAGAGGGGAGTTAGTATAAGCGTTCTAGGGGTCATAGTGCCTGAAAGATTAATAGGATTGTAATAGACTAAGGCAAATTGGGTGTGCTGAGTAAAGTGTGGAAAGTTTGTGGTGAGGAGACCTGTCTGAAGAAAGAATGCTTGAAATACTCACTCTGAAATTATGGTGTGCTGGTGTGTTATAGCAATATCTGTGAAGTAACATGGAACGGTAAAACAATTCCTGTTTCAGAGTGTTATTAGTTCGAATGCCAGTAGATGGAAGGTGTCAGGTTACACTAATGTCACTTACGATAAGTTGTTCACATTTACCTTATTTATCATCCGGAGGCTGAACACCAGAGGTACAATTCTATGTACCAAGAAAGACAGTGGAAAGAATTATTATCTAATAAGCATAACTTTTAGAAACAAGGTAAACAGTAATAATACACATCTGGAAGTGTAAGTATTTATAAAGCTTAAGATCCCCCATAGGTTTATCAAAAATAGATCGATATCAGTCTTAAAACAAGACAATCATTGTTCCAGACCCCATTGTAGACATGTAAAGAAAGCTAAAGTAACATATTAATTGTTTAACTGTAGATGCTGAGGTGAATCAGAGATTTATCGCTGCTGAGATACCAATAACCTGGCTGGATGTCACCTCGTGTAGCCGGTTCAACTAACTGCTTGAATCATGTGTAACGTATTTCGACTATGGATTAAACCCATTGTCTGTTAGGCTAAAGAGATCGAAAGATCCTCCTTTCCCATGAAAAATGTAAGTATAAAGAGGGGAGATTATCTAATTCTCCCCTGACACCTGTAAGGAGGGTTTTCCCAAAGGCAGTAGCAAAAAAATGAATCCCTGGGTTAATTTCTGTTATTTCTGTAAATAGGAATGTAAATAAGTTGGAAAGGAAAGTGAATTGTAGTTAAGAGAGGGAAGTGGCGCCAATCTATAATACTTAAGCTGAGTTGAGTTGTGAATTGTACGTAAAAGGTATACAATGAGGGGAAGAGAAAGAGAAAGTGAGGGCAAAGAGGGGAACAGGCAGAGAAAAAAGTGTTGAGCAAAGTGAGATGGAGTAGAAGTTGAAGAAGGTAATGGATTGCAGCTGAATACCTCAGGCTCTCCTGGTTTGTGGTTTGCTTAAGTGTGTTACTGCAGTTGAACACAATAACAATGTATAAATGAGCGCCCTCTCAACCACCAGTGTCAACTAAGTACGTTAGTCTATTAAGAATGACTGACCTTAAAAGAAACAATTCCATAAACTGCAAAGCATAGTTAATAATAATAATAATAAAAAAAAAAAGGGAGCAAAGGATATGATGGTATGTGTGAAGTCAACATCAAAAAAAGATTTCCGGAAGTTCAGAGAATTCCAGTTTTATATGTGCCACAATTCTCTTCATTCTTCTACTACTAATATTCAAGGATGTGTAAGATGACAAATGGTTCGTGGAAGGTGGGAGAAAAGAGGACGAAGGCATAGATGCTAAGTGAGGTTACCTCGCTCATGTCTATCAATACATTACCAAACAATTCTAGGTTCGATGGGGATCTTTAAAAGCACAGGACAGAGGAAGTTCAAGATGTGAAGAGTTTTAACTCTTTGTAAACATGAGGCAAAGGAAAGGTTGTCTTGGTGCTCTTATGCCATGTAGTCAGTGGATTAATCATGGCGGGCTTTGCGTGGGCTGGAGATGATGGGATCCCCCCCCCCCCTCCGGGTGATCTCTGGTTTGCTGACGGTGGGGGGTTTAGGTGTGAGGGCCATCATCTCCTGTAAACTGGGGGAGATCTGTGATGCTGAAAATCCATGGGTTCAGCCGCTGGGTAATTGGGCAGTCTGAGGTCATTGTACCAGTTTGGCAGGTCTACCACAGGGATGTTGAGTGTGTCACAGAAGGTCTGTAGGTCTTCAGGTGTTCTCAGGTGTGCCATGTGGCCTGTGTTGCCTGCAGTTAGGCAGAAGGGGGATTTTGACTTATAAGGTATCTCCCTTTCTCTGAGGATATCAAGTAGGGGTCTCAAGTTTCTTCATTGCTGCAGAGGGTGATTTGTGAGAGGTCTTAAAACAGCTTTATCTCTGTGCCTTGATATATAATGCATCCCCTTAGTCTTGCCCTTGATAGAATGTCTTCCTTAGTTTGGAAGTTAACTATACTGTACAGCGTATGATGTCTCTGGGGGATCTGTATCTCTTCCCCTTGGTCTGAGGGCTCTATGGAGGTGTTCAATAACAATCTGAGTATCGAGAGGTCTACCCAGGAGATCATTAAATATAGCAATTACTGCTTGGTGTAGGCGGCCGGTTTCCACTGTTTCTGAGAGCGTCCCCCGTTATCAAGATCCTCAAGGTGTCTGTGTATGTCACGGAAATAGTGGGTATGGATGTCGGATTGTTGCCTCACCTCATGTATGCTGGTCTCATGGCGGGCTGTCATCTCCTCCACTTCATCCATCCTCGCTGCTATGGAGTGGATGTCTCTCCTCGGGTCTGATATCGCTGCTGAAAGGGTATCTTTTATATCTGAGGCAACCGCTTTCATGTCATCCAGGCTTGGAGCAGCTAGCGCTGGTGGTGTGTGGGGCGAAGCAGGGTGAGAGGCGGGAGAGGGACTGATGCCCTCTGAGTGCTGTGAATGAATCAAGGGTGGTGTTGCGGCCTCCATGTCTCGTGCTTGAGACCCGAAAAGCTTGGGTATGTTGCGGCTTAGCTGCATCCCCGAGCCGAGGGGAGAGCAAGATAATGTTGCCGAGGAGCTTTGTTCAGGTTTGCCCATATTGTACTGATAATCTCTCCTAGAAAGGCTGACGATGAACCCTCGTGTGTCAGAGCTAAGGCTTCACACGGCCATCTTTTCCAGGACCAATTGTTTTTTTTTCTCAATTAACATAATGGAAAGTAATGGAAAGTAAAATGAACAAAAGGGAAATCCAAATCAAATCAATATTTGGTGTGACTACTTTTTGGCTTTAAAACAGCATCAATCATTCTAGGTACAAAGTTTTTGAAGGAACTTGGCAGGTAGGTTGTTCCAAACATCTTGGAGAACCAACCACAGATCTTTTGTAGTTGTAGGTTGCCTCAAATCCCTATGTACAGTATCTCACAAAAGTGAGTACACCACTCACATATTTGTAAATATTTTATTATATATTTTCATGTGACAACACTGAAGAAATTACACTTTGCTACAATGCAGTGAGTGTACAGCTTGTATAACAATGTAAATTTGCTGTCCCCTCAAAATAATTCAACACGTAGCCATTAATGTCTAAACTGCTGGCAACAAAAGTGAGTACACCCCTAAGTTAATGATGTCAAAATTTGGCCCAAAGTGTCACTATTTTGGCCACCGTTATTTTCCAGCACTGCCTTAACCCTCTTGGGCATGGAGTTCATCAGAGCTTCACAGGTTGCCACTGGAGTCCTCTTCCACTCCTCCATGATAACATCACATAGCTGGTGGATGTTAGAGAACTTGTGCTACTCCACCTTCCATTTGAGGATGCCTCATAGATGCTCAATAGGGTTTAGGTCTGGGGACATGTTTGGCCAGTCCATCACCTTTACCCTAAGCTTCTTTAGCAAGGGAATTGTCGTCTTGGAGGTGTTTTTTGGGTCATTATCATGTTGGAATACTGCCCTGCTTCCCAGTCTCCGAAGGGAGGGGTTCATGCTCTGTTTCAATATGTCACAGTACATGTTGACATTCATGGTTCTCTCAATGAACTGTAGCTCCCCAGTGCCGGGAGCACTCATGCAGCCCCAGACCATGACACTCCCACCACCATGCTTGACTATAGGAAAGACAAGTAACTCATGTCCATAGTCTGCTTGTCTTAAGCAAACAGTTTGCGGTCTTCCTTGTGCATCATCTTTAGAAGAGGCTTCCTTCTGGGATGACAGCCATGCAGACCAATTTGATACATTGTGCACTGACAGGCTGACCCCCCCCCCCACTCCCTTTAAACTCTGCAGCAATGTTGGCAGCACTCATATGTCTATTTCCCAAAGACAATCTCTGGATTTGATGCTGAGCACCTGCACTCAACTTCTTTGGTCGATCATGGTGAGGCCTGTTCTGAGTGGGAACTGTCCTGTTAAACTGCTGTATTGTCTTGTTCACCGTGCTGCAGCTCAGTTTCAGGGTCTTGGCAATCTTCTTATAGCCTAGGCCATCTTCATGTAGAGCAACACTTCTTTTTTTCAGATCCTCCGAGAGTTCTTTGCCATGATCGGCCATGTTGAATGTTCAGTGACCACTATGAGAGAGCGAGAGCTGTAGCGATAACACCAAATTTAACACACCTGCTCCCCATTCACTCCTGAGACCTTGTAACACTAACGAGTCGCATGACACCGGGGACGGAAATGGCTAATTAGGCCCAATTTGGACATTTTAATTTAGGGGTGTACTCACTTTTGTTGCCAGCAGTTTAGACATTAATGGCTGTGTTCAATTATTTTGAGAGGACAGCAAATTTACACTGTTATACAAGCTGTACACTCACTACTTTACATAGTAGCAAAGTGTCATTTCTTCAGTGTTGTCACATGAAAAGGTCTAATAAAATATTTACAAAAATGTGAGGGGTGTACTCACTTTTGTGAGATACCGTATCTTCATAATGATAATGAGATCAGGGCTCTGTAGGAGCCAAACCATATCTTCCAGGACTCCTTGTTCTTCTTTACACTGAGGATAGTTCTTAATGACATTGGCTGTATGTTTGGGGTTGTTGTCCTGCTGTAGGTTATATTTAGGGCCAATCACATGCCTCCCTGATGGTATGATGAATAAGTATGTGCCTGTATTTCTCAGCATTGAGTACACCAATAATCCTGACCAAATCTCCAACTCCATTTGCAGAAATGCAGTCCCAGACTCGCAAGGAACCTCCACCATGCTTTACTGTTGCATGCAGACTCTCATTATTGTGCTGCTCTCTAGGGCTTCCGCATACAAAATGCCTCCTGCTACAGCTCAATATTTGAAATTTTGATCAGTCCAGAGCACCTGCTGACATTTTTTTTTCACCCCAGTTCCTATGGTTTCATGCATAGTTGAGTCACTTAGCTTTGTTTCCATCTCGGAAGCATGTTTTTTTGGCTGCAATTATTTCATGAACACCTCTTCTGGCCAGAATTCTCTGGATAGTAGATGGGTGTATCTGAGTTCCACTGGTTCCTGCTAGTTCTGTGCTGATAACACTACTGGACATCTTCCAATGTAAAAGGGAAGTAAGCATTATCTGTCTTACATCTGCTGCATTCAATTTTCTTGGACGGCCACTGCATCTACGGTCCTCAATGTTGCCCGATAAATGGTGTCCTCAGAGCTGAGAAATACAGGCCTGATCAGGTATGATTGCAGCATCATCGAGCCCAGGATTGCATGAAAAGACAGAAGGATTTGAGGCATCTTACATTCACAGAAGATTTTTTGTTTATTTCTCCAAGATGTTTGGAACAACCTATCTGCTGAGTTCCTTCCAAAACTGTGTCCAAGTTTACCTAGAAGAATTGGTACTGATTTGAAGCCTTAAGGGTAGTCGCACCAAATCTTGAGTTATATTTTTCTTTTGTTCAACAAAAATGTATATTTTTGAAGGCATTCTTACTTTCTTATATTCTTATTTTACAACATTTCTACATAGATTTTATATATATATATATATATATATATATATATTGCTATAAGTATTGGGATGCCTGCCTTTACACGCATGTGAAATTTAATGGCATCCCAGTCTTAATCCGTAGGGTTCAATTTTGAGTTGGCCCACTCTTTGCAGCTATAACAGCTTCAAATCCTCTGGGAAGGCAGTCCACAAGGTTTAGGAGTGTGCCTATGGGAATGTATGGGATATGGGTATTGGTTATGACCAGTGGGTGCCACTCTTGTTCAAAGAGACAGGAGGTTTAATTCCTGCCACAGCTGTGAAGCAAAGGTTTGAAGCTACGGTATGTGTACACCCAGAGCTACTGCCTTGGCAGCTAAAGGGGGTAACAGTTTGTTGGTGGTAAACGGGGCAACCATCAGAAATTGTGGGGCCCCTTACACAGCTTTAGGCCTGGGCTTCCCTGGGCCTGACCACCAACATTCAGCAGGGTCTGCCCATGGGCCATCCCACCAAATCCACCCACTAGCCATAACAGTGAGCCCTTCAGTGCACACTTTTATTTTACCACCTTTACAATGTAATATGAAAATTCTATTCCAAGTCATCAGTGCTATCGATTTAACAGTAAGGAATTATATTTTGTCCAAAAAGATCCCAATTCAGCAGCTGTATGCACTCAGCGCCCCTCACGCGTGTACGCACTCAGCGCCCCTCACACGTGTACGCACTCAGCCCCCCTCACCCGTGTACGCACTCAACCCCCCTCACACGTGTATATATTTTACACACATGTACAGACACATACAGACACACACAGACATGTACATACTCACACACATGTACGCACATGCACACACAGTCACGTGTACACACACATGTACACTCACAGATATATACACACATACACATGTATGCACACACACACACACACACACACACACACACACATGTATGCACACACAGACACATGTACACAGACGTACACTCACAGACATTAACACACACAGACATGCAAACACATGTACTCACAGACACACACCCACCCCATGTACACACACAGACATGTACACACACCCACCCCCATGTACACACACACAGACACACTCAGATATGTGTACACACACACACGTACATACATACATACATACATACACACACATATACACACACATGTACATACAGAGACACACAGACACACATGTACAGAACCACCCCCCTTCAGTTGTAGAACAGCCCTTACTTGTAAGGTGGTCTTCCTAGCCCCTGCTCTTGTTTCCCCCATGTGTCTGTGACACAGAGAGGAGCTGCAGTCTGGGATACAGTACAGGCAGCACAGACGAGGAGTGCAAATGCAGGAAGCAGCCAGAGGTGGCAGCAAAGAGCCCGATGTGAGCTCAATGACACAGAGACGCAGCAGCTGCCGACTCACACTCAGAAAGCCAGGGCAGTCACAGAGCACCTCTGCACCCAGCCCGCCTTCTCCCATCCTGGCCAGGCCCGTCCAGATGCTCGGGCCCCTTACAAGTGTATGGGCTGTACCCCCCTGATGGCGGCCCTGGTGGGATAACTGCAGCTCAATCGCTAGTTTTTACTGGCCCCAACCTCACATTTGGCACCAGAATTAGCCAATACGCGTGAAAATGAGTGCCCTGTGCACACAAGCCTGGGCATGTGTGCGCATATGCACGCACCTGCACACAATAATATGAGCACACACAGGCCTGCCTTTGTGCAGCCACAGCTAGCCAGCATGTCCCTGACAGGCACCTTTGGGTGTTTGCTTTCCAAAATGTGGTCATTTTGTGGGTGTTTCCATGTTCTGGCATACCAGGCCCTCCAAAAATGTCATAGGTAGTCAGGAAATTAGATGTTTTATTTATGCCCCTAAAATGTCTTAAGGTGTTTCTGGATTTGTGCCCCATATATGTGGCTAGGCTGTGAAAAAAAATCTCTTTTTTAAGCGTAATTCTATGTATGCTGCTGTGTGAAAAAAATTGTAATTTTAATTATGCATTTTCCAAAAACTTCCAAAAAAAGACTCATTAAGCCTTTCAGAAATTACCTTGGGTGGGTTTGCTTATCAAAATGTGATTATTTTATGGGTGTTTCTCCTGTCCTGGAACTTTAAGGACTCAAGAAATATGATAGGTAGTCAGGAAATTATGGGTTTAATTTACAGTGCTGTGAAAAAGTATTTGCCCCCCTTCCTGATTTTTTTTTCATATTTGTCACACTTAAATGGTTCTGATCATCAAACACATTTTATTTTTACACAAAGATAACCCGAGTAAATAAAAAATGCAGTTTTTAAGAAGAAGAAGGGGTAAATACTTTTTGACAGCACTGTATGCCCCCAGAAAGCCGAAAGGGGTTCCTTGAATTTTGGGCCCCTCTATGCATTTAGGCCGTGAGAAGGTTTCAGACATGGTGTATCCCCATAATTAGAAGAGTAGAATTAGGAGTTTTTGAAATATGTAAGATCCTGTATTTTTCACTATTGTTGCATCTCAGTACTTGAAATCATTGTTTTTGTATTTTCCTTTCTATTATATTCTGCTGACTTAAAACAACACTTTATGCACTTTAGCACACACATTAGGACACTGTCCGATTGGTGGTCCAGATATTGGTGTTTTTTTTGTTTATTTTTATATTATTTTGTATACATGTGTGTGTTTATTTGCACATATATTTGTTATATGTTTTTTTTATATACATATGTAGCACTGCCCCCATGAGAGCTGCTGGTTAGCGTGTGTTCCTCTGTACTCACCTGACCCTGCGAACATTCCAACCCACCTGACACTTTAGGTTCTGACATGACAAGTATATTCTCCAAAGGACACACTGACACAATGAAAGCATCTCTTATTACACACTTTGTAGTGAACAAGCACATAGCAGTCATCTGAAACACGTCTACTGTCCTACCCTTCTGTACCTTGTATCACTTATGTGAATAAAGGAACTTTTCTTTCATTGGATTCCGTGGTGGTGTCCCACCATTTTCTTCTTTTATGCTTTTCCTGGTGGCGAGCCGAGGTTCAGCACCCACCTTGAATTGTGGACTTTGACTAGCCTTAGCGATGTTAACTCTCTTCATTGTTCAATTGGAGGTCCAGATATTGGTGGGCCAGACAAAATAATAAAGGTAAAAATTCCTTTACTCCAGCTTTCCAAAGCTGTATAAATCAAGGATTTCATTACCATGTACTAATATTTTTTATAATTTATTAATAGTACTGGAAAAGAGTGAGTCACCATTATGCTGCATTTTGCCAGTGAATTACTCATGGTCTTATGCTTACCCAAAGAAGAAATATGAATCCAGGATTCCAAAAATGTTGGCAGCGCATGGTCATATTCACTTTGCAAAATCATTTTTCACTTCAAAGCATTTACACATACCCTGTAAAAATTCCTAATTACAGCTGTCAAATGTACTGTTGCCAGCTGATGAATTTAAAGGGAGTGCTTTTTCCAAAAGTCTTAGCTTTAATGTTTCATCAAAACAAGAAAGGAAGCGTCAGTCATTTTTTACTTGCCTTCCAAGGCAGCACATGGCAGTTATATTTTGTTTATGATATGCTAAAACCATTTATGTGCCTAAGAGGGAATGTGCAGCCAGAGAATAAAGATTTACCAGGTACAAAATAATCCAGCGTGCATTCATAAAGTATTTAGACCCCTTTTAATTTTTTATTTGTTGTTTAAGGTGATTCTAAAGATAATTAAAAATAAATAAATGTTATATGCTCTGTGCAATGGATGTCCTGGTCCTCTTCTTTTTGGGTCCCCCACCAGTGCTCCTGGCTCCTCTTCCCTGCTGTGTGCCCTTTTGCTATGGGGGTACTCGAGTGTGTGTCTATCTGTGATGAATGCCCCTTTGCCTGGACATTCACCACGGGCTCCTGGAGGAGTATGGAGGCTAGCCTCCTGCCCACTGACTATGGACCTTGGAACAGGCTCATAAGGTGTGACGACAGTCACTTTTTCTGTGAAACCCAGCTTACCTTAGGGAGGTTGAGAAATCCCTCTCTCAGCTCCCTAGACCCCTCTTATATGTAAGTCACCCTGTGTCTATTGGGGCTGAGAATTCCACTGAGAATGTGGTTTTGATTGCTTCAAATGGGACAGTGATATTTTTCGACAATATCCCTCAAGAAATCTATGATACATTAATTCCACTGTATCAGAAAGATAGAACATTGTATAAGCTTTGCCTCATAGACTGTTGTAGACCGTTGCCATGACGTCTGTGAATTCTGAATGCTTGGGGCATTGCTTGGATGTGGATTCCAGGTACTTCAATGTGGTAGCCAGACAGTCTGCTACTGGGGTCTTCTGCTATTGTCTGTTTAATAAGGTGTTCTGTGTTTAATCTTAGGATAATCTGTAATGTGCTTTGTTATGGCCTTGTTGCAGTGCTGAATTAATTAGCATGGTAATTATAACATTGTCTAGGTCTGGATTCCCATTCACTTATTATTTCTGTCCAGATGGATAGGTAACTAGCTCAGGGTAATTACATACTTCTCAAGTGTATAAAAAGCCTGTATTCTTGTTCAAAAAAGAGATTTATTTTACCCTTAATCAAGTCTAGGCTGATGTTTGAGGAACTGGGAGCTATACTCACTACATCCCTTGGGATTTGAGAGACTTACAATGGATATACCCGTTACACTATCTCTTGCTCTCTCCTCATTGACTTACTGGCTGTGATTGACTTCAGCAGGAACCAATGGCTCCCACTTCTGTATGAGCCAATGAGGAGAGAGAAAGGCACTACTCACATGCACATCGCTGGATCAGGATTTGGCTCAGGTAAAGGGCCGCACACGGACCGACTATTATATTCGGGATTGGCCGGTTAATAGAAACCAGCTGACATTTAGCACGTGTGCAAGGCAGCAAGTCTGACAGAAGCTGTCGAAGGGGCATGACTGAAAAAGGTCTGCCGATTGGCACCTTTGCAGTGCACTCAGCCAATGGCTATGAGCGCGGACCGGTGTGTTCTTGTGGGAGGGACATCCCCCTGTCAGAACACAATAGCTCAGCAGGGGAGATTGCTGTACTAACATTGGATTCACAGTACAGCGGCTCCTCCTGAGCTCTTCAGTTTTTTTCATTCAGCCCACTGGGTTGAACAAAAAAAAAACTACTAATGTGTACCAGGCTTTATTATAAGGAGGGGGGGCTGAGGGGATGCTGCATCCAGAAGGTTTTTTTTACCTTAATGTATAGAATGAATTGAGGTTAAAAAAAAACCCTAGCCTTTAGAACCACTTCAAATTCATTTTATTTCCTCATTAAATTACACTCAGTACCCCATAATGACAAAGTGAAAACATAATTTTATAAACGTCTGTGAATTTATTAAAAAGCAATTACAGCCTAAAGTGTTTTTGGGTATGACACGACAAGCTTTGCACACCTGGATTGGGGGATTTTTGGCCATTCTTCTTTGCAAATCCTCTCAAGCTCAGTCAGGCTTATTATGGACAGCCATTTTCAGGTCTTTCCACACATGTTCAATAGGGTTCAAGTCAGGGCTCTGATTGGGTCACTATAGGACATTCACAGAGTTGTCCCTAAGCCACTCATGTGTTGTCTTGGCTGTGTGCTTAGGAGAATTGTTATGTTGGAAGGTGAGTTGTCCCTAAGCCACTCATGTGTTGTTATGGCTGTGTGCTTAGGAGAATTGTTATGTTAGAAGGTGATTCTTCGACCCAGTCTGGGGTCCTCAATTGCCATTGGCAAGTAAACTTTATTGAATAGTATAGGGTAAAAGAGTTTTGAGAACACAGCTTTGGAGAAAAATGACGAGTGGATTCAGCCTGACTTTTCCCCTCCTTCTTTTAAATTGCATTTTTTTTTTATAATCCCCAGATATTATTCAAAATTATTGATTATTGTGACAGCATCACTTTTACTTGCCACTAGCTACTCTAACACTGTTGGGTTGCTTATAGCCTGTAAAGCAGAACAACTGTATAAGTGAAGAAGAGCTTTGCTGCTGAAACAGTCTTTGAGAGGATTTCCTGCATAACAAAGGCTATTTAAACATGTCACCCCCCTTCACAACCAGGCCATTTTTTGTGATACAGCACTGCGTTATTTTAATTGACAATTGCGTGGTCATGCGACACAGCACCGTACACAAATAAAATGAATGTCCTTTTTTTTTTCTCACAAATTTAACTTTCTTTTGGTGGTATTTGATCACCCCTGCGGTTTTTATCTTTTACGCCATAAACAAAAAAGACTGACCATTTTGAAAAAAAAAAATAATAATTTTTACTTTCTGCTATAAAACACACCTAATAAAAACATGTAAAAAAAAATCTAATTTCTTTATTAATGTAGGACAATACATATTCTGCTACATGTTTATGACAAAAAATGTTTTTGACAATTTTTATGGAATTTTTATTCATTTTTTTAGTAATGGTGGCAATCAGCGACTTATAGCAGAGCTGCAAAATTACAGTGGATAAATTGGACACTAATTTACGCTTTTTGGGAACCAGTGACACCAATACAGTAATCAGTGCTAATGACACAATCAAAGGGTTAAATGTGTCCCTAGAGAGTGCTTTCTAACTGTGTAGGGGGTGCTTGTACTGTGGGAAGACAGAGATCCATGTTCCTGCTTAGCAGAAACACAGGATCTCTGTCTTCCCTTGTCACAGAATGTCAATCTGCCTTGTTTACATAGGCAGACCACAGTTCTGCCTCTGTCGGGAATTATTGGCAGGTCCGGGTGGACATCTGGAACATCCAACCTGCTGATTTGCTCCTGCTGTGTCCAATCACAGCAGGAGCTGGTCGTAGGTGACGCACGCATGCCTCGAACCCGGAAAAGGCAATCACGTACAGGTAAGTGATTTTGCCTGTAGGAGTCGCCACCCCACAATAGATATATATATACGCGGAGCGGTCGTCAACTGGTTAAACTATGCTCAGACTTCAGTATTTCTGGCCTTTTCCTGTGAGGCTTTCTCTAGGAATAGGAGGGGGTGGGCAGACAGCATCTAAAATGAAGCATACAATCCTATGGTCATAGACTGGCCACCCTTCCCTATAGTGAAGCCTTAAAGCTCAAAGCAACACACAGTCTCCAGTAACAGCCTTACCACACCAGGTTTCTCTTCCCCAATTGCTAGAGTGAAGAAAAAAAAATGTTCTCAAATCATCACTATACTCAGAAACTGAACGCAAGCTTGGTGAAGCATTTCAACAGCTTCCATACCAGCTGATGAAAACAGCTTCTTTCCTCCAGGTCATCACTTGGATGGTTCCACATTAGCAATTTTCCTCTGATAGCACTATTTTTCAAAAATCTCAGCTCCTCTAACACACCAGGTTGAGTGTACAAACATATAATATCACAGAAAATCAAAGAAAGTAATACTCAGTATCGAGAGGTAGTGCTATATAAAAGAAAAGAAACAGGTAGTAAATGGAAATGTATTGTATTGTCACCCAATATGGTGGGTAACTAGGCAAGCATATAATGGATTAACAATAGTAATAACACAATTCAGCATGTAAAGTGATTAACGGTAAGGACTGCCCAATCACATTCATGGCAGCGATGCTAGTCCTAAACCAAGTGGGTAAGCACTGTCCAAAAGTAAAGGAGGATGGAGAGGGCAGGTGACCAATGGTAACTAGCATAATGGTTATTTTTGGAAGAGCAGTCCTTTCTGATCTTCAACAGCGCTTCCCCTGTCACATCTAAAACAAATTGTTAGTACGGCTGTTGTACCCTCTTTTTTTTTTTTTTTTTCCACTGTGTGGCCTGGCTTATCCAAAATCCCCCTTACTGGCACTTCTTAGCCAGTTGACCTAACTTCAAAAGCCAGGTAGTGCATTATGGATAAAAGGAATTTGGTCTGTTGATTTCCTGAATTTAACAAACTCTCTGACAAAGAATCAAGAGTGTATCATAGTCTGTCCATAATTGGAAGCTTTATGCAAAGGGGCCTTTGCCTCAATTCATTTTATGGCAATAGACCAGTCTACAGATGGCTTCACAATTCTATTTACTACTCAAAAATCTTATTTGTAATTAGTCCCCCGCTAAAGGGAAGAAAACTGTAACATGCTTAGAACATATTCGTTTGCTCCACAGATAAAAATACACAATGTTGTATTACTCTGACAGTACATGGATTTATTGTATTGTGGTGTTATTGGAAATCATGGGCAGGTGTTAAGTAATGCATTGATTTATTTAGTGTTTAGCTGCTGTGTTATAAGAGATTGCTAAGGAGAAAACACAAGTGCCATGCGAAGTGCAGCATATATGGGGTTTATTGGAGATCACTGTAGGCACTGTAAATTCATCCCTGTTAGTGGAGCGATAGGTCAGGATGGCCTCTTGCGGCTGTGGCTCGTGGGGACGCTGCCGGTGGATGCCGGCACTTCCTGGGTCCGTGAATCGCATTGGGCGACTCATCCTGATGTCACTTCCTGGATGTGATGGGATGTCGTGGGCGAAAAGTTTGCGGAGCATGCGCTCCTTTTTCAGGTCTCCTTCTTGAGATCAAGATCAAGCCAAGGTCATACACAGGAGGCAGGCAGTAAGCGAAGTCTGTAAGAACCAAACCGGGGTCAAAGTCAGGAGAGAAGCCAAGACAGGTCAAAGGGCAAGCAGAGTAAGCAACGGGGAATCCAAGAATACAACAACACAGAAGCACAGGGAGGCTGATAATCATCCAGCAACTTGCAGACCAGACTGCTGGCTTTCAATAGGCCACTGAGTGCTAAGATCTATCATGCTTTGTGTGTGGCATAGCACACGCATTCGCGATGGGTGCACACCCAAGTACCCATACACAATGACTGCATGCAATTCTGTGCACATTAGCGTGGCCATCTTGAGTGTTGGCAGATGTGCCAGCTCCTCTGTGGTTCATCCTCTGAAACCAGGTGGATACCCCAGGTTATTTCTCATACCTATGAATTAAAGGTTAGAGTGATTCTAAAGTCTTTCCAAAGGTGCTTGCTATGGGTGGAACTCATGCGAGTTCAGTCCCAAGCCACGGTCTGTGTCCATAGATGCACAGAGCTCAGTTTGGCCCTCCTCCCATTCTCTCCTCACAGGCTTTGATTAACAGCAGCAGGAGCCAATGGTTCCTGCTGCTGCCTCCATGTCCAGTGAGGAGAGAGAGAAAGACGCTCCTCTCAGGCACAGCGCTGGTCCGAGATCAGCCTCAGCTAAGTGTAAGGGGAGGCTGGGGGTGAAAGCTGCACACAGAAGGTTTTTTTACCTTCATGCAGAAAATACATTAAGGTAAAAATCCTAACTTTACAACCACTTTAAGGCACATTCTACTAGATTTGTTTCCACCTCTTGGGCTTTTCAGCATCCAGGCTTCTGTTTCACAACAAAAAAAATCAGCGGCTGTATTTTTAGTACAGGGATCACTGATTGATTGGAAAACCAAAGGAACAAAGTGGTAACATGTTTGCTTTTTTTGTTGATACATGGCTATTTGAGGCAATGAAATCCCCAGGAGTTCACATCCGCTCACAAATCTTCCCATGCCACTCTTTCTTTCTGGAAAACGAAAAACTTTTCATGTGATCATCGGCAATCCTTTGTTTTGCATGTACACCAATATAGGGACACAGACAGCGATAAAAAGTTGTTAGATGTTCATAACTTTCCACACTGTATCCAAAGTTCAAAAGGGCTTTAATTCTGGGCAGTCTACATCTAACTATGAATCTAATTTGAATTACCAGCCATCTTCTTGTTGGTATTTTTGTTCTGCAATAAGCAGATACAAAAATCTCAAAGGCAATTATTTTCACAGCTAAAAAACAAATATATAATCTGAGCAGCACTGAGCTAAGTAACCGACCTAACTCAGGCAAAGCATTCATGATCTTTTGTTAGATGCTTCCCCAGCACAGAGCAGATTGGGGACACAACAATAAATTTTACTGTTGTGAATAGTTTCCAAAATAGAATCTCAAAAACACAGTGGTTCCTTGTTTTCCCTGGTCGTGCCTAAATTTTAAAATTTACTCTGTTTTTCTGTGAGGGCTTCGTACACTAAACATATAATATAAAATGGATTATTTGTTTTATTATCACTTTTGTGACCTCTAATCACCATCATAAAACAATAGTTAGAACAGAGCTGCAAAGGGCAGATTGAAAGGCGATCGAATAACATTAAGCTAGTGAGAGTAGATTAAATAAATTGCAATGAACATGACAGATCAGCTAACACATACAGAATGTTCCTAGATTCTATTCCCAAATCGTTGTATAATTGTATATAGAATACAGCAATATATTTTATAATTTTAATAACTGTAATATTGTAAATACAACACGCATGTAACATATATTTTTGACACACGTAGGCACACAGCTGCCAGAACTCAATGGTTCCCAAAGATAGTCTCAAGCTTTGTAGATATGGTCTTGGAAATGCTCCTGATTTTAAAGGGTGTTGAAAGAAAAAATACCCACAGTTCTATAGTTGCTGCATCTAGATCTCACTGAGGCTTTATGTATGTATGTATGTATAAATGATAGAAATAAAAGTGAGGTTTGTCCAGAGTGACCAGTCAGATATTGCCTTTTATTTTCTCATTACCACTATATTATACACTGCCTGGCCAAAAAAAAAAAAAAGTCGCCACCTGGAATTAACTAAGCAACTAACTAAACTAAGCATGCAGTAACTATCCTGTTGGATAGTTACTGCCAGGGCCGCCATCAGGGGGGTACAGGCAGTACTGGTGTAAGGGGCCCGAGCCTCTACAGGGGCCCGGGGACCGCTTCCCCCTTACACACTTTAAAAACAATGGCTCCCGATCTTCACCGCCGCAAGCCGACACCCCCTTTTGTGCTATTGCTTGCGGTTTGGTGGGGGTGTTCTAGTAGTCAGTAATAATGAGCAATATCGTCCTTCCCCCCCTCGCTGTACAGCCTGCACTATAGTCTGACTGAGGAGAGAAGCAGCAGGCTTACTTCTCACAGTGGCCGCGGGTAGATCCTGGCAAGCTTCAATTACTTGCCTGAGGCGGAGCCTGGTTCTGAAAGAAAAAGTTTGGGCAGTAGCTGACTGGCCAGCACTCATGATAGGGGTGTGGTTATCTGCCTAATGCAGGAAGTGGCCCCAGCCCTCGCAGGTGCATGGAGCAGAATGAAGATCAGCATGGAGGGTAAGTCACTGAGTTTTGTTTTTTATGTGCTGGCGCTGCAGCTTGCTGCTGGTCCACCTGTGCTTTTGTTTGGACTCCTGATGGGACACAGACTCCAGACATGATGGAGTTGCAATGCATTGTAAAAATGGCTGGGGATGATTCTGAGTGGGGAAAGGAATTTACACTTAGGAGAGCCTCTTCACTTAGTAACTCTCATCCCCACCCAGATTCATCCTCATCCATTTTCACAATGCATTGCAACTCCATCATCCCCGCCCAGGCCAGATTCTTCCATCCCTGTCCACAATGTATCCCCATCCCCACCCGAAATTATCCATCCCTTTCCACAATGTATCCCCATCCCCAACCAGAATCCTGGAGAGGGATGGATAATTCTGGGTGGGGATGGGGATACATTGTGGACAGGGATTGGGGTGGACCAACATTTGGTCCCATGGGCAGTGCCCCAAGGGCCCGATGTCAGTGGGGGGTCCCATGAGAGGCTTATGGTACCTCACAGGAATCACTAAATGGAGCCACGGTCGGTCCATGCCAAATGAAAGTCCTGTCATGGCCACGGTCCACCACTTAGCAGCTGTGTCCTTTTTGCTAGGCCTCCTGCCAACCACCACTGCCATGCTCACAGGGAGTGGGAGGTGCTGCAGGACTATCTGCAGAGAGTGTGGGAGCCTTTTAAAATTAACAAGTGGATAAGTACCCGCTTGTTAAGTTGACCAGCTCCCGCCTTCTTTCCAGATCTGCAGCACCTCCAGTCTCCGTCCCCTGTGAGCATGGCAGTGACTGCCGGCTTGAGACCAAAGGGAGAGGACACCCCAGGCTGATCAGTGCCTATGACTTGCCAAGGTGGTACACTGCAGGAAAGGCTTGCAATAAAAGGGGCACTGTGTCAAAGGTGCGCTGTGATGTATGGGCGCTGTGATGTATTGGCACTGTGATGTAAGTGGCATTGATGTATGTAGATTTGGTGGGACGGCCAGTGGGTGGGCCATGGGGAAGGTTGGTGGTCGAGCACCGGGGGGCCCAGTCCTAAAGCTGTGTAAGGGGCCCCAACATTTCTGATGGCTGCCCTGGTTACTGCATGTGCCCAAAGAATGAGGTTTAGCTGACTAGGCTTTGTGCGGTGGTCTGACTCTTCCATCATCAATACAAGATCTTGGTGAAAAATGAATGCAACACTGGATGGAAATAAATCTTGTGACATTGCAGAAGCTTATCAAAATAATGCCACAGTGAATGTGTGCAGTAATCAAAGCCAACAAAATATGTGTGACTTTTTTTTTTGGTGGCGACTTTTTTTTTTGGCCAGGCAGTGTATATTCACCGTTTTATTACTTATGACGTAAAACCAATTTTCCTAAAAAAAAATCTTCTGCCCAGGTTGATGAGATACACTGGATTTATGCAAAGGTGTTTTTAGCAAACTTCATTCCTGATTCTTACCTGCATCTATTTTGTAGATATTGACTAGCTGGCCACCTTTCTGTTTATTGAGGATACAAAAATGATGTGGTTACATAGATAATCTGGCTGAAAAAACACTAGTCCATCTAGTGAATTCAATACAAAAAAACAGACAAGTAGAAAACCTCCATATACACTATCCTATACCTATAGTTGATCCTGAGGAAGGCAACCCACCCCCAAATACAGCATGGTTCAGCTCCCTCCAGTTGTGGAAAAAATCCTTCTTGATCCCCACAGGAGGCTATCGGATAGTCCCTGAATCTGTTACCCTAGGCGTTTTTACCTCTAAAAATTAGTGTACAGGTATATTTTGTGCATTTAGGAATGCACCCAGCTCTTTTTTTTAAAGCAATCTACTGAGCTAGCTAGAACTAGTTCTTGAGGGAGTCCATTCTGCATTTACAAATCTTTTTTCCTCCAGATATAAAGAGTCCCCCCTTGTCCCCTGTAAAGACTTGAATGTAAATAACTTTTTACCAAGTTCACTATATGTTTATTATTTTAGACAGGAGCCAATTAACCTATCAGCATACTGTTTGGAGTGTGGGAGGAAACTGGAGTACCCTGAGGAAACCTGCGCAGACACAGGGAGAACATGCAAACTCCAGGCAGGTAGTGCCATGGTTGGAATTCAAACCCACGCCCCTAGTGCTGCTAGGTGGAAGTGCTAACCACTTAGCCACTATGCTTCCCAATATACCACTTACTGTGTGTATATTTCCACATAGATGAAATTCTCCATGTCTTTTATCATTTTGGTTGCCCTTTTGTGCCCTTTTTCCAGTTCTCCAGTTTTAGTGAACTGGTGGCCAAAACTGAACTGCATAGATAAGGTCTTACTAAAGATTTGTACAGGGTCAAAATTGTGCCTCTCTCTCTCAGGAGTCTATACCTCTTTCATGAGGGTAGTCTGACACACTTATGGTCTGACACAGAAGTGACGACACAGACATTAAACTTTATCACTGCACCAAGCCATTCTTCCAGATGTTCAGTGGTCAAAATGGTGCATGCAAGTTATACAGTTATCATGGTCTCTTTGCAAACAGTTGGCACCCCCCCATAGTCACGTTTAAAATGGAGAAAGTGGAAGAAGAAGGCTTGAAGTGTTCCATCAGTGGACAAAGTGATGGCAACAGTGTTCCAGGATCTGGAGGGTATGCTGCAGCAGTGCAGAAGTTCCATCACAACACTTCAAGCCTTTTTCTTCCACTTTCAACTTGACTACAGGGGTGAGAACTGTTTGCAAAGAGCGCATGAAAACCATATGGCATGTATGTGCCATTTTTAGCATCAAACATCTGGAAGAGTGGCTTGTTGGCTTGATAATGTTTTATGTCTGTGTGGTCACGCCTTCTGTGTTTTGGTCCTGAACTTTTCAGACTACCCTCATAATACAAGAAAATATTTAGAAAGCTTTAGAAACTGAGGCTTGGCATTGCATTCTATATTAAGTCCTCTTCCACCACTGAACCCCCTAGCTATTCTCCTAGTATGTCAGATGCATGCATGTTTTTAGCCCCCAAGTGCATAACTTTACATTTATCAACATTAAACTTTTGCTGCATAGTTGCCCATTTAAATAGTACATTTAGTTCAGCTTTTAAGTTGGAGACATCTTGTAAGGACATAATTCCACTGCATAGCTTGGTGTCATCTGAAAACACTGAAATGGCACTTTTAATCCCAGATCCTATATTATATATAAATATGTTCAAAAGTAAGGGTCCCAACACTGAACTTTAGGGTATACCACTAAAAACCTTTGTTTATTCATGAATCCATGCTGACTATTGCTTAACATATTATTTTCTAGCAAAAAATCTTCTATGTGTTTTTTTTAATTAAATTCCAGGATCTTCCTGACTGTAGAAGTTAAACTATACGGTCTAGAGTTACTTGGTAAAGACATTGATCCCTTTTTAAAAATAGGCACCACACACCTTATGCCAATTCAGGGGTACCATGCAATTTAATAAAAAGTCTCTAAAAATTAGAAACAATGTCTTAGATATAACAGAACTCAACTCTTTGAGGACCTTTGCATGTAAGCCATCTGGTCCAGGTGCTTTATACACCTTAATTTTGTCTAAATGTTTCTAGACTGTGTCAATTTTCAACCATTATAGATCATTTGATGCTATGGTAACACTATCTCCATTAAGCACTTGAGCTTCCCAATTTTCTTTTGTACACACAGAGCTGAAGAAGGTATTTAGTAAATCGCCTTCTCCCTCCCCAGTAACCATCTCAAAATTACTCAGTAAAGGGCCTACATGCTCAGACCTGACCTTTTTACTGTTAATATATTTGATATATTTAATATAGTTGAAGACTTTTGTAGGTTTTTTCCTACCCTCTTTTGCAACCTGATGTTCGGTTTCAATTATTGCAGCCTTGATTAGCTTTTTTATATTGTCTTATATTCTCTGTAACTGTAATGTTCATTTTTACTTTTTTAAATGCTCTTTTTTAATTATCTGTAGCTATTTAACCACTTAAGGACCAGAAGGTTTTATCCTCTTAATGACCAGGTCATTTTTTGACGGGGTCGGGTACGCCTGACCTTAGCAGGGACCACTACTCCATTGCCAGAGCTATCTGTCAGGGTGCCACTGCTCTCTACAGGTTTGAATACTGGGCATGATTCTGACAGCGAGGTTTTCCCATTGCTCTAATCTGTCATGCTCAGCATCATGTAGGCCTCCTCACTAGTGTATCTGTGTTTGGACATTTTGGCCCTTAAAATTTATAGGTACCTAGTGTGACTCACAGGTAAAAAAGCACCTGGTTGTCAAGGACTGTTTGAACCGCTACCAAAAAATGTAACTGCTAGCGCTAGCAGAGATCAGGCCTAACTCTGCTAACGCTATGGTTGGGGATGCTAGTATAGTCCTGATCTGATCAAAGATATTGATCCGTTGAGACACTATACTAGTAATGGAGGTGTTTAGTGTGTGTCACTGGCAATCAAAGGGTTAAACATTTTTACTCAATATTTGGCGGATAATCTGACGCTATCCTGGATTGACGCTAACTAACGTCACCCGTGACACTAATACAGTGATCAGAAACAAGATCTGTACACTGTAATAATGACACTGTGAGAGGGCAGTGCAGGGGTTAACTGGGGGTGATCGGGGGGTTAAATCTTTATTAGGCACTATATGGCAGGTAACCTAAACTTATCTGGAACTGACACTAACTACCACTAACTGCTGCTCACACTAACTGGTGTCACCTGTGACACTAATACAGTGATCAGTAAAAAGAAATTGGACTCTGTATATAGTGATATTGTGACAGGGAGTTAAAGGGTTAACTAGGGGGTGATCAGGGGGTGGGTAGATGCTCTCTCCTCACTAGCTGGAATCGAAAAGGGCTCCATGAGGGGAGATTACATCATTTCCTGTCCCTGTGTTTACATTACACAGGCACAGGATGTTCTGTGATTCACCAGAACCCATCAGCAGGTCCAAGCCATAAATCACTGGCCTGGACCTGAAGAGTGATTGGTTTGGGTACGTCGATTCACGCAGCCGAGCCACCTTGCCGCAGTAAAGGTGCGGCGGGTGGTCGGCAACTGGTTAAACTTTGGATGATAGCCACATATGTTTTATTTTTTGCCTTCTAAACTTATTGGCCATGGGAATATAGTTTGCAGTGTGTTTGCATATAGCTGATTTGAAGCATTCCCATTTCCGTTCTCTATTGTCAACATTCCCTCCCAGTCTAAATCTTGGAAAGCAGCCCTCAGCCCTGGAAAATTTGATCTGTTAAAAGGAAGTGTTTTTATCTTTCCTGCATGTGTTTGTTTTTTACAGTTTACATTAAATGAAATCATGTTATGGTCATTGCTACCTAGATGTTCTTTTATAGGAACATTAGTAATGAGCTCCACGTGATTTGAGGATAACAGGTACAGCAGAGCATAATTTCTAGTTGGGGCCTCTATGACCTGTATCATAAAATTGTCTTGTAATGGGTTTATACATTTCTGCCCTCTTACTGTTTCAGGAGTGCAATTACTCCAGTCAATTTCAAGGTGATTAAAATCCCCCATTATAATAGCTCTTAACTTTATCATACATTGGAATTCCCATTTTAACGAAGTCCTATTGCCTGTTCGTTGCCTTGATTTCCGATCATGCCGATACCCACATCTACACAAATCTCATAGGTACATCCCAATGGTTCTTTGGTGTACTGAAGTCTACAGAGTTGCTACCTGATATTTACTTTTTGATGCTATAATGCAACTTTGCCAATTTATTTACACTTGACACGGCTTGTCGACTTGTTATGAGAAGTTATACTGTTATATTACCGTTCTCTGTATCATTTATGTTATGCTTTATACTTTCAATAAACTGTTGGAAACAAAAAAAAAAAAAAAAAATCCCCCATTATTATCACTGACCTCCTTATTAACACTCGGTGGCCTGTAACAAGCTCCAATAATTAAAGTGGAACTTTAGGTAGTACATAAAAACGAGCAGGATTTTTAATGCCAAAGAGACATGGTTTCTCTCATCTGCATTAAATCTACTACCTGCCTGTCCACCCCTGTACAGTGTGCCACCCACACACAGCTCACTGTTAAAATTTAGCAATGCTGAAGTCCACAGAATTCCCGCACATGCATGGCAGTTACGTTATACTGGACCAGCTGATAAAAGCATCCGGCCACTTGAAAAAGTTAGTGGGCAGGGAGCTCCAGGGGGTCGCATCGCTGGAGCCGAGGTGAATATAGTTCTACTTTAATTTTGAAGAATGCACACCTATGTGCAGTTTAGCATCATCACACTCTCCATCAACAAGGCCCTCTTTCACACTCGCTTCGAGATCACTTCTCACATAGAGACAGACTCCACCACCTTTTCGTTTTACCCTGTCTCTCCAAAAGAGAGCATATATTAATAGCTCAGTCATGTGGACAATGAAGCCAAGATTCAGCTTTACCAATTAAATCACAGTTCTTTTTATGCACTAAATCTTCCAACTCACCTATTTTTCAGACTTCTGACATTGGTGAACAAACACTTTAATTCATTGTCACATTTTGCACTTGTGTTTTGCATATTTTTTTTTAGCAGTACAAATAGTCCTAACATTGCCAATGGTGGGGTGTAACATGGGATACACCTTATCTCCAGAAATAACCGTCTCCCCATCTTACCCCATTTCACACTTCATTAACATCTGACCCCTGACCTGACCATATTTCCTGTGTTGCGCATGGCACAGGCAATATTCCAGAGAACATAACCTTGGAGGTCCTTCCCTTCAACTTTGTGCCTAATTCTTTTAATTGATTCTTAAGTATCTTCCATGTCTTCTGTCATTGAGTCCAACATGAACAAGACAGCTGGGTCATGCCCAGCCCCTCCCAGTAATTTTTCAATTTTTCAGGTCCACTACACACTGAACTCTGGCACTAGGGAGATGGCAAACCATCCAGTTCAGTTGGTCCTGGTGACAATTTATTCTATCAGTCCCGGATCCTGTACTCTATTTACAGTGGGATCCGGGATTGATCTGCGCACTTGTTTTCCAGCAGAGGGGATACCCCGGATTGCCACTTAATAATACACCCTGATTAATCAGGAAAGGTCAGTCAGTAAAACTCCAACTAACTAGACCTTTGTTACAGAGTTTCCTATCACAGCTGCGGGCTGAGCAGTCACCAACCTTAAAAGAACAATTGCAAAAAAAACGGGGAACCTGTATTAGACAGGGTCCCAAAAGAAGGTTGACCTAAGGACACACGGAGATTAAAAAGTAGCTTTATTAATTTTCAAAAATTAAGACTTTACAAAAAGCCAATAGAACCACCAAAGGTTGTGCATCCAGCTCACACTATTAAAATCAGACAACGTTGCCTATAATAACAAGGCGAGATAACAGCAGCTGCTCATGCTTTACCCAGTGACATACAACCAGCATACACAGAGCAATCTAATAAGGCTAGTGGCTATTAAGTTCTTCACAGTATGGAAATTAGGGTGTCTTTATATATTCTTCAAGCCGTAAAATTTGTAGATCATGGTGCAGGTACAGATATGGGGATGGACAGGAGGATTTAGGCTAACTTTGAGTCGGAAGTCCACATGTGTTATGGGTTGGGTGCTGAGTGTTCGGGTGTAACTTAAACTTCATACAGTCCTTCGCAAAAGCTGTGTCTGATACACAGAACCAAGTAGCCAAGTCCCGCAGCTATTAGCTCAGATAGGCATTGAAGTCATCCACTCACTGCTCAGAAATAGTTGCACTAGCCGTGCTGTAAAGCAGAACCACCACACATGTCTGAAGGACGCTCATGTTGCTTCAAATAGCCACCTCCATCCTGGCTGAACACTGTGTATTCAGGGACACATGTCTGCTAGGTCACTCCCCTTGGAACGTCAGAGGTACGGCATGACCTGTAATGGGTCGAACAGTGAGGGGAGAAGGCATTGCACTCAGAGGTGTCTGGCGATGGCTTTTTGACACACAGCTGTCTCTCCACAGATTGACATTACATTTTAACATTGCATCCTTGAAGTGGACTTTAACATTTTAGTAGTCTTTAGACGTTTATTATGATTGTATATGTATGTTATCACTTAACGTTTATTTTTATGAAATAACATATGGGATTTAAAAATGTATGCTGTATTTACATAATATCCGTTAGAGTCCTGTAATGGGTAAGGGCTTATGATTTTCTGTTGAACAGCGCACCATTTCCTTTTATATAACCTTATTAAAAGAATTCTTATTTGCCTAATCACTATAAGTAAAAGGGTACGTTCTAAACCAATGATTATTTTTTTTTTTAAATGCATTTATTTTTTCTAGCTCCAGATTCTTGTCAACCACAATTAGCATCACCAAATATCTGACTTGTATTGGTACAAGCTGATAAAAATACACCGGGAATCCAGAAGCAGCAGAAAAAGCATACTAGTCTACAGAGTGTGAATTTGTCACAGCAAGAGGTTCTTGTGTCTGGGAAGGTGGCAGCAGAGAGACTGTGCTAAGAATCTTAATAACCAAACGTGCAGAACAAGACCTACAATAGCCAGCAGAATTCATTGTGAACAGAGAATGATTGCTATCACTGAACATACCAGAGTTTGCACCATTTGCCTTTACTAGGGTTCATAAACTCAAGACATTTAAATGTAGGAATTGCAAATTTAAATTTAATAAGCAGCATCATACTAATAATCTGCATGTGGATCAACTGCACCTATAACATTTTACTAAAATTAATAATATTACAGTAAAAAAAACTATAAACTTTAATTTAAATAGGCTTAGGATGAAAAATAAAAGTATGTGCACTGCATAACATCCAATCAGATTTCTCTTTCCACGGGATCTGTCTGCAACAGTCTAATGAAAAGACGATAGCTGATTTGTTTGAGCACTTAGCTATTACCAGATTTCCTGTGATGTGAGAGGGAAAGATATGGCAAAGAGAGTGCTGAGTTTACATCTAAGCTATAAAGAAAGTCTGCAGAGTGAAAAAAAAAATTGCCCAAGCTAACACAATTAAAACATTTTTAGGCTATGTTCCATTTTAAAATACATTTTAAATAATAGTCCAAGGAATGACTCATCAGTTACTATTTCTAGCTAGAGATAAATGATTCAAATAAAGATTCTGTCAGTTCCCATTAATCATATCCGTGACTAGCAGTGGGAGCCTATTTGAACCAGTACGTTTTATCTTTACAGTTGTTTCAGTAGCTGTAGAAATATTTTAAGCTACCTACCTCTCATGCATGCTTGCCTTGCATCTCTTGGTCATGGGTTTAAATCCTTGGGTTTTCTCTGGGTGCTGGTTTCTTCTAACAGCCCAAATACAGATAAGTTTGCATGATAGTGTACATCTCCATGTCTCAAGTTTTATATACAAGCAGTCAGTCAGTATTATAAATATATAGAAAATAAACAGTGTGATTCTCAATTAAGATGCTGCATAAGAATCATAGGTTTGAGAGGCCATGTGCAAATTTCTGCACCCATATAAATAGGTTGTGTAGGCCAAGATTTATCTAGCACTGCTAATGCTGTTCCCAATTTTTTTCTACAATCTTGACATGAGTTTCAAATAGCAGAACCTGTCCCTCTTCTATGAAATCTGAACTAAAAATAGGGTAATTAGGACTCATTTACACCAGAATGCATTTCTTGTGCATTGGGGCATGTTGCATTAGGCAGCATATTCCAAATAAATTGATTCAAATACACGTCAGCACTTACTGTAACAAAAAGCTACATTTTGTTGCAGCAGACCACAATGCATATGTTGCGTAGTGCTGCGGTGTGCTGCAAAGCAGCCTGATTCTGGACATATGTTGGCATGCCATTCATAATGAATGGCAACCCAATAACATGTACACAGATGCACTACTATTGAAAACTTTTGCAATAGTAGTTATAATCAGGAAGAGGCCTAATACGTTTATATTGGCACATTGGTAACATTTGCAAAATTTCAGTTCAACTGCTGTATTCAAATGTAAAAAGCAATACTTTTTATAGATGCTGTATATATTTTGCTGAGTACTAGTCCTTCTATTTTGTTGCTGTTTTTTTTTTTTTATTACATACCATGTTTCCCCGAAAATAAGACCTACCCTGAAAATAAGACCTACTGATACTTTCGGGGAGGGCTGCAATATAAGCCCTAGTTTAGTGTCTGTAAAATCCTAGCATACACTTTATTACTGTTTTACATAATGTCCAGGGTGTTTCTGTAATATAAGAGTGTGAAATACCTTCGGTACAGCGCTGCACGGTGCTCAGCTGATTCCCTGCTCGTCTCCTCTTCTCATAGTTATCAGAGGGGGATCTCAGCCCCTCCCCTCAGAGCGGGTCACCGAGCATTATATTATAATAGTGTGAAATACCTTTGTTATAGCACTGCTCAGCGCTTCCGTGACCCCCAGCTATCAGCAGATGTAGAAGAGAAGGAAAAGCAGTGGGAAATCAGCTAGGCGCTGAGGCGCTGTACCAAAGGTATTTCACACTATTATAATATAATGCTCGTGCTTCTGTGACCTGCTCTGCTGAGATCCCCTTATTGACAGCTATGAGAAGCGAAGGAGAGGAAAGGAGAGCAGAGCGGGAGATTATCTGAGCGGCGCTGTACTGAAGGTACACTATTAGATTACAAAACACACTGGACATTATATAAAACGGTCATAAAGTGGATTCTAGGATTTTACAAACACTAAACTAGGTTCACATAGGAGTACCCTGACAGGCAGGGAGGGAGATAAGACCTACCCCGAGAATAAGCCCTACTGTGTCTTTTGGTGCCAAAATTAATATAAGACCCGGGCTTATTTTTGGGAAAACAGGGTAAGTGTTCTGCATTAGCTTTCTTGTATCAGGATTGATCTTGGCAGCCTCCTTACAACATCAGCCTGGCCATCCATCTGAAAGAGTCCTAAAAATGGAAAAAAGATGCAGTCATCATTCATATCTAAAGCCTGGCAAGCTGCAAAGCCTTACATTTTTGCTCTTAGTTTTTTTTTTTTATCTTTTAAATGAAAAATTGAGATGTATAGGTATAAAACAAAGCCTTTGAGCGTTCCCCAGCTAATACATAAAACATAGAACTACTAATAATACCTCCTATTATAGAACCCCAAAAAAGAAAAAGAAAGGGGGGAAGAAACAACACACCTTACATACACCTTGCTCTGTCCATCTCTTATAATTCATCAACCCTTGAAGTGATTTTATAAGGAGATTCCGGTTCCCTCTCAACCATCAGGATAATGTATCGGAAGAATATTAACTCATGTTTAGAATCCTACCTGAACAAATGTAATGTGAGTCCTTGCAGAGAAATACATTTGTTCATATCATAAACTAAACCTTATTAGGGGGAATTAATTCAGTCTGTGGACTCCTGATTATCTGTTGTACACTCCGACTCTGTCCACAAGTGGACAAATTCTTCTCAAATTTCTTCTCAAATTTCCTAGGGCAACCCTGGGACAAATAAGTAGCTTTGTATAGGGGTACAACCTTATTGATTAAACGCTTCCAGAAGGGCAGATTATGGGCTGTGTTTGATTTCCACTTGAGCACTATTGCCTTCCTGACATAAAATAATAAGAGACCCAAGAGAGTACGCATTGCCCTACAAACGGCCAGAGAGTCAACTAACACCAGGAGGCAAACACCAACTTTTACAGGGACCTGTATAGTAGTTAGGGTAGATAAAAACTGGGTCACTTCCTGCCAGTAGCTACTAATCTGAGTTGCTCTTGGGTTTTAAGGTTGTTTAAATTCCTGTTTTGCTGCTGTAAAAAAATGGCTTAACTCTGCACATTTGGAAAATGCCCTACCCTCTCAGTTAGAGATAGTGCAACTTTTTTTGTGACCATGCTATCATTGTACATTTATGAAGAGAACTAATAAAAGTGGTTCTAAGTATGTTCAAATAAAAGTGATTTTTCTTTCCTCAAGAAGTCATTCATTGTATGATTGCTGAAGTCTGCTAAGCTGTCTTGAGCTAAAAGGACGGTAGTGCAAGGGCATTAGCATTATACTGCTGGATCAATACTGGAATAGAGCAGAATAATGAATAAAAAATGCTGGTTAAATCTACGTTTATATTGAAGAAAAACCTTGAACTACAGTTTGTTTTCTGGTATTTATATTTTTAGGTAAAGCAAAAATTAATTAGTTAGTTTTTCAATAAAAAGCTGAGATTTTAAGGGACAAAAAAAAAAAAAAAAAAAACCCACAAAAGTAAAAGTGCATGTATGGGCTGAAACATATAGATTTAAATATACTGTATGTCAATGTTTGCTAGTTATATATATTTTGCATTTAGTAATATGTTTATGCAGAATGTTTGGAGATTAAATGAAACACTTTATTGGCTACTTTTTATGAGAAAAAAATATCTATATATAGCATATATAATTGTTGCAGATTTCAAAATGTAATTGAATGTTATTAAAAATGACCTTTCCATTTCAGTCTGCAGCACTGATATTTTCTGTAAATGCAATGCAATATGGTATATGGGCAAGGTCTAACTGCACCTGTGCATGTGGGATAAAACTTTGCCTGTAGACGTGCTCACAATTTAATGCCGGGACCATGTGGAGGCTGCAGTCATGTGAAGAATCAAACATTGAGGCTCCTTTCACACATACGGTCCGTTCAGTTCATCAGTTCAGTCACGTCAAAATGTATCAGTTTTTCATCCATTTTTCGTCAGTTGTCATCCGTTTTTCATCCGTTTTTCGTCAGTTGTTATCCGTTTTTCATCAGTTTTTCGTCAGTTGTTATCTGCTTTTCATCCGTTGTCATCAGTTTTTCATCCGTTGTCATCCGTTTTTCATCCGTTGTCATCCGTTTTCATCCGTTTTTCATCCGTTGTCATCCGTTTTTCGTCCGATCCGTTTTTTTGACGGATGAAAAATAGGGCATTCATCCGTTCAAAAAAACGGACATTGACGGAAGCGGATGAAAATGGATGTTAACTGATGATCATCCGTTGTCATCCGTTTTTACATAGAGATACATTGATGTCCGTTTTTCATCCGTCAACGGATGGATAAAAAAGGGACAAACGGACAGCATGTGTGAAAGGGGCCTAAGGCAGTCCCCAACTCTGAGATGAGCCATTTGTGGGTAGCACTAATGTACAGAGTTCCTCCATAAGGCCCCTTTCACACATACGGTCCGTTCAGTTCATCAGTTCAGTCACGTCAAAATGTATCAGTTTTTCATCCGTTTTTCATCCGTTTTTCATCCATTTTTCATCTGCTTTTCATCCATTTTTCATCAGTTGTCATCCGTTTTTCGTCAGTTGTTATCCGTTTTTCATCCGTTTTTCATCAGTTGTTATCTGTTTTTCATCAGTTGTCATCCATTTTTCATCCGTTGTCATCCGTTTTTCGTCCGATCCGTTTTTTTTGACAGATGAAAAATAGGGCATTCATATGTTCAAAAAAACGGACATTGAAGGAAGCGGATGAAAACGGATGTTAACTGATGATCATCCGTTGTCATCCGTTAGAGATGCATTGATGTTCGTTTTTTATCCATCAACGGATGGATGAAAAACAGACAAACGGACAGCTTGAGTGAAAGGGGCCTTAGATGTTTCGTCCCAAATAACTACACACTTGTCACTGATTTATGTGTTGCATTCAAAGGGAAATGCAGAGCCATTGCCCACTCCAGTGTACCTCTGTTACCTCACTCCCAGTAACAGAATGAAACCTTCGCCAGACACATAGGATGGGCTTCATACTTCACATGTTCCCAGTTAACTCCTTCCTTCCCGTACCTAGTGATCAGGCCTTAGATCTCCGTAATGCTAGTCTCCCCCTGGTGACTGGAGGAGACGGAGAGCTAGGGAGGGAGTCGAAGCACTCCTGAACCTGTCACCCAACCAGGTACTACACCAAACAATTGGTTGCTGTCTTGTTTCAATTAGTCATGGTGTGGCAGGCGCACCACTATGAAGTGCTTTATGCACTGTGGCATTAGAAGAATTTGATTTCTCTGACCCTTCAGTCTAACCAGACTGTCTGTTACTTTATAAATTCCTCTAGCGCCGTTCTATGGAACCAGTAGGTTTAAAGAGCACACCAAACGCTTAAGTTGAAGGTAATAAATGTTCTTTATTACCTTCAACTTTTTTTCATATATAACACTGACACTTTTGCAGCAGACAGTCCATGTACAAACAGGTGTTGAATAAAGTATAACAAAATGGCGGTTCAACTGTTCAATCTTGTCATTCTACATAAAATGGTGGATATATTTCTCTCTTCAGTAACTGTACTTTCACTTTAAATTGTTTAAACACTTTATGATCTCTCTGAGAGGTATATCTGAGGCTTAACCAATAGTTTTACTTGCTCTATATTGCTGTTTGCTATTGCTGGAACATTTGCTATGATGTTTTGAGTTTGAACGTTTGCTGTTTGTTTGAAGTTTGAGTTTGAATTGTAGGGACGTTTCGAACGTTTGATATAACTAATTGACGTTTTGTGGAACTACAAGTGAACACATAACTAGTTCAGTATACAGTTCTAATCACATTATTAACAATAGGAACATATATAACTGTATTATATACCTATTTTGGCCACTGGCTTCCATAAAATTGACTCTGACTGGATATCGGTCTGTTCAGCTTCCTTCTCTTTTGTGTAATGAGTTCTGGCAGTGTGCTGGGGAACTTTCCCAGACAAAAATAGGTGTAAGGGCCCGTACACACGTACCGATTGTTGGCCGTGAATTTTCGGCCGCCGCCCGATCGGCCGATTATCGGCTTGTTAGTATGATGCTTCCGACAACCGACTGCGACTTTTCGGCCGAACAAAATCTGGTGTGCAGGCTATAACATTTTTGTTGGCCGTCAGCAGAACGGCCGATTGTTCCTCAGTCAGTACAGATTTCGGCCGACAAAAATCAGATGATCAAGACTGGGCATGCTCAGTGAAGAAAAAACACACGAAAAGTAGACCAGAACATGACATCACTTCTGCAGTTGGTTGTTGTTGGCCGACAAAATTTGTGTGCAGTCTAGAGCACATTTCAACCGACACAACAACACTGGACAAAAGACGGCCGATCGGTCGGCCAACAATCGCTGCGTGTGTACGGGGCTTTAGGCTGGCTGTGATTGGCCAAGACTCTTGCTCAGTGTGAGATTGGCTGTGATTGGCCAAGACTCTTGATGAGTAACAAAAGCTTAACTCTGTGCTTTCTGGTTTCAATTCTGCTGTGTCATTTGGCTTACCTTTACTGTCATATAATGAATCTTAAAGGCATATTTTATTTTTGCTTCTGTGAACACAATATACAACTGTTATATGACATCCAAACATAAAAGTCACAGTAAATATCTTTGCTCTTGTCTCTCACATATAAACATTAAGGTTATTAGCAGGTCTAGCTGTATATACATGTAAGTCCTATTAGCAACCTAAGGTTTTAGCCGGCCAGCTACAAATGGCAACTACCTCCTCTTCTTAGAATGATGAGTTAACCTTTTGTAGTGATGTTACTCAATCCCATAGTGCTTTACCAGACCCAGGTAATTTAGGAATATGCGAAGACACAACATGCACACCTTGAATACCCAGATAAGGCTCAGGCCAGTTGAAACAACTTTTACTGAAGATTCAGTAGAACATATCTATAATGAATAAATGTACTTTACCTAACTACACATAACTGTGGCTGCCCCAGCATACTTGCATAGTTAAATTCCTTTTTTGGGAAAGTCCATGTTTGGTAAAACTCGAATTGAGGTGTCCATGGAGATGGGGATCACAATGAGTCGGTGCACCGATGGAGCTTCAGCAGGTTCACGTTCTTGTGCCTGCTTTTCAGCCCCTTGGGGCCCGAACCTCTTCCCTTTTAGACCTCAGAAAAAGCCTGCAAACATGATCAGGGAAGGCATCAAAACTATTAACCACTTTCTGCTTTCTGCTGACCTGGGCAGACAGGTAGCTAACTAAAACACACAGTACAGTAAGCAACCTGCCTACAGGCACTCTAGAGGCGTTCTGTACACAGATGCTTTATGGAACACGCCCCAGAAATATCAATTTCTGCTTGTGTGATTGGCTAATTGATTTTCTCAGAAGTCTGCACTAAGATACAAGTCAGATTTGGACATCCTCTGCAACAAAAATGTCATTTTTGGTGAGATACTCCAAAAGGGAAACTAAGCCCAAAGGGATTCAGACCCTGACACTTTCCTCATTAGAACCCTGAAAATACAGAAGCTGATTGATAATTATTAAATCACTGCCATTCGCATTCACTTTGCACGTGGACACAGACAAACATCTATTTTATCAGAATAACATGAGGTAGGAATCTGCAACAAAGTTTGTTAAATCCTTGCAATGTACATTGATCACCCAGAGGAGGCTTCAACTCACAGCCTGGGCTTGCAGCTGGAGCAAGCGGTGCTACTGTATATGTTATATGAGCCAATTTTGTTTGTGTCGGGTATGACACATGAAAATGTTAGCGCATTAGATTTGTTTTACCAATACATTTTAAACTGTTTTTCTGTTTCAAATATTTTATTTAAAGAAAGAAAGGTTTTGGAACAAAGGTACAAGTTGGAGTGCAAGATGTGCATATAATCAGTAACTACCATGACTAGTATGAATACAATACAATGTAGTACGAGTCTTTGAGAAGAACATGTTAGATTGGGGGGGGGGGGGGGTAGACATCGATAGTAATGTAGAGGAGGGAGTGTAGGAGGAGTATAAGTATAACGCAAGACTCACAGTCATGTCCAGATAATCGAAGGAAGAAGCTGTTTGGCGGTGTCATTTGATCTGAAGTGGATTGTATGGTGTATGCTACCTTCCAAAGAAGTGAAAATGTATTTATTTAATTTTCACATATATTTTTGGGAGGTGAGTCATTTACCTGAAGAGGTGAAGGACACTGGGTGCTCTGTTTTTTATGTACTTATTTGCACAATATAGTTGCACTTTATGGTGAAAGAGTAAGGATGTGGACTATTTTTACATTTATTCTGTGGATGGATTGAGTTGGACAGTTCTTTTAACCACATTTATGGATTTTATGGATCAAATCTCCATTGACATATTTATTAATTTTCCATTGAATTTATTGTGTTACATACATGGTATTTACAGTATAGTTTTAGCACGGTTATAGGTAGAATTTCGAGTATTTTGCATTGAGATGAGAATGCTTCTTTTTTTTCAACTCAAGCGGAGTTGCTCTTTAACCACTGAAGCTCGGGAAGGTTTTACCCCCTTCATAACCATTTTTTGCTAATCAGCAATGCGCTACTTTAATTGGCAATTGTGCGGTCATGCAATATTTTACATAAATGACATTTTTATCATTTCTTTTCACACAAATAGAGCTTTCTTTTGGTGGCATTTCATCACCACTGAGATTTTTTTTTGTGATATAAATGAAAAAAGACAAAAAATTTTGAAAAAAATTATATTTTCTACTTTCTGTCAAACAAATCCAATAAAATAAAATTTCGTCATACATATAAGCCAAAATGTATTGTGCTACATTGGTCTTTGGTAAAAAAAAAAAAAAAAAAAAAATCTGAATAAGTGTACATTATTTAGTGTGTAGGAAATTGCATCCACAAAATATGGTATGTACTGTATACAGTATATTTGAAAATTTGTCAGTCATTCCTTGAGGCCCTTAAAATGTCAGAACAGTACAAATACCCACCAAATTACCCCTTTTTGGAAAGTAGACAGTCTGAGGCATTTAGTAAGAGACATGACAATTTTTTTTTAAACTAATTTTTTGCTAACATTTTTAGGAAAATGAAGAAAACAATAAAAGTTTTTTTTTTTTTCCACATCTTTTTGGCACTGGCACATTTTTTTGTCTGGGGGACACAGTGGGTGACAGATCGTACCTCAGTGCAGCCCGTTTTGGTGAGGACGTCATTTGACTATAGACCGGGCGGGAAGGTGTTAAATGCCAAACATTCTGCATTATTTATTGGCTAACATGATACAACACTCTACTACTATAATATGTTTATGAGATAGATCCACAAATGTGATAAGAGCCAAGGCTAGCTAAACTTGTATTTTGGCTGTCAGTGTAATTAGAATAAAACACAATACCCCATTATTTAGTAGCAAGTGAGATTAATGGACTGTCACTGAGATAAAAACAGGCAGCTAATAGGCTGATAAAGTAAACAGCTACACTTTACAAACTGACTGTTTTGCTGAAAATAGGCTGTACTTCACCTTCTTCTCTTCCCCTCTGCCTCTGTAATTCTTCTAAATAGATTGTATTGTATTTGAGGAACTGAACTTTTCTGGCTGTGATCTCATTTGTAACATGAAATCAGTATGATATAAAAAGATAAATTGTCATCAAGTGATTAAATCTCATAGAAGCAAAAGATTAAAATAACCAGTGTAGCCCTAGCCTTCACCTCTTCCCACTCTGTATATAGAAGCACTTCCCAGCACAATGCCCTATGCTGGGGATATATTTATAAACATCCCTCCTTTAAATGCCACCAGCCAACATTTTGCTTGGCTAGAAGTTTTTAAAGCGGAACTCCCCCCCAAAAGGGGAAGTTCCACTTTAAGGACTTGTCCCCCGCTTCTCTTGCACAATTGGCACTTTTAACCACTTAAGCCCCAGAAGATTTTACCCCCATTCCGACCAGGGGGTTTTTTGCGATTTTTTACTGCGTGACTTTAACGGACAATTGCGCGGTCGTACGACACTGTACCTAAACTAATTTGACGTCCTTTTTTTCCCACAAACAGAGCTTTCTTTTGGTGGTATTTGATCACCTGTGCGATTTTTACTTTTTGCGCTATAAACAAAAAAAGAGCGTAAAGTTTGCAAAAATAACAATATTTTTCACATTTTTTTATATGAAATTCCCCCCAAAAAAATGTAAAAATCAAAACTTTTTAAATTTTTGGCCAATTTGTTTTCTGCTACATATGTTTATGCGTATTTTGATTGGTTTGCGCAAAAGTTATTGCGTTTACTAACTAAGGGAAAGATTTCTGGTGTTTTTTTTTAACGCGAAATGGCGGCGATCTGCAATTTTTTTGCGGTACTGCGACATTGTGGCGGACAGATCGGACCCTTGACTGACATTTGACACTTTTGGGTTTACCAGTGACATTACTGCAGTAATCAGTGCTATACATATGCACTGTTACTGCAAAATGACACTGGCAGGGAATGGGTTAACTTTATTGGGGAGGGAGGGGTTAAGTGTGTCCCTAGGGGCATGCTTTCTACTGTGATTGGCTGTGGCTACTAGTGTGGGAACAATGATCAACAGTCCTACATAGTAGAACCGTCTGATCACTGTTTCTACACAGGGGAGAATGACAGGTGGCTTGTTTACATCAGCCGCCTGACTTTCTCCCTCTGTACCGACGATCGGCGAGTGACCGGCGGACATCGGGTCCGCCGGTCACACGCACTAACTTCCCTGTGAACGAGCCGCTATTGGCTCACAAGGAAGTGACAGGCAAGTGACGTACCGATACGTCACTCTGCCTGGCCGGGGCTGACCGCCGCAGTATATAGTCGTGCGGCGGTCGGCAACCAGTTAAGGACCGGGTGGGAGGGGGAGGAGCAGGTACCCAATGTTGACAGGTACCTGCTCCCACTTCCGTTCTGAGTGCCGTGGCGCTCGGCAACGGAAGTTCCCCTTTATCCCTCCCCCTGCAGTCTGCTGGGGCACTGACAGGTCCCAGAAGACTGCATCCACTGTTCACAATGCGCCGCACGACTCGCGCATGCGCAGTTGGCACCTGGCTGTGAAGCTGCAAGCTGTCACAGCCGGTAGCCCATAGTCACCAAGGGAGGACAGAGGATAATGGCGGCTGGGGTGAGTGCACCACTGGACCATGGGACAGGTGAGTAGCTACATTATTTGTAGCTGCTGACTTTTATCTTTTTTTATAGGTGGCTGGGGCTCCTCTTTAATCCTGACTGTCCCTGACAGCTTGGATCCCCACTTATATTTTGGGAACCAATCAGAATTGTTCCTGATTATGTGGTCATTATAATATAGTGCCTGCTGCACACTTTATTAAAAATAATCAAAGCCTTTAGCTTGCAGATAAAAGCTCCTACCTTCTAGCTGAAGTGGCATCTGCAGTGCAACCTATAATTGTCAGATATAAATGCAGTATTAAAGAAATAATACATTAAAAAAAAAAAAAAACCCGAAAATAATATTAAATATTTATTTATATACTGTGTGTGTGTGTATTTACACAGCATTGTAATAAACACTAAATTAGACACTCCAGGTTCTCCCCATTGCTAACACCTCTCCCCCTTTCATTTTCTTAACACAGGGGTTCTTTGGGTCATTAAGGTAACCTGGGCAGGACTGAAAAGTTTTCTTGAAATAATAGTGTAGAGGACACAGCGTAGCACTTGATTTCTGGAACATGTGTGACTGAGGGGCTAGATTCAGCTCATTAATGGCTTGCGATTGGAGATAGTTAGAAAAAATTAAAAAAGGGCGCAATGACGCCGTTGAGGCTGTTGCTTCTGCTCTTGGGCACTTTACTTTTTTTTTTTTATCTCTCAAATAATCAGTTGTGATGATTTTGCTATTTGCAGTCCTCTCAAGTACTGTATATACAATATCTTATCCCTAAAGAAGGGGCAGAACTATAAGCTCCTGAAACGCGTTAGCGGTTTTATATCGTCTTGCCAAAAGAACACCAATATTAAAACTTTTTGGAATCTCAGCTAATTTTATTTGGTGTTTGAATTAGATATTGTAAGTCCCTAGCCACTACCTCTGTTGTTAAAGGTAGTAGGGGTTCGGAGGGCTATAAAATAGCAGCTCAACAATGGGGTTTTTCTGCCCCAACCGTATGTGTGAATTAGCCCTAAGGACTCTGGCTAAATTACTCTGGCTGTGTGAATAAATGGATTGGTCATGTGGCTGCTGCTGTCTGTTACTCTATGGGGACACAGCAGCTGTACATACACAGCCACAGGTCCTAATTTGACAGGTGTGCAGGCATGGGTGAGTGTTCCTGAATGCAAACTGTCTGTGTTAAGGGCCATACACCTGCACCCTCACACCTGCCAAATTATGACCTACGGCTGTATACATACAGTATACAGTTCATACAGCTGCATTGTCGCCATAGCATAACATAAGCTATCTATACACAGCTCCAGCCACATAAACCACCGATTCACACTTACTGGCCATAGCACCCATGTGAATGAGCCCTAAGACCTCTTTCACACACAGAGCATTACTCAATACCGTTTTATCCTTTAGCTTTAGCAGAAATTTTGTTGTGTTTGTGTCCACCAATAATATTTTTAGTGTGGTTTTAATGAAAATATAATTTGATATGTTTGGGGGTAGGATGGGGGGGGCTGTCTGGTAGGCTGCAAAGGACCCTTTGATTTCTAACAGCAGCCCCGATGAGAGATACACTATATTGCCAAAAGTATTGGGATGCCTGCTTTTACACACCCATGAACTTTAATGGTATCCCAGTCTTGGTCCGTAGGGCTCAATATTAAGTTGGCCCACCCTTTGCAGCTATAAAAGCTTCAACTCTATTGGCTGTCCACAAGGTTTAGGAGTGTGTCTATGGGAGTGTTTGACCATTCTTCCAGAAGCACATTTGTGAGGTCAGGCACTGATGTCAGGCACTAATGTTGGACAAGAAGGCCTGGCTTGCAGTCTGCGCTCTAATTCATCCCAAAGGTGTTCTATAGGGTTGAAGTCAGGACTTTGTGCAGGCTTGTCAAGTTCATCCACCCCAGACTCGCTCATTCATGTCTTTATAGACCTTGCTTTGTGCACTGGTCCAAATGATTTGGTGGAGAGGGATTATGGTATGGGTTTGTTTTTCAGGGGTTGGGCTTGGCTCCTTAATGCCAGTGAAGGGAACTCTTAAGGCGTCAGCATACCAAGATATTTTGGACAATTTTATGCTCCCAACCTGGTGGGAACAGTTTGGGGATGGCTCCTTCCTGTACCAACATGACTGCACACCAGTGCACAAGGCAAGTTCCGTAAGGACATGGAGGAACTTGAGTAGCCTGCACAGAGTGAGCCAAGCCTTATCTCCAACATCAGTGCCTGACCTCACAAATACGCTTCTGGAAGAATGGTCAAACATTCCCATAGACCAACTCCTAACCCTTGTGAACAGCTTTTCCAGAGGAGTTGAAGCTGTTATAACTGCAAAATTGAACCCTACGGACTAAAACTTGGATGCCATTAAAGTTCATATGCGTGAAAAAGCACTAAGCAGGAGTCCCAATACTTTTGTGTATTATCCGCATAATGTTTTTCTTCACCAATATCTCCACACCTGGTAGACTTTGGTTCTAAACAAGGTATTTATAATGTTTTTTATAACTGTACCTGTATACCTATGTACCTGTATACGCAAATGTTTTGCCTTTCATATCTATTTTAAACTGAATGAGTTGTTTTACAAGATGGGGGTTTAAATATACTTTAACTTGAAACCTACACTTAACCATGTTACTTCCTAAATTTTAACCCATAATCCTATCCTTAATCACTGACCTTAACTTTAACCTTTAAAGTGTATTTCCACTTTCGAAGTCCATTTGAGAAACCCCCACTAAATGTGTGTTGTGTGTTCTAATTCATACAGCATGCCCAAAAAAAAAAAAAAATCATACTCCTTAAATGTTTCTCAAGAGAAGGCCACATGACTGACTTCAAGGATGTTTGAACAATGTCTCCCCTAATTGACATACAATGTAAGAGTCTCCTCTAAGTAATATAAAATGCTAGAAATCTAGTTTCTAAACATTCAACTCCTCTGTTAGGACAGACAATGTTCAGGTATACTTTACAACTGATAATTAAGGCCGATTATACACAGTTCCGAACCATTAATGGGCAGGTTGAATGTACGAAGTTGATCGATCGATCAACCTGGGTACAACCAGCTTGCCGGATTCACTTGTGATTATCGCTTGCAGCTGCTAGCGATAATGGCTGTCCTCTCCCAGAGAGGATGGCTTTCCCCGCTGGAAAGAAGACAATAGCCCAGCATGAGCGATTCCCACATCAACACTGTCTGTGTTGATGGGGGAATCATCAAATTTCTTTCCTCCAACCCATGGTTGGAGGAAAGAAATGTGCTCCGTGTATGGCCTGCCTAAGACTTGACTGCACAGCACAGACATGGTTAATTATGGCAAACACTGCTTCCCAGACACCTCATAAGCAAAGAGAACTAGCAGAATTTTACAGTTTTGGAATTTTCAGAACAGAACATCTAAGAAAGGTAAGCTGCAATTTTTTAATATTTCTAAGTTATGCTTTATGAATGAGGGCATTTAACAGTAAAGTAGGCATCATCCAATTTAGCTGTAAAAGTGGAAAAATTGATTTTTGTAAGATCTTACCGTAAAATCCTTTTCTCTTAAGCTCATTGACAGACGTAGTCCTCCTTGATTAATATCAACTCGGGTTATACTGCCCTCTACAGGAGTAGGACTAGACAGGAAAGAAAACATTCTGGCCACACCTTAGGGGCAGTCCCAGAGGGTATATCCTCTCACTTCCTGCTACAGGATATTAGTTATGTCACAAAGCAGTGTCAGAGAATTTAACCCAACCCAACTCAAAAACAGAGGGGCGGGTACTACGTCTGTCAATGAGCTTAAGAGAAAAGGATTTTACGGTAAGATCTTACAAAAATCCATTTTTCTCTGTCGCTCATTGACAGACGTAGTCCTCCTTGATTAATATCAACTCGGGACGTCCCAAAGCAGTGCCACAAATGAGGGGTGGGAAAATGGAAATCAAAATCCAATCTAGAAGGCCCAACCGGTGCCAACTAGAAGTTTTAAAGGCTCATCAATCAAAAGATGAGACTCAACTGAAATTCCAATGGAAAAAAAGAAAAACCCTCAAGGTAGACCACCGGTCTTCTCAAATTGCGGCCTGCAAAACCTTGCGGCCAAATGAGGCATCCGCCGATGCCATCACATCAACTTTTTATAAAGGTATGCACCGACGACCAGGTAGCCGCCTTGTACACCTGGACCACTGACGCCTGATGGCGGTAGGCCCAGGAAGTACTGAGCGCTCGAGTGGAGTGCGCCTTAACAGGGAACGGAGAATTCCGACCCTTAATAGAATAAGCCTGTACTACCGTCTGCCTAATCCATTTGGAGATAGTCGCGGCAGATGCAGGCAACCCCTTTCTGGGGCCTTCCGTGATCACAAAAAGTGAATCCGTCTCACGGAACGATTCCGTAGTCTTCAGGTATACTCTGATTGCCCGCACTACATCCAAGGAATGCAACGCACATTCCCGAGGATGACTGGGCTTAGGACACAAGGAAGGTAGCACAATATCTTCATTCAGATGAAAATCTGAAACCACCTTAGGAAGAAAAGATGGCTTCGGATGAAGAACTACCTTATCCCTATGAACCACTAGATATGGGGAATGGCATGATAATGCAGCCAGTTCTGACACCCTGAGTGCAGAAGTAATAGCCACCAAGAAGGCCACCTTCTGGGATAATGTAAGCAAAGGAATCTCCCTGATATTTTCAAAGGGAGGTTTCTGAAGAACCGACAACACCAAATTAAGATCCCAGGGTGGTAAGGGCGCGCGCACTGGCGGAGCCAAGTGCTGCACCCCCTGGATGAAATTCTGCACCCAAGGAATGAGTAGCCAGAGGCTTCTGGAAGAAGATTGCTAACGCTGAAACCTGACCCTTAATAGTGCTCAAGGATAGTTTCTGCTCAACCCCCTTTTGCAGAAAAAAACCAAGATTCGGGTCACCGAATAGGTACGTGGGGGAAAACTCCTACGATTCACACCACGCAATATAAGCCTTCCATGTGCGATAATAGACTTTGCTGGAAGTCGCTTTCCTTGCTTTAATTAGAGTAGGAATAACTGAAGCTGACAATCCTCTGTCCTTCAGTACCTGGGTCTCAATGGCCAGGCTGTTAATGCCAGCGACTGTAAAGCACGATGGAAGATCGGTCCTTGAGACCGCAAATCCTCCCTGAGAAGAAGTCTCCAAGGAGCGTCCGCGACTAGTCTGCCCAAGTCGGCGTACCCGGCTTGACGAGGCCAGCCCGGAAATTACCAGGATAACTGGAGTTCCCTCCACCTCTATCCTGCGGAGAAATCTCAGCAGTAAGTTGAGAGGGGAGAAGACATACAGTAGCTGATACTGCCCCTACGGGGCGCTCAGCGCGTCTGCTGCGTCCGCTAGAGGATCGCGGGCGCGAGCCCTGTTGAGCCAACATGCCAACAGATCCACCTCTGGATGAAGAGACTATTCCTCTTGATCCAGAATCTGACGGCTGAGATAATCTGCCTGTCCATCCCCGGGATGAATATCGCGGAGAGAGCTGGAACAACTGTTCCGCCCAATAAAGAATGTTGGCCACTTCTATGGCCGCCAGGGCACTCTTGGTGCCCCTTGGTGATCGACATAAGTCATGACCGTGGCATAGTCCGATTGGATCCGAACCGGGCTGCCCTGGAGCTGCTCGGTCCAGTAAATCAGACAAAGTCTGACCGCTCTCAGTTCCAACACATTTATATGTACCTGGAATTTATCAGAAGAAATGACTTCCCCTGGCTGAGCATCGGAGACCGAAGCCACCAGACCAGAGCCTCCCTGGTCCGCTCGCTCAATCGAATCCGATTGTCCAGGGAATCGGGATTTCGATTCCATATGAGAAGAATCTCCTCTTGGAGAATTCGGGTATGAGACTGGGCAAACGGTACTGCCTCTAAGGAGGCGACCATCAGTCCCAGCCAGTTGACGGATAGCAACATCCGAATCATTGACTGAATATTCTGGAGTTTCTACGCATGGATGTATCCAAAATTAGGCCCAGATAGTTCAGTCTCCTGGTGGGAACCAGGGATGATCTTTGGGAAAAGCAAAGAAAATGCTGATGTCCTGCGAAGATGGGGATATGAAGATAGGCATCCTAAATGTCTATGGACGCCAGGAAATCCCCCTGATGCAGGGAGGCCACCACTGTATGGATGGACTCCATCTCTCCCAAGACCAGAATTGGACGCACCTAGCCCTTTTTCCTGGGCATTGTGAACAGGTTCGACTAGAACCCCTCCAAGGAATGGGAACTACCACTGCTTGTTGCATCAAGCTGTCCCCCGCAAAGCTCTTTAAGCGACCCGGGGATGTCGAATATTGGAAGGGAAGAATCGCACCGGTGGAAGTGATCGAAACTCGATCTTGTATCCCGACCGTATGACCTCGCGAACCCCTTTATCCGGGATTCTGGAAATCCATGGATCCGGAAACCGGTGAAGACGTCCCCCACCCTAGAGATGGGTGGGGCCCATTCTGTCAATCCAACGGGATAACAGTGGCTTTATTTAGTCTGGAAATCGGTGAGTCCACTATTGGTGGTACCGTCCATCTTTGTAATGAGGGATTCCTCAAAATGATAGCGCCTAGCAATGCGTTTACGGACGACCCCATTTGGGCAAGGGAAACCCTTCACCATTTTGGTAGGCTTGCTAGTACCAAAAAAGGAATATCAGTCTCAGCTACCTCTGCCGGTGTAACCTCAAGATTTAAGGTTTCCCGGAAAGACACAACTAGTGCTTCCACCAACGCTTCTTGTGCTATGGCGGAGGCAGAAGCGTCCTCCCCACTGTCTGAGGAGACCGTACCTGAGACAACAACCCCAGAAAAGGGGCTGCAATGACAAGCTCAGAATCCGTATCTGAAGTATCAGATGACATAGGGGTAGGCGGGGGTCGCTCTTCTTGACCCCTGTCCCTGACAGGCTACCTCCACCCGGGATACCAAAGACTCCAAAACTGCTGATAATGCATCATCACAAGTGGGGTACTGGAGGGTCCTGCGGCCACCCCGAGGGGATCAGGTGGGGATACATGTGTGGCAGGGTTCATGATTAACAAGACACTTGCCAGCAAACACAAAAAAAATGAATTGCAAGAAAAAAACATTTCTCTTTTTTTTTTTTTTTTACTTAGTGCAATAGCGCCCCTCAGTGTACCTGCTTGGACCCCTCAGAAAGAGAGAGAGAGACCCCAAGGCTCACCTGATGCACAGAAGTTTCTTATCAACTTGCTTCCAGCAATGTCTGTTACAGACAGGAAGTCTTTGGCTTGCTTTCCCGGGCCAAGGAGGCGGCTCCGCCCCTTTACACGCCTTCCGGCGCCTTCCAATTACTCCACGAGGTGTTTGGTCACCTCAAACATGGCCGCCCCCATGCTGGAGACACGAGGCTACGCCAATATGGCGGCCTCGTGCGATCTGCAGGAAAATGGCGGCGGCCTGTGTAGGATAGCGGCGGCTTGCAAGCTAGCAGCGGCCTGCGGGAGGTGTGCATTCGGCCTGTGCGGCCTGCGGGAGGTGTCCTCGGCCTGCGGGAGGCTGTGCGGCCTGTGGAAGTGACCGGCTTCTGGAGGGATGGCGATCTGTTGCTGCAGTAACTCAGGCATAGGCATCGGCCTGTGTACACACTATGGCAGGTAGGATACCTCTATACCTCAATAGTAATGCCTTTTAGTAGTCTGCCACTGACTTCAGTCACCCTTATCAGTCATATAGTGACTTTAGATAGTCAGCTCCCAAAACAAGCCTCCTGGTTTCTATTCACAAAATCACACTCAAATTAGGGGATCTGTGACCTGTTATAGGATAGAGGGGAGACCCAGAAACTGAGTGTCCGACCATCCCAGAGAGGGGCCCGCGTCCACCAACAAACCCGACAGGGGGAGAGGGGGAACATTCTACTCACCATACCGGAACCAGGCGGGCGCCAACTCCTGACAGAACCCCTCTCCACCGGGGTGGGGGGGCTGTCGACCAATACGGATGCCGTGACTCTGCTGGTCATTGGCGTCCAGGCGAGACGTTTAACTCGCAGGGTCAGTCCCCGTCCAGTGGGACTATGTCGCGGCCGACCCAGCGCGGAGCTATGGCCTGCACGCGCTCGTAGGCTGAACTGGGGTGACCACTGGATCTCAACATCCAGCCTGTCGCCCAGTTTCAGCGTGCTTGCTTGAAGATCTCACAGGAACAACTGGAGAAAAAAAGCTGTCTTAAAAAAGTATTTCTAAAAAAATCCTGCCAGGACCGAAGATCCTAGCAAGGAATCTAGGTCCTTACTCCTAACTAGACAGAAAAAAACTGATATCCTGTAGCAGGAAGTGAGAGGATATACCCTCTGGGACTGCCCCTAAGGTGTGGCCAGAACGTTTTCTTTCCTGTCTAGTCCTACTCCTGTAGAGGGCAGTATAACCCGAGTTGATATTAATCAAGGAGGACTACGTCTGTCAATGAGCGACAGAGAAATACATTTTAACACTCACGGACCAGCCACCGTACATTTACTGCGGCAGGACAGCCACTCTGTGCCAGATCACATACCCAGTTCCAGTACCCAGCTCATGCCTATTTATGAAAAGCAAACTTATTCAACCATCCACATTCCCATGCTTTATCTTGTAGAAACATTTCCAGCATTTCCAGCCATGGCCATCTTGAATAAGGGCAAATGATTCATGTATTGTTTACTTCCATTGATCTATCTGCCATTAGCTTAGGCATGCAGGCAGGAGGGTGTGTCTAGCTGAGAAAGCCCCTCCTCCCGTGAAGACTCCTGGGATGTATGACCTCATTTGCCTAGGCCAGAAACCAGGAAGCAACTAAAGAAATGTAAAAAAAAAAGTTTAAAACAAGTAAATATAATATACCTTCCTATCTATTTGCTATTGCTAGCAGCCTAAGGACAGTACAGTATATCATCATGGTAATCCAACTGAATTCCATAAAACACATCAATTCCTAATCTGTGCATCCCAGCTTTTTTCACCAGATAGCTCAGGGAGGGGGAGAGAAAAGAAAGGGGAGAAGGGAAACCAGGGATCCCCCAAAGTATTCTGTGGAATGTAGCAGCAAACAGTTTTGGGGGAAACCAGGAATGGAGTCCGGACGCAAACTTCAGGAAAACAAACCTTTTTTTTTGCTAGCGAAGAAGACTCATCAACGACTCAAGTCAATTTGCCAAGTGCCCATAGACTCAAATTAATCCTAGACAAAGATAGGTGCATCTTGGAGAAGCAGGAAAATAGTTTCTGCTGAGGGTGTCGGCAGCGCACGAATCTATTCATCCAACCTCCTCTAAAAATTTCAATAGTGCTGTTTTAAATCTGCCCACATCTGTATGAGGGACGGGGTCTAGTACGGGGTTGATATAACCGTTTAGGTCCCCCACTAAAAGTAGTGGAAACTTGGGGTGGCCCGGCTGATATGTCAGAAGCACTCTCAAAATAGCAGAATTATATGGTGGTTTAACGTACATGAATGCAAGAATACATTTCAATTGGAAGATACAGAACAATATAATCACAAACCTACCCTCATTATCAATCAGTTTGTCATACTCTTGAAAATCCCATGCCCGGAGTACCAACACACTCAGTCTGCCTGCCCATACATGGTTCATAATTTGTCCGGTTCCTGCTGAACGGCCCATGAATAAATGTTTATTATAAAAAAGCCAGCCTTCACACCCTGTCATCGTTCCATGTACATTATGGCTCAGCTATCTGACCTCATAATTGGTTACATATGGGTTTTATGCTACTGATTGATAATATCTTCTCTTTTGCAACCAGCTTTGATGGACCAAAGAAAATTATTGTACTCTTTTTTTACTTACCTGTTCTTTTGAAAACTTCAATAAAAATTATGGAAAAGAAAAAAGCAGGCAACTAGGTATATTCTACGGTACAAATAATTTATTGGCTGCATATTGAAAGACATGTGATATCAATACATGAAATGTTATATCATGTCTTTCACTTATTAACACATTATGATCTACATATTATTCGTATATATATATATATATATATATATATATATATATATATATATATACACATACACAGTATATGTATGATACATTTTTTTTTTTTTTCAAAACTGGTAATCAAAACTGTATATGTCACTGGTGCTGAGAAATGATGTTACTAATGTGGATCCAGGGGAGATTACATTTACATATTGTAGTGTTGGTGCAGAAATTCTGTGTTACCGGCATTGTTGTGGTGAAATACAATTAACATGGGCATGGTGTTAGCATAGGTCAGAACAATTGAAATTATATGTTATTGGCACTGGTGCAGAAAGATTAGAATTCCATATCAGTGAGGTTAGTGCAGAGTTATGATTTATTCATTAGTAGCATTGGTGCAAATGAATTAATGTGACTGGTGTTACTGTAAGGGAGTACATTTTACATGTGCCTAGTATCAGTATAGAGAAAGTTATATCTACATGTGGCTGGTACTGGTGTGGAGAGATTATATTTGTACGTCACAGAGGCATTATCAGGGGACCAGACCACTGACAATAGGCAGTGAATAGAACAGATCAGTGATGCTCTGTATGTGTTTGCCTCTACTATTCCAAAGAGAGGCTCAGCAAGAAACCAACCCTGACATACTGTAGTGTACAGAGATCAGACTGGTCCAGAAATAGGAAAAAATCCGACAGTTTTAAAGATCAGAGATACAGTAAGGAAGTTTTACTCTGGAAGTTGGCATTTGGCAGTAATAGCATTACCAGTAAATAAATATTAATTCTTCCTTAGTAAATGAGCTACATGCTGTGTACCCAAATGTTTGCTAGTGTAACATGAGTGATTGGTCTTCTATATGTCTAATGTTAAACTTGCTAAGCTCCCCTCCTGTCCTCTTAAACATGAATGAATGATAAGAAAACTGTAAACATGTTTTTCTATCCAAATTTTTAAGTTCTGTATATCTTCTCTGAAGCAAAGCTTGCCTGCTGTACATTCTGTATATTAGCTGTAACACGCTATACTTTTTATTTCTACTGCAGGATAAATATTGGCTTACGAAATTAAGTGTAAATTGTCAGCTCACCTCTGTTACTACAGCAACTATTTCATAAAATCAAAGTTTAATTTTAGAATTATCCTGCCAGTGAAATGACCTTTAAAATCAAAGATGATAAGCTTTTGTTTTTTCAGTATTCAAATTCACCAAACAAATCACTTACAGCAAGTAAAGAAACAAGGCTACACATAGCAATAACTGTAAGCTCTATGAGCAGAGCCCTCCTATTCCTTCTGTATTGAACTGGATTGTAATTGTACTGTCTCCATTTATATTGTAAAACACTGTGCATACTGTTTGAAATATAAATATAAATACTGTGTATGTACAGTCAGGTCCATAAATATTGGGACATCAACACAATTAAAATCTTTTTGGCTCTATACACCACCACAATGGATTTGAAATGAAAAAAAGGGTATTTACATCCAAATCAGGTGAAAGGTGTAGGAATTACAACAGTTTGTATATGCGCCTCCCATTTTTTAAGGGACCAAAAGTAATGGGACAGATTAACAATCATAAATCAAACTTTGACTTTTTAATACTTGGCTGCAAATCCTTTGCAGTCAATTACAGCCTGAAGTCTGGAACGCATAGACATCACCAGATGCTGGGTTTCATCCCTGGTGATGCTCTGCCAGGCCTCTACTGCAACTGTCTTCAGTTCCTGCTTGTTCTTGGGGCATTTTCCCTTCAGTTTTGTTTTCAGCAAGTGAAATGCATGCTCAATCAGATTCAGGTCAGGTGATTGACTTGGCCATTGCATAATATTCCACTTCTTTACCTTAAAAAAACTCTTTGGTTGCTTTCGCAGTATGCTTCGAGTCATCGTCCATCTGCACTGTGAAGCGCCGTCCAATGAGTTCTGAAGCATTTGGCTGAATATGAGCAAATAATATTGCCCCAAACACTTCAGAATTCATCCTGCTGCTTTTGTCAACAGTCACATCATCAATAAATACAAGAGAACCAGTTCCATCACCATGCTTCACTGATGCGGTGGTATGCTTTGGATCATGAGCAGTTCCATTCCTTCTCCATACTCTTCCCTTCCCATCACTCTGGTACAAGTTGATCTTGGTCTCATCTGTCCATAGGATGTTGTTCCAGAACTGTGAAGGCTTTTTTAGATGTTGTTTGGCAAACTCTAATCTGGCCTTCCTGTTTTTGAGGCTCACCAATGGTTTACATCTTGTGGTGAACCCTCTGTATTCACTCTGGTGAAGTCTTCTCTTGATTGTTGACTTTGACACACATACACCTACCTCCTGGAGAGTGTTCTTGATCTGGCCAACTGTTGTGAAGGGTGTTTTCTTAACCAGGGAAAGAATTCTTCGGTCATCCACCACAGTTGTTTTCCATGGTCTTCCGGGTCTTTTGGTGTTGCTGAGCTCACCGGTGCATTCTTTCTTTTGAAGGATGTTCCAAAGAGTTGATTTGGCCACACCTAATGATTTTGCTGTCTCTCTGCTGGGTTTGTTTTGTTTTTTCAGCCTAATGATGGCTTGCTTCACTGATAGTGACAGCTCTTTGGATCTCATATTGAGAGATGACAGCAACAGATTCCAAATGCAAACAGCACACTTGAAATTAACTCTGGACCTTTTATCTACTCCTTGTAAATGGTATAATGAGGGAATAACAGACACCTGGCCATGGAACAGCTGAGCAGCCAATTGTCCCATTACTTTTGGTCCCTTTAAAAAAGTGGGGGGCACATATACAAACTGTTGTAATTCCTACACTTTTCACCTGATTTGGATGTAAATACCCTCAAATTAAAGAGCTGAAAGTCTGCAGTTAAAGCACATCTTGTTTGTTTAATTTCAAATCCATTGTGGTGGTGTATAGAGCCAAAAAGATTAGAATTGTGTTGATGTCCCAATATTTATGGACCTGACTGTACATATATATATATTATATATCATTTGTAGCACTACCTTTGTAAGGGTTGCAGATGAAAGGGATCCCACACTCCTGCACAGTCAGACACACTGAAACTTCACAAGCACCCAGAGTCAGAGAACAGTCTGTGGCTTTGTTTTCTCTTTTTTGTTATTTATTCAAGGGTTAATAACTTGGATAGGGATAGGAGGTTATGGGATGCTCACTTCAACAACTTCAGGGACAATTTTCCATTATACATCTATATACAGTCTCTTCTCCTATTACCTTCAGCACAAACACTTGCTTGCTCCAGCTGAATCACTCTTGAGATGATCTGACAGCCCAGTCAGATTTAGCAAAAGCCCATTACAGGCAGGAACTCACAGCCCATTGAAGTGTAGCTCCGACATAGTAAAACAGCATGTAACTTGTTCTCTGTGGCTACTTACCCCAGCACCACCTTTTCAGGCACTGCCAACCGTGCTGGCTGCGGCTTCCCCTTTCATCAAGCCCTCCTGGCTGCCTCTTCATACCAGTCCACCCGACTGACTCTTCACCAGCTGGCTGATTCTCAGGAGATCTTTCAGGGAAAGGACTGAAGACTTAAGCACACTGCTGTCTTCAAGGGAAATTGGCTACATGTGGAAGCCTCCTCCCTTTGCTAGTCCCCCATCAGTGTTGATCTACTCACTCTGTCCTCTCTTGCTCCTGTCACTCCAGGAAAGCCAACTCCCTTTGTGTTGTTTTGGCTGGATTCTTCCAGCACCCGAGGCCGGACACCCCCCAGACTAGGGGGATTCCCCTTAAGAACCACCAACAGCCTCCTCAACACTGAATCTCCATCTTCCCCCCGACTGCCCCTGCTGACATGCCAAAAGTGCTGTGTTTTTCTCCAAGTAGACACCACTGGGTGCTTACTATATGGCCAGAATGAGGAAGGCCCCAACAGTGATCACTATTAGGGATGAACTTTTTGTGCATTTTTTTTCAAACACCGAACCTGATAGTCTGTTCAGTGGAAGTTGAATGTCATAAATATTAGCATATTTTCTACCACTACAACACATGACAGCTTCCTACATCTACTGCCAATGGTTGTTAAGAAATTGGGGGGTGGTAGCACAGCTGTGTTCTTGACATCACCCAACTCCATTCATTTTTTGGCCAGGTGCATGTTCCCCATGGCAGTGCTAACCCCTTCCCCATGTCATTTGTTTGAAAATTCCTGAACCATTAGCCTATAAAATGACCGTTACAGATTTTTAACATTAAGCTACCATTGACTTGTGAGGTTCACATTAGGCGCCTGAACCAAACCCATGGTTGAGCCCATCCCTAATCACCACTTAAGCAATATATTTTAAATTTCAATGAGTATACCTATACCTCAATATCAAAACAAAGTACCATACAAATTCATGCTACAAAAAGCAAGTTCAGCATATTGCAAAAAACTCCCAGAATGAAATAACTTAACTACTTTTGTAATATTAATAAAACTATTAAATAACCATTAAGATTAAAACAATGCTAGAATGTAAAAAAAGAGGGTTGTTTAACCATTTGCTGACCGCCCGCCGCATATATACTGCGGCAGGCTGGCTCGGCTGCGTGAATCGACGTATGGGTACGTCGGTTCGCGGTAGTGGTGCTGGGGAGTGAGTGCGCGCCTCCGGTAGAGCGCTCCTGCCCCCACTAGGCAGCGGGGATGCCGATCCACAGGACTGGCGGCCGCGTTTGCCACCGGGCACCCATGATCGCTCCCCGCTGAGAGAGAAGGACGGTCAGCTGTTGTAAACACAGCTGACCGTTGTCCTCTCTTAATGATCACAGAGCACCTGTGATCCTTCTATATAGGATCACAGGTCTCTGCGTTCTTTCACAAGTCCCTCCCCCATACAGTTAGAAAACACTCCCCTAGGCTCACACTTAACCCTTTGATCACCACTGTGTTAACCCCTTCCCTGCCAATGTCATTATTACAGTAACAGTGCAAATGTTTAGCATTGATTACTGTAGTAATGTCACTGGTCCCCCCAAAAGTGTCAAAAATGTCAGTTAGGGGTCCGATCTGTCCGCCGCAATGTCGCAGTCCTGCTAAAAATCGCAGATCGCAGCCATTACTAGTAATAAATAAATAAATAAAAATTACATAAATCTTTACCCTAGTTTGAAGACACGATAACTTTTGCGCAAACCAATCAAAATATGCTTATTGAGATTTTGTTTTACCAAAGAAATGTAGCAGAATACAAATTGGCCTAAAAGGATGATAAATTTAGATTTTTTATTTATTTTATTTTTTTTGGGGAATGTTGTATAACATAATGTGAAAAATATTGTTTTTTTTTTTAATTGTTGCTCTTTTTTTGTTTATAGCGCAAAAAATAAAAAATCGCACAGGTGATAAAATAACACCAAAAGAAAGCTCTATTTGTGGGAAAAAAGGACATCAATTTTATTTTGGTACCGCGTCGCACGACCGTGCAATTTTCAGTTAAAATAACGCAGTGCCGAATTGCAAAAAATGGCCTGGTCATTGAGGGGGCAAATCCTTCCGGTCCAAAACTGGTTAAAGATTAGCATCTAATTGTATGTCTAATAGAGGTGAACTTACATGTATCTTCCACAGTATAGTCATTTGTGGTCATTTCAGTCATCTACTGCAAGGAGGATGGATTGTGATGACATGTATCTTACTGTTGTTTTCCAGATGATCTGTGTTTCTTTAAGCACTGTATGAATTGTGTACCACTATCTTCATTGTAGTTTTAAACATGCTTTTAAGTAGAGAAGAATTTTTTACTACATCAATGTTCAACCTAAATAACCCCAAATGCTTTTAACAGTACATCAATACAAAAGCTGGAAACTGATTACAAAATTCAATACAGGCATATTTGAAAGTCATAATAAAAAAACACATCAAGCGTACATTGTACTACATTGTACTACATAAATTTACTGTCAATGATTGGAGTTCTTCTTTAATGCTGATTTAAAAAAAAAACTATTGCCATCTATATAAGCTTTGGCTGTCCAGATTTTTCATTTGCAACATGGAGCTCCTAAAATTGTGATCTACCTTTTTGTAAGGAACATTGCTCGACATTTGTTTTTCTGTATACTCCATGATTGGACTGTGAATTTAGTCTTTAACCTTTTCCTAGCTTTTTCTATAGAGCTATTCTACTGAAACGGTTGTACATCTTAGCCTTGTCCACCGTTTATGCAGGGTGTGGTAGTGAATTTGTGGATTGCACCACCATACAAAAGTGGGGAAATATGAATTTTCACCAGCAAAACTTGATAGAGTGATAGTCTCGCTTTTAAGTCACATAAAGGAACAGCTTGTGATGCCTGTTGCTTTATGTGAATAAAGGACAAGACTATTATAATACCATGGTGTTCTGGTGAAGATTCTTATTTCCCAGGCTGTATCTATTTCTCAGTCTCACTTGTACCTGGTTTGGTAATTACATGTACTGCCTACTGCCAGGTTGGTCCACCACAATTTAGCGCTAAAAAACTGGTTCAGTGCTGGTCTGACTCCTACTGTAGAACAGTGGTCTCCAAACTTCGGCCCTGGGGCTGGTTGCAGTCCTTTGCCTGCTTTTATCCAGCCTTTGAGACATAATTCCTTTCACTGACACCAACGATGGGGCATAAATCCTTCCACTGACAACAAAAATGGAGCACTATTCCTCCCACTGACACCAACTATTTCTCCCCCGAATACGAAAGATCGGGCATTGTTTACTCCCACTGAGAACAATCCGGCACATCTAAAGTTTGAAGGACAGAAGACTGCCGCTTTAGAAGGTCAAGAAGACAGGGATCGATGACTGCACACTGATGACAGTAAAATTCCAACTTTGTTATTGCAAAGGTAAACAAGTCCAGAAAATCACAGCACACAGGGAATAAGTAAATGTTAACGTGTTTTATGCCTTAGGCACCTAATAATAACATGTACTCACTGCTGATTTGGCATTCATCTTCTGGTCCTTCTCCCTGGCCTTGTATCTGCCCTAAAATTGGGCATGTGACTTCAGCCCTGGTTCCTATTTCTTTGTCTACTGCCTTCCTCAGTATTCTTCCTCTGCTGTACCTAAATGCCACCTGTCATGAGATTTTTCCTGTTTACAGAACACAATCTTAAATGACTATTCGGTCCCCCCACCAACTGTTGTGATTTTGGCAAACTTGAGGGAGTGCTGCACAATGAAACCCAAAACATCTCTCTTAAACACAATACTCCAGTGGAGTGCAGAAATCCCAGCAACAAAACGTGTCCTTTAATTAGCTCTGGGGCGAATACCTTTGCAAAGTGCAACTTCACTATTTCCCAGCCTATTTGCCTTTAATAAATCAACCCCTATGTCTTTTCTGCAATGAAGACTTCTTACCTTCCTCCTCGCAAATTTCTTTACAATTGACATTCACAACTCTGTGTACAATTCTGGCATCTGTGCACAGTTAAGTCACCCTGCATAAGCCAATTAAGACCGCTAAAGGCCCTTTACCTGGAAAATGGCAGGCAAACTTTATTGACACCAACATGGGAGCTCACAATAATAACATCTCTGGAGCAGAGGTGAATGTTTGTGGACTTAAGCTCTGCTTTATGGCACCAGCAATTTGGATGTTCTGAGATGGTCTTACATGACTTTGTATGGAATTTTATGATCATGTACATTTTTTTTTTTTTTTTAAAGGTCTCCCTTCACATTAGGGTTGATGCACATTGCAGCTCAGAAAATACATTTTTTTTTTCTCTGCCTAAATGCTTGAAGAAGCTTGTGCTTTTTTCTGCTCTTTGGTGTGTTTTTATAGCACGTTTTAAGCTTTTGTGAGTATAAGTGTTTTTTTTTTTTTTTTTTTTACAAACCCTTCCCTCTGTTAATTTTTGTGGTGCTTAAGCGTCATCTCAAAAATGCGATTTTAGTGGGAGTTTTTTCTGCCTGTAAGCTCATATTCCTGTAAACTTTTCTTCTTTTACTTAGGTTTTATTGGAGACAAAAATAAACATTCGCATATCACAGAGAAGCTATATGATAGCATAAACAGGTAGAAAAGAGTATGATAATTATCATAAAAAGGGCCACCGAAAAAAGGAAGACACACAAAAAGCAAATTCAAAGGGAGATTCCCTGTGCAAACATATAGCATCAAGCAATATTCATAGATAAGAAGCGACCGGTCTAAACAACGTTAAAATGCTAGGTGCACTCATGAGGAAGATAAAATTTAAGTGCAGTGATGTAGCCATCCACAAGATTACATTAGAAAAAAATGTAAAGTGTGGGGTGTACATATACTCCTGGGCCACCAGGGCAGCATGGGGCTGCAGCACTCCTTGTATTAAGGCATAATACATACATGCTGGTGCTAGTATTGATGCATGAAGGGCAAATGAACCTAGTAATGAACCGCCGCCACCCACCTCCCCCCCCCCCCCCACCGTGTGCTGCCACCTGCCAATATTGTTGTCTGTACGTCTTGCTATCTGGGGTTCTCCTGGTTTAGACAGCATATATTTCTTTTTTGGCGCAAATTTTAAGCCTTTATCTAAGACTCTTTTTTTCTTGTGTGGTTAACTCTACCCCGCTCAAATTAAAAATGCCATCTCCTAGTATTCTCTTTTTCGTTTGTTTTTCCGGCCTGCTCTATACCCTCTCTCCTTTCCCCGCTTTTTCTTGTTCCCCTTTCTGGGTGTGGTGTTCTTTTTCTCTCGTTGTCTCCATCTGGTCTCCTGGGGGGCTCTTTGTTGGCGATCTTCTAAAAAATATTGTTCTCTGCTGCGATCATCTCGATGTCTTTCATCTCTTTTATGATGTTGCGGTGATCTATCATAATCATCTTCTCTCCTCAGGACTTCATATCTGTTATAGGTTGGGATATCATCCCTCCTTTCTTCATAATATTGTTTTGCTGGTGTGCGTTGAACCCTTGGACTCCTTCTATTATTATAATGATCTCTCCTGGGGCTTCTTCTCCTTTCTTGATCATGATGTTGATAATATGTGGATTGATAATGAGGTGTTCTATTATCTTGTTGATGATGAAAGTCTTTTTGTGGTTGTCTATATTGTCCATTGTTCTTCCTTAATATTTCATAATTTCACCTTTGTATTCCTTACATTTACCTCAGTGGTAGCGCATTGGTCCCCCCCCCCTCTTTTTTTGTCTGATTATATTTATCACATTACCTGTGCAGCAACTATGGAGGTATTTGACTATTTGGACAAAAGGTCAGTGAACCCGGAAGACATCTTCTCTAAACAAGAAAATTAACCAACAGGAGATATAGAAAGCGTTTCAGAAAAATGAAACATCTTATGGAAAAGAAAATGAATGCATGGTGGGACATCTCCACCCATGAAAAATATATCAAAGAAAAATTAGTCCAGAGGAGACTAAGGTGGAATGTACCCATTAGCGATGGATGGATTAATGGACAAAGATTCTACAGATGATTGGTTTAATTTTTTTAATAATAAAGGCCTGGAATTATTACATTTTCTGATTAAAAGAAAACAGAAATAAATCTGAACTCTAGATGGGCAACTAAAGACTCTCAAAGATACCCTAGAACCCTTAAAGAATACACCAGAATTTGCCACGTTATCTAGACAACTCAACAGGGACATGGAACAGAAAGATAAAGAAACAGTGGCGAGGAAAAAAAAAAAATACACTAGAGACCTGAACGATTATCAAGATGATGTAGTATTTAAGTGGCAGAGTACCAATATAGTCAATTCTGTACATACCACACCAGAAAGGAATCCAGATAGAGGCACTCCAAACAGAGAGATAAGAGTATATGAAGATAGAAAACCAAGAGAATATCACACTTAGGACACCCCAAGGGAGGATAGAAATCACAAACCTAACCAAAAGACGCCATATTGGAAAAAGAGACTTTATAATAATCAATGGAGAAAACCTTTTTGGAAGAACAATTAAGTAAAACAGTTATCAGACTCATGCACTTACCTTAAATTATTATTCAATCCCACTAGAACATATAAGAAAGAATTAGAAAAACTCATCTCTGAAGGAAAGAAGAAATATCTTATTAATGAAAAAGAAGCTAAATATCTGATACCCAATGCATGCAGAATTCCTATTCTGTATACTCTTCCGAAGATCCACAAAGACAGCATAAACCCACCGGGACGACCGATTGTTAACAGCATCAACTCAATAGGGTCGAGATTGGGCGAATACATCGACTGGTTTCTACAACCAGTAGTTCAAAAAACCAAGGCCTATCTCAAAGATACCAAAGATTTAATAGAACAACTGAATAAAGTACAGATAGATGCCGACACTCTTATACTAGCTACAGCGGACGTTGCGAGTCTCTACACGATTATAAATCATCAAGAAGCACTATCAGCCACTAAATGGGCCCTCTGAGAAATGAGTAACCTTAAACACAAACAAAGAAAATTTCTATCAAAATGCCTGAAATATAGTCTTGAGCACAACTATTTTTGGTTCAAGTCAGAATATTATAAACAACAACAAGGCGTAGCGATGGGGGCCAAATACGCACCAAGTGTAGAGAATCTTTATATGTCTAATTGGGAAGAACAAACCGCATATGAAAATAGACCCGATCAACTACTTATGTATAAGAGATTTATAGACGATATTACAATCTTGTGGGCAGGAATTAAAGAGAGTCTATTAGAATTTGGAGAATCATTATCCCATAATGACAGAAATATCGTCCTTTCCTGGAAAATGAGTGAGGAAAAAAATCACATTTCTTGACCTAGAAATACGGCGAGAAGGCAATCAATTAAAGACAAAGACCTTCTTCAAACCAGTGGACAGAAACAGCTACTTGCCGATGAACAGCTGCCGTTATAGGCCCTGGTTAATCAACATCCCAAAAGGCCAACTTAGCAGAATCAGACGCAATTGCACTGATAAAAATGATTATGAAGAACAAGCTGAAGTTTTAGGAATTTGTTTCATGGAGAAAAGACACATTCATAAAAGAAAAAATAAAAGAAGTGGGTAATATTAATAGAGATCAACTGTTAAATAACACAAAAAGAAAAGAAAAACATGAGTCTATATATCAGAATTAGGGATGATCGAACTTTTGAAAAGTTCGGTTCGACCAGAACACCCGAACTTCACGAAAGTTCGGTTCGGATTTCAGAACCCCATTGAAATCAATGGGACTTGAGAAAAAAAGAGATTTTTTGATTTTTACTTTGGATTTAGTATCTGGGGGGTCTAAAAGGTGTGCATGTGAAGTTTCAGCTCTGTAGCATGTCCAGAGCCATGAAAAAAAAGAGATAATTTTTCAGTAGAACAGGGATGTGGTTCGGGAGCCTCCTTTAACTTTAACACCTATATGATCTTTTTTTCTGGTTTTGGACATGCTACAGAGCTGAAACTTCACAGGTACACCTTTTAGACCCCCCAGACACAAAATCACACAAAAAAAAGTTCTTAAAAATTGTCATTTTTGCTAAAAAAGCCAATTATTGAAAAATTAAAAAAAAAAAAAAAAAAAAAAAAGAGATTTTTTGATTTTTACTTTGGATTTAGTATCTGGGGGGTCTAAAAGGTGTGCATGTGAAGTTTCAGCTCTGTAGCATGTCCATAACCATGAAAAAAAAGAGATAATTTTTCAGTAGAACAGGGATGTGGTTCGGGAGCCTCCTTTAACTTTAACACCTATATGATCTTTTTTTCTGGTTCTGGACATGCTACAGAGCTGAAACTTCACAGGTACACCTTTTAGACCCCCCAGACACAAAATCACACAAAAAAAAGTTCTTAAAAATTGTCATTTTTGATAAAAAAAAGCCAATGATTGAAAAATTATAAAAAAAAAAAAAAAAAAAAGAGATTTTTTTATTTTTACTTTGGATTTCAGATCTGGGGGGTCTAAAAAGTGTACCTGTGAAGTTTCAGCTCTGTAGCATGTCCAGAACCATAAAAAAAAGATCATTTGTATTAGAAAACTTTAAGCACAGGAATATGGCTTCTCTGCTGTAACACCTTGCCGGTTTAATAGAAGGCATTTTTTTGGGTTCTTTGCAGTCAGGAAAAACATCTGAACTTGTGTATAGTGGTACTGTGCACAAGTTCTGATGTTTTGCCTGCCTCCAAAACCCCCCAAAAAATGCCAGCAAAAACACACCTGGGCATTTTTTTTTTGACGCTAGCGTTTTTTTTGGCATTTTTTGGGGTTCTTTTGAGGCAGGCAAAACATCTGAACATGTGTATAGGGGGTATATATAGACATATATGTCTGAATATATACCCATAGACATATATAGGTGTGATAGTAGCAGAAATAAATGCTTGCGCTAATGAAATCATTTACAGTAATATATTTCTGCTACTATCACACCTATATATGTCTAGGGGTATATATTCAGACATATATGCCTATATATACCCCCTATACACATGTTCAGATGTTTTGCCTGCCTCAAAAGAACCCCAAAAAATGCCAAAAAAAACGCTAGCGTCAAAAAAAAAAATGCCCAGGTGTGTTTTTGCTGGCATTTTTTGGGGGGTTTTGGAGGCAGGCAAAACATCAGAACTTGTGCACAGTACCACTATACACAAGTTCAGATGTTTTTCCTGACTGCAAAGAACCCAAAAAAATGCCTTCTATTAAACCGGCAAGGTGTTACAGCAGAGAAGCCATATTCCTGTGCTTAAAGTTTTCTAATACAAACAATCTTTTTTTTTATGGTTCTGGACATGCTACAGAGATGAAACTTCACATGCACACCTTTTAGACCCACCAGATCTGAAATCCAAAGTAAAAATAAAAAAATCTCTTTTTTTTTTTTTTTTTTTATAATTTTTCAATCATTGGCTTTTTTATCAAAAATTACAATTTTTAAGAACTTTTTTTGTGTGATTTTGTGTCTGGGGGGTCTAAAAGGTGTACCTGTGAAGTTTCAGCTCTGTAGCATGTCCAGAACCCCAAAAAAAGATCATGTAAGTGTAAAAGAGGGGTCCCACCATCCCTGCTCTACTGAAAAATGATCTTTTTTCTGGTTCTGGACATGCTACAGAGCTGAAACTTCACAGGTACACTTTTTAGACCCCCCAGACACTAAATCCAAAAAAAGTCATGCCTGCCTCCAAAAATGCCCGATAAATGCAAGAAAAAGCGCCGTAGAGAAGCCGTATACCTGTTCTAATAAAAATTATAAGAAAATGCTAATTTTTGGGGGGTTCTGGACATGCTACAGAGCTGAAACTTCACATGTACACTTTTTAGACCCCCCAGATACTAAATCCAAAGTATAAATCGAAAAATCTCTTTTTATTTTTTTTATTTTTTTTTATAATTTTTCAATCATTGGCTTTTTTATCAAAAATGACAATTTTTAAGAACTTTTTTTTGTGTGATTTTGTGTCTGGGGGGTCTAAAAGGTGTACCTGTGAAGTTTCAGCTCTGTAGCATGTCCAGAACCATAAAAAAAAAGATCGTTTGTATTAGAAAACTTTAAGCACAGGAATATGGCTTCTCTGCTGTAACACCTTGCCGGTTTAATAGCAGGCATTTTTTTGGGTTCTTTGCAGTCAGGAAAAACATCTGAACTTGTGTATAGTGGTACTGTGCACAAGTTCTGATGTTTTGCCTGCCTCCAAAACCCCCCAAAAAATGCCAGCAAAAACACACCTGGGCATTTTTTTTTTTGACGCTAGCGTTTTTTTGGCATTTTTTGGGGTTCTTTTGAGGCAGGCAAAACATCTGAACATGTGTATAGGGGGTATATATAGGCATATATGTCTGAATATATACCCCTAGACATATATAGGTGTGATAGTAGCAGAAATATATTACTGTAAATGATTTCATTAGCGCAAGCATTTATTTCTGCTACTATCACACCTATATATGTCTAGGGGTATATATTCAGACATATATGTCTATATATACCCCCTATACACATGTTCAGATGTCATGTCTGACATCAAACATGTCCTCAAAAAAACACTGGCAGTGGCAGCCCCTGCAGCATAAAAAATGCTTGCTGGTGAGAAGCCACATACCTGTCCCGAAGCAACTCAGAGAAATGATCATTTCTCTATAGCGGTCACCCTGCTATGGAAGGGTTTTGTCACCCTGCCATAGCAGTCACTGTCAGTTAACCCTACACTACACTACGGTCCCCTGACACTTAACACTTTCCCTACAGAAACTAAATTTTTGAAGCTAACTTAAGTGTAAAGGAGCACTCTAACTACACTAGATATCCCTTTCCTCACACTAAAAATAGCTAAATGACACTTTTAAAGTAAAATTAACAGAACTGCTTCCACTCTCTTCCATGTCCAGTATAACAATGCTGGGAATATGGCGGGGGCGATCTTATATACTGGGGGGCGTATTCACTAATGATTGGTCTAGGGACCCCCTAGTCACTCCAATCACATTCCTAGCATTCTCCTGCCCCCTCAATTGGCTTTTGCTAATGGTTCTGGTCCAATCACGGGCTTTTAAAGCCCATTTCCTGAAGCATTGCATTTTGGGCGGTTCTGGTTGCCGAATTCCGAACTTTTTGGGCAAAAAGTTCTAAATTCGGCCGAACCTCGAACACCCAATGTTCGGGCCGAACCGATGGTGGACCCGAACCGTTCGATCATCCCTAATCAGAATCCCTCCTTGATCATCAATTATAATATGCAACACAAAAAACTGGAAGCCATCATAAAAAAACAGTGGAAAGTTCTCCTGGCAACTTTGGCTGAATTTTTACCACAACATCCCAATTTTACCTACAGAAGAGCCCCAATATTAAGAAACATAATAGCTAAAAACATTGTAGATCAACCTAAAAAGAATAATTTCAGTTTTTTTGAAGGTAAGGGATTTTTTCCATGTAAAAACTGTTATGCCTGCAAAAGAACATTACTAAACAAAAGGAAGAAGGAAGGATTTGAATCAACAAGGACGGGAAAAACATACAAGATTAAAGATTTTATATCCTGTAAAACAGAGGGGGTCGTTTATGTGCTAGAATGTCCGTGCCACATTTAATATGTGGGTAGGACAAAAAGACCCCTCTGGATACGTCTACGAGAGCACATACAAAACATCCAAAAAGGATTCCCAAAACACAGTGATTCTAAACACTATGCAGAAGTACATCAAAAGGATCCTTCATCCCTCTTTTTCTGGGGAATAGAAAAATATAAGCCCCATTGGAGAGGGAGCAATAAGATTAAGACATTAAGCCAAGCCGAATCTCGCTGGATTTTTAAGTTACAAACACTCATGCCGTCAGGATTAAACATAGATTTTGATTTAAATTGCTTCATTTCAAATTATTAACTTAATAACAAATTACCTACCCTTGCTTTAATATATATATATATTTTTTTTTTTTTTTTTACATACTTTTTATATACATTATTTATCCTTCTATACTCATCATTAAGTGGACAATTCTGCCATACTAATATCTATTTATCCCCCCACTCATTTCTGTTTATTATTGCTTCATCTCTCTCCCTCCTCTACATATATATATATATATATATATATATACCAGTCTATGTTTTACCAATATATAACTTTTACTGTTCTCTGCCCTCATGGACTCGTATGTTATTTTTCCTTATGTTTTTATGTAATTTTTTGAGGTTTCCTCTTTTTTTCTATATTTAGCACACCCCATGTTTTAATCCATACGTTACTTTTTATTATTGATATTTTTATACAACTCATATTGCTTTCCAGATATATATTTGGGCACCTTTTCTTTTTATCGATTTAAGATATTTTATTATGATTCAATTACAAGTTCCACATTCCTCCAGCAACGTATGTGTTAATTGCATAAGGCATCCTTATAGCAATCGGCTCCCTTGGTTACCATGACTCTTGATATACCCGGAAACTGTCACCCAGCGTCTTACCCTTGAAAAAGTCACATGTGTTGTGAGGCAACGCGTCGGGAGAAGCCGGGTGACGTCACTTCCGGTCTACGGCCGAGACCGGAAGTATCAGAGTACACCGCATCAGCGTTTTTTTCTGTGTTCAGCTCGTATTACTAGACTTTAACTGTAAGTGTGTTATTACTTTTTATCTATTAAATTTTACCATACTACACTATGAGAGCCTCCCTCTTATCATTTGGATGAGTAAGTGTCCTAGGAATCTGCCAGAACGCTGATCCATAACCACAATATAGAAGGAAAGGGAGCATCCATTGGTACTATCTATTTGAGGAGCCCTCCACATCTATAAAGCCCCTACATTGTTGGAGAACATCCTGATGTCCCTTATGGTGATTTACTACACCAAAACGCTCATTTGAGTGTTAATGGAGGTGAGCGGCCATTGCACTTAATTTGGGATAAAAAGCTCACGAATAATCGCACACTGTTGTCACCGGATGCGATTTTCTAGCAAAGAACTGGATCACTAATGAACTTTTATTAGAATCATCACTTATGTACTAGCACTTAATTTTTGCACATTGCTCATTTGTATTTAGACTTTTGGTTTCTGTATTTATTTAATTGTAGGCACTTCACAGCACTTTTTGCTGCTTACAATTGTTATTTGTTGCACTATTTGCACTTTCACCACTACTAGTTAAAGTGCTTATTTGCACATGGATTTTTGTTTTATCTGTTAATTTATGGTTAACACATTACAGCATTATCTGCTGTTTACAGCTGCTATTTATTCCTCTGCATCTTCAGCACAACCAGCACTTTCATCATTCTATCTATTGATTGATCACTGATCACGTTATTGATTTATTTATTCATCAGCACTTCAGCACTTATTTTGCTATTTGCACAATTTGCATTTTCATGTACGTTTATTTTATTTCATAGATGAATTGATATATGAATATTTTTATATCCACATTATTTTTATTGTTATGATCATTATTTCCTGATTCCTCATATTCTATTGATCCTACACACAACATTGGTCTTATCTCTACTTCATCTCCACGTCTTTCTGGTATTTCTGTGGTCCACCATTCTCAGAAACCGAGCGCTGAATTTTTCCTTCTTTTAAATAACTGTTTGCATTGTCATTATTAAGCCTTAGGGTCCTACAGCTAGTGCCCTGTTGGACTCTCTGATGCTTCAATGAACATATATATCCTTGGAAAAATCTTACAGCTATGGGAAAGAGAAGCAGAACCAGCATACTTGCTGCAGCATTTTGCAAAAATAGGGAGGATTCAATGTGATATATCACCCATGTCCATGGAGCTCTGGTCACCACTGCACCTACTACTACCTTTATTTCTTTGCCTCTGCATTCCTGCTTGTGAGCAGATTATTTTATACATTGTCAGATACTTTTTAGTCATTTTATAACACACAGATGAAAATTTGACATTCCTTTTGGCAGTCAGTAAATTTATAGGTGGTTCTCAAACTGGTGATATATTAGCTCTATAAAAATGATACATCCCATACATTTTCTTACAGTAGCTAACCTATGTAGGATGAAGTACCAGTCAGCAGATTTATTTTTAATAGTCATATCTTCTTAGGCTGGCTACTGATCTTCCATCAGCAGCGACCTTGCATAAATTCATGTCAAAATGTATCACACAACAATTTTCACTTAGCAGCAAGTGACTGGCCTGGTATTTTAAAACCACCCTGAATATTTAGTTACCAAGTAGTAACCGCTTACAAAAGACAAGCTGTTATAATGAAGTGGTATTTTGTAGTACAAATTATAAACCCTCAGAAAAAACATATGTAATTCTGCAAACTCATCATGGAGATAACAGTATTACCAGTTTCTTTTTGTTGTGTAAGAGGTCCATCTAGTGGTCATGGGGAAAAATTTCACCTTGTTAATTTCTTAAACTACAGGTGTATCTCATAAAATTAGAATATCATCAAAAAATTAATTTATTTCAGTAATTTGATTCAAAAAGTGAAACTCCTATATTTTATATAGATGCATTACACACAGAGTGATATGTTTCAAACATGTGTTTCTTTTAGTTTTTATGATTATGTCTTACAGCTAGTGAAAACCCAAAATTCAGTATCTCAAAATTAGAATATTACATACAGTATAACCCACAAAAAAAATTGTTCATACAGAAATGTTGGCTTACTGAAAGTATGTCCATGTATAGTAAAGTATGGACTATACCAATACTTGGTTGGGGCTCCTTTTGCATAAATTACTGAATCAATGCAGTGTGGCATGGAGGCGATCAGCCTGTGGCACTGCGGAGGTGTTATGGAAGCCCAGGTTTCTTTGATAGTGGCCCTCAGCTCGTCTGCATTGTTGGGTTTGGTGTCTCTCATCTTTCTCTTGACGATACCCCACAGATTCTTTATGGGGTTTAGGTCAGTCGAGTTTGCTGTCCAATAAAGCACAGTGAAAACATGATCATTAAACCAGGTATTGGTACTTTTGGCAGTGTGGACAGGTGCCAAGTCCTGTTGGAGATTGAAATCAGCATCTCCATAAAGCTGGTCAGCAGAGGGAAGCATGAAGTGCTCTAGAATTTCCTGGTAGAGGATTTGATAAAACACAGTGGAAATCATCACGGACTGTGGAAAAATGTTACTTTTCATTTGGAATGGTCCCAGAGCCTGTAGGTTGAGTGGAGATGTACAGAATTAAAGTTGCATGAGGTCCAGTGTGAAGTTTCCACAGTTAGTGATGATTTGGGAAGCAAGGTCATCTGCTGGTGTTGGCCCACTGTATTTTATCAAGTCCAATATGAGCAAATCCCTCTACCAGGAAATTCTAGAGCACTTCATGCTTCCCTCTGCTCACCAGCTTTATGGAGATGCTGATTTCAATTTCCAGCAGGACCTGACACCTGCCCACACTGCCAAAATTACCAATATCTGGATTACTGTTCATGGTATCACTGTGCTTGATTGGCCAGCAAACTCGACCTGACCTAAACCCCATAGAGAATCTGTGGGGTATTGTCAAGAAAAAGATAAAATACACCAAACCCAACAATGCAGATGAGCTGAATGCCACTATCAAAGAAACCTGGGCTTCCAGAACACCTCAGCAGTGCCACACTGCATTGATGCAGTAATTCATGCAAAAGGTTCCCTGACCAAGTATTGAGTGCATACTATACTATACATGGACATACTTTTCAGTAGGCCAACATTTCTGAATTAAAAATCCTTTTACTTTATAAGTCTTATGTAATATTCTAACTTTCTGAGATACTGAATTTTGGGTTTTCATTAGCTGTAAGCCATAATCATCAAAATGAAAAGAAAGAAATGCCTAAACTATATCACTGTGCGTAATGCATCTATATAAAATATATGAGTTTCACTTTTTTAATTGAATTATTGAAATAAATTAACTTTTTGACAATATTCTAAACTTTATGAAATGCACCTGTAGAACAATCTGGCCTAGAATCTGGTTTAATTTTGCTGTTGCCTTCTCTTTTGTATTTGTCACTGCAATTAGTTAAAAAAAAAATCATGTTTTTTTTCTGAGAGTTCTTCTTTGAAAAATTCGCTATAGAACGTCCTTATCATTAATAAAATACTTAGCTTTCCTAGTGAAGGCAAAGCATAGATGATAATATTCACACATATTTCAGAATAAAGCATGATACATTTTTACTATATTATAAGAAAAAAATCCAAAAAGTATCTCATTACATTAACTAAAGAGCTAATATCTGTATCATTCGAAATAAAGACTTTGGCATATCACGTCTTCCTCATGCTTAGATTTTACTTCCTTTTATTTACCTGCTGTGTGCTTGTATTGCATCCTGCTTTTCAACACTCTAGCAGTCCAAGGATACACTGTTCTATTTCTACAGGCACTTCTGCATATATATATACACACACAGTATCTCACAAAAGTGAGTAAACCCCTCACATTTTTGTAAATATTTAATTATACCTTTTCATGTGACAACACTAAAGAAATTACACTTTGTTACAATGTAAAGTAAATAAAAATAGCTCAACACACAGCCATTAATGTTTAAACCACTGGCAACAAAAGTGAGTACACCCCTAAGTGGAAATGTCCAAATTGGGCCCAAAGTGTGAATATTTTGCATGGCCACCATTTTTTTCCAGCACTGCCTTAACCATCTTGGGCATGGAGTTCACCAGAGCTTTACAGGTTGCCACTGGAGTCCTCTTCTACTCCTCTATGACAACATCACAGAGCTGGTTGATGTTGGAGACCTTGCGCTTCTCCCCCTTCTGTTTGAGGATGCCCCACAGATGCTCAATAGGGTTTAGGTCTGAAGACATGCTTGGCCAGTCCATCACCTTTACCCTCAGCTTCTTTAGCAAGGCAGTGGTCATCTTGAAGGTGTGTCCTTATCATGTTGGAATACTGCCCTGCGGCCAAGTCTCCGAAGGGAGGGGAGCATGCTCTGCATCAGCATGTCACAGTACATGTTGGCATTCATTGTTCCCTCAATGAATTGTAGCTCCCCAGTGCTGGCAGCACTCATGCAGCTCCAGACTATGACACTCCCACCACCATGCTTGACTGTAGGCAAGACACACTTGTCTTTGTACTCCTCAACTGGTTGCCGCCACACATGCTTGATACCATCTGAACCAAATAAGTTTAACTTGGTCTCATCAGACCATAGGATATGGTTCCAGTAAGCCATGTCCTTAGTCTTCTTGATATGCTTGCTCTAAGATGACAACCATGCAGACCAATTGGATGCAATGTGCAGCCTGTGGTCTGAGCACTGACAGCCTGATCCCCCACCCCTTTAACTTCTGCAGCAATGCTGGCAGCACTTATACGTCTATCTCCCAAAGACAACCTCTGGATATGACGCTAAGCATGTGTACATAACTTCTTTGGTCGACCATGGTGAGGTCTGTTCTGAGTGGAACTTGTCCTGTTAAACCACTGTATGGTCTTGTCCACCACGCTGCAGCTCTGTTTCAGGGTCTTGGCAATCTTCTTATAGCCAAGGCAATATTTATGAGAGCAATAACACTAAATTTAACACAGCTGCTCCCCATTCACACCTGAGACCTTGTAACACTAATGAGTCATGTGACACCGGGAAGAGAAAATGGCTAATTGGGCCCAATTTGGATATTTTCACTTAGAGGTGTTCTCACTTTTGTTGCCAGTGGCTTAGACATTAATGGCTGTGTGTTGAGTACTCACTACTTTACATTGTAGCAAAGTGTAATTTCTTCAGTGTTGTCACATGAAAAGATATAATAAAATATTTACAAAAATGTGAAGGGTGTCCTTACTTTTGTGAGATACTGTATAAGCTTTTAAGCTTTACTAGTTAAAGCTCAGTTTTAAAAATATGTTTACACATACTTTTTTAATATATCAATCAGAATGTTGTTGTTAGACGCTAAAAACCCTATCTCATCAAAGCCTATAGTTTTTGCTAAATGTGGCTGGGAAAGGATAGGAAATTCTCAACCCAAGAGGTAAAATTGATGCATTTGCTTGATGTAAAAAGAAAGCAGTGTTCAGTTATGCTCTAGCTTTGAGGTATACCATTTTAGCTCATACTTAGACCTCAACTCAAAGACTGTACCTTTTGACACACATAGCATAATCTCACTGTTAGTTTTAAAGCATGGGCAAGCGTGGTTCAGCAGTCATCTGTAAGATTATGGAGGGAGAGATTTTTAGTATAGTATTTCTTTTCTGAAAAGCTATATATATTTTTTATTGGCTACCTACTGTATATACAGTTAATACAGCATGTATACCAATTATTTTAATAAAAAAGCATACATTGTCTACAGGTAAAGTGGATACACCTAAATAAAACACAAGGGAAATTTGCTCTTTCACTAATTTATTAACAAAAATATCCATAGATGTTTTTTTCTGACATAGACTTTATTAAATATTTGGCCACTCATTCATGTAAAATACATTCAGTTTCAAGATGTCTGTGGGTTTCCTTGCATCAAAATCAAATCCCCCATAACATTTGAATACAATTCAAATCAGAGCCTTGACTGGGCTAGTATATACCCCTCCATTTCCTCTTTTTGAGCCATTCCCTGATGGACTTGCTAGTGTGCTTCATATAACTATCATGTTTAAACATCAGTTTATGATTTATATTTAACTTTTGGACAGATGAGCTTACATTCTTGCCAAGCACATTTTGATATGATGCAAATTCATAACTGATTCAACTGCAAGCTTCCCAGGATGTGAAGCAGTAAAGCAATCCCACACTAGAACATTTTCACCCCCAATTCTTCACAGTTGGCACGAGGTCCTTTCCTGAAATGCTGTCTTCAGTTTGTGGTCAACTGTTACTATGGTCAATTCAATCTCTTTTTAGTTCATCAATGCACATCACCTTGTTTTAGATCTTTGCTTATATGTTCATTGGATCACTGTAGTCTTATGTTCTTTTTAGATAGCAAAGGATTTTTTTTTTTCTGGCACACTTCTTATAAAGGTTAGATTGGTGCAAACTCTTACTGATTTTAGATGCATGCACTAGGACACCAACTGGTTCAAGATTTACCTGTGGATTCCTTGAAATTTGTAGGGTTATGGAGAATTCTTTTAGCATAGGTTAACCCTGGGCTGAATATGTTGGGTTGGTTAGTCCTGAACAAAATGGTCATTTGATTTGCAGGAATGTTTTCCTTAGAGTGAAATGGTTAATTTCAAATAATTTAGTGATCTTTTTAAATCCCTTGCCAGACTCATAGGCACTTACAATCTTCTTTCTGAGGCCTTGCAAAGCTCTTTTCATTTTGGCATGACAACACCAGACAGTATTATCAGAGAACACCAGACCCTAGACAGCCAAGGTTTAGGTATGGCAATTTCTACTTAAAGCATTTGAAGGAAGTTCTAATCATTGGCACATAATCTGGAACACCTAAATCTAAATGTATGTACAGATCTACATTTTCTTCAATTTATATTGGGAGAATGAATACACCCTGTCAATTGTATGTGTAATTTGGTCAAGTATACTACTTTTATCTTTAAGCACAATTTGAATGAAGATCTATTGTTTACCTATTTAATATGGTTTGTGGTTTTCAGTAATGACCAACATAGTTTTTGTCTTCTTTTTATTATTATTATCTAGTGTGAATTAGTAGCACAAATCAGTAAAGTGCAAATATCCCCGATCTTACCATTGCGCAGCTGACAGATATAATATATGTAAAGCAAATATTATTTATAGTACAACTTATTTTTCTATTTGCAAGATTTGATTAAAAAGCAGTAAAGTTTAATATAACCCAAGTTTAAAAGGTTGCCTCCCCCCTGCTCTTACACATGCTTCATACAGTTTGTAAAATAGCTCAAAATAAATACTTTTTTATGTAATCACAAAGCGCCAACCCCTGTGTGTCAGTGAGCCACTCGACAACAGGGCTGAATTCACAGACCTGTGACGTCAACCTTTAGCTTCCATTGCTCCCCTATTGTCTGTACTCCCTCCCATCAACTGCTTAGTGACATAGGGGGAGCCAGAGCTTAGTGATCACACAACTGCACGGAAGGAGAGTAAAATAAATAAAGTATGTTCACTCGGGTATTTTCAAATCAGAATGCAGCATGTGTATGAGCAAGGTGGGAAGGCAAAGTTTTAGAGTTAAACCTGGGTTATATTAGCCTTTTAATTTCAATTTAATTTGTCACCCGAGGCATCTTTTATTGTCTGACATCCTTAGGCCTCTTGCACACTGCTGCCTATAAATGCAGCATTCTTAGGCATACAGGCATTTTTTTTAACTAATCTAAATGCAGCCCATTGTTTTCAATGTGCCTGTACACACAGCTGCATAAACATGCACTGCGTATGAATGAGTTAAAAAAAAAAAACAAAACCATGTGTAAGTACCCTTAGTAGTTTAGAAAAGACTTGTTTCTCATAAGGAACTAAGAGGGCGGGTCTAGAGGGGTTGTGCTTTACTGAGAATGTACAGTGGATTTTGTATTTGAGTGAGTTTTGTGGGGACCCTAGAAAAACTGTCATAGGGTTAGATAGACATGGTAATGTTTTCTAGTAATGTATTTGGACATGCAGGTCCAATCAACAATAATTTATTCTTATATTTTTCCTCAATGTGTATACACCATTGGTAACATAGATCCCTCTGAAGTCTTAACCTGGCCTTAGGTATCAGAGGGTGATTGGATGGGCAAGACCGTATCTAACAGATGAAATATCAATCTTTTCCAAGATGTAAAGGTATTCATGCTTATGGCCGGAATACACGATAAGAAAATCGGCCGAAAATTTCCGTGCAGCGAAGGATCGGCCGATATTCTACTCGTTAATGCCCAGCCATCAGTAACCGATATCGATATTGTAAACGAAAAATCCCGTTTGAAAAAAACGAAAAATTCTGTCGTCTCGTTTGCGAACGAACAATATTCTATACATTGGTGTTAAGGTCGTTCATTTAAAATCTGTAGAACATCATCACGCATGCACTGTTTCGATGGTCGGCGGTCAAACGGTCGGGCGAAATTCGGCCTGTGTATGTTGGCAACGTTTTCAACCAAGGAACACTTTTTCATAAGTCGGTGGTCGAATGATCGGGCGATATTCGGCCCGTGTATTCCAGCCATTACTCAGACTGCACAACAATTGCATGCTTTTGTTTATCTTGGGAGAACCAAGCAAATGCTAAACACATCTAGCACAGCTAATTACAATTTCACCTAACATTCTCTAGCTATTTCACTTAATATTTACTAGCAACAGTCAGATGTCACATACTTTTGGTTAAAGTCTAAATACATCTGGACAGTCAAGTTGTCCCAGTAGCTAAACAAAATTGTGCAGCTTTGAAAATGATTGATTATTGTAACTGCCATACCTGTAAACTATTTGTGCCCCCCCCCTTCCCCTGAAACTTTGCTGATAAACTCCCATAGTTAGCATTTCCCCATCCCACATTGTTGCTTATACACCCCGCTGCTAGGCGCTCACACATCCAGCATCAGCACTCTCCCTCGTTCAAAACCCAGAGCATGCACCGTGCTTGTTTCAGTAGCAAATGAGCTCAGCATTGGCGTTATAGAAAGAGAAAGTGCGTACTGTGCATGCGCTGGGATTTGAAGGATGAAAAGCGTTCACTATTGTAATGCTAGGTGCAAGTGCCCAACAGCTGGACCATTCTAGGCCTGTCAAGAGAACAATTTGTAACAATAATGTAAACTGATAATGTTGAAATCAGGCCTCTGTGGAGGTCAGACTATCACTTCCAGGACTCATTATTCTTCTTTACACTGAAGATAGTTCTTGTCAATGACATTGGCTGTAGGTTCCAGGGTTGTCGTCTTACTGCAGAATACATTTGGTGTCAATCACATGCCTCCCTGATGATATGGCATGATGGATAAGTATGTGCCTATATATCTCAGCATTGAGGACACCATTGACGAAATCTCCAACTCCATTTGCAGAAATGCAGCCCCAAACATACAAGGAACCTCCACCATGCTTCAGTGTTGCCTGTAGACAGTCATTATTCTACCGCTCCCCAGCCCTTCGACTGCAGACAGATATTTCAAATTTTACCTCATCAGTCCAGAGCATCTTCTGCCATTTTCTGCACCCCAATTACTATGTTTTTTTACCTGAGTCACTTAGCATTGTTTTGACATTAGAGGTATGGCTTTTTGGCTGAAATTCTTCCATAAAGACCACTTTTGACCAGACGTCTCCAGAGAGTAGCAGAGCGTACCTGTGGTCCCACTGGTTTCCTTCAGTTCTGTGCTGATGATACTGCTGAACAACTTCCAATGTCAAGGGAAGTAAGCATGCTGTATATTTCAACTGCTGCATTAGGTTTTCTTGGTCGACCACTGCGCCCGGTCCTCAACGTTGCCTGATCAATGGTATCCTCAATGCTGAAAAATACAGGCAGATGTATATCCATCATGCCATACTTTCAGGGGTGAGTGTATGTGGCATCACATTTATTCTGCAGCAGGACAACAACCCTAAACACACAACCAATGTCATTAAGAATTATCTTCAAAGTAAAGAAAAACAAGTCCTGGAAGTGATGGTCTGGCCCTGATCTCAACATCATGGAGTTTGTATGGGATTACAGGAAGAGATAGAAGAATTTGAGGCATCCTACAGTACATTCACAAAAGATCTGTGGTTAGTTCTCCAAGATGTTTGGAACAACCTGCTTGCTGAGTTCCTTCACAAACTGTGTGCAAGTGTACCTAGAAGAATTGATGCTGGTTTCAAGCCAAAGGGTGGTCACACCAAATATTGATTTGATTTAGACTGTTTGCTCCCTTTACATTTTGTAAATTGATAAAAACAAAAATTGATGAAATAAATAAAAAGTATATTTCTGAAAGCATTCTTATTTCACTGCGTTTTTTCACACCTGCTTAAAACTTTTGCATAGTACTGTATGTCTCTGCGGTACCTTCATAGTTTAGGAGATTTCCAAACCATTCTTTACAGAGCACCCAGCTCTACCTGACATATAGCACAAATTGTGGTTTCTCTGCATGGAGTGTGGTAGAATCTGTGCAGAATTCAGAGTTGAGTACATTTTTGTGCAGAGGAGACAGAAACTTTAAGCACCTTCAACCTTCCTTTCTTATACTTAAGAAATTGGAGTGTTTCAAGATTAGTGCTTAAGAGCTGTATTACAAATCAGAAAAATAGCATCTAAATGAGGAGTCTATTTGTTTAAAAATGGTATGAGTATCTAAACAGGTGTGTTTATACAGTATATATAGGAATTAATTTGAGTAGCAGCTTACACCAACTATTACATATGTTTAAATTTAGTTAGTAGAGGAGGTAGGCTAGGTTAGTGATATTTAGACAGCTAATTAGAAAGTCTGATGCCCAGGTATGTATGTTGCTACTTTTTCTATGTGACTTGCACTGGTAGGTAGCCACCAGGAGTAAGGTGAATTTATCCCAATTTGTGGCACATCATGAGTGAGAATTTAAATAAAAAAGAAGATGGACTAAAATAATGCAAAATAAAGTGTCTTACAAAAACAATAATAATGCATAAGCTACATATAAATAAAAATATAAACATGTCCAAATTGGGCCCAGAGTGTCAATATTTTGTGTGGCCACCATTATTTTCCAGCACTGCCTTAACCCTCTTGGGTATGGAGTTCACCAGAGCTTCACAGGTTGCCACTGGTGTCTTCTTCCACTCTTTCATGATGACATCACGGAGCTGGTGGATGTTAGAGACCTTGCGCTCCTCCACCTTCTGTTTAAAGATGCCCCCCAGATGCTCAATAGGGTTTAGGTCTGGAGACATGCTTGGCCAGTCCATCACCTTTTCCCTCCGCTTCTCTAGCAAGGCAGTGGTCGTCTTGGAGGTGTGTTTGGGGTCGTTATGTTGGAATACTGCCCTGTGGCCCAGTCTCCGATGGGAGGGGATCATGCTCTGCTTCAGTATGTCACAATACATGTTGGCATTCATGGTTCCCGCAATGAACTGTAGCTCCCCAGTTATGACAGCACTTATGCAACCCCCAGACATGACACTCCCACCACCATGCTTGACTGTAGGCAAGACACACTTGTCTTTGTACTCCTCACCTGGTTGCCGCCACACACGCTTGACACTATCTGAACCAAATACCTTTATCTTGGTCTCATCAGACCACAGGACATGGTTCCAGTAATCCATATCCTTAGTCTGCTTGTCTTCAGCAAACTGTTTGCTGGCATCATCTTTAGAAGAGGCTTCCTTCTGGGGCGACAGCCATGCAGACCAATTTGATGCAGTGTGCAGTGAATAGACTGAGCACTGACAAGCTGTCCCCCCACCCCTTCAACTTCTGCAGCAATGCTGGCATCACCTAAACGTCTATTTCCCAAAGACAACCTCTGGATATGATACTGAGCACGTGCACTCAACTTCTTTGGTCGACCATGGCGAGGCCTGTTCTGAGTGGAACCTGTCCTGGTAAACCGCTGTATGGTCTTGGCCACCATGCTGCAGCTCAATTTTAGGGTCTTGGCAATCTTCTTATAGCCTAGGCCATCTTTATGTAGAGCAACAATTTTTATTTTTTTTTCAGACCCTCAGATTTCTTTGTCATGAGGTGCAATGTTGATCTTCCAGTGACCAGTATGACAGAGTGAAAGCGATAACACCAAATTCAACATGCCTGCTCCCCATTCACACCTGAGACCTTGTAACAATAATGAGTTACATGACAACGGGGAGGGAAAATGGCTAATTGGGCCCAATGTTCACTCAAGGGCTCTTTCACACGGTCCGCCTCTGAGCCAGCGGATGACAGCTCCGTCTCCGCTTGCAGTGCGGAGAGGGAGGTGTCACAGCCCCCGCTGCTCTCTATGGGGGATCGGATGAGAGTGGACCGCCTGTCTGCTCTCATCTGATCCTATCCAATCCCTGGACAGATGGAAAAATAGGGTTTCCCTCCGTCCGGATTTCACGGACAGGAGCGGATGCGGATGGCAGCAGGTGTCAGCGGAGGTGTCTCTGCTGACATCCACTGCCCCATAGAGCTGCATGGAGGATCCAATCAGATCCGCCTAAAAAACTGACAGGTGGATCTGATCGGATCGCCCATGTGAAAGAGCCCAAAGAGTGTACTCACTTTGGTTGCCAGTGGTTTAGACATTAATGGCTGTGTGTTGAGTTATTTTGAGGGGACAGCAAATTTACACTTGTATATACGCTGTACACTCACTACTTTACATTGTAGCAAAGTGTAATTTCTTCAGTGTTGTCACATGAAAAGATATAATAAAATATTTGCAAAAATGTCAGGGGTGTACTCACTTTTGTGAGATACTGTATAATATATATATATATATATATTTTTTTTTTTTTTTTAGTTACAGCTGACTTGCTGTTTTGGGTTGCAGTAGAAGAATATAACATTGTAGGGCTGGGATTTCATGCTGAGCAGGAGTACTGGGAAGTTCAACAATTATGGATATAGCAATTCCTTTGTTGGTCACAGATAAAAGACTTTGTACAGTGTGGTGAGTGATTTGATACTGGTTACTAGAAGATAAAGCACTTGTACTATAAGTGCCAGTCACTCTGCAGATAAAACACATGGTAGACACAAGAAAAAAGATAAAAAAAATATTCATATAAAAAAAGAAAGATGTAAAATTCATGTGGGATTTGGAAAGTTAAATACATCTGCAAGAAATAATTTAAAAGAGAGAACAGTGAGTTGTTAAATATAATACCAGCCTATAATGATGTATCTTAAAACAAATGGAAACACATTTTTCTCCTGATTTTATAAAAATAACATAGCTCCCTATTAAAGACCCCTCCGTGTTGTAAGAAAGTAATACTCTGCTTCTCTGCTCACCTTTTAAGTCTTTTTTTTTTCCAGGAATCGCATACTGCTATATCAGAATGGAAAAGCTAAAACAACAGGCCTTCCTGCAGTAAACACTTATATCCCTTTGTGTTTTACACATCTGCGGTTTCTGAAGGTACTCACAGGGTAGGTTGTTTCCAGGGGAAAACTTTACACTTCTGCTACCTTACATAAATGTAGCGCTACCCCCATAGGAACCACAGGATAGGATGGGGCCCTCTGCTCCTTGCCTCAACCTTCCCAAGAACCTCAGCCCCTGTGACACACCAGATTGCGTGTACAAACATACAATATCACAGGAAATCACTGAAATTGATACTTAGTATCCAACAGTAGTGCTATAACAAAGAAAACAGGCACCAAACCAAGTAGTAAAGGCAAACTTAATATAATGTCGCCCAATATAGTTGGTAACTAGGCAAGCATAACATGGATTAACAATAGTAATAACACAATTTAGCATACAAATGATTAGCAAAAAGGACCAGGCATAAGATGTCATTTGGCGCCCAGATCAACATAACCAGTAGCAAGGCCACCTTAAGTGCAGCAGTGAGCAGTAGTAAAGTTTAAACTATAGAGTGCTGGAAATATACTGCCAGAGTATTTATGGCACCTATGCTGATTTTGTATGCACTGTCCAAAAGAAAATGAGGATGGTAGCAGAAGGGGCATGAGAACGAAGGAGTCTTGTAGAATAATTATTACCGGAGGCCAGACATCAATGGGACCCTTTAAGAGTGTCTTTGCACTTAACAACAGTCCCAGCTTACTTGCATGTAGTATAGGTATGGTATAGTCTCGGCACAGGTGCAAGATAGATGTGGTTCAGATGCGATAAAGGTTCAGTAAAATGCTGTATAGGGTTGGTATAGGTGCAGTCTAGGTTTGAAATAAGTGCGGTATAAAGTGTATTATGGGTGCAGTTTGGATTAGGTATTCATGGTGTCCTTTGAGTGACATCTCTCTCCTAGGGGGACTCCTCTCCTCTCTCCTCTCCTCAAAAGTCTCCAGTGATCAACGATGGTAAGCAAAGGGTGAGTGGTTACTCCAGTCTCCATGCTACAGTTTCCACTCTCCCAATCTCAGGCTCAGATCTCTGCTGGTATGGTCTCCTGCTGTCAGACAAATATCTAGACAGAGGTGTTCTCTCTCTAACTTGCTCAATGCAAAAGAGGAAAAGCTTTCCTGAGCAGTTTAATAAAAATTCTCTCTCAACTCCTGCTACTGCACAGTGCCTATAGGGAGTTGTATTGTAAGGAGTCAATTTGTCCCAATATATAGCAGCAGTCTCAAACTTCCACTCCCAAGATTCTCAGCACTCTGCATAGGAGTCCATGGGCTTGCTTGGCTTTAGCTCTCCTCTGCTGCTGAGGAGGATGGTATAGCATAACATCAGTATCTCAGTGGAGGGAGAGAAGCATGAAGAGCAATGTCTTATCTCCATATTGCTATAGCCCAAAACCTGGATACATAAACGAAGAAATGGCAACCCCTTACGTGGTACCCAAAAGTAAAAAAATATCCTGAAGTCAGTAGTCAATAATTGGAAAAAATGCCCTGACACTAGTGGGAGGGACCAGAAGCACAGATGTTAGTGGTAGTAAAAAAAATGCCTTGACATCCATGGGCAGTAGGAGGAGAAAAAAAGATGTCAGTGGAAGGAACAAAATGCCCAGGTCTATTTGGCTGTGTAGGAGGGAAAATTGCCTCCGTTTGGTGTCAGTAGGATGAAAAATATGGGGACTTTAAAGTGCACTAAGGCTTCTGAATGGAGGTTGGGTGGCCCTGTGAGGGGTTGAAAAGCCATGCAGCAGACTAGGTGGCACTCGGGGGGCTGGGGGACTCTACAGATGGTGGTTCTGGAGGAGGTCAGGGGACTCCTCAGCCAGCTAGACACCACTATATCTATAGGTAAATACGGCTTTGTAGAGTGTTATAAGGTACTTTGGGATGTTGGGGGGTGCTATTAACTCTGTAACCGGCTATGGGATCCAGGAAGAAGATGTGAGAGCACTTGCAAGGGGATTTGTGCAGTAGATATTCCGCCACCCCCCACCACCACCACTAACTCATATTTTATGGTTTTGGTAAGTCTAAAGGAAAAAATCCAAAGAAAATTGTATAGTATGTATCCAGCTTTAGAAAAAAATAAGAAGAGCTGTATTTTAATGGTATACAATGCTGATTGGATGTGCATATCAACTAATAATTTGCTGCTGTTTTTGGAATGGAGTAAGTCTTATACAAAATCCAAAATGCTTTAACTAATATTTTCTATAGGTAAATACAGCTTTGTAGAGTGTTATAAGGTACTTTGGGATGTTGGGGGGTGCTATTAACTCTGTAACCGGATAGAAGAGCTGTATTTTAATGGTATACAATGCTGATTGGATGTGCATATCAACTAATAATTTGCTGCTGTTTTTGGAATGGAGTAAGTCTTATCCAAAATCCAAAATGCTTTAACTAATATTTTCTATAGGTAAATACAGCTTTGTAGAGTGTTATAAGGTACTTTGGGATGTTGGGGGGTGCTATTAACTCTGTAACAGGCTAGGGGATCCAGGAAGAAGATATGAGAGCACTTGCAAGGGGATTTGTGCAGTAGATATTCCACCACCCCCCACCACCACCACCACTACCACTACCACCACCACCACCACCACTAACTATACTGATAGCAGGTCTGTAGTTGTTCTGCATCAGGGGAAGCATTGATCTACAATGCCTCCCTTTAATGCCAACTGGAGCAGTGCTTAAAGCACAGGGCACTCACTTCAGATTCAAGCTACCCCCCGGCCTCCCTGATGCACTACAGAGCACTACCTGATGCTAGGTTCATGGTAAGTGTGCCCCAGTTGTCCATAGAGAATATGTTACAGTTCTGCTTCATACTTTAGCTGTCCTTCTGTCTGCACAAGTAGTCCCATACTGGAACTTGGTTCTCTATGGGCCATACGATCTATTGTAAAATTCTTTCTTTTTCCTGTAGAAGGTTCTTCATGATTCTGGTCGTGTGCAGGGAACCTCTACAGTGCTTCACCATGGCCTGCAGACATTCATCTGTGTACCTTTTTGCCTGCCTTTTTTTTAGGGTCAAAAATTTTAAATGCCAAATATTAAGTCTAAACACCTGCTGGCAAAATCCGTTGGGGTTAAACAAGCACAGTGCAGCTGTGGCATCATTTACCAACCGCATTTGTGTGTTTTTACCAAAAGTTTTTTTCACATTTGTGGTCTATGATCATTTATGAAATGTGGGATTATTGAACTCCCAAGAGAGGAGTTAGGTGTTGCTGGGCAGGTCAGAGAAGAGAAATACTGAGGGTTCCCAGACCTGAAGGCATGATAGGTCAGAAGTAAGCTGGATACACACTATACAATTTGCTCTAGATTTTTTCCTTTAGATTTACTTAACCGCTTGCCGACTGCGCACAGTATATTTACTGCGGCAGTCGGCCCCGGCCAGGCAGAGTGACGTAGGTCTACGTCGCTCGCCTGTCACTCCTTCCAGAGCCAATAGCGGGCGGGCGCGCGCCCGCCGAGGCGCGCGCCCGCCTCGGCTCGTTCACGGAGGAGTGCGGGAGTGTGACTGGCGGACCCGATGTCCGCCGGTCACACTACGATCGCCGCTACAGCGGGAGAAAGACAGAGCGGCTTGTGTAAACAAGCCACCTGTCAGTTCTCCCTGTGTAAAAGTGAAGATCAAACAGTTCTACTATGTAGAACTGTTGATCTTTGTTTTTACACTAGTAGCCATGTCCCTACACAGTTAGAATCACGCCCCTAGGACACACTTAACCCCTCCCTGTCCAATACTGTTAACCCCTTCCCTGCCAGTGTCATTTTTGCAGTAACAGTGCATATATATAGCACTGATTACTGCAGTAATGTCACTGGTACCCCCAAAAGTGTCAAAAATGTCAGTCAAGGGTCCGATCTGTCCGCCGCAATGTCGCAGTACCGCAAAAAAAATCGCAGATCGCCGCCATTACTCGTTAAAAAAAAAAACACCAAAAATGACAAAAATCTTTCCCTTTGTTAGTAAACGCGATAACTTTTGCGCAAACCAATCAAAATACGCTTTTTGCGATTTTTTTTACCAAACATAGGTAGCGTAAAACAAATTGGCCGAAAATTTTAAAAAATTTTGATTTTTACATTTTTTTTTGGGGGAATTTCATATAAAAAAAAGTGAAAAATATTGTTGTTTTTGCAAAAATTACGCTCTTTTTTTGTTTATAGCGCGTGATCAAAAAATCGCACAGGTGATCAAATACCACCAAAAGAAAGCTCTGTTTGTGGGAAAAAAAGGACGTGAAATTCGTTTAGGTACAGCGTCGCACGACCGCGCGATTGTCCGTTAAAGTCACGCAGTAAAAAATCGCAAAATAACCCCTGGTCTTTTAGCAGGAAAATCCTCCGGTGGTAAAGTGGTTAAACCATATAACATGAGGTCAAACCTAAACACTTTCAATCTGTATGCAATCAGGCAGGCCCCTGCACTACATAGTTGAAGGTAAACCTAAAGGAAATCTAACAACAAAAGTTGTATAGTGTGTATCCAGCTTCACAGTTTGTGGTAGAGATTATTCAGTCTACTAATGTTGATATAAGCACTGGTGTGTGGACTAATGGGCCATACACACTATAAGATTTTCTGAAGACTTTTTCCTTTAGACTTACCAAAACCATATAATATGAGGTCAGACCTAAACACTTTCAATGTGTATGCAGTCAGGCCGGCCCTTGCACTACATAGAAAAGGTAAATCTGAAGGAAATCTACCAACAAAAGTTGGATAGTGTGTATCCTGTGTAAGCTGGATACACACTATACAACTTTTGTTGGTAGATTTCCTTTAGATTTACCATCAACTATGTAGTGCAAGGGCCTGCCTCATTGCATACAAATTTAAAGGGTTTTGGTCTGAACTCATATTTTATGGTTTTGGCAAGTCTAAAGGAAAAAATCCAAAGAAAATTGTATAGTGTGTATCCAGCTTTAGAAAAAAATAAGAAGAGCTGTATTTTAATGGTATACAATGCTGATTGGATGTGCATATCAACTAATAATTTGCTGCTGTTTTTGGAATGGAGTAAGTCTTATACAAAATCCAAAATGCTTTAACTAATATTTTCAATCAGATAAAGTATAACTAACTTGTTTCAGGGGATTAATCAGTGCATATCCTTCTCTAGGGCTTTCAAGAATGGTTTAGGTAGAAAAATCATTTAGGCTCTACAAAGAACTCTTGGGAATTAAAAGCTCTTTGGTGTGCTCCAGTTCCTGCTTAGTGGCAAACAAATTGGCTGTACCTTATCTGACTAAAAACATTAATAAAATGAATCTATAATATAAAGTCTCATGACTCTTTTTAGGAAGCCTTTCTCACCCATCACACACCAAATCTATTTGTGGTCGTAGCAGTACCCCAACCAGTTCTTCCAGGAGTCCAGCAGCCTAGGTCCAACTAATGCAAATGGCACACAATCACCCTCTCAACCTCTTTAGAACCTCTGGTTCTAGCTACCAGGTGGCACCATAATGTATCATTCGACGTTACACTTTTCAACAATTAATTTTCGCCTAGCACAGGAGCAAAAATAGGAAAAGGAAGTAAGGCACTTACAAACTTATGTCCTACCCCAACCCCTTCCAAAAAAGTTGGGATGCTGTGTAAAATTAACATGAAAACAGAATTCAGTGATTTTCAAATCTCATAAACCTGTATTTATGAGAACATAGAACATAGAAAACACATCAAATGTTTAATCTGAAAAAATGTACTTGTTTAAGAAAAAAAAAAAAGATTGTTTATAAATTGATGGCAGCCATACGTCCTAATAACATTGAGACACGGCAACATAAAACTGGCAAACTAAGTCGTACTAACAAGAACGGCTGGAAGAACATTTTGCAACTAAGTAGGTTAATTGGCAACAGATCAGTAACATGACTGGGTATAAAAAGGGGATCTTCGAGAGTCAAAGTGTCTCAGAAGTAAAGATGGGTCGAGGTTCACCAATCTGTGAAAAACTGTTTCTAAAAATTGTTGACCAATTTCAGAATAATGTTTCTTAACCACTTAAGCCCCGGAAGATTTTACCCCCTTCCTGACCAGGGGGTATTTTGCGATTCGGCACTGCGTGACTTTAACGGACCATTGCGCCGTCGTGCGACGCTGTAACTAAACGAATTTGACCTCCTTTTTTTCCCACAAACAGAGCTTTCTTTTGGTGGTATTTGATCACCTGTGCGATTTTTTGATCATGCGCTATAAACAAAAAAAGAGCGACAATTTTGCAAAAATAACAATATTTTTCACATTTTTTTATATGAAATTCCCCCCCCCCCAAAAAAAATGTAAAAATCAAAATTTTTTAACATTTTCGGCCAATTTGTTTTATGCTACATATGTTTGGTAAAAAAAAATCACAAAAAGCATATTTTGATTGGTTTGCGCAAAAGTTATCGCGTTTACTAACAAAGGGAAAGATTTCTGTCATTTTTGTTTTTTTTTAACACGTAATGGCAGCGATCTGCGTTTTTTTTTTGCAGTACTGCGACATTGCGGCGGACAGATGGGACCCTTGACTGACATTTTTGACACTTTTTGGGTTACCAGTGACATTTCTACAGTAATCAGTGCTATACATATGCACTGTTACTGTAAAAATACACTGGCAGTGAAGGGGTTAACTTTATTTGAGAGGGAGGGGCTGTGTGTGTCCCTAGGGGAGTGATTCTAACTGTGATTGGCTGTGGCTTGAGGTGTAGGAACAATTATCAACGGTCCTACATAGTAGAACCGTGTGATCATCGTTTCTACACCGGGGAGAATGACAGGCTGCTTGTTTACACAGCCTGCCTGCCTTTCTCCCTCTCCCCGACGATCGCCGAGTGACCGGCGGACATCGATCCGCCAGTCACACACGCGGGGGGGTCCGTGACCTAGCGGGAGCGCGCCTTCGGCGGTGCGCGCTTGCTCCCCAGAGCCTCACAGGCTAGCGACGTAGACCTACGTCGCTCTGCCTGTGAGGGGCTGACTGCCGCAGTAAATATACTGTGAGCAGTCAGCAAGTGGTTAATGTAAAATTGCAAAGACTTTAAATATATCTAAAGTACATAATATCATCAAAAGGATGACTGATAAAGTAAGAAAAAGGAAAATAGGCAGGCATGACCACTGCAAATGCTAGTCTTGCCCTGGTCAGTTTTGCTTTTTGATAGCTTGAACCTTTTAAATTGGACCACAAATCGTTTTCTATATATATTTCACCGGTAAGTTTGCTGGAAGTCTTCATTATAGCAAAAAAAAAAAATTGATGCATAAAAAAAAAACTGTTCTTCAGTATTTCTTCCCTGGTGTTCAAAGTTCAAAGATTATATGGCAGGAAAATGCATTTTATAGCACAAAGTCAAAAAATTATTAAAGCAATGTAAACATTTCAAGTACAAGTTCAGGTCAGCGACAATTTGGAAGTTCTTGGTTTTTTAACCATAATGGAATAATATCACGCTTCAGCAGAAAAACATTTACTGCAAATGTACCATCATTCTTTTTGGAGACCATCATTAAAATCTAATTTGGTTAGGATAAAACTCGAATTCCCATAAAAAAGGTACCATGGCCACAAAACCTTGGATATGTTTAACCAGGAAAACAAGTCAAATGATTCCTTTCACCTCATACATCAATATGTTCTAAGCCACACTTCCCATTAAGGTTTTTTCTCAAAATCCTTTCAAATAAAAAGGTTGTTTTGAGAATAGTCAAAGTATTTAGGTTGTGCATTCTTTTGCTAAAATCATATCACATTTGGCATCTATCAAATTATATGAAATTCAGTTTTGATTATTTTAAGGTGAAATTTATATCTGGAGCACAGATAAAGAAAATGCTGCTTTATGTACAATGCTTATTGGTTTGGAAGACTTTTGCAATAAATTTGGTATGTGTTTTAATTGTTACAAAACACAGAACAAAATCACAGGGCCATAGGGTTAACATAAAAAGGTATATATATGACATACTTTTTATAGCAGTTATTATCCATTTTCTTTCTTTACAGCCCTTGCAAAGTGGCTTTCACCACCTCAAGACTGAAAACGTTCACCCCCTTCCTGCCCTGGACATTTTTCAGTTTTTTATCACTGTCACACTTTGAATTACAATTATTCAGGCATGCAACACTGTACCTAAATGAAATTTTTATTGTCTTTTTGAGACCGATAGAGCTTAATTTTGGCAGTTTTTAATCTGCTTTGCTATATAAACAAAAACATACTGAAAAAATTTCTTGGATAAAAATAACCCTAATCAGAGCATATTATTTAGTCTATGTAAAAGTTATTGAATCTACAAACACAGTATGTATATTTGAAAATTGATCAATCCTGATGTATTGACTAGGGATGGGCCGAACGACCCCCTGTTCAGTTTGCACTAGAACTTTCAAACATTGCGAACGTTTGAAACTGAATAACGAACCCCATTGAAGTCTATTTTAAAATGAGCAGTGATTTTACTGATACTTAAAGTGAAAGCATCAAAATGAGAAATAACAATAAAAATAAAACATTCCTTTCAATATGGTGCCTGGGGGGTCCCCTTAGTCTACTTTAGTGGCACATCTGTACTGTATATAGAAGCTGCTGCAGAAATAATTGCATTTTAAAGCCAAAAAAATGACATTTTTCCTGCAAGATTTCTTTATTTTGTGAACAACCGTTTGGGGAGCCAGTCTGTATGATGAGGCCACAATGTAGTGCACTGGGAACACAATTAGAGTTTTTTTGGATAAATTCTGGCCTCTTCTGCAGACTTTGGATCGAAGTACCAGGTGAAGAAAAATTGGTCTTTAGGTGTTGAAGATGCCTTCATACCGTAACTCTATAGAGGTACTCTTGGTGAAAGCAAGAATTGTCTTGCTGTCAAAAATTTAAATAATATTCACCTGTCAAACAGGTGTGGAAAAATTGGTCTTTGGGTGCCTTCACAATGTAACCCTATAGAGGTACTCTTGATGAAAGCAAGAATTAGCCTTGCTGTCAAAAATTGAAATAATATGCACCTGTCAAACAGGTGCGAAAAATTGGTCTTTGGTGCCTTCACACTGTAACCTTATAGAGGTACTCTTGATGAAAGCAAGAATTGGACTTGCTGTCAAAAATTGAAATGATATGCACCTGTCAAACCAGTGCGGAAAAACTGGTCTTTGGATGTCTGTGGCACCTTCACACTGTAACCCTATAGAGGTACTCTTGATGGAAGCAAGAATTAGCCTTGCTGTCAAAAATTTAAATGATATGCACCTGTCAAACAGGTGTGGAAAAATTGGTCTTTGGTTGTTAAATGTGCCGATGTGACCTACACCCAAAAAAATTATTTCAGATTAAATCAACACCCACAACACTAGGCCGCCTAGAAGTCTTGCAGAGATTCCACATCCCAAAAACACTTAATCAGTGACATCGGCATCAGGGGTTTCATAGCTGCTGGTAATTCAGGACTGATTAATTTTGAGAAATATTAGACGATCCACGGAGTCTGTAGACAGACACGTTCGATTCAATAACAAAACCTCCAGCAGCAGTAAATGCCCATTCAGAAAGCATGCTGGATGTGGGGCAGCCCAGCAGCTCAATTGCATACTGGGCAGGTTGTGGCCAGTGGTCTATTCTCATGGCCCAGTAACTCAGTGGATCGTCAACTGGAAAGCTCTCCATCTCTGTTTTCGCCCCTAGATAATCGTCCACCATATGATGCAGATGCTGCGGATGCTGCCAATGGGATGTGGAAGCTAAAAGCCCTAGGTGTCAAGGACTAAAAAAATTGTGACATGCTTCACTTAGGCGGCTCCCTTCTCCACCGCTCCTTTCTTGACTAACAGAGGCCTCAAAACTACGTTTTTCATGACACTATATCCTACCAGAGTCGGGAAAAGCATTAGATAAACTCCTTTTTAAAGAGCTTTCATCTTCTGCACCCTCTGTGGGGATGGAATAAGTTCTGAGACTTTCTCCTTGTAACGGTGGTCAAGGGCGGTTGCCAACCAATAGTGAACCTTCTCCTTAATGCCACGTATTCTTGGGTCCTTTAGCAGGCTTTGAAGCATGAGGGAGCCTATGCACCACAGGTTTGCGGAGGCATAAAAAGCAGACTCCTTGGGGTCACTGAGGATTACTGTATCTGGAACTGCCAGCCACGTACTACGCCCCAAGGGTTCTGGGGATAGAAAACCATTTGTTGAGGTTTGACCTATGTCTTTCTTTGCTTCAATGTCTCCAAGACTGCCAGAATCCTCCTCCCTCTCCTCTTATGCGTTGCGTAGGAAGAATGGTGTCTGCATAAAGCGGGCCTTGGGAGGAAAGGATGTGCTTCTCTTCCTCACGCTGCTTTGCCTTGATTGCCCCATCAGAGTCTGCTCCAGCAAGAACACAACAGGGATTGTGTCACTGATGCGTGCATTGTCATGGCTCACCATCCTTGTGGCCTCCACAAATGGTGACCGTACAGTGCATGCATCCTTTATCCGCAGCCATTGATGTGGGGAAAAAAGCCGAGCTGGCCTGAGGCGGTCATTGTACCATACCCACACAGCTACTCGTTGACGGCCCTCTGCTGCATGTGCAGCTGCTGCAGCATTGCCAAAGATGTCAAGTTCCACCTGGTGGTTTATGGGCAGGTGCAATTTTCACTGAATTTCACCCAACCGAGCACTGGCTGTGTATGACTGTCTGAAATGGCTACAGAATCTTCTGGCCTGCTTTAGCAGATCTTCCAACCCTGGGTACCTCTTTAGGAAATGCTGCATCACCAAATTGAGGGCATGTGCCAGGCATAGCACATGTGTCAACTTTCCCTGTCTGAGGGTGGAAAGGAAGTTTGTGCCATTTTCGCACACCATTATTTCTGGCTCCAGCTGGCATGGCGTGAACTACCCCTGGGCCTGCCCCTGCAGAGCTGCAAATATCTCTGCTCCGGTGTGGTTCCTGTCCCCTAGACACACCAACTAAAGCACTGCATGGCACCTTTTAGCCTGACTCATTGAATAACCCCTTGAACACTTAAGGGGTACTTGTGGTTCGTAGGGCAATTCAGCAGAGGAGGGAGTAGAGCTGACAAATCTTGCATAATCACCACTAGCTGTATGGAGACATGGTGGCACAACAAGCTGAAGCTCTGAGCCCTGTCCACATCCTTCCAACTTGCAAGCAGAGTTACCTAGTGTGCTGTGGATGACATATAGCGTCCCTGACCATTCTTGCTGGACCATGTGTCAGGAGTAACATGGACTTTGCGGCTGACTGCCTTGCCCAACGATGCCACAACAGTGCCTTCCACGTGATGGTACAGAGCTGGAATGGCCTTATGTGAAAATAAATATGGACTGGGAACCTGCCATTGTGGTACAGCACCTTCTGCAAATTCATGGAAGGGGACAGAATCCAGTGGCGCAGTGCATTGTGGTCATTTGGCAGGCTGAACAAACAGTGGAACTCTCCGATATTTCAGATGTAACGGGCCAACAACCAATGTTTGGCCCGAATCCATCCTCCGGCCGAACCGTCGCCCATCCCTAGTATTGAGTTAATTTCTTGAGGCCCTAACATGCCAGAACAGTAAAAATACCCCCTGTAAAGTAAACAGATAAAGGTATTTAGTAAGAGGCAAGCTGAGTTTTTATGACGTATTTTGTCACAATATTTTAAAAACTGAATAGAACAAAATGTGTTTTTTTTTTTTTGTTTGTTTTTTTACAAGGTTATCATTTAACAAATTATTTCTCACACAGAGTATAGGCATACTTATAATTACACCCCAAAACACATTTTGCTTCCCTTCCTACTGAGTATTGGAATACCTTGTGTGAGTCTTTTTCACGGCCCAGATGCATAGAGGGGTCAGAAATCCAAGAAGCACCTTGGGCTCTTAAATTAAGGATCAATTAAGAATTAATTAGGGCTCTTGAGTGGGAGGGGTGGAAGTGACATCAGCTGTGGGCGGAACGCTTTCAGATTCCAGTTTGGGGGGTACAGGTGGAGGGTCGTTCATGAGGGTCACACTGTAGAGCTCCCCTCACAGAGCCGACATTACGGCGAGTATGATGATAGCGGCAGGCTGATTATTGCCGTCGCAGGGTTTGCTGGCCATTACGCTCTACAAGCTTTCAAACACCTGGAGCCTCAAATGAAGCAAGCTATACAGCCACTGCCAAAGTTGGCATTTGCCGGTTATTACAAAGGTGGATTTGAACCTAAAATTACTTAACGAGAAGCCGTCCTGGTGTTGGGAGTCTGCCCGACCGCAAATAAAACAAAGATAGGAGAAGCACACAGACGGATTATGCTGCTGAACCATCCTGACAAAGGCGGCTCTCCATACATCACAGCCAAAATGAACAAGCCAAGGATCTGATGGAAGTACAGTCAAAGAAATAGCCGAATGCTCTGGACTTTTTATTTCTGAACTCTTTATAGTGGTTACCTGGAAGAATGTGATCTACATTCATGGGAAATTCTTTACTAATAAATCGGCAAAATTCTCAATTTATCTGTCTTCAAGAATGACACCCAGACTTTTATTTGTATTCCACATCCCAGGGAAACTAAAGTCGGACACTGAGCACTGAGTATAAAATGGCCCTAACATAGATTCTATACAAAATCAAATAAATTGTTCCTATGCCTCTATAAAAAAAAAAGAATTAATTAGGGATCTTAAATTATGCATAAATTACACATCTAATTTCTAGACTACCTATCACATTTCTGGAGGCCCTAGAGCACCAGTACAGTAGAAACACCCACATTTTGGAAAGCAAATTAATGACCGCTATTGTTTACTACATTTCATGTGATTGGTCACACAGGTATACAACACCAAAATGGATGCTGCATCATGATCATCTTTAGGGGCCCCCACAACTGAACTTTGCTGTAACAGTCATCTGGAGAGATGTTTAATAATAACTAAATGTAGTAGGGCGCATGTACACAATTCAACCAGGACTCCTGTCAGGTCCTTAGTTGATATTGCCTGTTTGTACCTTGGATGATTTTTTGAGATAGGAACAAGGGACACCTATTAGCAAAAGTATGTAGGCATAGGACACACTCCCTGCCATGTCACATTAAAGGGGAATTATACACAAAAATGATCAGCTAAACCCACAAGTGCTTTTTTTACCACTACTATTCCTTTATAATGGCTTTTTACAATTTACAAATGCAGCAATTTAGAAATTGGATGAAAGGTTTAGCACTGAGAAACATTTTTTGAAAGATAAAAGGTGCATTTTATAAACAACTATATAGATCAGACAACAATGAGGGACAAATGAAGAGGAAAGAGGGACAGATGAACTTTTTTTTCCAAATCAGGGACAGTTAGGAGCTGTGTATGTATATGAACCTTTTATTATATAAAGAGTGTATTATTTCTATTATTGTTGTTGTTTAGTCGTGTCCTCCTTGTCATGTCCCAACTCCTCGTGACCTCATGAACCATAGCACTAGGCTTTTCTTTCCTCCATTGCCTCCCAGAGCTTGCTTAACTTCATGTTCATTGTTGCGATGATGCTAGCTATCCATCTTGTATCCTTTGCATGTTTTCCAGCATCAGGATCTTTTCCAATGAGTCCTCTCTTTGCATTAGGTGGCCAAAGTATTTGAGTGTCAGCTTCAGGATCTGTCCTTCCAGTGAATATTCAGGGTTGATTTCCTTCGGGATTGACTTGTTTGATCTTCTTGCTGTCCAAGGGACTTTCAAGAGTCTTCTCCAACACCATAACTCAAAAGCATCAATTCTTTGGCGTTCAACCTTCCTTATGGTCCAACTTTCACAGCCATAGGTTAGTACTGGGAATACCATAGCTTTGCCTTTATGCCACTTTGTCGGTAGGGTGATGTCTCTGCTTTTTTATAATGTTGTCTAGGTTTTTCATTGCTTTCCTCCCAAGAAGCAAGCGTCTCTTCATTTCATGGCCACAGTCACCGTCTGCTGTGATCTTGGAGCCAAGGAAGATAAAATCTGTCACTGTTTAAATTTATTTTCCTTCTGTTTGCCAAGGAGTGGTGGGACCGGTTGCCATGATCTTAGGTTTCCTAATGTTCAATTTCGGGCCGGATTTTTCGCTCTCCTCTTTCACCTTCATTAAGAGACTCTTTAGTTTTTCTTCACTTTCTGCCATTAGTGTGGTATCGTCTGCATGGTATCGTCTGCATATCTCAGGTTGTTGATATTTCTCCCTGCGATCCTAATTTAAGCTTGTGATTAGTAGATCCTGGCATTTCACATGTTTTAGGTTAAATAAGTAGGGTGCCGCACATCTTTCTCAATTTTGAACCAGTCAGTTGTTCCATGTACTGTTCTAACTGTTGCTTCTTGACTTGCATATAGGTTTTTCAGAAGACAGATGAGGTGGTCTGGTATTCCCATTTCTTTAATTATTTGCCACATTTTGTTGTGATCCACACAATCGAAGACTTTACTGTAGTCAATAAAGCAGAAGTAGACCTTCTTTTGGAACTAACTTCCTTGCTTTCTCTATGATCTAACGAATGTTGGCAGTTTGATCTCTAGTTCCTCTGCTTCTTCAAAATCCAGCTTGTACTTGTGCTAGCTTGTAGAATTTTCAGCATACCATTGTTTGAACATTCTTTGGTGCTGCCCTTGTTTGGTATTGAAATGTAAATTGACTTCTTCCAGTTCTGTAGCCATTGTTGAGCCATTGTTGAGCTTTCCAAATTTGTTGGAATATCAAGTGCAGCACTTTTACAGCATCGTCTTTAGGGATTTTAAATGACTCAGCTGGGATACCATCACTTCCACTAGCTTTTTTCTTAGCAGTGCTTTCTAAGGCCCACTTGACTTCACTCTCCAGGATATTCGGTTCAAGATCAGTGACGGCATTATCGTGGTTATATGAGACATTCAGATTTTTCTAGTATAGTTCTTCTGTGTATTCTTGCCATTGCTTCTTTATCTCTTCTGGTTCTGTCAGACCCTTGCCATTTTTGTCTGTTATCATGCCCATCTTTACACAAAACTTTCCCTTGATATCTCCAATTTTCTTGAAAATCTCTCTAGTTTTTCCCATTCTGTTGTTTTCATCCAATTATTTGCATTGATTGTTTAAGAAGGTCTTTTTGTCTCTTTTTGCTATCCTGTGGAAGTCTGCATTTAGTTAGGTATACTTTTCCCTTTCTCCAATGCCTTTTGCCTTCCTTCTTTGTTCTTGTTCAGCTATTTGTATGGCCTCATCAGATAGCCACTTTACTTTCTTGCATTTCTTCTTCTTTGGGATGGTTTTCATTGCTGCGTCTTGTACGATTTTAAACACTTCCTTCCATAGTTCCTCAGGCACTCTGTCTATCAGATCGAATACCTTAAATCTGTTCATCACCTCCACTGAGTATTCATAAGGGATCTGAATTAGGTGATATCTGAAATGTCTAGTGGTGTTTTCCACTTTCTTAAATTTAAGCCTGAATTTGGCCATAAGAATCTCATGGTCTTAGCAACAGTCCGCTCCAGGTCTTGTTTTGACTGACTGTTAGAGCGTCTCCATCTTTGGCTGCAGAGAATTCAATTGATCTGATTTCTGTCTTAACAATCCGGTGATGTCCATGTGTGGAGTCGCTGTGGAAAAGAGTGTTTGTTATTACCAGTGTGTTTTCTTGACAAAACTCTATTAGCCTTTGTCCTGCTTTTTTTGTACTCCAAGGCCATATTTACCTATTATTCTGAATATGCTTTGACTTCCTACTTTAGCAATCCAATCTCCCATTATAAGAAGGATATCTTTTTTTGGAGTTAGTTTTAAAAGTTGTATCCACAGCAGAGATTCCTTGCAGCTTTGGCCCAGCCATTTCATTAGTTCTGGAGCTACTTGAAACTTCCCTACATTCTTCCCCAGTAGCACATTGGACACCTGGGGGGGGCTCATCTTTCGATGTCATATCGGTTAGCCCAGTCCAGAGAAGGGCAACTAAACTAATTAGGGGATTGGAGGACCTTAATTATGAAGAGCGCCTGCAATCGCTTGATTTATTCTCCCTGGAGAAGAGACGCCTGAGGGGGGACATGATAGCAATTTTTAAATATCTCAATGGGGATCTCAGCTTAGAAAAAAAGCTGTTCAGTCGAAGGGATTGCATGAGGACACGGGGGCATACAATGCGATTAGAGGAGAAGCGTTTTAACCTCAGGCAACGTGGGGGGTTCTTTACGGTTAGGGCTACAAGATTGTGGAATTCTCTACCACAAGAGGTGGTTTCTGCGGGTAGTATGGTGGCTTCCAAAAGACTATTGGACGTACATCTCAAGGATCAGAACATACAGGGGTATGTGAGATGATTGCAGCCACACACACCTACACAGGTTGAACTGGATGGACTGTTGTCTTTATTCGACCTCGCCTACTATGTAACTATGTAACTATGTAGCCTTTTGTTTCTGTTCATGAGGATTTCCTGTCAAGGATACTGGAGTGGGTTGCCATTTCCTTCTCTAGTGGATCAAGTTTTGTCAGAATTCTCCACTATGACCTGTCTGTCTTGGCTGAGCCTACACGGCATAGCTCCTAGCTTCATTGAATTATGAAAGCCCCCTTTGCCATGGCAAGGCAGTGTTCCATAAAGTGGATTATTCCCATACTGGTGTATATGTTCAGTATATACTTATGGTAAATATTATATGCTTGCTGCAGTAGTTCCTCCTCTCCCAATTACTTTGATTCGATTACTGGTTTACTTACAGAGGCCGTGTCTTGGGTAGAGACATTGACAACTTTATTATCAAATCCACTCTTCTACTTAGCGAAGGTTCTGGTTCTTTTACTTACCTAAAGGTTTAGTACAATATCCTGGTTGGAGAGGGCAATTTTTCATAATCAACTTCCCCCAAAGGTAAGTGAATTATCTAACTTTTTCCCACTACTTTTCTGCAATTCAATGTAGTGTTTTAGTTGGAGAAAGGGGCTTGCACTAAATAGACTTTGCTATTTAAAGTGTTAATAAAACCACAACAGTAAATTCTATCTGTATATGCAGTATAGCATGTTTGTTATACTGAATGTGGAACCTAAGGGGTTAATCCTTTGCTTTGTGTATAAAGTCTGTGTGATCATGTCTCTCTGATCCTCCTCTTCTTTCGCTGTCTCCAAAAAATGCTGATATTTACAAGAGTTTTTGGGCTGTGACTGCTTGCACTAGGGTCTACAGCTGTGCAGCCATTGCTTGCTTATGGTGGGTCTGTGCTTGCATGTTGGCCAGTGCCAACTGCTTAACCAGCTCTTCCATCACTTTTGCTGATTATCTTAAAGCCTGTGTGGGTTTTATTCATGACGTACTGTATTAGCAATACTCTATTGTGAAAACAAAAGTCTGTTTTATTTGTGAGAAAAAAATTTCTCACTGACAAGAGTTTACAAAACAGACCCATGTCCCTCAGGGCAATACAAGTTTGTAGTACCATAGTACAGGGCTCATCTGGGCCTGGGTGCATCCCTGAGGCCAAAACAAGCACCTCTTTCAGGCAACTCAGTAAACAACTTTTTTCCTGGGATGCAGGCTTGCAAACAGCACTCTACTCTTCACACAACACCCTGTGTCTCTGAGCTCACCTGTTTAATAGGTAAGGCTATGGAGGAAGTATCTGCACCCCCAAATTAACTTCCTCTCAGCCGGTGGTTGCTGGCAAGAGGGTAAAGTGACCATGAAAGATCTTCCCCAACACCAGCATAGCATTTAAGTATTTGGCTGAACAGCGATATTGAGATCTGTTTATGAGATTGACATTTAGATAGCATACCCCATCATTTTAGGACTGTTGTAGTAGAGTTAGGCAATGTGATGAGTTTCTCTCATCTTGCAACCAAATTATATATCGCTCGAGGCTTAGCACAGGTGATCTGCCCATGTGTCACAAGTTCACAACAATTGGGGTGAATATTCTGAGGAGGCAATATGCCGCTTATTTGCCGCAGTGATGGGTACTAAGGTTGCCTGCAGGTTTATGCAGGTCCCAACTCATTGGGATGTTATTAATTAACCCCTTTCAGGCTGCTAGCCTGTTGCCCTTTAACTGGGTCTTGAGGTGAGGGGCAGGACAGCCTTTCCAATAATGGGACCACTGGGACTGGCTGCCACAGTGGCACAATGGTCAAATGAATAGGTGCCTAGACAGCTCCAGTTCATAACTAGAAACCAGGAGCTACCAGTGGCATCTCGGTCATTGTGCTGGAAGAGGGTAGTGAATATACGCAAAAAGCCCTAGCTGCCTTGGATGCATATGTGTTGCCTGAAGGCATAAATGCTTACCCCCCTGCTGCCACACATATGGCCTTACATCTTTTACAAAAGGTTAAATATTATTCAGTATAGAATGCAATCTGAATATTTAATTTATTGATTGAGTACCTAGACAATAGTGAACAGTAATTTTCTCAAAATGTATTGATGAGATTATGGGACCAAAGAAATGAAAAATTTGTGATGCAGTCTGGAGAATAGCTATAGCTCTTATCAACACTGGTTCTTTATGTAATAACTCTTCAGAGGAAAATATTATTCAAATTTAATTTTTGTGTTCACTGTAAACAGAAAATGGCTGTAACATTTTTCATTTTTGCAACATCTTTCAGCTGTTGATGCATTAAATGAAATGTATTTATTTTTTTATTTTCACCAACCAAATGTAAAAGTGACGTATCACTATATATATTAAAACAGTATGATTTCAGGGGTAATATTCAAGACAAATTTCAATCAAACCCTCAAGGGCAAGACAACCCTGATTCTAGTCCTTTGCCTACTACTATTTCAATGAGTTTTTGTGCTTACTTGAAATTGCTGATTATCATTTTGTCTCCTGAAATTATTAGTAAGAAAAAACATACTGTGATATTAAATTGTGCCCATTGAAGCAGAATTGCAGTTCACAACAGATTTGACAGCACCTGCTGAGACTTGTAGTCCCTTAACAGCTGGAGAATGCTGCAGGGCTTCCATGCCCGACAAGTAAATAATTAAGCTATAAGAAAAACAGGATCACAAAACAAAGAAATGTAGAACATATGCTGTGCATACATTTAGCAGAACATTTGATATAGTGCCAACACACTCTAGAAATTAAAGGAAACAAATGTAATGGGAAGGAAATGTGTTGATGGATAGAGTACAGAAGGTTAAATAAATGAAACATTTATAATGAAACGAAGAGAGCTAGTAATTTGAGTATTCACAGAATATATTTTAAGATGATGCCACTATTTATGCATAACAAATATGAATGAAGAGCAAAGTACAACCTACTTTTCTCTGTCGCTCATTGACAGACGTAGTCTTCTTGATTCACAAGAACTGGGTTATGCTGCCCTCTACAGGAGTAGGACTAGGCAGAAAGAAAAAACGTTCTGGCTCCACCCTAGGGGCAGTCCCAGAGGGTATATCCTCTTCCTGTCTGCTACAGAGAATCAGTTTTTTTCTGTCTAGTCAGGAGTAAGGACCTAAGTTCCTTGCTGGGATCTTTTTGGTCCTGGCAAGATTTTTTAGGTAGTTTTCTCCAGTGTTTTTTTCCTGTGAGATCTTCAAGCAAAAACGCCGGACTGGGCGACACTAGTGGTCACCCCAGCCGGCCTACGAGCGCGCGCAGACCATTGCATTGCGCTTGGTCGGCCGCGACACATTCAAGTAAGTATGCGGGGCCGGGCGACGGGCTGGATGTTGAGATCCAGTGGTCACCCCGGTTTCTGCCTACGAGCGCGTGCAGACCAGAGCTCCGGGCTGGGTCGGCCGCGACGGAGTCCCATTGGAGGGACTGACCTTGCGAGTTAAAAGTCTCGCTTGGACGCCAGGAACCACAGAGTCGAGGCGTCCGGAGTGGTCCACAACCCCCCACCCCGGTGGAGAGGGTATTGTGAAGAGAGGGTGCCTGTCGGTTCGGTATGGTGAGTAAACGTTCCCTTTTTTCCTCGTTATGAGGCAGTATGAATTATGGGCCCCTCCATACATGGTCAGTATATATCTGACACTAAAAGTCCCCCTTGTAAATACAGTATGTGTTTGGTGGGAAGTGGACTTGGTTTGAGAGCTAACACTCTACCCAGCAGACTGTAGTATTACAGCAGACATAGGAGGTATAATCCTACCTTAATTGTAGTGTACCTCCTGCAGATCGATAAACCGCCACTTAGCAGAGATGCAGGTGGATTTGCTGGGAAAAACGATTTCGGTGGTCCGCCGCCATTTTGCCGTAGACCAGGTGCATGTATGTCCTCAGGTCACGCCGGCCGCCATGTTTTTGGAGTCTATTGTCTCCTGTAAGGGGGCGGCCATGTTTGATGAGCCCAGCTACCTCGTGGAGAGCTGGGAACGCCGGAAGGCGTACACAGGGGGCGGAGCCACGTCCTTCTACCTGGGAAAACGAACACAGCTCTTTCCAGTCTGTAAAAGACAGACGCTGACTGCAGTTGGTTGGAAACTTCTCTGCATCGGGTGGTGAGCCTTGGGGTCCCTCTCTCTCTCTGTGGGGATCGAGAAGCAGGTACTCTGAGGGGCGCTATTGCGCTAGGGGGAGACACATAAAAAAAAAAAATTAAAAAAAAAAAAAAAAAAGAAAGTTTTTTTGTTTTTTCTGGCAGAGGTGTCCTGAATTAACATGGACCCTGCCACTCATGTATCTCCACCGGATCCCCTCGAGGTGTCTGCAGGATCCTCCAGCACCCCACTGATGGTTGAATCATTGTCAGCTATTATGGAAACTTTTGTGTCCCGGGTGGAAGTGGCTTGTCATTGACAGGGCGCAAGAAAGCGACCCCCGCCTAACCCCTTATTATCTGAAACTTCGGATTCAGACTCTGAGCCTATTTCTGCAGTTGCAGGTACTTCATCTGGGATTGGTGTCTCAGGTACTGTCTCTTCAGACAGTGAGGAGGATGTTTCGGCATCAGCCATAGCCCGAGAGGAAGCGTTGGTAAACGCACTCATTGTATCTGTTCAAGAAACCTTAAGATTACAGGGTATTCCGTCGGAAATAGCTGAAACTGTGAAAATGGCGAAGGTTTTTCCATTGCCCAAATGTTTTTGGCAATCCAATCAAAGAGGAATGGAGTCTGCCAAAACGCACCTCTGCTATTTCTAAACACATTAACTGGCGTTATCCGTTGAGGAAACCCTCATTAAGAAATGGACAGAACCACCTGTGGTGGATTCACCAATTGCTAGATTGAATAAAGCCACGGTTATTCCTTTAGAAGACGCTCCGTCTTTTAAAGATCCAGTGGATCGCAAGATAGAAGCTATGTCTCGCACCTTGTTTTCCTTGATTGGATCAGCTTTCAGACCAATAATTGCTATTGGTCTGGTTTCGCAGACTGTAACTGAATGGACCAAGTGGTTACGCCGGGACTTAGAAGAGGTCCCTCAGGCGGTATCAGATTTGTTGGAACAAATGATACAGGGGTTACAGTTTGTGTGTGATGCGGCGTTAGACGCCACTCCATTATTGGCTCGAGCATCAGTTTCAGCAGTGGTTCTCAGGCGTACACTGTGGCTAAAAGGTTGGTTAGCCGACCAAGGTTCCAAAAAAGCATTAGCTAATATCCCCTTTTTAGGAGAGCGTCTATTTGGAGCCAACTTAGATGAGATCATTAAGGATCTCACGGGTGGAAAGAGCACCTTTTTACCGCAAGATGTTAAGGGTAAAGGAACTCGTCAAAGACGAGGGCCTTCTTTCTCTGCTCACAAAAAAGTTTTTTCGTCCCGCGGGTGAAAAAATTAAGTCCTCCAAAGCTCCTTCAGGAGGCTTCAGGGGACGTTGGTCGGGCAAGCAAAAGCCCGCCCCCTCCAGACCTGAAGATAAATCGTCCAAAGCCTGAAGGTGCGCCCCCACCCATAACTGGGGTGGGGGGACGTCTTCGCCGGTTCCCGGATCCATGGCTTTCCAGAATCCCGGACAAGTGGGTTTGCGAAGTCATAAGGTCAGGGTACAAGATCGAGTTTCGATCTCTCCCACCAGCGCGATTCTTCCCTTCCAATATCCGACTATCCCCGGATCGTTTAGAAGATCTGCGGAGAGCAGTCACGGATTTACTACAACAAGGAGTGGTAGTCCACGTTCCTTGGACAGAACGTTTTCAAGGGTTTTATTCAAACCTATTTACAATACCCAGGAAAGAGGGCAAAGTGCGTCCAAAGTGCCTGGTTATTGAGACCCAGGTGCTGAAGGACAAGGGATTGTCAGCTTCAGTTATTCCTACTCTAGTTAAAACAAGGAAAGCGACTTCCAGAAAGATTTTCATCGTACATGGAAGTCTTATATTGTGTGGTGTGAATCCCTTGGGTTCCATCTACATCTTTATTCGGTAGCCCGAATATTGGCTTTTCTGCAACAGGGAGTTGAGCAGAAGCTGGCCTTGAGTGTTATCAAGGGTCTGGTTTCAGCATTTGCTATCTTCTTTCAGAAGCCTTTGTCTACTCATTCCTTGGTGCGGAATTTCATCCAGGGGGTGCGACACCTGGCTCCGCCAGTGCACGCGCCGTTACCATCCTGGGATCTTAATTTGGTGCTGTCGGTTCTTCAGACACCTCCCTTTGAAGATATCAGGGAGATTCCCTTGCTTACTTTATCCCAGAAGGTGGTCTTCTTGGTGGCTATCACTTCTGCACGCAGGGTGTCAGAACTGGCTGCATTATCCTGTTGTTCTCCAGATCTGGTGGTTCATAGAGATAAGGTTGTTCTTCATCCGAATCCATCCTTCCTTCCTAAGGTGGTTTCAAAGTTTCATTGAATGAGGACAGTGTATTGTCCTTCCTATGTCCTTAGCCCAATCATCCTCGAGAATTTGCATGGCATTCCTTGGATGTAGTTCGGGCGATCAGGATATATTTGAATACTACGGATTCAATTTGTAAGACGGATTCACAGTTTGTGATCACGGATGGCCCTAAGAAGGGGTTGCCTGTTCTGCTGCGACCATCTTTAGATGGATCAGACAGACGGTGGTATAGGCTTATTTTATCTAAAGGTCGGGATCCCCCGTTCCCTGTTAAGGCGCATTCTACTCGGGCGCTTAGAGTTTCCTGGACCCTCCGCCATCAGGCGTCAGTGGTTCAGGTTTTCAAGGCGACTGTTTAGTCGTCGGTTCATACCTTTACAATATTGTATAAGGTTTATGTGATGGCATCGTCAGATGCCTCTTCTGGCCGCAAGGTTCCTGCAGGCCACTGTTTGAGGAGACTGTTGGTCTACCTCGAGGATTTGTGGGGTAGGTCTCATCTGTTTACTCGATGAGTCCTTTGATACTTCTGGTTGGCTCCGGTTGGGCCTTCTAGTTTGGATTTTGATTTCGGTCAATCCCACCCCTCATTTGTGGCACTGCTACTGGATGTCCCAGTTCTTGTGAATCAAGAAGACTACATCTGTCAATGAGCGACAGAGAAAATCGGATTTTTGTAAGATCTTACCGTAAAATCCTTTTCTCTTAAGCTCATTGACAGACGTAGTACCCGCCCCTCTATCATTGAGTTGGGTTGGGTTAAATTCTCTGTTGCTGCTTTGGGACAGAACTGATTCTCTGTAGCAGACAGGAAGAGGATATACCCTCTGGGACTGCCCCTAGGGTGGAGCCAGAACGTTTTTTCTTTCTGCCTAGTCCTACTCCTGTAGAGGGCAGCATAACCCAGTTCTTGTGAATCAAGAAGACTACGTCTGTCAATGAGCATAAGAGAAAAGGATTTTACGGTAAGATCTTACAAAAATACGATTTTATTCTTTCCCAAAGAAGCCAACTTGGATTGACAAATGTTAACACATGGGTACCTGTGCATTACAGAGTGTTTGGGCCCATCTCAATATACATATACATTAAATAAAAAAAGCACCCTTGCCTTAACACACCACAAGATATGAATACTCAGTTGTGGTGTGGTATGTTGCCAAATAGTGCATTAATAGGTGCTTTGACAGTCCATTAACACCTGAGAAGGTGTGAATGGGCTCCATACTACAAAATTAAGTGCTTATTAGCCACTAATATTCTATTTCTAAAGTTATCCGATCATAAACCTGAACAATTTAAACTGGATATATGGTGAAATAAAATGTCAAGAGGTCACTTTTAGTAAAAATGCAAGCAAGCTTAATTAACACATTAGAGGTAATAGCGAATATTAAATGAAAATTTCCACTTTTCCTGTTGGTTTTGATTAGCCCTCCCTATTTTGCTTCCTGAGCATTCAATGTGATCGGCAGCCTCACTGGCCTATAGGCAGTTGGCATGGGATGGGGCGGGTTTGCATATATCTGTGCATTTAGGTATATTTTAATTTCTCTTGACAGAATTGCATGCAATATAGTTATGGCCCAGAGAATTACAAAGATAAGGCATAGGGGGCAGCCAGGGAGACAGCTCAAAAAAAGATTTTTTTAGTTTTGAGTAGGTGTTGTATTTAGCAAAAGAAGACCTTTGTCTTAATCTCCACCCACGTATCTCAACCATAACAATGGGGTCTTTAACCACTTTCCGACCGCCGCACGACTATCTACGTGGGCGGTCAGCCCCTCACAGGCAAAGTGACGTAGGTCTACGTCGCTCGCCTGTGAGGGTTTAGGGAGCGAGCGCGCGCCGCCGGAGGCGCGCTCCCGCTCCCGCGTGGTCACGGACCCCCCCGCGCGCGTGACCGGCGGACCCGATCGCCGCCGGCCACTCTGCGATCGGCGGGGGAGAGGGAGATAGTCAGGCAGCTTGTGTAAACAAGCTGCCTGTCATTCTCCTCTCTGTATGAGAGCTGATCACATGGATCTACTATGTAGATCCATTGATCACTCTGCATACAGTTGAAGCCACAGCCAATCACAGTTAGAATCACGCCCCTAGGGACACACACAGCCCCTCCCTCTCAAATAAAGTTAACCCCTTCACTACCAGTGCATTTTTACAGTAACAGTGCATATGTATAGCACTGATTACTGTAGAAATGTCACTGGTAACCCCAAAAGTGTCAAAAATGTCAGTCAAGGGTCCGATCTGTCCGCCGCAATGTCGCAGTACCGCAAAAAAAATCGCAGATCGCCGCCATTACGCGTTAAAAAAAAAAACAACAAAAATGACAAAAATCTTTCCCTTTGTTAGTAAACGCAATAACTTTTGCGCAAACCAATCAAAATACGCTTTTTGCGATTTTTTTTACCAAACATAGGTAGCATAAAACAAATTGGCCGAAAATATTAAAAAATTTTGATTTTTACATTTTTTTTTGGGGGAATTTCATATAAAAAAAAGGGAAAAATATTGCTATTTTTGCAAAATTTACGCTCTTTTTTTGTTTATAGCGCGTGATCAAAAAATCGCACAGGTGATCAAATACCACCAAAAGAAAGCTCTGTTTGTGGGAAAAAAAGGACGCCAAATTCGTTTCGGTACAGCGTCGCACGACCGCGCAATTGTCCGTTAAAGTCACGCAGTGCCGAATCGCAAAATGCCCTCTGGTCGTTTAGCAGCCAAATCCTCCGGGGCTTAAGTGGTTAACCATAGAGTTATCAATGTGAATTGTAAGGAAGGACTATAATAGTTACATGGACTGTAAGAGTACTGTAATAGGGAAATCAATGTATTATAACTTGTGTAAGAACATTCTTCAAAGCAAAGTCAGGTTTTGCAGATATATCAAATAATGTGTATGAATTGTTTTTACTGTGATTTAGATCAGTGGTATGCAAACTGCAGCAATTACTTTTTACTGGCCTTTGGGGCAATTTTTTTCTGCTGAAATCAAGGATGAAGCACTATTCCTTCCACTGATATCCATTATGGGACACTATTCCTCCTAATGACACCAAAGACGGGGCACTATTCCTTCTATTGTTTCTAAACCATGATCAACAATTAATGGACTTGCATTTTCCCCTATACCAGGAGCTGGCGATTTACAGTTAAATATTCCTCAATTCACATTCTGATGAAACACCCCTAACAGCTTGTTATATGTTGCACACATGTTTTCTCTTATTAGTATATCCCCTATTAATGGGGTTCATTTGTATCTTCTACAAGAAGCAAAACTTTCTCTGTTGCCCACACCATCCAATTTGTGTTAGGGTTAAATAACTGACAGCAGCCATTAGCAATGCAAACACCTTTCTTTCCTACAGATTTAAAAAATCTTTCCCCATTTTACTAAGTACATTACAGACTGCTTGACAACATAAACTCTTGTACTCTCTACACCAGATGTCAGTGGAAACAGCTTAATTACTAAAACAACTTTCCAAGTCTCTCAGTCTCTAACCTTGACTTTGGCAGTTTAATCTCCAGGAGAAGTTGAAGGAGAAGTACATATCAAGACGCTACAGTGTTCTTTGGCTAGAAATGAGAACCAGCATATTCAAACCTTGCTATTAAGTAAGGGATATTTTCCAAGACAAACGGGCAGACACATGATTAACACAAATTTAGGATATCTAAGAACATCATGATTATCCAGGGATGAGTGAATTTAATTGGCACTTTTTATTGAGTTTCTTTTTTGCTCCCTTACTCATCAACAAACTAGTTGGCAGATTTGGTGTTAGGCTCATCCTGCAGATGATGCAGGCAGTGGCGTGCTTCTGAATCCTAATTTATAGATAAGTGTTCCTTATTGCTCCACACAATAGACTCAGGATAAAAATACTTTGCTTCTCTGTTTCCTTACAGTGCAATCTTCAGGTGGTTGATTAAGACTGGATGCTGAAAACAGCTGATCTTCAGTATACTATTTGTTCTTAGAGAATTAAAAAAATGATAGCTAGTGATTATCTGAATTACCATGATTGGCCGTCTTTTTAATCCGAGTAATCCCTTTTTCCCCTCATCATCAAAGTTTGCAGTTATCAAGTCCATACTTCCATATTCAACCACTAAAATCCCATTAACGGTTTGGCCTGTTAATGTAATTTCAAAAGTTGTTTTCAAAAACGTTAATATTGCAGCTTTCATTAAAGGAATACCTGCTGATCTTGCCATGAAGGTCCTTGTTTAGGGACTTCCAGTTGTTAGGTGACAACTGCCTCCCAGTTGTGCTTCTGCATTGCCACCCTATGGCATGGGCCTTCTTTTGTCAGTCAGGAAGCTGGTCCTGAGCAATGATATGTAACTGACACTGGGTCATTTGCGTGTAGACAGGAACCCCCTGAAAAGGCTAGGGAAGAGCCACAGCACTGATATGTAAAAAAAATATATAATATAAAAAAATGTCTTATGGAGAAAATGGCAATTGTTTATAATACACAGTATTTTAGCAAACCAAATGTACTTCAGGTAGGGTTAGAATCTACTTAAATCCATTTGTTACAACACTCTCAGAATTCCTGCCACCCCTTCCAATGGAAGTCACAGAACCCCTTTCAGAAATTCCAACAGTAGTCACAGAATCCATGCCAAGGCTTCCAGAACTGCTACCCTTAAGCTGGACATACATGAATAGAAATTTCGATCCATGTATGGCTATTCCTGTTAATGAGAAGTTGATCGATCAATCCTCTTTTCATAAAGGGTCCTGCTGAAAACATTTGCTTTGAGCAATTGCAGCCAATAGGCTGCAGCACCATTCAGTGTATTCTGATGGTAGGGGAGTCCTGCTGGCAGAATACAATGACACAGCTGGAAGGATTTCCCAATCCACTTCAAATGTGTGGATGTGAAAATCAACATTTTTTATTCAGCAGGCTGCCTAAATGAAAAAAAAAAAACAGCCCCTGTATGGCCACCTTTAGATAGTGCCTTCCAGAGTTACCTGTAACACTGGGCATGTTCTTAAACTAGGAAGGGTATTTCAGCAGCAGCCTTTGCAGTGGCTGTTGATGGGACTTATTGTCAGAAACCCTTTTGTAAAAAGCTACAATCCTTGCCCGTGGGATTGCCTGACTGTTGCAGACCTGAATTGGCTCCTCTGGGAGTGGATCCTGGATTACTTTGCAAGAGGCTGCACCTATGAACTGATCTTGTTCTGGGATTCTGTGAGTAGAGCCTCCCTTCTGTGCTGCACCTTAAATTGATTGTAAAGTCTTGTTTTTCTTTTTTTAATAACAAACATGTTATACTTACCCCCTCTATGCAGTTGGTTTTGCACAGGGAAGCCCGGATCCTCCTCCTCTCGGGTCCCTCATCGCTGCTCCTAGCCCCTCCCTCCTGTTGAGTGCCTCCACAGCAAGCAGCTTGCTATGAGGGCATCCGAGCCAAGCTGCAGCTCTGTGTGTGTCCATACAGACAGGGAGCTGCCATTCGACCCCTCCCCCTCTCTCCCAATTGGCTAATTAACTTTGATTGACAGCTATGGGAACCAATGGCACTGCTGCTGTGTCCAAACCAAACAGGAGTTAGAATCCCAGACGGCCAAGGGACTCGTGGACATTGCTAAACTGGGCAGGGGTTCAGGTAAGTGTTAAGGGGTGCTGGGAAGGCTGCTGCACACAGAAGGATTTTTATCTTAATGCATAGAATGCATTAAGTGAGTCCATAGTAGTGGTAAGTTGTACCCCCAAATATGGGATATGAGTATTGCTCCACGAGAAAGGAAAATTATTCCAGGGGCGATCAACCAACCCAGAAAGGACTGAGACATTTAGAGCCATAAATGTAGTCATATTCATTTCCAACCCTGATATTTTTCCAAAGTCACAGAAAAATCAGGGAAAGTTGGGTGTAGAAATCAACGGGGAGGTCAACAATACAAGCAGGTCGTCCGCAAATAATGCACACCGCACATATCTGGGTCAGTCTGGATTGCAACTGGAGGGTCTCGATTGCTATCGCTAAAATCAGGGGGGGAAGAGGACAGACCTGCCTTGTACCCCAGGCAATAGAGATAGGGTGTGAGAACTGACCTTGTAGTCTGGACTGGAGTCTGCAGGGTAGAATACAAGGCTCAGAATATTCCAAGAAAGTGAGCTCCAAAACCCCAGATATCAAGAACTTTAAATATGTAGGGTCAATAAATGGCATGGAAGGCCTTCTAAAGGTCTATAGATAACAAGAACCTCTTTTGGAGAGGCTTGCCATCCCATCCGGACCGAAGCAGAGACAACACACATTACTTGGTGAATCTGGTCACGGCCCTGTCATCCAGGGATAAATCCTACCTGATCCTTGTGAATATAAAAGCCAGGGGTCTCCAAACTTTCTAAACAGAAAACACTTTAGGGGGCTGGACTACTGCAAGTGGGGGTAAAAAATATTCTGGCATTCGGTGGGAGTAAACAATGCCCTATCTTTGGAGTCAGTGGGAGGACTAGTCCCTGATCGTTGATGTCAGTGGAAGGAATAATGCTCCATTGTTGATGTCAGTTGGAGGAATAGTGCCCCATTGTTTATGTCAATGGAAAGAATTCTGCTCCATCGTTGGTGTCAATGGGAGGAATTGTGCCCCATCATTGGTGTCAATGGAAGGAATTGTGCCCCATCATTGGTGTCAATGGAAGGAATTGTGCCCCATCATTGGTGTCAATGAAAGAAATTGTGCCCCATAGTTGGTGTCAGTGAGAGGAACAGTGCCCCATTCTTGGTTTCAGCAACAGAAATTATGCCCAATAGGTTTCAGTGGATGGAATGATGCACCAAGGGCCGGATAAAAGCAAGCAAGCATCTGCAATTTAGAGACCACTGATATAAGCCAAAGAACGAAGATAAGCGACTAGCTAAGATTTTAGTCAGAAGCATCAAATTGTGATTATTAATATTATTTATTGTCAATGGGAGGAATAGTGCCCTTTCATTGGTGTCAGTGGAAGGAATAATGTCCCATTGTTGATGCCAGTGGGGGAATAGTGGCACATTATTGGTATTATTGGAAGGAACTATGCCTCATCAGTGGTTTCAATGGGATGAATTGTGCCCTATCATTGGTGTCAGTGGTAGAAATAGTGCCCCATCGTTGGTGTCAGCAACAGAAATGATGCCTCATTGGTTTCAGTGGATGGAATGGTGCCCCAAGGGCAAGGTAAAGGCAAGCAAACGGCCACAGTTTAGAGATCACTGATATAAGCCAAAAAACTAAGATAAGATAAGATAAGTTGTATGAAGAATATTTTAGTGAGAAGCATCAAATTGTGATTATTAAAGAAATGGAACCCACTTCCCAAGGATCCTTAGACGGTTTTGCGGATAACTGTGATAAAGGCTGTATTCAAAGCAATGTCCAAAGAACACTCTTCCCGCAGAGAAATATAAAAATGGGTCAGGTATGGGGACAGGGAAGCGGCAACTTTCTTATAATACGGTGCCAAAAAAAAATCTGCTACGGGGGCGTTCTTAACATGTTTGATTGCCCCAAGCACCTTCTCCTCCAAGATTGGAGCTTCTAACTGATTCCGATGTGCATATATCAGCTTAGGCAGAGATACGTTTTTCAAAATTGCGTCAAGTTCCTCCAGACTCCCCGAACAGCCTGACTAATAGAGCCAAGAAAAGAAAGTATGAAATTCTTCCATAACCCATTGTGGGTTTTGGGTGTAACCACCCGTGGCAGAGTGTGTTTTCAGCAATGCAAAAAAAGCAGACCCTGGGATTCAGACTAGCAGCAGGCATAGATAAAGATATTTACATAGTGGCGCAAGCAGATGGCATGTGGAAGCTAATAAATGTTAGGCTTCCACATGCATTATTCATGCAAGGGCAAGGACTGTAAGCCATCAGGTGATATATATAGTCAGGTGTGCAACATCATCACTGAGCGATGCCCAGGCAGCAGACAAATGATGACCGTGAGAACAAAAAACAAAGGTAATATCAGCGCAGAGTGAACAATGATGAATAAAAAGAATAAAAAGAAAAGCAGCTGCACTTCTCAGGTCAAAATACAATTCCTGTCTAATAAAATATAAAATGCAATAAAGCAGCGCTAAAACACCCTAATATAAACGTGGTTCAATAATAAGCAATATGAGTCCATGCAAAAAGCCCGTGATGGAAGGTGAACACACTTTCTGGCAGGATCAAAAGGTGCTCTAACTGCTTGAATCCACCACCGAGTGAAATGGCCTCTCACCTCAAGCTTATTGGACATAAGCATATAAATCATGAACTCATGAAGCGGTCTTCCCCTTATCACAGGCGGTAGGTAGGGTATTCCTCCCTCTTGTATTCCACCTCATAGAGACCTCACACTGACCAGGTAAACGCCACAATGTTCCCATGGGAACATTGTGGCGTTTACCTGGTTTATATGCTTATTGGACATAAGCATATAAATCATGAACTCATGAAGCGGTCTTCCCCTTATCACAGGCGGTAGGTAGGGTATTCCTCCCTCTTGTATTCCACCTCATAGAGACCTCACACTGACCAGGTAAACGCCACAATGTTCCCATGGGAACATTGTGGCGTTTACCTGGTCAGTGTGAGGTCTCTATGAGGTGGAATACAAGAGGGAGGAATACCCTACCTACCGCCTGTGATAAGGGGAAGACCGCTTCATGAGTTCATGATTTATATGCTTAGGTCCAATAAGCTTGAGGTGAGAGGCCATTTCACGCGGTGGTGGATTCAAGCACTTAGAGCACCTGTTGATCCTGCCAGAAAGTGTGTTCACCTTCCATCACGGGCTTTTTGCATGGACTCATATTGCTTATTATTGAACCACGTTTATATTAGGGTGTTTTAGCGCTGCTTTATTGCATTTTATAGCAGACAAATGATGATGCAAACAAAGTTTATAAGAGACAGCAGTCTGCACATGTCCAAGATGGCTGTCAACAGGAAGGCAAGGTAAGATCTTGACAGAACTGGGATTTGAGGCTGAGAAAACACCATTCATGGTCTGCTCTATGAGGGAATCAGTAGAAGCTTGGGAGTCTCAAGCAGAGGCAGGTGTACTCACATGAGCTCCCTGGGTGGGATGCAGCTCCAAATGTCCCCCCCCCCCCCACCATCTTCCACCATCTTCCACCATGGGGCTAGGATACAGGCCTCATAAATACAAAGAGATGGTCTGGGCACCTTCTCTGTCTGTACCCACTACACCGGCAGTGGCCAGGAATGGGCTCTGCTCCTCTGGGTATGGATCAGTGCTGGAAAGCTTCCCTGACCAGTCTCCATCAGGAACTAGGCAAACTGAGGGCTGTGGGTGCTGTGGTTGTGGGAACGTGGCCGGCTCGGGATGGAGCTTTCAGCTCAAGCTCCCATCTCGGGGAGCTCTACGCATGTGCCCCCAGGTTTAAATGTTTTAAACATTTTGTGTCTACCAAGCAGCAAGTTTTGTGATGTAATTCATTTTTTCATCTTTCCTATTGTGCATTGTGGAGTACCACTGAGGCCAATGCTGACATGGGATTCTTTGTCATGCAGGGCTTATTTTAGATGAAATGGGCCCTTTATATGCTGAAATTCTGTATATAAGCAAACAAAAAAGTGTGTAATGGAAGTTTTGAGAGGTGCAAAAAATGGATTTTTGTAAAATCTTACCGTAAAATCCTTTTCTCTTAGCTCATCGACAGACGTAGTCCTCGGTGATACACCACCTTCGGGTTATGTTACCTCCGCAGGAGCAGGACTAGACAGGAAATTAAAAAGCTCTGGCCACACCCTAGGGGCAGTCCCAGAGGGTATATCCTCTCTCTCTCTCTGCCTCAGCAAATCAGTTATGTGAAAAAGCAGTGCTTAGAGAATTTAACCCAACCCAACTCCAAAACAGAGGGGCGGGGACTACGTCTGTCGATGAGCTAAGAGAAAAGGATTTTACGGTAAGATTTTACAAAAATCCATTTTTCTCTAGCGCTCATCGACAGACGTAGTCCTCGGTGATACACCACCTTCGGGACGTCCCAGAGCAGTATCACAACTGAGGGGTGGGAAAATGGAAATCAAATCCCAATCTAGAAGGCCCAACCGGTGCCAACTAGAAGTTTACAATGCTCATCCTTAATGATGAGACTCAACAAAAAAAATTTTCAAACAGAAAAAAACCCTCGAGGTAGACCACCGGTCTCCTCAAATTGCGGCCTGCAAAACCTTGCGGCCAAATGAGGCATCCGCCGATGCCGTCACATCAATTTTATAGAATTTTGTAAAGGTATGTACCGACGACCAGGTGGCCGCCTTACATACCTGGACCACTGACGCCTGATGGCGAAAGGCCCAGGAAGTACTGAGCGCTCGAGTGGAGTGCGCCCTAACAGGGAACGGAGGACTCTGACCCTTAATAGAATAAGCCTGTACCACCGTTTGTCTAATCCATTTGGCAATGGTCGCGGCAGATGCAGGCAAACCCTTTCTGGGGCCATCCGTGATCACAAAAAGTGAATCCGTCTTACGGAATGATTCCGTAGCTTTCAGGTATACCCTGATTGCCCGAACCACATCTAAGGAATGCAACGCATGTTCCCGATGATGCTTGGGCTGAGGACACAAGGAAGGTAGTACAATATCTGCATTCAGATGAAAATCTGAAACCACCTTGGGAAGAAAAGATGGTTTAGGATGAAGTACTACCTTATCCCTATGAATCACTAGGTATGGTGACTGGCATGATAATGCAGCCAGTTCTGACACCCTGCGAGCAGAAGTAATAGCCACCAAGAAGGCCACCTTCTGGGATAAAGTAAGCAAGGGAATCTCCCTGATGTTTTCAAAGGGAGGTTTCTGTAGAACCGACAAAACCAAATTAAGATCCCAGGGCGGTAAGGGCGCGCGGACTGGAGGAGCCAGGTGCCGCACCCCCTGGATGAAATTCCGCACCAAGGATTTGGTAGCTAAAGGCTTCTGAAAGAAGATTGCTAATGCTGAAACTTGACCCTTGATGGTGCTCATGGCTAGCTTCTGCTCAACCCCTTGTTGCAAAAAGGCCAATATTCGAGTTACCGAATAGGTACGTGGAGGAAATCCTAAAGATCCGCACCACGCAATATAAGTCTTCCATGTGTGATAATAGACTTTGCTGGAAGTCGCTTTCCTTGCTTTAATAAGGGTAGGAATGACTGAAGCTGACAAACCTCTGTCCTTCAGTACTTGGGTCTCAATGGCCAGGCCATTAAACCCAGCGACTGTAAAGCATGATGGTAATTTGGTCCTTGAGACCACAGACACTCCCTGAGACGAAGTTCCCACGGAACGTCTGCGACTAGCATGTCCAAGTCGGCCAGGCCGGCTAGAGGAGGCCAGCCTAGAATTTCTAGGACCACTGGCGCTGACTGGATCTGAACCAGGCGTCCCTAGAGGTATCTGGCCCCGACCATCCGAGAAAGTCTGGTCGTTTTCTGTTCCCACACATTTATCAGATACCTGATAGTTATCAGGAAAGGTGATCTTTTCTGGTTGAACCTCAGGGACCGAAGTCACCCGACTAGAGGCTACTTGGCCTATCTGGTCAACCAGATCCGATTCCTGTGAGGTATCGGGACTAATCTTAGGAAAAGGTAAAGGAAAAGATCTATTCAGGGAACGGTAATTACCGCTTCCTGTAGTACTTAAATGTTGGAAGGGAAGAATCGCACCGGTAGTAGTGGTTGATGCTCGATCTACTGTCCTGAATACCGGTGAAAACGTCCCCCCACCCTGAAACCGGGTGGGGGCGCACCTTCAGGCTGTGTACTCCTTTGCTTCGGGTTTGGCTGGGTTGGTCCTTTGCTTGTCCGACCAGCCCTTCTTGAACCCTCCTGGAGGAGTCTTGCCTTTCCCGCTAGTACCAGCCAGGCGCCCTTTATGGGCGGTAAAGAAAGGTCCTCGCTTGTTGCGAGGTCCCTTAGCTTTAGCAGCCTGTGGCAAAAAAGTGCTCCTGCCCCCAGTGGCATCCTTAATGATATCATCTAGGTTGGCCCCAAATAGACGATTCCCCTGAAAGGGGAGATTTGTCAAGGTCTTCTTGGAACCTAGGTCAGCTGACCAGCATTTTAACCACAGCACACGTCTGAGGATCACCGCTGTCTTAGATGCATGCCCTAATAAGGGAGTAGTGTCCAAGGCTGCGTCACAGATAAACTGTAGCCCTTGTATAATCCGTTCCATCAAATCAGATGTCTCCTGGGGAATATCTTTTCCCCTAAGATCTTGGCGTACCATTTTCGCCCATTCCGTAAGTGTCTGGGAAACTAGACCAATAACAATTACTGGTCTAAATGCTGACCCTATCAGAGAGAAGATGGTGCGGGACTCTGCTTCCATCTTTCGATCCACCGGATCCTTAAAGGACGAAGTGTCCTCCACTGGAATAACCGTGGCTTTATTCAGCCTGGCAATAGGCGGATCCACGACTGGTGGTACCGTCCATTTCTTAATGATGGATTCCTCAAACGGATAGCGTCTAGCAATACGCTTGGAAATAGTAAAGGTACATTTAGAATGCTCCCATTCTCCTTTAATCTGATTACCGAAACATTTAGGTACAGGAAAAGCCTTCATCGTCTTGATGGGCTTATTAGTACCAAAAGGAATCTCTGTTTCAGTTGCCTCTGCCGGTAAAGCCTCAAGTTTTAAGGTTTCCTGCACTGCCACAACTAGTGCGTCCACCAATGCTTCTTCCTGAATAATAGCAGGAGAAGAAGCGTCCTCCTCACTGTCTGAGGGGGCTTTACCTGGGATAACAGCCCTTGCAGAGGAACCTGCAACTGCCGTGACCACCTCTGAATCTGAGTCAGAGGTGTCAGATGGAATAGGGGTAGGCGGGGGTCGCTTCCTTGACCCCCGTCCCTGACAGGCCGCCTCCACCCGAGCCACCATAGACTCCAAAATTGCTGTAAATGACTCTATACTCTGTGCACCGGCGGGTCCCGTGGCCCCCTCGAGGGAAACAGGTGGGGGAATATGTGTGGCAGGGTCCATGATAACTCCAGTTACTTCCTGGATAATATAATTCAAAAATAAAACTTTTTTTTTTTTTTTTTTTTTCGACCCCCAGCGCCACAAAAGCCCCTTAGTGTTACCTGCTAGGGATCCCTATCGATCGAGAGAGAGAGAGAGATAGACCCCCAGGCTCACCACTTGATGCTCAGAGTTTAACTGCAACAGGTTACAGCGCTGTCTTAACAAACAGGAAGTCTTTTGGCTGGCTGCCCAGGAAGAAAGGAGGCGGCTCCGCCCCTCTGTACGCCTTCCGGCGCCTCCCCCAAGCTCCACGAGGTGTTAGGATCACCTCAAACATGGCCGCCCCCATGCTGGAGACACGAGGCTCCGCCAAAATGGCGGCTCGTGCGATCCAGCAAAAAAAATGGCGGCGGCCCGTACTGAATAGCGGTGTGCTGCAGGGCACACAACCTCTCACTGCATGGGGATATGGCGTGGTTGGCGGTACCGGCCCTGGCGGACCGCATGGCCGTTCGGGAGGCCTGCTAATAGCTGGAGATCTGATTAGGAAGGCAGTCTACATGTCCGTGGCTTCTGACTGGTAGGTAGCTTATTCTTAACCCATAAGATTCCCAGAATGCCACAGATTACATCTTTAAGACATGTATACAATTAGATTGTTAGCTCCCAAACCAAGCCTCCTGGCTTTTTTGCACACATAAAATCACACTCAAAATAGGAGGATCTGTGTCATGTTGTAGGATAGAAAGGGACTCTATCTTACCATACAGAGAGGGGCCCGCGTTCACCACAACACCCGTCAGGGGGAAAGGGGGAACATACTACTCACCATACCGGAACCAGGCGGGCACCAACTCCTGACAGTACCCCTCTCCACCGGGGCGGGAGGGCTGTCGACCGATACGGACGCCGTGACTCATGGTCTTTGGCGTTTCGGCGAGACATTTAACTCGCGTGGACAGTCCTTTAATGGGACTTTGTCGCGGCCGACCCAGCGCGGAGCTATGGCCTGCACGCGCTCGTAGGCTGAACTGGGGTGACCACCGGATCTCAACATCCAGCCCGTCGCCCAGTTCAGCTTTCTTGCTTGAAGATCTCACAGGAACACTGGAGAAAAAAAGCTGTCTAAAAAAAAAAAAAATCCTTTAAGAAAAAATTCTTGCCAGGACCTAAGATCCCAGCAAGGTGTCTAGGTCCTTACTCCTAACTAGACAGAAAATAACTGATTTGCTGAGGCAGAGAGAGAGAGGATATACCCTCTGGGACTGCCCCTAGGGTGTGGCCAGAGCTTTTTAATTTCCTGTCTAGTCCTGCTCCTGCGGAGGTAACATAACCCGAAGGTGGTGTATCACCGAGGACTACGTCTGTCGATGAGCGCTAGAGAAATGTGGGTATGTTTTTTTTGGGGGGTAGTTAATATTGATAAAATACAGGCAAAAAGTGCAGCGCTAGAAATGCAATAGACATTCATATGAAAAGACGTTTTTGCTGAAAAAAGTCCAAAGTATATAAAACACCGGATCTAAAGGAGTAGCCACAGCATGGAGACAACCACCGTTGATGACAGATGTAAATAGTTGCAGAAACAAAGTGTGACTGGAAAGTAGTTACTTCACACCCAAGGTGAGTAATTAAATCTGCTTACCAGATTAAAAGACCACAATTATAGGTGGTCTGATTGAGCATAGAAAAATGAGACCTCTTTCAGATCATAAGGGATGAAAGCCACTCAGATGATACAGCCGATTCGCCAAAAGATAAAAAACACAAGGCACTCCCATAGTGCAATACAAGATATCACTTTTCATGGTATATAAATAAATGCACTTACAGGCTCCAATAGTCAATACAGCGTGTAAAAAAATGGATTTTTGTAAAATCTTACCGTAAAATCCTTTTCTCTTAAGCTCATTGACAGATGCAGTCCTCTTGATTAATATCAAATCGGGTTATACTGCCCTCTACAGGAGTAGGACACTAGGCAGAAGGAAAACGTTCTGGCCACACCTTAGGGGCAGTCCCAGAGGGTATATGCTCTCTCTCCCTGCTACAGGATGTCAGTTATGTCACAAAGCAGTGTCAGAGAATTTAAAAGTAGAGGGGCGGGTACTGCGTCTGTCAATGAGCTTAAGAGAAAAGGATTTTACGGTAAGATTTTACAAAAATCCATTTTTCTCTGTCGCTCATTGACAGACGCAGTCCTCTTGATTAATATCAAATCGGGACGTCCCAAAGCAGTGCCACAAATGAGGGGTGGTATAACAGAAATCAAAATTTAAATCCAGAAGGCCCAACCGGTGCCGACTAGTCTTAAAGGCTCATCAAACCAAAGGATGAGACTCAACTGAGAATCCAACAGAAAAAAACCCTCGAGGTAGACCAACGGTCTCCTCAAATTGCGGCCTGCAAAACCTTGCGGCCAAAAGAGGCATCCGACGATGCCATCACATCAACTTTATAAAATTTTGTAAAGGTATGAACCGACGACCAGGTAGCCGCCTTGCAAATCTAGACCACTGACGCCTGATGGCGGAAGGCCCAAGAAGCACTAAGCGCCCGAGTGGAGTGCGCCTTAACAGGGAACGGAGGATTCCGACCCTTAATAGAATAAGCCCGTACCACCGTCTGTCTGATCCATCTGGAGATAGTCGCGGCAGATGCAGGCAACCCCTTTTTGGGGCCATCCGTGATCACAAAAAGTGAATCCGTTTTACGAAACGAGTCCGTAGTTTTCAGGTATACCCTGATTGCCCGAACCACATCCAAGGAATATAACGCACACTCCCGAGGATGACTGGGCTTAGGACATAGGGAAGGCAATACAATGTCCTCATTCAGATGAAACTCTGAAACCACTTTAGGAAGGAAGGATGGATTCGGACGAAAAACCACCTTATCCCTATGAACCACCAGATATGGGGAACGACAAGATAATGCGGCCAGTTCTGACACCCTGCGTGCAGAAGTAATGGCCACCAAGAAGGCCACCTTCTGGGATAACGTAAGCAAGGGAATTTCCCTGATATTTTCAAAGGGAGGTTTCTGAAGAACCGACAACACTAAATTAAGATCCCAGGGCGGTAAGGGCACGCTCACTGGCGGAGCAAGGTGCCGCACCCCCTGGATGAAATTCCGCACTAAGGAATGAGTAGCCAAAGGTTTCTGAAAGAAGATTGCTAACGCTGAAACCTGACCCTTGATAGTACTCAAGGCCAGCTTCTGCTCAACTCCTTGTTGCAGAAAAGCCAAGATTCGGGTCACCGAATAGGCCCGTGGAGGAAATCCAAAGGATTCACACCACGCAATATAAGACCTCCATGTGCGATGATAGATTTTTCTAGAAGTCGCTTTCCTTGCTTTAATTAAAATAGGAATAACTGAAGTTGACAATCCCTTGTCCTTCAGCACCTGAGTCTCAATAGCCAGGCCATTAAAGCCAGCGATTGTAAAGCAGGATGAAAGATCAGTCCCTGAGACCGCAGATCCTCCCTGAGAGGTCAGTCCGGAACTACCAGGATAACTGGAATTCCTTCCACCTCTATCCTGCGAAGAAGCTTCAGCAGCAACCTGAGAGGAGGGAAGACATACAGTAGCTGATACTGTCCCCACGGGGCAACCAGCGCGTCTGCTGTGTTCGTTCGCGGATCTCGGGAGTGGATCTCGGGAGCGGGTTACAAAATTCCGCGCCTTCCTGTTGAGCTGAGCTCCTCCAGGGTGCCCCAATGAAGGCACCGCTGGTGAAATATCTCTGGATGAAAAGGCCATATCCCTTGATCCAGAATCCAACGGCTGACATCATCTGTCTGCCGATTTTCCACCCCCGGAATGCATACTGCGGGGAGAGCCGGAACAAACCGTTCCGCCCAATGAAGAATGCTGGCCACCTCTATGGCCGCCAGGGCACCCTTGGTGCCCCCTTGGTGATTGACATAAGCCACGGCCGCGGCCTTGTCCAACTGAATCCAAACCGGGTTGCCCTGAAGCTACTCGGTCCAGAGAATCCGACAAAGTCTGATCGATCTCAGTTCCAATACATTTATCGGTAACCTGGATTCTGTCTGAAGAAATGACTTCTCCTGGCTGAGCATCGGAGACCGAAGCTACCAGACCAGAGACTCTCTGGTCCGCTCGCTCAACCGGATCCGATTGTCCAGAGAATCAGGATTCCGATTCCATCTGAAAAGAATCTCCTTTTGTGATCTTTTGCAAAAGTGAAGAAAACGTTCTGCTCAAGGAGCGGGAACTGCCGATCCCTGTTGCATCAAGTCTATTACTGCTCCCCGCAAAGCTTTTAAGCGATCCGGGGATAGTCGAATGTTGGAAGGGAAGAATCGCACCGGTAGAAGTGATCGAAACTTGATTTTGTATCCGACCGCATGACCTCGCAAACCCCTTTGTCTGGGATTCTGGAAAGCCATGGATCCGGAAACCGGTGAAGACGTCCCTCCACCCCAGAGATGGGTGGGGGCGCACACTCAGGCTGTCTTCTCTTCAGGTTTGGCTGAGTCTGGCTTTTGTTTTCCCGACCAGCGCCCTCTGAAACCCCCTGAAGGGGCTTTGGAGGACTTCCCCTTATCGCCCGCCCCAGCGGAGCGAACAAACTTTTTATGAGCGGAAAAGGAAGGTCCTCGCCTGTTATGAGGTCCTTTACCTTTAGCTGTCTGTGGTAAAAAAATGCTCTTACCCCCAGTGAGATCCTTTATAATCTCATCCAAGGTGGCTCCAAACAGGCGATCCCCCTTAAAGGGAAGATTAGCCAAAGTCTTTTTGGAACCTTGATCAGCCGACCAGCACTTTAACCATAACACGCGTCTGAGGACCACTGCTGAAACAGATGCACGCCCTAGCAAGGGAGTGGCATCCAGGGCGGCGTCACAGATGAACTGTAGCCCCTGTATAATCTGCTCCAGCAAATCTGATACTGCCGGGGGGATACTTCTCCCCTTTATGTCACGGCGTAACAATTTGGTCCATTCTGTCAATGTTTGTGAAACAAACCAATGGCAATAACTGGCCTAAATGTTGACCCTATCAGGGAAAAAATGGAGCGGGATTCAGCTTCCACTTTTCGATCCACCGGATCCCTAAAGGACGGAGCGTCCTCCAACGGGATAACAGTGGCTTTATTTGGTCTGGAAATTGGTGGGTCCACCACTGGTGGTACCGTACATTTCTTAAGGAGGGATTCCTCAAACGGATAGCATCTAGCAATGCGTTTGGAAATAGCAGGGGTTCGTTTTGGATGATCCCATTCCTCCTTAATTAGGTTACCAAAACATTTGGGCAAGGGAAAAACCTTCGCCATTTTGGTAGGCTTGCTGGTACCAAAGGGAATCTCAGTGTCATCTACCTTTGCCGGTGTAACCTCAAGACTTAAGGTTTCCCGGACAGACATGACTAGTGCGTTCACTAACGCTTCTTCTTGCGCTATGGCGGAGGCAGAAACATCCTCCTCACTATCTGAGGAGACCGTACCCGAGACAGCAGCCCCAGCAGAGGGACCTGCAGCTGCAGTGACCAGCTCAGAATCCATATCTGAAGTATCAGATGAAATAGGGGTAGGCGGGGGTCGCTTCCTTGACCCCCTTCCCTGACAGGCTACCTCCACCCGGGATACCAAAGACTCCAAAACTGCTGATAATGCATCAATCACAAGTGGGGTACTGGAGGGTCCTACGGCCACCTCGAGGGGATCAGGTGGGGATACATGTGTGGCAGGGTCCATGATTATACAAGACACTTGCCAGCAAACAAAAAAATTATTTCAAAGAAAAAACTTTTTTTTTTTTTCCTTAATCCCCCAGCGCAACAGCGCCCCTCAGTGTTACCTGCTTGGACCCCACAGAGAGAGAGAGAGAGAGAGACCCCAAGGCTCACCACCTGATGCACAGAAGTTTCTATCAACCTGCTCCCAGCACTGTCTGTTACAGACAGGAAGTCTTTGGCTTGCTTTCCCCGGTAAAGGAGGCGGCTCCGCCCCTTTACACGCCTTCCGGTGCCTCCCAATTACTCCTCGAGGAGTTTGGTCATCTCAAGCATGGCCGCCCCCATGCTGGAGACACGAGGCTACGCCAAGATGGCGGCCCCGCGCGACCTGCGGGAAAATGGCGGCCTGTGGAGGATGGCAGCGGTTTGTGCAAAATAGCAGCGGCCTGCGGGAGGTAGTCATCGGCCTGTGCGGCCTGCGGGAGGTGTACGGCCTGTGGGAGGATGGCGGCCTGCGGATGGCGGTAGTCCAGGCACAGGCATCGGCCTGTATTGCACCTTATGTATCAGGTAAGATGTTATCACCCTCTTACATGGCCATCCTAATAGTAATGCCAGCCACTGACTACAGTCATGATCCCTTACAGTGCCCCTCATACAGTGACCGATTGTCAGCTCCCAAACCAAGCCTTCTGGTTCCTATTCACTAAATCACCCTCAAGAGGGGGATCTGTGACACCTGCTATAGGATAGAGGGGGGATCCAGGATTCCGCTCATCCCAGGGAGGGGCCCGCGTCCACCCACAAACCCGTCAGGGGGAGAGGGGGAACATTTTACTCACCATACCGGAACAGGCGGGCGCCAACTCCTGACAAAACCTCTCTCCACCGAGGTGGGGGGGCTGTCGACCAATACGACCAATACGGATGCCGTGACCAACTGGTCGTCGGCGTCCAGGTGAGACGTTTAACTCGCAGGGTCAGTCCCCGTCCAGTGGGACTATGTCGCGGCCGATCCAGCGCGGAGCTAGGGCCTGCACGCGCTCGTAGGCTGACTGGGGTGACCACTGGATCCTAACATCCCAGTTTCAGCATATTTGCTTGAAGATCTCACAGGAACAACTGGAGAAAAAAGCTGCCTAAAAAAAATTTTCTAAAAAAAAAAATCTTGCCAGGACCAAGATCCCAGCAAGGAACTTAGGTCCTTACTCCTAACTAGACATAAAAAAACTGACATCCTGTAGCAGGGAGAGAGAGGATATACCCTCTGGGACTGCCCCTAAGGTGTGGCCAGAACGTTTTCCTTCTGCCTAGTGTCCTACTCCTGTAGAGGGCAGTATAACCCGATTTGATATTAATTAAGAGGACTGCGTCTGTCAATGAGCGACAGAGAAACAAATGTTGCAGCGTTCCTGTAGGCTATCTCCTGTTCTTACGGCTCCAACAGAGAACCAGTTAATTGGGTATGGATTGCACAATGATATCACCTTCATAGACCCACCCTGCGCGTTTCATCATAGATAACGTCGTCCAAGCGCCACGACATCACGCATAAGAGTATTTATAGGCACAGAAGCCATCTTAACTGATGGCAAATACCCACTCCTAATAGAAATGAATGGAAAAAGGAGACACAAGCCCAAACAGGAATGGATACAGATGTCTGCCATCTAGTGGACAGATAAAAATATAACCCGCAATGTAATTAAACAATGAAAAATATACAAAAATATTCACTAAGAAAGATATTTAGAAACATTTTCAAATATTAAAAAACATACTGAGTGTAAAATAAATATAGACCTTGGGGAAGAACCAAAAACGCAGGAACACCGCAAACAAAATAATAACTAATAATAATTATTATAAATATAAAATCAATCATAGTTAAAAAATTAGGAAATATTAACAAAACAATATATGTCCCAATCTACTTTTAAACCAAAGGAGACATAAGATTTCATATAAAAAATCCACCAAGTTTCCAACTGGGATATGGATCTGATCCTATTGGTACCCCTCCAATGGGGCACCACCCTATCTAGGACAAAGAATTGTGTGCCTAATAAACTTTTGTCATGATACCTAGCATAATGTTTGATATTGCCATCATGTTCAGAGAGACGTATATGTAGCCCTCGCTCTCCAATATACTGTTTAGAGCGAGGAGACTGTATCATATAAACAATACATTTTGAAGTACGTGTAATGAACATATTAATATCATATACTTTTTGTGTACGTGTTGACTGAAAAGTAGAGCATCTCCTCCCCCCTAAAATAATTAGTTTGACAAATGCTACACTTCCTACATGGAAAAAAAAGCTGTCATTGATCGAAAGAAAGAAATAGTTTTAGGATGGTCAATACCATTGGGTGCAATACTATGCTGTAAAGCTAGAGCCCCCTTAAGTAGTACAACAGTAGTACAATAGGGCCTAATACCATATAGTTTTTAAGAATACCCAAATGTTTTTTGAGGATTTTTTTTTTGATAGGAAAATGTTGATTAGAGTACCTAGTGGTCATGGAAAATCCAAATTTGTTATCTATCGAGTCCTCACTAATCTTAGCGGTCCTACATAACATAGTATCCCTATCCATGTTGGTCACTAATGTGATGGTATTGTCAATGTCATCTACAGAATAACCTTTCTCCAAAAATCTAGCCTTTAAAACATTGGCTTGTTGGTAAAAATCCATAATATTCGTACAGTTAAGCCTGATTCGTTGAAATTGACCTTTAGGAACTGCATTTAGCCAGGACCTGTGATGACAACTTGACAGAGGGATATATGCATTACAATATGTTTCCTTAAAGTACATAGTAGTGATAAGCTGTCCCTTCTGGACCTGAATATTTAAATCCAGAAAATGTATATGAGAGTCACTCACTTCATACTGTAAGGAAATACCCATATTATTTTGATTGAAGATCTGAAAAAATATTTCAAGAGAATCCTGATTCCCCTACCCACACCAAAAAAATGGCATCGATTTATCTTTTCCAAAGTCGCAATTGCTCTGGGGGGTTATCCAAGATCACCACCTTCTCCCAGCAAGCCATGAATAAATTAGCTAAACAGCGAGCAAATTTGGCACCCATAGCTACACCCTGATTTTGTAAAAGAAAAAACTTCCTCCAAACCAAAAATAATTATGACTAGTAGCAAATGTTAGTAATTTGACCAAAAAATCCTTCTGAAGCAAAGGGAGAGAGCCATCCTGTTCGAGATGGTATTTGACAGCCTCTAAACCATGATGGTGGGAAATAATAGTATAGAGAGAGGCCACATCTGCCGTGGCCAAAATGTAATTTTCCCTCCATTCTATACCCTGCAGCAAATTAATGACCTGAGTAGTATCTCTAAGGTAAGATGGAGTCTTTGCAACCAAGGATTGAAAAAACTAATCTACATATCTCCCTATTCTGGCAGTCCCTGAATCAATGCCACCTATAATAGGTTGGCCAGGGGGTTTGGAGAGATTTATGTGGATTTTTGGTAGGTAATATATAACCAGGACCCTTGGGAATAGGAGTACTAGATAAGCTCTTTATTTTTTATTTCAAATACCCAGTTGAAATCCTTCATCAATAAGACTTTTTAATTCCCTCTTATATTCACTGTATGATTTGATAACAGTGGAACATAAGTAGAATGTTTCCTCTACGTAATCACATTTATTAAGCAGAACAATACCCCTTCCTTTGTCTGAAGGGCGAACTACTATATCTTTACGTTCACAGATTTGTTTAATGCCTTTTTGGAATTGCTATATTTGACCTACACCTGGAGATCTTAAGTGTCTCCACACCTCTCAAGACTACATACTTGAATTCAAGGGGGTACATTCCCCGGAGGGTTAAATAAAGAGGCATTAGCTAAACTGGTATGCTGAACCTCAGAAGTATGTGAGGAGGAGGTATATTGTATCCGATTTTGGTTGATAACAGGATTAACCAGAAAATGCCTCTTGATGTTAATTTTTCGGACAAATTTATGTACGTCAATGAACATCTCGAATTTATTAAGCTTGCGTGATGGTGCGAATTTTAATCCTTGGTTCAAAGCCTTTTGTTCTTCTAATGTTAATAGTGCCAAACTCAAGTTTAAAATCCCACTATTAGGTTGTTTCCTTTTCTTGGGACCTAACCCTCCTCCCCCCTCTAGATCTTCTTTTTCTTCGTATCCTCTTTTGGCTCTTATGGTCACATGGTCACTCTATCTTTCCATTCAGAAGCATAATTTATGTTCAATATACTATATTACTTGCCTCAGGGAGAACACCTCACATTGCACCCAAATACAAACACACTCCACTATGCATCGCAATTATATTCAGAATGCAGCACCATACACCCTGGTGTAATCAGCAACTGTTACCACTCAAGACTATTAATACGTCCAACGTTTCTTATCACCCATTAACTCAGTATACCACACCATATGCTGAAACACTTAGCAGGCTTTACCCCCAATACACATAGGATACTGCACCATTAACCCCAAATACCTAAAACATGGTCAGAGGTAACATTGTTCTTCTCCTTTTCAGCTACCAGATGGCAGTGGGGATATTGCAAGTATAGTAACCTGGATGCCAATGATATCAGAGTTTACATATTTTACAGATTTCCTCCTATCCTTCAGATAATTGTAGCCACTAGTTTTCATTTGGTACAAAAGACGTTTTAGCACATCACATCTGCACATATTTAAAATATGAATAAAGGCAAAACTTTTTTAAGCTTTTGATAGTGTGGAGAGGGCTGTCAGCTTTGTCTCTATTTGTCCTGTTTATTCTAATCATCAAAAGCGAAAGTAGAAGAAATCCCAAAATTTAGGTTGTCCCCAGAATGGGAATACTACAGAGGGGAAACTTTCCAACTGGGACACTAGTTTTGGTGGTAACAAGGAATTACCTCATTTTGGAGAGATTTTCTCTCAATTCCTTATTTGACTAAAGGACAGGAAGGAAAATCTCCCCAATGGGACACAGATGGTGAAAAAAAACCTGACAGGGGTTATAAGCCTCCTTTATGCTATCCAAAATGAAAAACAAAATGCCGTTATTTTCTTCTTTTTAAACTTTCGTTCAGCTTTACGTCTAAAAGAATTAGTAAGCACCATCTTACAGCAGAACTCAGCCCACCATGTTAGAAACATTCAGTAAATGTTATTTAATCCTTCATTGTACATATCAAAGCTGTTTTCTTCAATGTTATATACATTCTGCCTACTTGTGCATGAGACATTCAAGGCATGCCTCTGGTGATAAGAACTGACACAAGCACACTGGCAGCTGTGACAGTTAACAAAAAAACAAAGTCATCATGAGTTCTGTCCATGATATTTTATTTGCTCTTTCATTCATAGGACAAGCTTTATTTTATTTATTACAGGTACTTAAATAGCATTGTCTATTTACACAGCGCTTTACATATACAATATATTGTACATTCACATCAATCCCTGCCCTCAAGGAGCTTAGAATCTTAAGGTCTCTAACATTTATACATACACATACTAGGGCCAATTTTGTCAGGAGCCAATTAACTTACCAGCATGTCTTTGGAGTGTGGGAGGATGCCAGAATATCCGGAGGAAACCCATGCAGGCACAGGGAGAACACACCAACTCCAGGTAGTGTCTTGATTTAAAGGTGTACTTCTATGTTCCAAATAGTACTGATTCACAAAGTTATAGCAAGATATTTAGTACAATCTCTAAGGGGGAGGCAATAACACACACATGCAATGGCAATTAAAGTGGAATAGTTTGGTAAAATAAGGAAAAGAATAGGATATGAAATGGGGGGGGGGGAGGAGTCACAGAGGTGAGTGTGGTCAAAAAGATGTTGGATAGTAATTTAGAAAACCGAGGTTCTCATTTAGTCCATTATCTTTTGTGTCAAAAAAAATTATCATTCTTTCTATAAAAGCATTCCCTTCATATTAATTTTAAAAGTTTTCATTAGGAACTACAACAATAATGTCTTCATACAGCGGTCTGGTTGTGTGAAATGATGACCCACGTGTGCACAGTAATCATCTTCCTTATGTTCTTTTACGTTGTTTCTTTTATGTAACTTCTATCCTGTTTCGCCAACATAGGAATCTTGGCATCGAATGAATTCAGCTCTTAACCAGATTTTCAAGCCCTGAAATGTTTGGTGTCATAGCTGATCACGTGTACAGCCCAATGGCAACTACAGATCAAAAATAGAGGCTAGGATGGCAACATCTATGGGTGGATAGAAGGGTTTACATCCAATTTATTGTCCTGTGTAAAGACATTACAATGTACTGCAATGGCTAAACATTAACACCAGATACCCTACTGCAGGGCTTAAGCGAAAACTTCAGAGCGGCCGTACTCAGGAATACTGTTTGCAAAAACTGTCTTGATCCATGGGTGGGATTTTCTGCTTTGCAGTGATTTCTACCAGAGGAAATGGCTCATTCAATAATACAGTAAAAAACAATATTACATTGCAGTTAAACACTAATTAATGACATCTAATTGGATGCCCCAGTTAATCAGACTTTGCACACATGTGAGTCAGGACAGCAGGGGAACAGTGCGGCGGGGCAATTACAGAAGAATGCATTGTGTCTGTGTTTCTCCTTCCAGCAGCTGAAAACCAGTTTCTCCTTTCTGCTGGCTTTAAGCTGCTGGAGGGAGAGACACAGTGCATTGTTCTGTAATTGTCTCCCCGCTTTTCTGGCCCCCCTGTGTGCTGCCCACATCTAATTCCCCCATGTGTCCAAGCCCCCCTTGTCCCTCTGCAGCTTCTCTCTTCCGCTGGCTACTGCGGGCACACAGGCGGATGGGCAATGGGGGAAAGGGCCAGTAAATATGTCATTTACTGGATCCTTCTTTTTCTTAATTGGACACAGTGAGCGATCGGTATGGATTTCTCCTGTGTCCATTGATAACTGAGCATAGTAAACTGTTTTTACTATTTTTCAGTTTATGAATGAACAGGAGCCTTTGTCTCCTGTTCATTCATCTTCAGTGCAACTGAGGCTATAGAGAAAGGAATTGAAAAACATGTGCTTAATTCCTTTCTCTGTCTCAAACGATGAGATGTTAGGGGTTTGTTTAGACCCCTGATATTTCATCCAACCCCCCCTCCCCCCCAACAGCATTGTAGAAAAAGAAATTGTAAAAAAAATCATTAAAACATTTAAAAAAATTGTAAAAAAAAACCTTTTTAAAAATCTGAAAAAATAATTTGCGCCGGCTGCTGTGGGCACACAGGCAGTTGGAGTGTGGGGGAAAGAGCCAGTAAATATGTATTTACCAGGCCCTTCTTTTTCTGAAACGGACACAATGAGCGATCAGTTCAGATATCTCCTGTGTCCATTGATAACTGAGCATAGTAAACTATGTTTACTATGCTATAGTAATAGTAGTAGTAGCTAAAAGTAGAGCCTCTGTCAGGCGGATGGGTAATGGGGGAAAGGGCCAGTAAATATGTAATTTACTGGTTCCTTCTTTTTCTTAATTGGACTTAGTGAGCGATCTGTATGGATCGCTCCTGTGTCTTTTAAGAACTGAGCATAGTAAACTGTGTTTACTATTCTTCCGTTTATGAACAGTTGTCTCCTGTTTATTCATCTTCAGTGCAACCAAGGCTATAGAGAAAGGAATTGAAAAATCTGTGTCCTCAATTCCTTTCTCTGTCTTAAAGGTGAGATGTTAGGGGCTTGTTTAGACTCCTGATATGTCATCCAATCCCCACCCCCTCAACAGCGGTGTAGGGGAAAAAAATGGAAAAAAATAATAAAAAAAAAAAGAATTTAAAAAATTGTAAAAAAAAAACATTTTTAAAAATCGGAAAAAGAATTCCTGCCGGCTTCTTCTGGCACACAGGCAGATTGAGAGTGGGGGAAAGGGCCAGTAAATATGTAATTTACCAGTCCCTTCTTTTTCTGAATTTTTTTAAAACCGTGTTTACTATGCCCTGTCTCCTGTTCATTTATCTTCAATGAAACAGAAGCTATAGAGAAAGGAATTGAAGAATCAATTCTAAAAAGTTGTAATTTTTGTAATTTGAGGGGGGGGGGGGCAGCCCCCTGTCAGTAAGGCTGCATTGGACCCTGTGATTTCAAAGGGCAACCATGCAAACAGGCACCCAGCAATGTTGTCATGTTGACCCGAACCCTCAATTATTCCAGAAAATCTGCACACACACTATACATTTTTCAGTAATTTGGTAATCTGTGATGTTTTCACTTCAATAAATAACCCCAGATGCCGTATAAGACCAGGTGCATTAATTTACTGGAAATAAAAAATGGGATTTATTTAATCCTACATATTTGACTAATAAATGGGTTTCAGTGCTGTTACCATAGCACTGTAGCTACAATGATCCATCCATTCATGCATCATTCGTCTTTTTGCATCAACACCATAATATAACACAAGGCTACTTCCACACATTTATTAGGACAATGGGGAGTTGGGAAAATGTACTTTTCCGAGCTAAGGTTATATCCAAATTGTTAAAGGACAAAAACTTTTCAAAGAATAATGAGCATTATGCAGAATAAAAGGAAACTGTGATCCCTGCCAGCCTTGCATTGTTTTTCTAGGGCCAGCCTCCAATTTTTTTTACAGTATGCATCTGGTTGGTGGTTTGCTTAGCTTGCATATAAAAGACTCCAAGAAATGTAGTTATTGATGAGTGAATTTCTCAGTGGTGCTCACAGTTCATCATGATCGCCCATTACTTTGGAGTGAAATTAAAAAATAAATGTTACTGAAGTGCTGTTCCTAACAACACAGCAGAGATCTTTCATTCAAGTAACTCTGGTTAGGTGTGTTAGGCCACCTAATTGTTTGACTTCATTTAAAAAAATATATATATATTATTATATATGAAACATATCATCCACTAGAGTCCATAAAGTGCTACTCTTTCTAAAGCTAGCCAAACAAAGGCTAATTATTCAGGGTATTATGTTCTTTAAGACCTAATCTGCTGGCATTTGTCTCTTATATGAAACGCAAAGCAAATGTCTGTCCTGCCTGCTCATCGTCTGTGGTATGATATAAAAGAGAAGGAATTTAAAATGTAGTCAAAGCTTTGCTTCTGTATCATAGAGATCCCTTCCAAATTTCACTTAAAGAGCATTTCCAGGCAACAAATGAAACCAGTCCAGTGAAACAAATGTAATCCAAAAAACATTGTAGCTGGAGGCCCAGGCCCAATCACATACAGGACACACAGATAGCCACTGCCCTCACCTATGACTGGCCTTTGCAGCAAGGAGCACATGGAAGGACAATGCATGCAAAACAAGACCAGAGAAATTCCCTTCTCAATTTACCGACCATCCTGCAACTGACCAAATATTCCTGTCTAACAGTATGTGTTAAAAACAGGGGTTTAGTCTGCACAAATTCGCAAATACATGTGTAAGCTACAGAGACCTTTCAAGGCACCTCATTTTCTGTAGTCCTAACTGAAAATCTTTGAGAGCCTCCACACTGGAAGCATGATATAGGATAGGCAGAGGGCCGGGAAGCCTGGAGGGAGCCCACCCCTCCTTAAAGGCACAGAGGTGCGCCAGACACCCAGCACATAGCACTATGGCAGCAAAGGTGTCCAGTGCGCCCCCTCACCAATATTCCATTAGTACAAACAAATGACCACTGCCCTCACCTATAAATGGCCTTTGCAGCAAGGAGCACATGGAAGGGAAACGCATGCAAAACCAAACTAGAGAAATTCCTTGCTCAACTTACCAATCAGCCTGCGACTAACCGAATTATCCTAACTAATAGTATGCGTTAAAAACAGTGGTTTAGTCTGCACATATTTGCAAATACATGCATAAGCTACGGTGCCCCGTAGACAGGCCATTTTCTGTAGTCCTAATGCTAAATTTTAAAAGCCTTCACAGTACATGCCAGCACATGCATTATAATGGATGGGCAGGGGGCAGGTGAGTCTGGTGGGAGCCTATCCATTAAAATGCATGTGCTTCCACTTTGGAGGCTTTTAAAATTTAGAATTAGGACTACAGAAAATGTGGTGCCTTGATGGGGCTCTGTAGCTTACGCATGTATTTGCAAATGTGTGCAAACTAAACCCCTGTTTTCAATGCATACTGTTAGACAGGATAATTCGATTGTTTGCAGGCTGGTTGGTAAGTTGAGCAAGGAATTTCTACGGTTTTGTTTCCTAATCACATACAGGCCTCTTCAGGCCACAGCCCAGTGGGAAAGAGAGCTTGCTTTAGCTTATCCCAAATTATTATTTTAATGTATTATTTTCATCTTTTCCCATGATGCTCCACTGGGAAAGAAACTTATAGTAGTTTGCTGGAAAAGGATAGAGATAACAGTGCCACCTATTGACAAGTAGAGAGAACTGACAGCCAGGCTGAAGTTAGGGCTAGGCTGGGAAAAGACAGACTACAAAGTAACATTGAATGACTACAGCCTAGCAGGCAACCCTGCTTATGTATGGCAGGGTGGCTACATATGTGTTTGTTATAACCTACCTCAGCCATAAACCAAAGTGGACCCAGAAATTCATTGTAAGTAGCCTGTCCTTTATAAAGTCAGTGCTGGTCCCGGGGAGATATGCCCCAATATATGGGCCCCCGCAGTGGCAGGGGGAATGGAGGGAATGGCTAGAACCCTTAACGCCCATGTATCAGAACAGCAGAGGAGATTAGAACAGAAACCCAAGAGATAAAGAGGATGTAGAGGGGGGATCAAAAAGAAAAAGGGAAAATTATGGGAGGTAATTTTTAAACTCACTAATGTCGTTTTTTACAGGAAGAATTATTTGTTTTAGACAAGGGGATAAAATATGCACCTACGACATTTTTTAACCAGTTTGAGGCCTTTAAAGATTTACAGAAATTCATTAAGAAATTAAATTTGAAAAGACATTTTTTAGAGAAAGAAGGAACGTCAATACAACCAACCACTATAGAATATGTACATAGCAATTTGAGGAATAAATCCACGTTCAACCATAAATCAACTACCAATCAGTTTATAGAAGTCTTTAAAAAAAAATGGTAGAGCAGGATATTAAAGGAGTTGGGCCTAAACAGACAAAGAAGAAAGATAGAGTATGGCTGGGAATAAAGCAATTAGAAAAACGAAAAAAATATATAGTAGTCCGACCAGCAGATAAGGGGGGTGCATTAGTTACCATTAATAAAGAAGATTATGAAGTAAAACTGGAGAGAATAGTTAGTGACACTACCACTTATCAAAACTAATAAAAAACCCCACTAAGGAATTAAAAAGTAAACTTAAGGAGTTTCTGAACAATGGAATTAAAAATAACATTTTGGATAAAAAGGAGGGAAAATACTTATTACCAGAAGTCCCGAAGGTCCCTGTTATTTACCAGGTTCCTAATGTTCACAAACATAAAACTAGACCACCAGGGAGGCTTATTATTTGTGGTATAGACTCCATTAATTCACGGCTAAGTGAATATTTAGATATATTTTTACAGCCAATTGCTGCAAAGGGAAGAGCCTTTTTAAAAGATAGCAAAGGTGTAATTAATAAATGAAGGGAGGTACAAATAAATGAACATAGTCTATTGGTGACGATAGATGTAAAATTGTTGTATACTAATAATAAACAAGCTGATACACTGGCAGCGGTAGCATGGGCCCTAAAACACCAGTCAGAGTTTAAACTGAAACAAAGGAAGTTCATATTGGAGGGATTAAGAATGGCCATGAGCAATCATTTATTTTGGCATAAACATCAGTATTACAAACAAATCAAGGTGGTAGGCATGGGAAATAAATATGCTACAAGTGTAGCCAATATATATTCCTTAATAAATTGGAAGAGGAAGACATTTTTGGGAAAGTGTGGCTGCAGATATTGCTTTACAAAATATTTATAGACGATATTATTATTATATTGAATGGGGATAAGGAGGAGTTAAATCGTTTTGTTAACTCCAAAAATACTAATAAGTATGGAATCAGGTTTACAGTAAGCTCACATAGGGACAGTATAAATGACCTGGATCTAGAAATTGTAAAAAATGGAAGCCATCTAAACACTCGTACACATTTTAAAGAAATGGATAGGAATGGATATATCCCCTATTATAGCTGTCACCATACTCAGTGGAAAAGGGCCATACCTAAGGGCCAATTGTGGTTTAATGAAGGACTACAGATCACAGACTGATATACTAATCAACTGATTTGTAAACAAGGGATACAAAAGGAATAAATTGGAGCAGACTAGGGACAAAGTAGGAAGCATGAATAGAGAAATAGAAAAGAAACCTCATTGGTTGGGATTTTAAGGACAAATATTTAACAGCATGATTGTATAAAAATGTAATTTATTTTTCAAAATTGGCAAAAAAACACATTTACATACACCATGATTTCAATAAGTAATGTCATAAGATTGATCTGACCACCGGATGATACCGGTGGTCAGAGGAATGTGGCGTCTCCTATCAGGTAACTTGCGATTACTCCTGTGTCATGACTGGACTATTTGTGACTACTTTTTCAATCTTAATCATTGACAACTTACTATAGTCTGTCTCTCATATTGCTTTTTGCAGAGTTTTGGCACTAGTACGATTTGGGATTAACTTGTACTTTTCCCTTTTTGAGCTAAGTACTGTTTGTGCATGCCTACAGTCACATGCTAAATTACACTGAAATCTCACCTACTGGTTGAAACATACAGGTTTATGAGTTAATGTGGAGACCCTAGATTTGGGTCAATCACTGGAAAATCCTACTTCATTATACAATAGTACTCTATCTGTCTTGATTTATTTTTGACAATTATATAAAATCTTCCCCAATTCATTGTCATACTTTAGGATTGTTAACATCAATGGGGTATATCCAAAGGTGGATTTCTTTCTCTTTTATTAATCAAGCATGAGTACTAGTGGATTGACCGCACCTTGCCACTTGATTTACCTGGTGCTACTACTAGCACAGGTGGGACTGAAATACCTTATATGATTCCCCCCACCCCCCTCCTCTTCTCCGAGCTCTGTGGGTTGGACATTGTTTTTTGGCGACACCACACCCGCCTGGGGGGCTATCTGATGTGGCTGGGTTCATTCTCTACACAGTACAATCCTGGTGGCACTGTGGTGATTCAGCACTGTTGGCGGCACTTTTGGTATTGATGTCACTATGCCTGAATGCAATTGATTTGTTACTGACGCTTTTTTATCTGTTGCCACAACATACAGGGGTATACAATGTACGGTTAACAGCAAACACACACACACATCATAGGTTGAACTGGATGGACGCATGTCTTTTTTCAGCCTCACTAACTATGTAACTATGACTGGTTTTCTTTTATAGGAATAATTTGCAGGTGATGTTGCAAATAGTACCCTAAGGCTTAACAGCAGCTTAATCTGAGGAGCAAGACACAGTTATCAAGGAAAGCCCTGAATGACCCCTCAGACAGTTCTTCAACCAAATCTTGTCTTTTGTAACAAAGTAAAGTTTGGAGGGGCATGTGCCAAGTCTTAATGAATACTTCCAACTAACCAGTGCCTACAAAAATGCCAGACTATTCATGGTAATCTAAATGGCATGTAACTGATAGTTTTCATTTTCTTTTTTGCAAATTCTTAAGCTAGTTTATTTTTCCACTAAGATTAAATCTACAGAAAGACGGTGCTTTATGTTTACGTTAGCATTTTGAACCTGGAGATCAAACACACTGTACCTTACCCAAAGCCATGCACACTATCCATCATTAAATTACACGCCGTCTACATGCCAAGCCCCTTTGGTTTCTTTGGGTTGTGAATTTCAGGAAAGAAGCTGGAAAGTATATTTTTTGGCACCAGGATTAACATGAGAAGGGATTGGTTTTCACATAGCACCTTTCATGCAAACAATATCCAGAGGAAGGTCCCTTGCCATGACAACCCACAGAAGTAAAAGTGTAATAAAAAAGAAATACATATACATTTCTGTTGAACTGTTTATTTGGCTGTCACAAGACTTTCCTTAAAGCTGCTCTAAAACAGAAATATAACCATGTTGAAATATGTAGAGTGACTGAATATATCCCAGATATTGAGAGATTTTACAATATTTGTTCATATCACAATTGAAAATCTTAATTAACGTACACACTGTATTTCTGGTGGAAGGTACTTTATTCTTGGTGGTACATAGAAAAGGCCATCTCTGCCTAAAATCTGCAAGTTAAAATACAAAATGGATTACTAGATGTCTTCAGGAGTTTTGTGTGAGAGATTTAGAGTTTAATATTATTTTAAATGATAAAAGTCTCTGAAATACATATGAATGTTATAATGTAATATGTTAGATTTGAAGGTTACTTCAATATTTCTTTGTCAAGGACAGAGAAGCAATTTTGCTATGTATATATTTCTATTCTGAGTTTCTATGTAAGTATGTTAGGTGGAGTTTTGTGCCTTACTATAGACTCAAACCACATATGCAAGAGTGGGTGTTACTTTTATATTTAGAATAACTACCTTCTTGGGACACACTTTTTGCTGACATCGTCTTTACACATAGTATAAAAGACAACTATATCTACAGAGATCAAGCAGAGATAAGAAAATAACATTCTACATTCTGAAGACACATAACATCTCTCACTCCCCTTTTGACACGTGAAACTTTTCTGTTTTGTATGTTTTACTTTACTTTAAGAAAATAAACAACTTTCCTGAAGTATCATCACAGCTGCAACCGCTGTTTCTGTCACTAAGCCAAAAGGTAATGACACTCTGTCCTATGTATTCTCCACGAGGTTGCTAAAAATTGAGGAACCAAGCTACAGCTTTGTTATCACCAAATCATACTAAATCAAAAAGACATTTATACTCCAGATATTTAGGGTCATTATTCTCAAGAGTACAATGGGCATGTTTAAAGGGACACAAAAAAAAAAAAAAGATATTCAAGTATGTGTTCCTAAAGTGGAACTGTGGGCTAATGGTAACTAATCTTAAAATTGCTCCCACACCCTTCTAACACCTATAATACCTACTAGGTTGTACCAATACCAAGCATTTTCACGAGTATCGGTACTAATGCAATACCTGAAACGGACACCGGAAGTGACATCAGCTTGGGGGTGGATAAGGTTACATCCCTCCACATGGCAGGGAGTCTTGTTACAATTACATGTCCCGCATGTCTCTTGTAGTCATGTTGACTTGTACTTATGGTTCTTATCACACAGGACGTCATATACAGCTTTTACTGCTTTGGACTGTTAGTCTATGTTTATTGCGCTAAATCTAGGTGCCATTAGGACTGTCCACTATCACAGCTTATCTAGCTCATGCATTAGTCCTGTGCTATATCTACTTTATGGTCGGCTTGCAGTCTATCCATCTATCCATTGTGGGATAGCAGCTCATACACCCACTCAATACTGCACTGATCTACAACAGAGGAGTTGATCACCTATTCATTTATCCAAGCTTACTGCCAGCAGCACCATCTGTACATGCCCTTCTAGCTCATTGAGCTCATCCATTCTGTGTGTGTGATGCATATTTATAATATAATTTAAACATGTTCTGTGAAATTTGAGCTTTTACAACTTTGTGACAAGCAAATAAAGGGATTTTTTAATACAGACTTACCTGTAAAATCCATTTCTTGAAGTACATCACGGGACATAGAGCCATAAATCATAACATATGGGTTATATAGCCACCTTTAGGTGAAGGACACTGGCAACCAATCAGAAAGGATGCCCCCCTATATAAGCCCTCGCACACAGGAAGTACCTCAGTTTTGTAGCAAGCAATAAAGACCCGATAGAAGAGGGGAGGGACCTCTGTGCCTGTGATGTACTTCAAGAAATGGATTTTACAGGTAAGTCTGTATTAAAAAAATAAATTTTTCTTTTCGTACATCACGGGACACAGAGCCAAAAATAAAACCATATGGGATGTCCCAAAGCAATGCATCCGAGAGGAGAGGGACACCACAAAATACCGCCATCTGACTATAAAAAGGCCAAATGCAGATTCCTCTTAGGTCCCTACTCAATAGAAGCGAGTGAACGTATGCACCAACGACCAGGTCATGGCCTTGCAAATCTGAGCCATAGAGGCTTTATGGCAATGTGCCCAAGAGGCACCTACTCCTCTGGTAGAATGTGACTTTACAGGAAAAGGTGGAACCTTGCCTACTAAATCATACGCATGGGTAATAACCTGGCAAATCCAATAAGAAATCATAGATTTAGATGCTGCCAACCCCTTCTTGGGCCCTTCTGGCAGCACAAACAAGCTCTCGGTCTTACGAATTTGAGCTGATTTCTCTAAGTAAAACTTAAGTGCACGCATTGCATCAAGACAATGCAATAACTTTTCCTCCTCTGAGTGAGGATCTGGAAAAAAGGAAGGTAATATAATGTCCTCATTCGATTGAAAGCCGGAAACCACCTTGGGCAAAAAACCTGGGTGTGGACGTAGAATCACCCTATCTTGATGAAAAATCAAGAATGGCTCTTTACAAGAAAGAGCTGCTAGTTCCAATACCCTTCTAGCTGAAGTTATCGCAATCAAAAAGACCAGTTTTCTGGTGAAAAGGCTGTTTTTGTAAAAATGCCAACACCAAATTGAAGTCACGAGGACACAATGGTGGCTTCACAGGCAGAAGCAAATGTAACATTCCCCGGATGAAGGTCTGAACCAACGGATGGGAAGCAATCAGTTCCTGGAAGAAAACCGATAGGGCTGAAATCTGTTAGTGATAGTGCTCAAAGCTAATTTCATATCTACCCCCGCTTGAAAGAAAGCTTGAATTTCCCCGGCGATATATTTGTGGGGATGCCATTTCCTGGTTTCACACCAGGCAATGTAGGATTTCCAGACCCTGTATTAAATGTTTCTAGGGACTGGTTTCCTAGCGTTTATCAGCATATGAGCTGCAGGGCCAGATACACCCTGCTCCTTCAAGATTAAGGCTTCAATAGCCAAGCCGTAGAGCAGGGTGGAATATCGGACCTTGAGAGAGTAGGCCTGGACGCAGTGGAAGAGCCCAAGGCCTCGTCACTGCCAACCTCTGGATTTGTGCAAACCAAACCCTCCTCAGCCATGCCGGAGCTACCAGAATTACTGGTTTCCCCTCTAGCTGGATCCTGCACAACAGACACGGTATCAGCTGCACCGGAGGAAAGGCGTAAATCAGGGAATACTCCTTCCACACCAGATTGTTCAGGTCTGTGACCATTCTTGTTGGCAAGAATATCTTTGCCTGTACTGTGTCCACAAGAAGACCCATATATTCCAGATGCTGGACCGGCTGCAATGCTGACTTCACTAAGTTCAGTATCCAACCCAGATGTTCTAGGAACTGTACTGTCTGGAGGACATTTCGGCTTAGAGCTGAAGCCGATCAATCTATTAGTAATAGATCATCCAGATATCCTATTATAGATATCCCTCGGGACCTTAGAACAACCAAAACTAGAGCTAGGATCTTTGTGAAATTTTTTGGAGCTGTGGCTAACCCGAAGGGCAGGGCCACAAACTGAAAATGACGGTTCTCTATTGCAAAGCATAGGAAACTTTGATGAGCCTGGAATATAGGCATGTGAAGATATGCATCCTTGATGTCTATGGATGCTAGAAATTCCTCCCCCAGCAGGGAGGCTATGACTGAACAAATTGATTCCATACTGAAAGTACGAATGTTCAGAAACTGGTTTAAAGCTTTGAGATCCAGAATAGGTCTCACATCCTTGTTTGGTTTGGGGTTCATGAACAAGTTTGAGTAAAAACCCTTGAGCTTTTCGTTCTCCGGAACCTCTATTATCACATTTTGAGCCTTCAGCTGGTCTAATGCCAGAGAGGTTGAGACCGTCGCCACTGTCTGGAATTAGAAGCACTGGTAGTATGAGTGCTGGGGATTTAAAAAAAAAGATGCATGCTCTTCCTTTTCACAGGTAGCAATGTACTCTTCCCCCCGAGATCTTTTGGATATACCAGATCATCACCAAAAAGACATTCTCCCTGAGAGGGGAAGCCAGCCTGTAATTTTTTTACAAGGTAATTCCGAAGAGCAATTTTTTAACCAAAAGGATTCTGTGCATATGTACTGTTATCAGAGCAAACCGGTACATTTGCCTTATGGAGTCCATAAGAGCATCCACTGCAAAACATAAAGTGCAAGGTAGATCTGACAGATCTTCCACAGACAGGGGCGGACTGAGCGGTCCGGCACTTCGGACGTGGTCCGAGGGCCCGGCCGGGAAGTGGGGTCCGGTCAGGAAGGCGACCCGCCTCCCACTACAGCATTAATTCACCCGATGTTGTCTCTGAGACAACATCGGGTTATCGGGGCCCGGCAGCCAGCGCTCTGGAAGTGGAAGGAGAGGAGGGGCCCGGTGGCCATCGCTATGTTGGTGAGAGGAGGGGAGGGGCCCGGCGTTATGGAAGTTGGAGGAGGGGAGGGGCCCTGCAACCTTTGCTGTGGAAGTGAGGGGAGGGGCCCTGCAGTCTTTGCTGTGGAAGTGAGGGGAGGGGCCCTGCAGCCTTCGCTGTGGAAGTGAGAGGAGGGGAGGGGCCCAGGATCAGGTGTACACCGGCACTTTGGAAGTGGGAGGAGGGGAGGGGCCCTGCAGTCGGCGCTGCTTCCATGGGAGGAGGGGCCCGGCTGGGGTTTCCATGGTGTCCCCTCAGTGAGCTGGGGCGCATCAATGTCACGATGTCTACAACAAGTAGGTAATTTCTCTAAGTAGCAAGCCCAACTAAATGCCAGATCCTCTGACACCCTCATCAATATGTGATCTCCCCCAAATTCACCATGGTACAGCATGGTACCGCTGTGTCATACCCCCCCCCCCCCCCCCAACCACACAATTCACCACTGATACCCCCACCAATATGTGATCGCCCCCAAATTAACCGCTTGCCGACCGTCGCACGACTATTTACTGCGGCGGTCAGCCCCTCACAGGCAAAGTGACGTAGTACTACGTCGCTTGCCTGTGAGGCTCTATGGAGCGAGCGTGCACCGCCGGAGGCGCACTCCCGCTCGCCCACTTACCCCCCTGCGCGTGAGCGGCGGACCCGATGTCCGCCGGGCACTCGCGATTGTCCGTTACAGTGGGAGAAAGGCAGGCGGCTAATGTAAACACAGCCGCCTGTCATTCTTCCCGGTGTAAAAGCACTGATCATACGATCCTGCTATGTAGGACCGTTGATCTCTGCTGTTACATGAAAAGCCACATCCCTGCACAGTTAGAATCACGCCCCTAGGGACACACTTAACCCCTCCTTCTCCAATAAAGTTAGCCCCTTCCCTGCCAGTGTCATTTTTACAGTAACAGTGCATATGTATAGCACTGATTACTGTAGTAATGTCACTGGTACCCCCAAAAATGCCAGTCAAGGGTCCGATCTGTCCGCCGCAATGTCGCAGTCCCGCAAAAAAAATCGCAGATCGCCGCCATTACTTGTTAAAAAACAATAAAATTACATAAATCTTTCCCTTAGTTAGTAAACGCAATAACTTTTGCGCAAACCAATCAAAATACGCTTTTTGCGATTTTTTTTTTACCAAACATATGTAGCAGAAAACAAATTGGCCTAAAATGTTGATTTTTACTATTTTTTTGGGGGGAATTTCATATAAAAAAATGTGAAAAATATTGTTATTTTTGCAAAATTGTCGCTCTTTTGTTTATAGCGCATGATCAAAAAATCGCACAGGTGATCAAATACCACCAAAAGAAAGCTCTGTTTGTGGGAAAAAAGGACGTCAAATTCATTTGGGTACAGCGTCGCACGTCCACGCAATTGTCCGTTGAAGTCACGCAGTGCTGAATCGCAAAATACCCCCTGGTCAGGAAGGGGGTAAAATCTTCCGGGGCTTAAGTGGTTAACCACTGCTGTGTCACCCCCCCCCTTCACCACACAATTCACCACTGCCACCCCCACCAATATGTAATCTCACCAAATTCCCCACTGTTGTGTCATCCCCCACCACCCCACACATTTCACCACTGTCACCCCCCCCCCACCCCAACATATGATCTCCCCACCAAATTCACCACCACTGTATCAAACCCCCCCCCCCCCCCGCACACACAATTCACCACTGATCTCCTCACCAAATTTATCACTGCTGTGTCATTCGGGGGAAATGACACAGCAGTGGTGAATTTGGTGAGGAGATCAGTGGTGAATTGTGTGTGGGTGGGGGGGGGGGGGGGTTATGATACAGTGGTGGTGTAGGCCCCCCCCTGCCAAACCTCACAATTCACCCACTCTAATATGTGATCTCCCCACCAAATTCACCACTGCTGTGGCACCCCTTTACACCACACAATTCACTACCGACACCCCACCAATATGTGATCTCCCCCAAATTCACCACCGTTCTCATTCCCCACCACACAATTCACCACTGACACTTGGGGCTGACAATTCAGCACTGCCCCCCCCCCACACCAATATATGATCTCCCCCCAAATTCAGCACCACACTGTGATTTCCCCCCCCCCCCCCAGACCTGATCACTCACTACTACTACTCCCACCCCCAATATGTGATGCCCTTTAGAACTGATCATTCACTTCTACCTATCCCCCCCCCCTTTCCCTGCCAATTCACTGCCACCCCATTCCCAACCTCCACTGACACTACCTGACTTTATATTGGTGTATCCATAACATCTTATTCCATCAGTCCCTTTAAATGCAACACCATCTGTCATACTGCAAATACCAATACCACTTATAGGTGTCTGCAGGAAACTGCATACGTGACCCCCCCCCCCCACCCCCAGACCCGGTATTTCTCCACTGCCTAACCCCCCCCCCCCCCCCCACTGCTACAATGTGATTCTCCCCCTGACTTAACAATTCACTATTGCACCTCACCCCCATTGCCACTATTTAATTCCCCCCTCCCTTTAGGGTTGCCACCTCATCCCTTTAACCACTTCAGCCCCGGAAGATTTTGCACCCTTCCTGACCAGGCCCTATTTGCAATTCGGCACTGCGTTACTTTTACGGACAATTGCGCAGTCGTGCGACGCTGTACCAAAACTAATTTGATGTCCTTTTTTTCCCACAAATAGAGCTTTCTTTTGGTATTTGATCACCTGTGTGATTTTTATTTTTTGAGCTATAAACAAAAAAGCGACAATTCTGAAAAAAAAAAAAAAAACAATATTTTTCACATTCTGCTATATGACATTCTCAAAAATAATCTAAACTTTTTAACATTTTACGCCAATTTGTTTTCTGCTACATATTTTTGGTAAAAACAAAAAATCACAATAAACGTATTTTAATTTGGTTTGTGCAAAAGTTATCCCGTCTACTAACTACAGGAAAGATTTATGTAATTTTTATTGTTTTTTTTTTCTACTAGTAATGGCGGCGATCTGCAAAATTTTAGCGGGACTGTGACATTGCGGCGGACAGATCGGACCCCTAACTGACATTTTGACACTTTTGGGGGGACCAGTCACATTACTACAGTAATCGGTGCTAAAAATATGCACTGTCACTGTAATAATGACACTGGCAGGGAAGGGGTTAATACTGTTGGTGATCAAGGGCTTAAATGTAAGCCTAGGGGAGTGATTCTAACTGTGGGGGGTTGGGCTTGTGAAATGATCAGAGACATGCAATCCTATATAGAAGGATCACATGGGCTCTGTGATCATTCCAGGGAGAAGGGTTTACAACAGCCGACCTCCCTTTTCTCTCAGCGGGGAGAGATTGCAGGTGTCAGGCGGCAATCGGAGCCGCCTGACACGTGCTGGCTTCTCCGCTGACGAGCGGGGCGGGAGTGCGCCGGCAGCAGGGCGTGCTCACTCCCTAGACTCCCCAGAGCGACCGCCATACATGTAAGGCGATTTGCCTGGGAGCGGCTGCCTGCCACAGTACATCTGTGGCGGGCAGTCGGCCAATGGTCAAACCAGGACACATATTAATTACACAGGTTCTGTGACTGATTAAGGTCGTAATTAAACTCATTTGGTGCCTTATGTGCATTATATTAGCCTCAGAACCTGTTTAATTCATGTGTCTCTGGATTAAAGGGATGAGGTGGCAACCTTAGTCCAGCTAGACCTGGCAATTTACCATTGTAATGCTCTGGTTTTGTCTATTTATGATTGTGTAATGCACTGGTCTTGGTTTGTCTGTTTATTATTGGTAATGTACTTGTCTTAGTTTGTGATCTATTTTGCACAGTTTGGTTTTTTCATTCGTTGTTTATATTGCACTTGTTTATAAATGATTGCACTTTTGTTGCTTGTGTCTAAAGATTTTGTAGGGTGTGGCTGGAGGTGGGATGTGGGTGTGGCTGGAGGCGGGGCAGGGGTGTGGCTGGAGGCGGGACATGGGTGGGGCCTGAAAGGGGCCCTTGATTCATTTTGCCCGGGGGCCCTGAGGGTTCTCAGTCTGCCCCTGTCCACAGACTCTCCTTGAGAAGGAACTGTCTTAGACACTCGCTTCATATGGTGTTTTAAAGACTGACAAACTCCTATGGCTGCTACTGCTGGTGCTGGTTGTATCACAGAACCTGCAACTGCAAAGCAGGCTTTCAATAAAGATTCCAACTTCTTATCCGCTGGATCTTTAAAAACCTGGGCATTATCCACAGGACAGGTTAAATTCTTATTGACCGCAGAAATGGCAGCATCCACAGTCGGTATATTCCATTTCTTGGTAAATTTTTACTCCGTAGGATACAATAGGAACAAAAATCCTATCAGAATGGTCCCAATCTTTATACATTTCTTGCTCCAAGAGTGAATGTATGGGAAACGTCCGAGGACTATGAGTAGGGCGCAATGAGCCTACAGAGGAAAAAGAGACTTCAGCTGTCTGTAAGGGAGGACATTTGTATCCAGACCTGACCATTCTAGTAAGAGACTGAATAAACAATCTCTGGGTCTGAGAGGCTGATAGAGACTCCTCTAACCCTGACTCCCCAGAAGTGGAAACCTCAGCTTAACCTTCCATAGGGTCACCATCAGCTACTTCTTCCACATCCTCTGCCCAATCCTGAACTGATTCAGGGGGTGGCTGAGGTGAAGGGGATCTATCAAGTTTCCTCCTTCCTTGTGATGCTGCAATCATACCAGCAATCCTACCCTCAAGGCTGGCTAATGCCGATGCCAAATCATCCTTAGTGACGTAGGTTGCAGCAGAGGTGCTTGGAGTAGCTATTATGCCTGACAAGCATAATGGCTCAGATTGGCTAGTCGCCCCTGGCTCTTCAGGAGAAGTAGACACAGTGGAAGTAGGGCTAGGACCTAAAAAGGCCTGATGGTGGCATCACAGTGCCTATCCAACTGTGCCCCCCCCCCCCAGCCCTTTTATGGGCAGACATTGCTTTAAAGCAAGACAAACTTGAGGTACTATCTTAAAGCCCCGTTCACATTGCCGCGATCCGACTTGGGGGGGCGACCTCCGAGGTCGCGGTGCGAGCAGCGCGCCGCGACCTCGGAGCAGCCGCCACGGACTTCATAACATTGAAGTCTATGGCGGTCGCCTCCGGGTCGCCCCAAAGAAGCTCCGGACCCTTTTTCTAAGTCGGAGCGACTTGTGTCGCTCCTATTAGAACGGGTCCGCAGCTTCCCTATGGAAGGTGACCTACGGCGACCTGTGAGGCGACCAGGTCGCCTCACAGGTCGCCTTAGTGTGAACGGGGACTAAGTGTATAAAAAATATGTAAATAAACACTCATGCCAAACAAACTCAATAATAGAAGCAAAGTGCTACTGCTACAAGACCCTGCGGGTAATAATCTGTGTAAATAATAATTTGCTGCAATAAAGAACTGCAATTTGAGCAAAATTCCTCTAAAATCCACTAAAGTGCATATGTGCAAAAAAAAGGGGGTTTGTAGCATTTAAAAATTATTTTGTGTCAGCATATCCCTCCTGTGCAAACTATACAGAAGTGAAAATTTAAATATACATAAATAAAATAATGTGATTAATAGACCAAATATATAAAGTGCTTTTGGTGAAAAGTGCAAAAAAGGCAATAATAGTCCAATATTAATAAAAAGTCCAACAAATTAAGCCCATGTATCAGGCGAACACAACCATGTGAATATTTTTCTGACCATGTACAGTAGGTGGATGGAAAGTAGTGATGGTTGGACCCTCCAGACACCGCCAGAAAATAGGAGAATTGGGAACTCACCAGAAGTAGTTGATCTGTGGCCTTATGCCAACAAGAGATCACAAACGCTTAAAAGATCTCCAAGATCGGGATCCCGTAATCCGGACACTCTTATTATCCTTTGTGATGGTCTCAGGGGACACAAGCCAGAAAGAGAAACAAACTCCTCCATCACTACTTTCCATCCACCTGCGTGGTCTGAAAAATAGTCACATGGTTGTTTTCACCTGATACACGGGCTTAATTTGTTGGCTTTTTATTAATATTGGACTGGTATTGTCTTTTTTTGCACTTTGCACCAAAAGCACTTTATATATTAAGCACTTTATATATTTGGGATATGTTGACACAAAAGAGTTTTTAAATACTGCAAACCCCCTTTCTTTTTTTTTGCACATATGCACTTTAGTGGATTTTAGAGGAATTTTGTGCTGCTCAAATTGCAGTTCTTTGCGATTTGTTATTTACACAGACTATCTTAAGTGTACTCAAGGCTAGTGCCAAGCTTATACAGCCTAATGCACACAGCACTGATAATCCCAAGATACAAGACCTGTTTGTGCCAGTAACATACATCCACAGTGACTCACGCAACCCAGCCTCTGCTGCTCTGTTTCCCCTTCAGCCTCTGACAGAGGCTAGTGTGCTGGAAACCGTTCCTTCCAGAATGAACCCATTTATGCAATGTAGTGCATGTGCAACGTGGTACGTGGCACCCACGTGCATGCCAATTGCGTTTGAACAGGCCTTCCATGCGGTGTACACCTTTACTTAAAGGCGAAGATTCCAGCACGTGTGCGAATATGCCTACGCCATAGACACGCTATCAAGGAAGAGACGAACATGCAGACGCGTATGCGCCAAGGCAAAAACAAAAAACGTGGTGTGAGAGCAGCTTAGGCTGAATCTTGTTTGTCACAGCTGATACCCTTCAGGTGATCCGTTCAGGGTAGAAAACAATGTGATAACAATAGGCAAAGAAATAATGATTTAAAAACAACTTTGCAACAATCCCACAACTGCTCAACAAGATGTAACTAGCAAGCATAACCATCATAGTTTTATGGAGGGATATACATGACACTGGGTCTCTGTTATCTTTAAGAGGAACAGTGCATAAAATATTTACAATTTGCAATTATGCCAGCAATTTTTACCTTCAAGGTTTGCTGTATAAGTAAATATTTTAAATTGGACTCACCAGTCCTGCTGCAGGATTCTGTTTTAAAAAAGGAATCCAATCTTTACCCATCACAGCGAGCTTTGTCTTAGCAACCTTCAAGGACTGGGTCCCCATGTTTTAGAGGAGCCACAGCCTTGGACCTGTAGAGCATGCTGCACAGAGAGCCTTTGGGGTTTGGTATTTCAAGGGTCCAGATCCCAGGGTCCAGCATCTAAAAATGACAGTTATTCAGGCAAAACCTCATATCTGGTTCCCGAGGCTCAGGTACCATCTTTTTAGTTAATTTACTGTTTAGGATGGATCTGATAGCTAACCCCTTAGATTCAGTGATCTTTGATCGGGGTATGAAGCACAATCTTCTGTCTTCATTTGAAGAGAAAATGTGGCGAGACTCTCCACAGTGACCATCACCTTTAGACACTGGCAAAATAACTGAGGTATATCCTGTGTGGGAGGGTTTTTATAGGGTATCATCTTTTCTGATTGATTGCCAGTGTTCTTCACCTAAAGATGGCTATATAACTCATATGTTATGATTTATGGCTGTGTGTTCCGTGATGTACGAAAAGAAAAAAATGTGTTATTTGTTTCATAATGTCTTTTGAGTTACAGTTCTTTAGAATTATAAATATACAGCGGTGGGTATCACTGTGTCTCTGATTCAAGAAGGAGAACTGTGCTGTCAGGGCAGGCATGGAACGCAGGCAACCAGAAGTGATGTCAGAGTGGGCGGGACATGTTTACCACCGCTGGTCAGCTGGAATTTCCACCTGCAGTTGTCTTTACTCCCAGGAGGCATCCCGCTGGATGTTATGGATTCATTGACATGCCTGTTTTCACTTCCATTTTATTAGTGTTTTTAACCCTTCTTGTCGTTAAAGTGTTTTATTACTGCACTTAGAAGTGCCTTCTTTTCTACTTTGTTTAAAAAAAAAAACTGTCACATGACACTAAAAATAGGTATCAGTAATTGATATCGGTGAGTACTTGAGAAAAAGTATCAGTACTCGTATTCCGTCTTAACTGGTATGGGTGCATTCCTAATAACTACTTTGTTAAAGAAAGATCTGTATACTTACCTGTTTTTTAGGCCACTCTGTTCTAGTCACATAATTGGCCTGTGTTAACTAGCAGCAACTTTAGGGGAGAAGGGGGAATGCCGACAACAGATGACCCATAGTAAGCCTATGGATGACATCATTGTTTAGGCATTCAGGCTGTTGTAAAGGATTCTCTTCTCTCCCCTGTAGCTGGTGCTGGCTGACACAGTATAGATCATGTAACTGGACTTGAACTGCCTGATAATAGGTAAATATACAGATTCCTCTTTCACAAGTGAATTAGTATAGGACGGTGGTCAAAGTAGTTTTATGATAGTTAGCGTTAGCGCGGAATTCCACTTTAACTTGGAAAATGATCTTCTATTGCTCTCAGCCTGTTCTAAATTCCTTTTTATTTTTAGCTGGGATCTGTTAAAGAATGGCTACATGTGCTCCCACTCTGTGTAGTAACTTTCTCTTGCTCATCCCTGAGATACATTAGGATTTGTAATGCTAATTTTCGGGACTCTCCCGAATTTGCCAGGAGAGTCCCGAAAAGTAGCTTAATGTCCCACTTCATCTTTTCCAGGCCATTGTCAAGGAAATACTGCCTTGCTTATGTGTGAGCGGAACCCAGCTGACGCACACATCAGCTGAGCCTGACAGTCTATTGATACAGACTTGCATACATTTCCTCTCCATTAGTAGCCACTGTATAGAAGGGGGACGTTTCTACTAAGCAGGCATTGGCTTCAAGTTCTGAATAGAAGCATTACCTACTCACATGTGGGCGGCTGAAACACCCCAGGTCTCGGTCAGCCCTCAGCATGTACTGTACTCCTGCCAGCATAAGAAAATGCGGAAGAGGATGGTGTGAAGGTTACTGCACAAATAATAGAGATGAGGTGTTTGGCCACAGAGTTGTGATGAGGGACACATTTCAGGCAGTGTTTTGCTGGGGTGGCATTGAAGGCAGTGCTGTGTCAATTCATTTCTAAAAGATGAACCCTGGTGACTGAACATTTACTCTTTTATTGCTGGCAGAAGAGTTGGAAATGTGTGATTTGCTAGAAGATTTGTGTGTTGGAAGTCATAATTATTAACCATTTCATTGGTTGCAGATCCCTGGTGGAAATGCACATTTACCCCTTTAATAGCTAGATTAAAGGGTTAATCATGCATTTTCAGAAGGGTCTGCTATTAAAGAAATGGTTAATCATGTGCTTTCATCAGGGATCTGACAGCAAAGAAATAGTTAATCATGTCCAGCCACCAGGTCAGCAAGGATATTCTAGCAATAAAAAGGTTAATCATGTCTCTAGCCACCAGGGATCTTACTAGCCTAAGATCCCTGGTGGTTAGAGCCATGATTAACTCTCATTTCCAGCAGATCCCTGGTGGCCAGGCCTGTCTTTAATGTGGGGCAAACAGGGCAGCTGCGCTGGGCTCAGTCATTGTTAGGGGGCCCAAAGCAGCTGCCCCTTGGGCCCGCATATAGGGGGCCCAAGATATTAATACTGCAGACTGCACCAAGTACATCGGTGCATGTATTCCCTGGCCAGCAAGGAGGGAGCAGGGCCGGAAGCTCCACTGCCGCTCTGACCCCGTCCTATGCAGCCTGTATACACAGAGACTCAAAAAATGGTAATGGGAGAACTGTGCGCCCTGCCTCCGGACCTATGAGCGTCCCGTCCCTGGACCTCAGAGTGGGTAGTGAGCCAGGCTGGCTAGATAGGTATGTTCTTCTCCCAATGGACACTGTTATCCTAACCCCTGACCTGATCACCAAGTACCTGTACATTGCTTATAGGTGGGATTTTAAAATGGTTACTAAGTTGATCATCCCTCCTGTACTAGATCTGCAGTCTCTGGACATCTCCTGTATTAAATCCGCAGTCTCTGGTCATCCCCTGTACTAGATCCACAGTCTCTGGTCATCTCTCGTACTAGATCCGAAGTCTCTAGTTCTCTCCTGTATTAGATGCACAGTCTCTGGTTATCTTCTGTATTAGATCCACAGTCTGTGGCTATATCTGGTACTAGATCTGCATTCTCTGGTTATCTCCTGTATTAGATCTGCAGTCTCTGGTTAGCTCCTGTATTAGATCCGCAGTCTCTGGTTAGCTCCTGTATTATCCTGATCTGGTGTAGTACACCGAATTTGAGTCTTCCTGCTATTCATTATATGTCTAAGAGCAGTCAGAGGGGCCTAAGAAAATGTTTGCCCAGGGTCCAATCGGTATTAAAGATGGCTGGACATGAATAATTATTTAATTGCTGTCAGATCCCTGATGGAAGCACATGAGTAACCTTCTTGTAGGATCACGTCCATATTAAATTAATGTCCCATCCCTAATTTAGGTACATGTTCCGCCTACAGCAGCTTTCTGGACTAACAGAAATAATGGTGTCCCTAAAAACTTTTTTGGAATGTTGGCAACTATAGCTATAGCAGAATTGTGCACATATACCTGGGTATATAAAGTTTTTAATAAAGATACCTCCAGATCATTTTGGTTGCAAAGGGACCTTGCTATACTGTCCGATACATACCACAATGGAATATATCTACTGATATGATAACCTACGCAGACAATATGAGCTGTACCATAAAACATTTTATAGATACCTGCAACTTCAGCATGCTTTACAGGCCCAATTTGGGTCTCAAAGCCCTAAACTGTCTAATTAAGGGTTAATATATACACGTAGAACTGCCCGCTAGAGAGCTGCAGAGAATTACACTTTCTTGGGTCCCCTGGGTTACCATTAGCAACTGACAATAGATAAACGGCAGTAACAGTTCTTGGCTCAGACAATAATTAGTCCAGAGGATTTGGTTTTTGTGTTTTATTTAGAACTGGGATGGGAGAAGATATGAGTGGGATACTCCAACTATGAACTATGCACAAACTTGAGGACAACTATCTGTAGTGTTCGGCAAGGCCGCTGCTTCACCTTGCCACAGAAGTAAAGATAAAAAGACTGTTCCTTTTTGAATATTCTCTTCAGGGTTAACAACTTGGCACCCCTTTACTATCACTGCCTGTGTGCTGACACCGTCCGCTGACTCTAGCCACTGGAGTGATCCCCTTCCTGGGCAGATCCTTTGGCAAGCTCCCCTGTACTCACAGACACTGTTTTTCCAGAGTTGCTCTGCCTTCAGCTCCACAGTCAGTTTCACAGGACCTCTGGGTTCAGCCACACCACTGGTTCACTGCCTGTGACCACCCTCCTCAGCAAACAGTAAGAGAGACAGCCGTCACCCTCCTCCTGGGACCTGGCTTCCCGCCCTAAGATACCCTGTCACATGTGTCCTTGGCTTTTATAACCTATCCCAGGATGCACCACTGTCTGTGCCAACCCACTGGGACAGTTACACAGCCTGTGCGTCACTGGCTGGGTTTCCTCCCCTGTCCAACATGCTCCCCTATTGGACACACTCTCCGACCAGATGAATCACACATAGACACATGCAACAGGCCTGACTAGAAATCCTGCTCCCCTGTTAAGCAGATAGAGCAACTAGGTTTTACCTACCGCTCTGCTGATAAGCAGGCAGAGAAAACTATACTCCCTATCTAGCACCTATCTAGGAGGGTGCTACATCCACTTTGCTCTTTTTTATTGAATGTTAAGTATGTCTCAACATGATGGATAAGGATTTGGAGGCCCGCTCCTCGCATTTTACAGTCTACCCCCACAGTAAATAAAAAAAAAATTCAACAATTATATCTCATCCTGGCTCATGTATTTGCTGTGAGCCCTATCTCCACCTCAAAATGTCTATGATGTGCTCAACCAGGAGCTGAGTTTAATCATTTAATATGGACCTATCCAGTCATAGCTAGTTATTGGAAATAGGTTACCTGCTTGCTATCCAATTTCTTTCTACTTCCATCCAATTCACCCCGGAATTATGTTTGTTAGGATTACTTGATGAAGAGTATAGTTCATATTCCTATCGCACACCTTCCTGGTTTGTGGGCACTTGTGTACTGGGTGCTGAAGCGATCACCAGCTGGCCACTGGATCGGTTACAAATAGATAGATACTCGCCAGCACACCAAGGATCTTGCAAAAGCAGTCCAAAAACCTTATTCCAGAGAAGATCACATAAAAAAAAATGAGTGCAACGTTTTGGAGCCAAGCAGGACCCCTTCATCATCCCTCATCACATGCCTGACGAAGGGGTCCTGCGTGACTCTGAAACTTTACACTCATTTTTTTTTATGTGATCTTCTCTGGAATAAAGTTTTTGGACTGCTTTTGCAAGATCCTTGGTGTGCTGGCGAGTATGTATCTACTTGATGAAAAGCTCTCGCCCAGATACGTTACAACATTTTTGAAAGAAACTTTGTTCTTGGCAAGGAAGAAAATTGCCAATCTTCCAGGGGAATAATGCTGTCAATCGAATCCTCCCATATAAGAAATTCAAATACAAACAAAGAGGGTATCCTTGTAGGAAGATGCAGCGTGATGCAGCGACAGACAACACACCATCCAGGTACAGTAAGAGGAATATATTATAACAGAAGTCCAGCATTAGAAACAGGCTGAGAGGGAAGGCAACCCAAGTGGGAGCACGCACAAGTTGTAAAATCAAAGAGGCAGTAGAGTGGTGGACCAGAGGTACTGACAGCATCTGTGTCAGGATGCGCAATCCAGCAAACAAGATAACTCCTCTGGATGAACTTCTGGGCACAGGCTAAAACATACTCCCTTTCATTCTCTCAAGAATTGGGCACTGGCTAATAAATATGCACATTCTCATGCACGCCAGCACTTGCATGCACCTGTGACAGATGCTGGCGCCAAACAGACTTTTTAATTTCAGCTAATGCTCAGGATCAGTGCTGCTTTGTCTTCAGCCTCCTGTGTACCTGTGATCCTGTTTCCTGCTTCCAGTTGCTGAATGGACTTGTCTTGACCATTCTCTGAATTCCACCTGCATCGACCTCAGCTTGTCCCCTGACCTCTGCTTCTGTCTGCTCCTTTGGCTTCTGTTCCACTGATCAGTTCCAGACCTTGCTTTTCTCCTGATCACGTTCCTGTCTGTGTCCTTTAACCCGATCCATCCCGTCTGTGTATGAGCCGGCCTGCCTGGCCTTGCTACTCTGCCTGCTGTCACCATCTGACGACTTCTCCTGCCCAGCGAGGACATCTGCCCTGCTGCTAGCAAGACTTACAGGTGCTCATGCCACTCTGCAGTCCTGTGCCTCCTGTCTACACTATAAGGAGCCAGAGTCAGAGGTAAAGGAAAGACCTTCCTCATCATATCAGGCTCTGCTACATGATAATCTGTCTCAAGGAGTGGAATGTGGTCTGGCAACTCTGCACACAAATGGGAAGGCTTCCAGGAAGAATGGTGTGTCCCTGCACTTTCCCTACTCCTGCAGAACCTTTCCCTGACACTTAAGCAATGTCCCTGACAGACGGGTGACCTGTCCCTACTATAGCCACCTTCAAAATGTGCACCAAACCCGGGAGCCAGGGTCTTAAATAGACTCACATGGGGTGCCAGCATTCAATTTGATAGCTGCCTCCCTGTGACCAAGGAAACTATAGAGGAACTCAGTTCTTCTTGAATATCTTCTCCACCTGCATTGCCGTTGCGGAAGAGCTTTACCTGCCGTGGGGAAAATAGACTGTACCTGCCTAAATCCTCGTAAATATTATAAGGTCTGGGATGTCTGTTGCTACTCAACTCATACTATAGCTGTCAATGGCTGACAGCCCCATGTTACATTGTGATCTGTCTGAGGAGGTCTTATCCTATCCCTTTTAGATATTCGTTTGTAACATCGAATTAATGTACTGTATAACTATACAAGAAAGGAGACAGAGTTTATTCTGGTTTCTCGGTTTATTGGTGTATTGTTAAACCGTATTGCACTGAAATCTGATACCTCTGAGCATTTCCTCTTACGCTGTGACCATTGTACTCTGTACATTGAAATCTCATGCAAAAAAAAGATACCTCCAGATAAATGTTGCAGAAAAGTTCAGTTGCAGGGGCCCTGAGGATGATTTCTCCATCTTTGTGAGACTTGAAGACAAGATCAGCGGTGATGGAGAGATCCTCCAACCGATAATCAACCAGACTGGAATGCAGCTTCTCACGCACAGAAACTGTGATGTGGCACTGGAAACCAGAATCAGTCTATCTACTCTGCATCATAGTCCCAATTAGCTTCTATTCTGTCATGCAACCAGACCTCTAACTACCAAGTGGCCGTTGGATGCCTAACCTGGCTCTAGAAACAAACAAAAGTAAAATTCCCAGTTCAATTTGCTAGCCAGTTTGCTTACCAACCAGATTAACCTGTCTAACAGTTTGCGTCAGCTGGGCATCCATTATGCCCCCAATTACCTTTAGGAGGGATGGGCCACCTCCAGGCTCACCTGCCCCCTATGTATCCATTAGCTTGCATGTGCTTCCACTGTGAAGGCTCTTATAAATTCATTAGAGTTAGGACTGCAGGTATACAGGGAGCCGTGAAGTGGCCCTGCAGCTTTCACATGCGTTTGCAAATGTGTGCTAACTAAACCCCTGTTTTGACGCAAACTGTTAGACAGGTTAATCTGGTTGGTAAGCAAACTGGCTAGCAAATTGAACTGGGAATTTTACTTTTGTTTGTTTCATGTGCGTTGGCCTTCCATGTGTTCTTTGCTATGAAGGCCAGTAATAGGTGGGGGCAGAGGCCATTTTCTTTGTTGCTAACCTGGCTCTAGCCTATTCTGGTTATTGAGCCCTAAGATAAAATTAGCTATAGAATCCAAGATTAAAAGGGACAGGGTTAACTAAAATAACAGGAATAACGAAAAATATCCTGTATAGACCCCAGGACAAAGTGGTTATAGAGTCAGCTCAAAATTGGCAAAAAGGAGATAATTTTATCAATAGAGTGTTCTTAATTTAATTTATCTTATCTTAAGATACAAAATATTATAACAGGCACTGCAACAATAGCCGAAGACAAGACAAAACAAAAAATAGACAATCTATTCTAGAGGGATATGCGCGGCTGCTGCCGTATGATCACAAATGTGAGAGGGTCGCCCTCTAAATGCAAGTCCCCTTGAAGCGCGAGCTGTGTGAGGATGGAAAGGTGTATGGGGGAGGACAAAGTTCCTGTTAAAATGGACTTGAAGTAAAACGGAATTGGCAATAATGAATTGAATAAATCCAGTATTAGTGCATTAATTCCATTCCTTGAAAGGTAACTAACAATGAATTTCTCGTAAATGTCCTCAATAATAGGGTGATTTATCTTCTCATATGAATTAACTGGTTGGAATCATATATCCACTCCGCGCCTTGAATGCGGACACAGCAACTGTGCATGTATACGTCTGGGAGCAAACAGTATTTCACAATAACAGTGAATCATCAGCAATGAGGTAATTGTGTGTCGTGACAATGGTAGCTGTATTTGCTACATATATGCAGTCATTAAAGGGGCTCTCAAATATTATGTGGTTGAACAAATACCTCTAAATAGTAGATACATCTGTTTTGTCTTTTTCCCTTCAAAGAGCAAGTGAAGGCTTGAGGATAAAGTTCCAATGTTGAGGTCTCTACCAAATTCGGGGATAGTAGAAAGATGGTATATCATTCTCTGTAGCCCGCCATCTGACAGGGATCTGAGTTGCGGTATCATGGCCGCTAGTGACGTCAACGCGTTTCACAATGGAATTGCGTAGCTTTGTCTGGACCTACTATTATACTGGAAGATGACCACTACACACATACAGTAACACAGATCTAGTTATCTGGCACTGTACATGGTAGATAACAATAGGACAGAGTTATCTCTGTCATATTGATTCAGATACTCAGGAAGCTATGGCTGCAGTTAAACTATTTGAGCATAGATACTTGCCAAATAGCCTTTGTTTCTGGTCTGAGTAAAATACAACAGCAGCTCCTGTGTGTATAAGGTTATGTGGCACAGTTCTGTGTCTACTTCCTGGAACTTCACCTTCATATCATAGTCCTCCAATCTGTGTTTTTGGCCCAGCTTGCAGGGATAGGAAGTACCTGTCTATAACTAACAACCTCTGTAGTTACAAATACAGACAGTAGACAGCACCATAACCCTACACAATCAAAGACAATGCCATATTAGACTCTATTTTGATCTGCAGTTGCAGTGGTGCTGCACATGTGATCAATTATGACACCAGCCATTTAAGGGCCTAATTGTTTGGTCGAGAACTGGCATAAGCACACTGCCAACTGTGACATCATCATCAAAGGCATACATTAAACCAAAATTAAACCCCAACATTTTAAAAACCGCAAGCAAGCAGCTCTTAATTGCAAAAGAGACAAGCTATGTCTCGTCTGCAATAGGTAATACTTACCTGCCTGAACTCAGTCCTCTTCTGTGCCAGAATGACCAATTCCTGTGTGTATGCATGGGATAATGTCATCCCCAGCCGGCCAATCAAGAAGCTGAAAACGCAACACCCGGAAGTAGCTCAGGGAGAACACGAAATAGTTGGGAAGGGATGTAACTTTCGCATTGCTGTAAGATGGAGGCAAGTCTAGTACCACTTTAACTCTTTGACTTCTAGGCTAGACTCCAACTACAAGCCAACTGTCAAATGAGTGTGTCCTGAGCATTGAGGCAGTGTTGTCAGACAGGTAAATGACAATTTGCAGGACCTTGAAGTCAGAGAACTCAGACTTCAGATAGCAAAGTGAAACCAAGTCAAAGAAGTTCAAGGTATACAGTAAGCTTTTCAAGTTAACAAAAGTAATGGCAGGTATCTCGTTACCTGCTCTTACCCAGAACTTTCAAAACTTTATACATTACAGGTTTGCTTTAAAGCATAAATAAATTCCTCAGAGTAGGAAGCTTTTGCCATAATGTGTCATTGGACAGCCACTGCTAATGAAACACCTGCACATGTGCAGATGAGTTACATCATTCCTGAAACCTGGCTCTATTCTCTGCATGCCAAAAATAAGCCAGCCAAGATGTACACTGCACAGTATGAACACAGAAAAAGAAAACTTGTGAAGATTGGGAAAAGGTTTATCAGCATTTTTTTTTTTTTTTAACAGCAGGACTTGATTTTCACTTTTTGATATCCAAAAAAACTATCCTCAGGAGATCACTAAGGCCTGTGCTTTACATGATCCTCAGCTAGTAAAAACAAGTCTGCAGTGTATCATGCATATCAAGCTTTTTCAAGCCTCAATCAGCTGTCTTGAGTCCTATAAATTCCAAGCCAAGTTTCTTCCAACTTTCTTTTTTATTTGCAGAAAACATCACCATTGTTATTAGATTTTTGTGGTATGCAGGATTGTAAGCAGTTCGTTCTGCAGTCCTGTGACTTATTTCACAGAGTCAGTCCAGGCTTGGGCATCATCACGACCATTGAGTCAAGATCTGCCCACATGCCTGGACCAACACCCGGCTTAGCCTCTTTGCCCCGTCGCTCCGGCCCCCTCTATAGCTCAGTGCACTCGTGTTCTCTGCTGCCATGGCCGGGGCTAGATACAAGCAAATCTTGCGGTTTATGCATTTCAATGACAATAAACTCTGTCGTCCTTGGGGTGACCCTGGATATGACCGGCTCCACAAAATTCGGCCCCTCGTAAATCACTTGACCCAAAAGTTTGCAGCCTCGTATACGCCCCAAGATATCTGCATTGATGAGTCCCTGGTTACATTTTCTGGCCGCCTTGTTTTCAAATGTATAAGCTCTGTGACAGGGCAACAGGCTATACATGTAGTTTCCGGATTTACGATGGAAAAGATAGCAATGTAGAGCCCCCCAACTGCAACAACATAGGGAGCAGCGGCATGATTGTTTGGGATTGGTGTCACCCTTATTCGGAAAGGGGTATCATTTATACCTCTGTGTCCACGAATACAACCTTAACATGAGTGGGGTCGACTTCAACGACAAGATGATGGCGCCGTACCTTTCTAAAATTCCATGAAGAGCTCATCACAGCCCTTCTGTATCCAGAAGGTGCTTTGGCCCAATTTCACAATTCAGATGCAGGGAGCCAGTTGCATGAGAAGCATTTTGCGGTTGTCTTCCCTGGTACCCCTACCCAAAGAGCACCCCAAGAAGATGTTGTGTCTGTAGAAAACGCAGATATAGGCATGACACCTGCTATTTTTTTTTATCCCTCCTGTCCTGGCCAACCTGGTCTCTGCATCAGGGACTTTTTCAATCGCTAGACTTTGAGTGGTCATACCAGAATGATGCCTGCAGATTTAGGCATCATCCTGGTATCATTTTCTACAGCCAGTGGTCGGCTTTCATGTAAAAGAAATCCTAGCCTTCCACAGTTTTCTCGGGCTCTTCTGTCCCACCGGGTAACCTGAGACTGCAGCCGGTGGTTCCGTCAGCTGACCATAGAGCTGATTGGAGACGAGAATAGCTCCAATCATCTCTATGGCCTATGATACCGGAAGCTACGAGCATTTCATGACTTCGGTTTTGCCAGATATAAACCGCGCCATTGGGAAATTGGGAAAGCATATTATCACATCAATTATGGTGTGGTCAGATGCTTTAAGGGCAGAGGAGAGATCTAGAGTCTAATAGACCACAATTTTTTCAAAAAAAGAGTACCTGTCACTACTTATTACTATTATAGGGGATATTTAAATTCCCTGTGATAACAATAAAAAAAAAAAAAAAAAAAAATGAAAGGGAAAGTGTCAAAATAAAATAAAAAAGCAAATCAAATAATAAAAAATTAAAGTACCCCTCTCCCCCCCCCTGTTTGCGCGCAAAGGCAAACATCAGTCTGATGTCATATGTAAACAGCAATTGCACCATGCATGTGACATATCACAACGAACATCAGATCAAGGGCAGTAATTCTTGCAGTAGACCTCCTTTGTAAATCTAAAGTGTTAACCTGTAAAGGCTTTTAAAAATGTACATAGTTTGTCGCCGCTGCACAGACGTGCAGAACTTTAAAGCATGCCATGTTTGGTATCTATGTCCTCGGCTTAAGATAATCTTTTATATTTTACCAAACTATTGGGCTTTTAGAAAATCTCTGTGCAAATACCGTGTGACGAAAAAAAAATTGTAACACCCACTATTTTGTTCTGTAGGGCCTCTACTTTAAAAAAAAATATAATGTTTGGGGGTTCAAATACATTTTTTAGTAAATAAAAAAAAATTTTCATGTAAACAAAAAGTGTCAGAAAAGGCTTGGTCTTCAAGGGGTTAGAAGAGTGGGGTATCACTGCGAACGTCAGATCGAGGGAAGTAATTCTAGCAGTAGACCTCCTCTGTAAATCAAATGGTAACCTGTAACAGCTTTTAAATATGTAATTAGTTTGTCGCCGCTGCACGGGCGTGCGCAATTTTAAAGCATGTTGTGCTGTGTGAAAAAAAAAAAATTACACCCTCCATTTTAATCTGTAGGGCCTCTGCTTTCAAAAAATATATGTTTGGGGCTCAAAGAAATATAATAGAAGAGTGGGTGATGTGTGGCATAAGCTTCTAATATTTGGCATAAAATGCCAGGACAGTTCAAACCCCCCCCCCCCCCCCCCAAGTAGACACCCCAAGCTATTTACTAGAGGCATGTTAAGTCAATGGAATACTTTATATTTTGCCACAAGTTTCGGGAAAATTTACATTTTTTTTTTTTTTTTTACACAAAGTTGTCCCTAAAGAATATATTGCTCACACATGCCTGGGGTATATGTGGAATTACACCCCAAAATACATTCTGCTGCTTCTCCTGAGTACAGGGATACCACATGTGTGAGACTTTTTGGGAGCCTAGCTGTGTATGGGACCCCGTTTGCTTATTTTACTTCCTCACTACCTATCAGTTTCGGAGGCCCAGAAATGTCAAGATAGAAGAAACATGCAATGGCTATATATGAAATGATGCCCCAAAATACATTCTGCTGCTTCTCCTGAGTATGAGGATACCCCATGTGTGAGACTTCTTGGCAGTCTAGCTCCATACAGGACCTCAAAATCAATCACCGCCTTCAGGCTTTCTAATGGCGTAAATTGTTGATTTCACTTCTCACTACCTATCACAGTTTCGGAGGCCATGAAATGCCAAGATAGCACAAAAGCCCCCCAAATAACCCCTTCTCAGAAAGTAGACACCCTAAGCTATTTGCTGAGAGGCATGTTGAGTCCATGGAATATTTTATATTTTGCCACAAGTTTTGGGAAAATGACAAAAATTTCTTACACATGAGGTATCCCCGTACTCAGGAGAAGCTGCAGAATGTATTTTGGAGTGTAATTCCACATATATCCATGGCATGCGTGTGCAATATATCATTTCAATGACAATGTTTGTCATTTTTCAAACACCTGTGACAAAAAAAATTTAAATATTCAATGGGCTCCATATGCCTTTCAGGAAATTCCTTTGGGTGTCTACTGTCCAAAAAGGGGAGATTTTTTTTGGGGGGGGGGGAATTGTACTGCCCTGTCACTTTAACACTTCAAGAAATGAGATAGGCATTCAGAAGATAAACAAAGAATGTGTATATTGCGCTCAACAATCAAATTTCTCAAAAAAGTGCTTGTGTGCTTATAAGGCTGATATTATCCCATAAATAGCAGCAATGCAATATTCAGGTATACCAAAATCAGCTAATTGATATAAATAAAAATTAAAAAATTGTAAATTAAACAGTCCTTATTATGGTGATACGCGTGATTGAATAAAAATAGTCCTTAAAGTGCTCAGTGCAAAGTGATGTCTCAGCAATCTGAAAAGACTTGAACTTGATGCAAGAAAGCCTTCACCAATAAAACTCCACCCAGTGCTCTGATTAGATACTCCTTACCAGAGACATATGACCCCTTAATTACAGGGGGTCACATTCAGCATTGATCTCCAATATAGGCTCCAAGCTGTCCTTATCATTGTTTCCTCATCAGCAAAATAGCAGGCTCAATTACTTTGTAAAGAGGAATTTTTCAACCTTGTGAATCACTTTAGTTCGGTAATCCCCATGGTGAATGTTCCTGCACTTTGCATAATGAACCGTAGACGGTGAAGTTGTGGACAGTAGTCGGCTCCAGGCAGTGAGGGTTGAGCAGGTGACACACTCGGCTACAACTTACGTGGCTGCGGTGTGGAAGAAATTCCCACATTTGTTCACTCACAATTATCTTGGTTTTGACACTGAACAGTGTCTAATTTGTTAATATCACCCATTTGCGCAGTTCTTTGTTTGGTTCACACCAAATTTTTTCCTATATTCAGAAGGTAAAAGCTGCGTAAATTCCAGTATATACACCATAGTTTGTAGACGCTATAACTTTTGCACAAACCCATAAATATACGCTTATTGAGATTTTTTGTATCAAAGACATGTAGCTAAATACACTATGGCCTAAATGTAAGACAACAATTGAGTTTATTGGATATTTTTTTATAGTAAAAATTAGAAAATTTAATTTTTTTCTCAAAATGTTTGGTATTTTTTCGTTTATATCGCAAAAAATAAAAACCACAGAGGTGATAAAATACTACTAAAATAAAGCTCTATTTGTGGGAAAAAAGGACATAAATTTTGTTTGGGTACAGCATTGAATGACTGCGCAATTACCAGTTAAAATCACGCAGTGCCAAATTGCAAAAAATGGCCTGGTCATTAATGGGGTAAAACCTTCCGGTCCTTATGTGGTTAAAGAAACTTAAATTTCCAATGTAGTAGGTAGGTGGATCCCTTGAGGACGAGCGTGCGCACAGGTTGGGTGGGGCCTGTATGTGTTGACGTCACGCCGCTGAGTCCACGAGTCGGATCTTTTTATATATGTAGAATTTCCAAATGCTGCACGCTCACTTTTTACAACTGCATAGAATGATGGCTGATTACCTTACTTTGTGCTAGCTACTTTTTTTTCTGTTTGGAGTGCTCACTCATATTATTACATATACACAATGTTCAACCTGTGCCAGTGAAAAGGTCAAGTACATTCGGTCTTATGAAAAAAGTTTCAACTGTGGCTGTAGTTAGTCTTTTTAGGAGGTATGCAGGATAGTTCAATCCCTGGGATTAGTGAAGATGGATGGTGGAGGTGGCTGCAGGATTCATACAGAGCTAGAGGGACTCTGCAACAGACAGAAAGGGTAGGAGAAGAAAAGCAGCGCCACCTCAGTGTAGATTAAAAGGTTATTTATTACATAAAAACAATGTAGTAACTCACACAGAAGAAATAGTTGATCAGCAAATAAGGATGGTTCATCTGCAGCACTGTAGGGATGTTAGGGAAGTACACTGTGGCGGCAGTGGTCCTGGCTGTGCCGGTGGAGTCCGACACTTCCTGTGTTTCTGGCAACGTTCAGTATCCATGCACTTTATTATACAATCCACGTGGGGCTCCTTACTCCTCTTTTTTCCAGAGGAGAGTGGTTGGGTGGTCCTTAATACTAAACAAAAAATTGCTCACATAGAGAAATGTGAACTCTGTGCAACAGTTCTGTGGGAGCCTAGGCTGGCCTCAAAACTCTGCTCCAGATTGTGAGTCCAGTATAGTCCGGGCTCACAAGAAATGGACAGGAATGGGCAGCGGAGGATCGGCAGAGCCTAGGGACCAGAGCAGGAGAAGCTAGCAGATGTCACACATGGTGAGCAGCATGGGAGCAATATAGCGGGAGGTGAGCAGGGACTGGAGATCAAAAGGATTGAGTGGCAGAGAATCAGCAGAGCTGGGAGACCAGAGCAGGAGAAGCTAGCAGATATCAGACATAGTGTGAAGAATGGAAGCAATATAGTGGGAGGTGAGCAGGGACTGAAGAGAGATGAGAATCAGCAAACCAGCAGAGCTTAGGGTTACTACTGAGTGGGGGATCAGCAGAGCTGGGGGTTACTACTGAGTGGGAGATCAGCAGAGTTGGGGCTTACTAATGAGCCAGGGATCAGCAGAGCTGCAAATTACTACTGAGCAGGGGACAGCATAGCTGTGGGTACTACTAAGTGGGGCATAAGAAGAGCTGGGGATATTACTGAGCCAGGGATCTGCTGAACAAGAGTACTAATGAGATGGGGATCTGCTGAGCAGGGTTACTAAATCTAGGGATTTGTCTTTGGGGGGGTACTAATGAGCTGGAGGCTATTACTGGGTTGGGGGGTAGTACTAAGCCCCTTTAACCACTTGCCGAGCTGCTCTTCTGGGTCCAGCGACGTAGACCTACGTCGCTAGACTCCTACTGTTCTCGGCGGCGCGCGCCCTCTGTGTTTAGACACTTTCCCCGATTGTCGGGGAAAGTGTGAGAAGATCCGTCCGCTTGTGTAAACAAAGCAGAAAGATCTTCGCTGTGACAGACAGGGAGAGATCACAGGATTCAGCATAGCTGAACCTGCGATCTCTGTCTATGTCACAAAACCCCCTCCCCCCACACACGTCAGTAAGCATGAGGCATACATTTAACCCCTTGATCACCAGTGTTAACCCCTTCCCTGCCAGTGTCATTATTACAGTTACTGCATATTTATAGCACTGATTTCTGTAGTAATGTCACTGGTCCCCCCAAAAGTGTCAAAAATGTCAGTTAGTGGCCCGATCTGTCCGCCGCAATGTCACAGTCCCGCAACAAATCACAGATCGCCGCCATTACTAGTAAAAAAAAAAAAAAACAATAAAAATGACATAGATCTTTCCCGTAGTTAGTAAACACGATAACTTTTGCGCAAACCAATCAAAATACGCTTATTGCTATTTTTTTTACCAAAAATATGTAGTAGAAAACAAATCGGCCTAAAATATCAAAAAATTTTCATTTTTAAATTTTATTTTGGGGAATGGTATATATCAGAATGTGAAAAATGTTTTTTTTTTTTCAAAATCGTCGCTCTTTTTTTCAAAAATTTTAAAAAATCGCACAGGTGATCAAATACCACCGAAAGAAAGCTATATTTGTGGGGAAAAAAAGAATGTAAATTTCATTTGGGTACAGCATCACACGAACGCGAAATTGTCCGTTAAAGTAACGCAGTGCCGAATCGCAAAATATGGCCTGCTCAGGAAGAGGGTAAAATATTCCAGTCTTAAAGTGGATAAAAATATGCTCATTGAGAATTTTTTTGTCAAAGACATGTAGCTAAATACATTTTGCCCTAAATATATGACAAAAATGGAATATATTTCATATTTTTTAACAGTCAAAGTAGAAAATGTAAATTTTTCCCAAAATTTTCGCTCTTTTTTTATTAATATCACAAAAAATAAAAAGCGCAGAGGTGATCAAATACCACCAAAAGAAATCTCTGTTTGTGGGAAAAAAGGACGTAAATTTTGTTTGGGTACAGCATTGCATGACCGCGCAATTGTCAGTTAAATTTGTGCAGTGCCAAGATGAAAAAAGTGGCCTGGTCATTGAGCAGCAAAATCTTCCGGCGCTAAAGTGGTTAAAATAAATAGAAAATCAACACACACAGGGCATTTGCCAAGCTCTATTAAAGCTTTAAAAAAGCATCACAGAAGTATCAAAAACACATAAAAAAAAGTATATTGAAGCTGTAGGCACTTATATGTGTATTAAAGTTAAAGCAAATATAAATCAGCCCCTCAGTCTTTCATGGGTCATCATGCTTCTCAGATAATTCTTTATCAGTGCCAATTTGCTGAATGATCCTTCCCATGAACTAGTAAACATCCTGCTCTAATATATTCTAAGAGATACAGTAACACCTGGAAAGGTATCAGCAAGCCCTGAAAAAAAAACTGCCTGTTGAGATGGAGTGAGACATGACCAGACCTCGACAAAAGCTGAAAATTGGGCAGTTTCCTTAATGAACAAACTACTGAAGTCTCAAGAGAAAATACGTGTTATTTATAAAGGAAGTCTAGAGCTCCCTCTAGCAGGGGGGTATGGGATAATTGCCCCTTTTTCCCCCCTTATAAATCCGGCACTGATGGTGATAACGTGAGCATTGCAGCTAAAGAAGTTTTTTTTTTTTTTTTTTTTAACTAGTGCTGGGCTATTTATTTAATAATACAACTAAATGTATCTATCAAGTTTAAAGAGTTATAAATAGTCATGCATGTTTTTGGTTGTATCAAAATTCATAGCATTTACATGATCACTGGGTATCATATACCACCATACATACTACCTGTTTCATAGGCTGTTGCTATCAGCTGGCACTCCGATTTTAACATGAACACACAGAGTTTTTCCAACAGGCAGCTAAACTTTTTAACTTCTTAAAATACAAGTTCATCTTTTTGCAATAATCCCACATAAAATCGCACCAGCCACTTCAATACATTTAGCTGTAATCCCCCTCGTTTCATACTTCCCTCCTGTGACCCCTCTGTCTGCAGCCAGTTGGTAAACCTCTAGCCTGGGGGAACCAAGTTCTTGCAGTACATGTAAACACTATTAAGGGCTCTAGGATGGGGCGCAAGGCTAGATCTTTAATGGCCAGGTTGCCGACAGTGTGGGAGTCTTCTCCCATTGGAGGAGTTAAGTACTGACCTACAGTATAGGAGGTCAGCTATTACAACTAAGTGTATTGAAAGGAGTTAGGGAGAGGGGTTAGGCAAATTTTTGCAAAAAAAAGTATATGGAGTAAAAAAATAATGGGTATAAATAATACTTATTATCACATTTAGATAGAAGAGAGATGTTAGTGGGAAGGAGTTGATGTAATTTAGCAATAGTGACAGAGGTGTCATCCCGCTATAATTATGATGGGGAAAGACACAGTGTGTTTGGGACTTTAAATACACCTCAATGTACACTTAAAATAGGAATATATTTAACCAAAAGCTTTCTAAAACATTTTATTTAGCTGTATATATTACAACAATCGGTCCAATAGTCCTTTAGATGGGTCGACACATTTCGCAGCTCCACCGCTTCTTCAGTAGCACTCGGGTATAGTGCAAAAAGAGAACCTATTGATAACACTAAAAAAAAATCTACAAACAAAAGGAGAACACAAATCAATATAATAATAATATACAACTATGGTAAATTATTGCATCTTGGTCAAAGGTTAGTATAGGTCAAATCATAATACCAAAACAAAATACCTCCATATATACATAAAGACATGCCTCATGCATAATAGTGTAGACAGAATATGGTGAAAAGTCTATGGTACTGGAACCTAGTAGCGTGAAACAGTCTTGTATTGAAAGTAATTACACACCCACCTGATAGGTAGGACAACATACAGAGTGGGTTGCAGCGAGAGGTTATTGGTCCATCAAAGCTTACCCGTCCATGGGAGGATAATCCGCAGGCTAAAAAACCATCTGTGGTCAAAGTGGTCATGTAGGTGCAATGCTAAAAAGGAGAAAAATGTATAGTCTTTCGCTAGTAGGGTAATGGAATGGTCTTACTGGATATTTGTAAAGGCGATCAAGCAAATTAGGGTAATAGAATGGCCTAAACGTTATTTATATGAACCATATAATATCCAGTGTTTCTTCCAAGACAGGTGTTACCCAGAAGATATGAGATTTAATTTACCTCAGACAATATTCGGGTTAAATGAAAGTTCTTTGACCATGAGTGAAAGCTTCAAAACAGCAATATTAGTTTTATTGGTATATAGCCTGAAAGCCTAAATTAATTTACAACAATCTACCTATAGTACATACAAAAATGGAAAATATTCCTAGTTTAACTGAACAAATATAGAGTATGATACTCATATACAAACACAGCACTATCAACACAAAGAGGACAAGCAATGTATACATTAAAAGTCCATAATTACCCTTCCCATGGGAGTTTCATCCTAGTCTGCATGCAAGAGGAAGTCTCTCCTTCCCACCTCCACTAATATAGACGCACATCGCCTTGCTCAGAGCCATTCTGATTGGTGTAGCAATCTTACCCTTCTCCTCCCTCTGGGCGTATATTATTCCGGATTGGACAATTTCCCCATCCCCCTCTCGATAGCCCTCCTCTCTGGGGGGGGGGGGGATTAATCATGCTAGGTCAGCTGCTGGGCAAATTGCCCATCCCTGAACCGACGATCACCTTCATTGCATATCTAAAGACTGAGTCTTTGAAGATATATCAAGGGGAGTGACATGGCCTACAGTATTATCAGTATTGCCTTGGCCCCAGGATGTCTGGCTATCAGGAACTTAAGTACAGAATGGTACTATTCTGCATATCAGTTTGTTTTCCAGTGTACATAGCAGACTGGCATTTCAAACAGACTTGTTAATCAAATTACTATTGCTGGTCAGACTTTAAAAGACTACACTAATATTCATCTATGTGTTTGACATCAACACTCAATATCTTGAAAAATAAATATTCACATCCATCTATTTACAATTATTATAGGAGATTTATACATAACTCCTCATCAGGCAAGACAGTAATGGAGATTACACAAACTCATAAGGCAACACAGGAGAATTTCTTAAAATAACATTTCCCATCACTCCGATTTTTTATGTTTTACCCAAAATGTATAGATGTACGACAGACCCCCCGGGGAGGCTGATCATCTCGGGCATTAACTCCCTTACCCATAAAGCCAGTAAATTTCCTCTGACCGCATGTAGAGGCCTTGCCCTCTTTCCTTAAAGACATCTACACCTCCTCACCATTCTAGACAATATACATGTTAATGAGAATACCATTTCAGCCTCCATAGATGTGGAAGCAGTACACTCTAGTATTCCACACACAAAGGGACTCTCCATTGTAGCATCCTTCCTGTGCAAAAGGAGCAATGAATACCATGAATATAATTAATTTGCATTGGATCTCTTGGAATTAGTTTTGACCCATACTGTTTTTCTTTTTGATGGCTCCCACTACCTCCAGGTGCAGGGGGTTGCGATGGAGATGACCTGTGGCCCATCCTATGCCAACCTGTACCTGGGAGGGTGGGAGAGATTGATTTTTTCCTGTGATGACTTATCTATGTACCTGCGCCACATTGTTCTCTAGAACAGGTACATTGAGGATATTTTTGTCCTGTGGTCAGGCACACGGGAATTCTTTGATGCCTTTCTGAGAAGATTGAATCAAAATGATTTCAATTTGGCTTTCACTTTATCTGTGCATGAAAACAATTTGCCATTTTTGGAACTTACAATTAAAAAAGATGTTAATTAAATACAAACTGATCTTTTTAGAAAACTCACTGCTGAAATTCCCTATTCTACTTTGACAGTGCCCATCCAAGGCACCTTGTCAAGAGTATACCTAGAGGGTAGTACATGAGAATCCATAGAAACTGAACAAGTTATTAGGACTTTTTAAAGGCAAGCAACTGAATTGCAAAAAACATTCCTTATAGGAGGTGTGGGGATTTGCTCTGGTAGGTAGGGTTTGCGGGTGCAGTATAGAGGCAAAACAGATGGTTCTTCAAGTAAATCAGGAGTGTTTTATTTACACTTCAGGAACACAAAAGTAACAGTCTTTCTTGGTGTTAACTCACACCCAACAAAAAGGAAAACGACAGTCTTTAAGGCAGGTTTTAAACACAGCAACAAGTCCATTCACCTGTGTCTCTTTGGTGCTGTTCACACACAGCAACGGATCAGTTCACCTGCTTGAAACCCTTCCAGCCTCAGCACTCACTTCCACAGCCTTCTGGTGCATGGAGATAATTCTCAATCACCTGTTAGGCTGTCTGCCTTATAAACCCCAGGCAAGACCTGGCCTGGAGCGTGGGGAGCAGCCACCCACCCATACCTTAACTGCTCCCAATAAGAGCCGGCCCGGATTCGGCTTTGCAGCCATACTAAAAATAAAAATTGTCAAGCACTGGCTGCTGCTGACACAGAATTACCGGCTCTTATCTCACCGAGGCCAGGAACCACGGTGACACGTACCTTCCGTCGATCACGGATCCATGTGCCCTGCCACATACCTCCCCCCTTTGTTCAACCCCTTAGGGGGTGAACACATGTCATACAGTGTGTGCGAGACAGGGCATCCGCATTTCCCTGTAGGCGGCCTGCCCTGTGTTCCACTGAGAACTTAAAGTTCTGAAGGGACAGGAACCATCTGGTGACCCGAGCATTTCTCTCCTTGGCCTGGCTCATCCATTGGAGAGGGGAATGGTCGGTCACCAGACGAAATTTCCTCCCCAACAGATAATAGCGGAGAGACTCGAGTGCCCATTTGATAGCCAGGCACACTCTCTCCACTATACTGTATCGGGTCTCTGCTGGGGTGAGCTTTCGGCTGAGGTACACGAAAGGATGCTCCTCCCCATTGACCTCCTGTGACAGTACAGCCCCTAGGCCTACTTCCGAGGCATCAGTCTGTACTATAAATCCCTTCTTGAAGTCTGTTGTGACCAAGACTGGGGACCCACATAGTGCCGACTTCAAAGCGGAAAAGGCCTCTTCCGCCTTATCATCCCAGTGAACCACGACGGACTTTCGTCCCTTTAGTAGCCCTGTTAGTGGAGCAGCTAAGGTGGAAAAATGGGGAATGAACCTTATATAATATCCCACCATTCCCAGGAATGACCTGACCTGCTTAGTGGTGACTGGTCGGGGCCAACTACGTATGGCTTCTATTTTGTTTACTTGGGATTTGATGACTCCTCACCCAATAACATACCAAGTATTTAATCTCTTCTAATCCTATTGAACACTTTTTCGGATTGGCGGTCAGCCCGGCCTTCCAAAGGGCATCTACAACCGCCTGCACTTTGGGCAGATGACTTTCCCAATCCCTGCTGTGGATGACAATATCATGTTGGATTAGGGACGTGCGTCCAGGGAGGTCTGAGAACACATCTGTGTTCCGACTAATGAACTCCCTGACTTCCTGGACCTGTTTGGAGGACAGGCCATCTGCAGCTTTTACCGTGGTTACTGCTTCACAGGCTTCAAGAGGAGGGGTTGGACCCTTTTCACCTAGAAACCCTGGCTGGGGGCTGTCGTTCTCGGACAAGTCCCTATCTTTCCATGGCTTTAGTAAATTTACGTGGTACACCTGCTCCGGCTTCCGCCGCCCTGGCTGGTGTACTTTGTAATTTACTTCCCCTATCTTTTCGAGCACCTCATAGGGACCTTGCCACCTAGCTAGGAACTTGCTATCTACTGTTGGTACTAGTACCACTACCCGATCACCCGGGTTAAAGTTCCGGACCCTAGCCTGTCGATTGTAGATCCTACTCTGGGCTCGTTGGGCTGCCTCCATGTGTTCCCGGACCAAGGGCATCACCTTTTCCATCCATAGTCAACAACACTTTTGTAGGGGGTGGGTTGTTGTTCCCAGGCCTCTTTGGCTATATCCAATAACCCGCGAGGATGCCTACCATACAACAGTTTGAAGGGCGAGAACCCCGTGGAAGCCTGAGGTACTTCTCGCACTGCAAACATCAGATAGGGTAGAAGCAGGTCCCAGTCCCTACCATCCCTGGAAACTACTCTTTTTAACATGTTTTTTAATGTTTGGTTAAATCTCTCGACCAGGCCATCTGTCTGGGGATGGTAGACGGATGTACGTAATTGTTTTATGTGGAGCAGCTTACAGAGTTCTCTCATAACCTTGGACATAAACGGTGTCCCTTGGTCAGTCAGGAGCTCTTTAGGCAGTCCCACCCGGGAAAACATTTCCATTAACTCCTTAGCTATAAGTTTGGTGGACATATGTCACAGGGGTATCGCCTCCGGGTAGCGAGTGGCGTAGTCAAGGACGACTAGAATATGTTGGTGACCCCTGGCAGATTTTGGAACAGGGCCGATTAGATACACAGCTATTCGTTCGAATGGGATCTCAATTATTGGGAAAGGTATCAGGGGACTACGGAAATGGGGCTGGGGGCTAGTTATCTGACAGACCGGACATGACTTACAATACTCTTCCACTTCTCTGAACACACCGGGCCAATAAAACCTCTGTAGTATGCGGTCCTGTGTTTTCTGCCACCCCAAGTGTCCCCCAAGAACATGTTAGTGGGCAAGCTCCATAACAAGCTTGCGGTACGCTGTGGGCACCACCAACTGTTCAACCAGTTCACCCCGGATTTGATTCACTCGATATAACATTTCCTGTTGAACAATAAAACGTGGAAACATCAATTCAGCCCCAGGTTTTTTTGGTTTACCATCAATTATTACAACATTCTCCCAGGCCCTGCTTAGGGACGTATCCCTGTGTTGTGCGGTCCCAAAATTTTCCCCGGAGACATTGAGGTCTGCCAACTCAGGGCCAGATGGCAAGTCCTCCACGTCTCCCACCATTACATTTAGGGGGGTGGTGTCCCCCTCTATCACAGAAGCTGTGGTCACCCCTACCTTCGGACTCAGGCTCCCAGGGCTCTGGGCTCGCACTGGAACCAGGCCATTCTGCTAGGGTTGTCCCTGTCTCAGGCTTGTCAGACCCTTTAACCGTAGGCCACAGCGCCGGAAAACCTGGAAAGTCCCTTCCGAGTATTAGTTCATGTGGCAACTTGGTAGCGACAGCCACCTCATGGGTCCACTTGCTGGCCGCTGTGGACAAAGTTACTAGCGCTGTGGGATAGTCCTTTAAGTCTCCATGAATACATACGACCCCGACTCTGCGGCCGGTATACTCAGCAGGCCGTATTAACGCCGTTCTTACCAGGGACACCAGACTTCCTGAGTCCAGCAGAGCCACCGCCAAAGTGTCTCCCACTTCCACCTGACACAGATGGTTACTGTCTATCACCTCACCAGTGCCTGTGGCGCATAGCTTTCGTGCATACGAGTGGCGGTGTCCATAGTTAGTCTCCATAGGCTCGTCCTGTTGTGGACACTCAGCCCTCACGTGACCTGGCTCCTGACACCGCCAGCAGACTATTGGGGCCGGGCGTACAGGGAGTACGTCTTGAGTGTGTCTCATTGCCACCAAGCGTTGGGTCTGTGGCGGAGATTTCCGGGGTTTGACTGGCCCCCTCCCCCTGTACATCCCTGCAAGTTCTTGGTGGCCTCATAGCGCTCCACCAGGTCAACCATATCCAGAGCAATGTCAGGAGAAGCCTGGCCGATCCAGTGCTGGAGGGGATAAGGCAAGGCCCTCCAAAACATGTCAGCCAACAAGCGGTCCAGCATATCAGTGGGATTTAACAGATCAGGCTGCAGCCATTTTTGCAATCTGTGCAGTAAATCGTAATATTGTGGCCGGGCCGGTTCGGCCGCTTTGTAGCCCCACTGATGCACTCGCTGAGTGCGGACTAATACATTTACGCCCAGTCTCGCCAGGATCTCACCCTTTACGGTCAGGTAGTCGGCAGCTTGGTCATCTGTCAAATCGAAAAACACCTGCTGGGGTCCGAATGCCAGGAACGGAGCGACCACCTCAGCCCACTGGTCACGGGATAGCTTCTACCGGACCGCCACTTTTTCAAATATGGCGCTTTCCGGACATCATGCACTCCCCGAGACACCCCAGACTTTTCCAAAGCCGACATGTTGCAGCAGCCATTGATTAGTCTCCTGCTGTGCACGCATAGCCTCCTCATGTCTTTTTTGCTGTTGCAGGTTAGTCTCCCGCTGTAGCTCTATGGCCTGCTGTTGTCCTAAACTGGCCTGGGTAAGCTGCCTTATCTCCTCCATCTTTTCCTGTGGCTGCAGCTTGGTAGGCTTAATATAAGACATGTACAGTCACGTTCAGCAGAACAAAAATATTTTGGCGTTTTACGCCAGCCTCACTGCGCTTGCCTGCATCCGAGCACCAAATGTGGGGATTTGCGGGTGCAGTATAGAGGCAAAACAGATGGTTCTTCAAGTAAATCAGGAGTGTTTTATTTACACTTCAGGAACACAAAAGTAACAGTCTTTCTTGGTGTTAACTCACACCCAACAAAAAGGAAAACGACAGTCTTTAAGGCAGGTTTTAAACACAGCAACAAGTCCATTCACCTGTGTCTGTTTGGTGCTGTTCACACACAGCAACGGATCAGTTCACCTGCTTGAAACCCTTCCAGCCTCAGCACTCACTTCCACAGCCTTCTGGTGCATGGAGATAATTCTCAATCACCTGTTAGGCTGTCTGCCTTATAAACCCCAGGCAAGACCTGGCCTGGAGCGTGGGGAGCAGCCACCCACCCATACCTTAACTGCTCCCAATAAGAGCCGGCCCGGATTCGGCTTTGCAGCCATACTAAAAATAAAAATTGTCAAGCAGCACTAGCTGCTGCTGACACAGAATTACCGGCTCTTATCTCACCGAGGCCAGGAACCACGGTGACACGTACCTTCCATCGCTCACGGATCCATGTGCCCTGCCACAGAGGATATAGCAGAAAATGCTTAAAGGCTGCATATCAAATGGCAAGGGATAGCCTGAGAGACTTAAGGCCCGTACACACGATAAGAAAATCTGAAGGGAAAATTTGTCCGACGACCGATCTGCCGATTTTCGGATTGTTAGTATGGTGCTTTCGACAGCCGACTCCGACTTTTCGGCCGAAAAATCCTGATGTGCAGGCTATAAAATTTTTGTCGTCCGTAATAAAACTTTCGATTTTCGTCTCATTAGTACAGATTTCAGCGGAAAAAAATCTTAAGAGCAAGACTAGGCATGCTCAGAGACGAGGACAGATCGTTCGATAAGCTTATCTTGTGTACGGGGCTTTACTCTTGTTCCAAGGTCCCGCAAATGACACATCTACAATATGTCTGATCAGATCAGTAAAATTTTAGATAAACATTGGCACATTCTCACAGGTGATCGCACCATTAGTAGTTTTGTCGATATTAGACCACAGATTACCTTTCGCAGAAATAGATATATTAAAGACACTTTAGTATCCAGTCACTTTTCTCCTGGAAGGGCCTCAGACCCTTGTAGATCCCTTCCTAGAGGAACCTACAAATGTAGCCAATGAGAATACTGCAGATTCATTAATGATAAAAACATACTTCTACCTAATGCACATCCCTTTTCCCCTAGACATTTTCTCAAGTGTGATACGATTGGTATTGTATATTTGCTAACATGCAGCTGTGGTTCTATGCTGGAAAAACGAAAAAACAATTCTGAGACGCATTAAAATCCATGTGGATATTGCCACTTTAGGTATAGTTGAAAAACCGATTGTGAGACATTTCATCACCAAACATCAATATAAACCCTACAACCTTAGGTTTCTGGCGTTAGAATGCATACATCCGGCTCCAAGAGGGGGTGACTTTGATCATAGGATACTACAAATTAAACTAGATGGATTTATTCTCAATGGTGACCAAACCAACAGGTGTAAACGATTTGATGAGTTTTGCCCTTTTCCTCACTCCTTAACAATTAACCTCTGAAGTTAGCCTTTATACATATCCTGTTGGTCATAGTTATTTGGGCCATCTCCAATTTTCTTCTTTCTTTATTTCCCTTCCCCTCATTTCCTTGCTTTTTTTTGTTTTTTACACATCACACCTTTTATTTATTTTTTAATTAGTACCGAGATAGGGAGGCAATGGGAACAAGAATATCTATAGATATTAATTACTTTTTTTCATTGTTATCTATGTGGATATTTATTTTGTACACATTCCTCATGTTTTAATATAAACAAGTGATGATAAATAATCAGTTTTCTTCCCCCTCTGTGGATTTGGACACAGAGTGTGGGTAGGGGTTGCGGTCCCTTTTGCCCTGCCAGCCTATGTCCCTTTATCTCACTTGCCAGTAGTTAATGTAATGTATTTTCACTCTTATATGATAGGCGATCTGGTCCGTGTTCTATTTCCAGTTTTGTTTTAACATTGGTTGTTCTTTCCACGTTTGCCTGTGCTTGGCTCGGGCATTCTTCTGTTGATTTGCCTGTATTATGTGCTGTTCTTCCGGGTGGACACCATCTTGCTTTACCCAGGTTTAGGTGTAAGAAAAATTCACCATCTCTATCTTCGGTCCATGTGACTTCCATTACGCACTTCCGGTCCAGACACCATCTTGGTACACCCAGGCCTACTAACCATGGTTGTACACCTTACAGGCTTGCATCTTCAAATCTTCGCCGGTTCTTGCAAGTTGGAGGTTATCCAGGCATTATGGTGGTGACTTGGTGGGGAAAGGAGAGGTTGCTGAGATGATGTGAGCAATTACTGGATCATCCTTGGACCCCACCCACAACATACCCAGGGGCCCTTGGAGGATTCCTGTCAGGTATTTATAGATCCTCCCCCTCAGTGTGAGTTGTCTGACTTTGGAGTGGAGAAACATACCACCTGTTGGTCTATAAAAAGGTAATCTATGCTTTTTTTTTTTTTTTCAATGATCTAGTTTTCCTTTTCTCTCTGGCTGATATTTGTTGCAGCTGTATGCTGTTATATATTTGGCTCACTTGCTGCTACTCTACCATCCCCATTGTAGATATCTTGTCTCATACTGAGCTATTACCAAGATGTGTTGCTAACACAGTTGTCATACAATTATGAGTACCTCATTTATGTTTGGATCTCTGCTTTTGGACTATAATCCATGCGATACATCTTGTGCATCTATTTGAGGGTAAGCATCATCTGTTTTCTGGACTTTTTAGTTGTTACTTTAAATTTTTGGTTTACGTTGATATATTTATTCTTTTTTTTTTCATAGTATTTTTAGTTTGAGGATAACTGGTCCTGTAGTTCAGGCATTCCATTTTTATCTGAATTTCAGCTATCCCTTTTGCCAACAATATACATCCAATATCATACCTAAGGTATGATGTTAGTAGCAGTCTATAGGCCTTTTGCTTTTGGTTTAATTTGCTTGTTCACCTTTACAAATATCCAGTAAGACCATTCCTTTACCCGACTAGCAAAAGACTATACATTTTTCTCCTTTTTTTTTTAGCATTGCACCTATGTGACCTCTTTGACCACAGACTATTACTTAGCCTGCTGATTATTCTCCCATTGGCCGGTAGGCTTTGATGGACCAATAACCTCTCCCTTCCCTCTGTATGTTGTCCTACCTATCAGGGTGAGTAATTACTTTCAATACAAGACTGTTTCACCCTGATAGGTTCCAGTACCATAGACTTTTCAACATATTCCTTGTATACTATTATGCATGTCTTACACTGCTCAAAAAAATTCAAGGCACACTTTTTAATCAGAGAATAGCATCAGGTCAACTAAACGCCTGGGATATTGATCTGGTCAGTTAAGTAGCAGAGGGGGTTGTTAATCATTTTCAGCTGCTTTGGCTAGACAATAGCAGCCTGACTGCTATTAGGTATCCAAATTAAATCCTTGGACCCATTGTCAGACCCCTACTCCTACCCCTACTACTGGTGCAGTGGGTCCTGGGTTCCTCCTGATGCATGACAATGCCCGGCCTAATGTGGTGAGAGTATGCAGCCAGTTCCTGGAGGGTAAAGGATTTGATACCATTGAACAGCCCCCATGTTCGCCTGACCTAAATCCAATAGAACACCTCTGGGACATTGTTTCGGTCCACCTGAAGCTGCCAGGTTGCACCTTAGCCTGTTTAGGAGCTCAGTGATGCTCTGGTCCAGATCTGGAAGAAAATACCCCAGGAGACCATCAGTTGTCTTATTAGGAGCATGCCTTGACATTGCATTGTCAGGCATGCATACAAGCACGTGGGGGCCATAAAAACTACTAAGGACCATTTTGAGTTGCTGCAATTAAATTTGAGCAAAATTAACTATCCTGCTGCACAGTGGCGGCCGGTGTATTGAGGGTGCAGGGGTGCTGCCCCCCATCCATGCGTCCGGCCCCCTAATCTGCATGCAAAATCACTTTGATTTTTAATCACCTGATTAGAGCCAGAGGCTCTAATAGGGTGATGCAAAGGGTGGAGCCGGGGGGCACAGAGCAGTGCGCCCCAAGCCCACCTATTATCACACCGATCCTCCTCCTGGCCAATCAGGAAGCGCGTCCAATACACGCTTCCTGATTGGCCGCAAGGCAAACACCATGCCATTGGCCGAGGAGGAGGCGGGAGGACTGGAGGAGACGCGCCGCCGGGGGACACAGTGAGGAGAAGCCGCCGCCGTGGCTGCTCCAGGGCTCCAGGTAAGTGCACTGGTCTCGGGGGGGGGGCACACTGCATTGAAGGGGGCACGCACGTACGCTGGTCACTGCATTAATGGGGGCACGGCAAGCTGGTCACTGCATTGAAGGTAGCACGGCAAGCTGGTCACTGCATTGATGGGGGCACGGCATGCTGGTCACTGCATTGAAGGGGGCACGGCACGCTGGTCACTGCATTGAAGGGGGCACGGCACGCTGGTCACTGCATTGATGGGGGCACGGCACGCTGGTCACTGCATTGATGGGGGCACGGCACGCTGGTCACTGCATTGATGGGGGCACGGCACGCTGGTCACTGCATTGGGGGGCACAGCACGCTGGTCACTGCATTGATGGGGGCACGGCACGCTGGTCACTGGATTGATGGGGGCACGGCACGCTGGTCACTGCATTGATGGGGGCACAGCACGCTGGTCACTGCATTGATGGGGGCACAGCACGCTGGTCACTGCATTGATGGGGGCACGGCCCGCTGGTCACTGCATTGAATGGGGGCACGCTGTAGTAGCTCTGCATTGAATGGGGGCATGCTGTGCTAACTCTGCATTAATGAGGGCACAGTATACTTTGATTACTGAAGGCCCCTTTCACACTTTTGTGACTTCAAAGTCATGCATATTTTTGCCGCGTTTTTTTGCCGCAAAGCAATGCCTATTCGATTTTTTTCTGTTTGCGCCCCCCCCCCCAAAATTTTGAGCACCAGCCGCCACATCATTTTTTTCACTTTGATTTTTGGGGTATCTTTGATGGAAATACAAATTATCAACCTACAGAGGGCTGAATTCAAACTATGTGGCATCCTTTCATTCCTAACACATTACCCAAATCCATTTCGGTAAAGATATTTTCCCCCATAAGATCTGATGTGTTTTCAAAGTGTTCCTTTACTTTTTTTGAGCAGTGTATATGAATGTATTTGTTTTGTTATTATGATTTGACCTATACCAATATATGACCAAGATGCAATAATTTACAATCGTATATTATGTTGATTTGTGTTTTCCCTTTGTCTTTTTTTTTTTACTGTGATCAATATAGGTTCTCTTTTTGCACTATATCTGAGCGGTCCTGAAAAAGTGGTACAGCCACAAAACGCATCGGCCCATCTAAAGGACTAGTGCACCTATTGTTATAATGTACTATATGCAGCTATGTCTGTGCTGCATTTTTTTTTTTAATTCGTAATAAATAAAATTATGTTTTAGAAAAGTTCTTATTGCCACATGTAGAAAATTAGAAAGCAAAGCTTTACATCTCAGACAATACATTAAATACGGACAGAGAATTTGTTAAAAATTAGATAAAAACAAGAATTTCGCATGATGTCTGCAAAGGATTTTTCCTGAATATAGAACTTTATAAAAACATCTTTTTCTGTGACAGACAAATTATTAGCACTGGATACAAAAGTGTAATGGTTTCAAAGTTAACATTAATTTCTTGTAGCATTAGGGGATTGAATCAGTCAAAATAACTCAGGCTTTTGATCATGTTACTGGATATTGTCTTGACATCATTTTGCTCTGGGGACTGCACTTGTCTGCACAAGGAATGCTATAGCTTAGGCAGGCAGGGGTCACATTAAACAATGGACAATAGACTGCTATTAGAAAAAAATAACTTTGTTTTTTATCCAAGATCAAATTTTAAAACAATAGTTATTTGCAGTCTTTATAAATTCACGGTATGTAAAGTTTAACAAGCAGACAGTATGGTATATATACAGGGGTGGTAGAAGCGAAAATAAATTCAAGGGCATAACCATAAATTATATTTCCTTTATTACCTCTGGTGGGCTCAAATTAGAAATGCTCTGTTCTTTTGTCCTCTATAAATTATGTCAGTCTTACTGAAGAACCAAAACCTGAATACCCATTTTATTTTAAACTGAAACTGAGCTACAGCTAAACAGTTAAATAAATGGATGCAGTAGACATGGTAGCTACTGTATTTAATATGCCAAACTATTTTTGGCATTGGTCCATAAAGACCTGGTTGAATGAGTTTAAGGTGGAGGAACTTGACTGGCCTGCACAGAGTCCAGACCTCAACCAGACAGAACACCTTTGGGATGAATTAGAGCGGAGACTGCGAGTCAGGCCTTCTCGTCCAACATCAGTGCGTGACCTCACAGATGTGCTTTCGGAAGAATAGTCATAAATTCCCATAGACACACTCCTAAACCTTGTGGACAGCCTTCCCAGAAGAGTTGAATACATACATACATACATATATATATATATATATATATATATACATACATACACACACACACACACACACACATACACATATATATATATATATATATATATACACATACACACAGTATCTCACAAAAGTGAGTACACCCCTCACATTTTTTTAAATATTTTATTATATCTTTTCATGTGACAACACTGAAGAAATGACACTTTGCTACAATGTAAAGTAGTGAGTGTACAGCTTGTATAACAGTGTAAATTTGCTGTCCCCTCAAAATAACTCAACACACAGCCATTAATGTCTAAACCGCTGGCAACAAAAGTGAGTACCATCCCTAAGTGGAAATGCCCAAATTGCACCCAAAGTGTCAATATTTTGTGTGGCAACCATTATTTTCCAGCACTGCCTTAACCCTCTTGGGTATGGAGTTCACCAGAGCTTCACAGGTTGCCACTGAAGTCCTCTTCCACTTCTCCATAACAACGTCACAGAGTTGGATGTTGGAGACCTTGCGCTCCTCCGCTTTTCTTTTTAGGGTGCCCCACAGATGTTCAATAGGGTTTAGATCTGGAGACATGCTTGGCCAGTCCATCACCTTTACCCTCAGCCTCTTTAGCAAGGCAGCGGTCATCTTGGGAGGTGTGTTTGGGGTCGTTCTGTTGGATTACTGCCCTGCGGCCCAGTCTCTGAAGGAAGGGATCATGCTCGGCTTCAGTATGTCACAGTACATGTTGGAATTCATGGTTCCCTCAGGCAGCCTCAGACCATGACTCTTCCATCACCATGCTTGACTGTAGGCAAGACACACTTGTCTTTGTTTTCCTCATCTTGTTGCTGCCACACACACTTGACATCATCTAAACAAAATAGGTTTATCTTGGTCTCAGCAGATCACAGCACATGGTTCCAGTAATGTCCTTAGTCTGCTTGTCTTCAGAAAACTGTTTGCGAGCTTTCTTGTAAATCATCTTTAGAAGAGGCTTCCTTCTGGGACAACAGCCATGCAAGACCATTTTGATGCGGTGTATGGTCTGAGCACTGACACGCTGACTCCCCCACCCCTTCAACCTCTGCAGCAATGCTGGCAGCACTCATAAGTCTATTTCCCAAAGACAACCTCTGGCAATGACTGAGCACGTGCACTTGACTCCTATGGTTGACCATGGTGAGGTATGTTCTGAGTGGAACCTGTCCTGTTAAATTGTCGTATGGTTTTGGCCACCATGCTACAGCTCAGTGTCAGGGTCTTGACAGTTGTCTTATAGCCTAGGCCATTTTTATGTAGAGCAACAATTCTTTTTTTCAGATCCTCAAAGTTCTTTGCTATGAGGGGCCATGTTAAATTTCCAATGACCAGTCATTTTCTGTAAAATTCAATGCAATATGGCAACCTGGAGCGTTCCATATACCATTGGTCTATGAACTTCCCCAGAAATGTAATTTCCTGCTTGTGTGATTGGTTCATTGATTTTCCCAGAAGTCTTCACTAAGATTCAAGTCAGATTTTAGGCATTTTCTGCAACAAAAATGTAATTTTTGGTGAGTTATTCCCACAGGGTTAATCACGTCTAACGGAATGCTGACACGGCAATTTCCTGATTAGAACCCTGAAAGTGCAACCTCTAAATGATCATGAAAAAGTCACTACCATTCAGCTTGACTCTACAGACAGCAAACAGTTTTTTTACTCACAGCAGAAACAGGTAGGACTCTGCAACTAAGTTTGTTAAAATCCTTGCAATGTAAATTGATCACGTAGAGGCAGTGTTACTTCTGATGTCAAATTTCGACGTAGTTTTAGTCATGGGGGTCGATGCACTAAGAGTTAAAATAATGTGCAACATGCGGTAGATCAGCTGAGAAAGTTAAATTCACTAAGAATTTTCCGGTAAATACGTAATGCAGTATTTGTTCTTTTTAGCGGTAATTACCGCATTATTGAATGCAGTAATTCACCATATTGGCCGGGATTTGTCAAAAAAAACAGTCTGGGGGTCCGGGACCACCAGTTTGTTTTTTGACAATGCTGGTTGCTAAACAGCAGGACGGGAAGCCAGCCGCCGTGTCCTTAACAACGGGTGACTCATCAGCTGTCAATGATGAGTCAAAAAAAAAAAAAAAAAAAACTGTAAACTCTATTGGCTGTAACATCATTGTACATATTACCTGATTGCCAACATTAAACGGTAACTCTATTTTCGTGGGGAAAAAAATGGTAAAAAAAAGAAAAAAAAAACAATATAGCATATACAATTGTGACACAAATCATATTGCAATTGAATGTTTTTAAAAATGACCTTTCCTTTTCAATCTGCAGCTTTTGTCATTTTCTGAAAATGCAATACAATATGGCTACCTGGAGCTGTTCTGTACACAGAATGTGTACTGACCACACCCAAGAAACATAATTTCCTGCTTGTGTGATTGGCTCACCAATTTTTCCAGTAGTATGCACTAAGATAAAAGTCAGATTTCTGGCATCCCCTGCAACAAAAATGTCATTTTTGGTGAGATAATCCCAATAGGAACACGCCTAAAGGGATGCAGACCCAGCAGCTTTCCTCATTAAAGCCCTGCAGCTGCCACAGCTGATAGATAATTATGAAACCACTCCCATTAGACCCACTAAGCAAAGAGAAACAAACAGGGTTTTCTTCCAAATAACAAAAGGTAAGAATCTGCAACAAAGTTTGTTAAAATCCTTGTAATGTACATAGATCACCCAGAGGCCTTTTCAACAAAAGTAGAGTTACGCTTTAATAATAATAAAAAAAAAAAAAACAAGGGCCTTTTCTTAATTTTTTTTCCAACAGACTTATTCTTATGTGGTAGTGCATTGTTATTTTGATGTCACGTTTCAATCTAGTTTTAGTGAGTCTTTTGACTAAAATTCCATTTTAGTTTTGGTCGCATTTTAGTCATCTGAGCGGTTTTAGTTTTTAGGTAACTAAAATCATGTTAATTTAGTTGACGAAAAGTTATTCATCGACAAAATAACACAGCCCAGAGGGGATTGGTCCCCCCCCCCCCCCCCCCCAATAAAAGTGGAGTTACTCTTAAAGGACTAAAACTGCATGTTGTACAAAAAACTTCGGTGTAAAAATAAAAAAGGAAATCAAATCTGAGCAGTAGTATCCAAAGCAACAATGTATGGTATGGTATTTTTTTTATATATACATACATGTAAAATAGCCTAATATAAGAATCTTGACAAAGCATGTTAATGTTTCAAAGTTATGTTCTCTGTATTGACTATAATCGTAATATATGAAAGAGCAAATTCATGAAAAAAAAAAAAATACAAGGTTAAACAATAAAAAATAGTAATAGAAAATTAGTTGTCACTTGGATTTCCAGATGTCACCTAAAAAAAAAAAAAATTCACATTTTTAGCTGGAGTTGAGTTTTAAGTAGTTAAAGTGGATTTTAAGTGTTAGCAGAACAAGAAAGGGATAAAATCGCTGGGATTTTTATTTGAAGTCTGTGTCTCACTGGGGAGATTTTTTTTTTCATTTATTTCAGGCAGTGATCGTAAATCTCTTCCATGGGGGACACAAACTACAACAAAACACCTTTTGCAGTAAAATGGAGGGGGTTGTTTGGTTTGTGTCTTCCCGTCCCAGTGACAAGAGCTCCCCATATTACTTTCTACTGCCAGAATGTGGGTCTTCCTAGTTTGCCTTGACTGCAAACACACTTCCTGAGGAGGTAAAGTCAGAGAACTACCCAGGAGGGGAGACTGAAGAGGCTCGATTGTTAAAAAAAAAAAAAAGTAGAATAAAGATAGATAAGTAGAAGGAAGAATGAGTGGCTGCGCTGTGCTTGTGATCTATGTGTAATGTTAAAGAATCCTTGGAGGGATACTCACAACCTCTGCTGGGAAGGATAAAGCCTTCTTTGTCAGGCGCTGAAGACTGCTGCACCCAGGTAGGTGTCAAAGGATTGTTGTGCTGTACTGTGGAGGGAGCCTTGATTGCTAGTGCCAGTTGAGAGAAAATGCAGAGAAGGAAAATCGTGCACACATGCTCAGCAACATTACAGGCTGACCCCATAGCTTCATTAAAGCAGAGTCCAGGTATGGTCTTCCAAGTCTCAGCTGAGGAGACAACTGAGCTGGAAGCTGCAAAAGAAGCCACAGTGGCTGTATTGCAGCCAGAAACCTTGGTTGAAGAATCATTTTGTAGGGAAAAAACCTTCTTAAGAAAGAGGTAAGCTTCTCTCCGTAAAAAGATGACCATCACCTAAGGACACTGTAGCGCTTTTTTTTTTTTTGCCTGTATCCAATCACCCAAGAATAGCTGCATTTAACCCCAAGACTAAGATTGTGTGTCCTGTACTGTAAGATTAAGAAGAAATTGTTTATAGCTACAACCAGGATGAAGAGAAAAAACTGACTCGATACCCTCATCCCACCATCAAAATACACTGTTCAATGTTGCAGGCTATAGCCTGCGGTGCGGATCGAGCAGGGATAATCCAACAGGGTGGTTGTACAGAAGTCTTTTGATGACGAAACGTTGGCGACTCCAGATGCAAAGTCCACACGCCCCCTTACGGAGCCGGCTGCTTTACATTGCTTGATGCTGTTTTGGACAATTGCGGGACGCCGCACTGTTCTATGTACCTGTTTTTTACCTTCTCACTGTGAGTAGTATTCTTTTAATAAATTGGATTTTATATGTTACGGAATTACGCTATGGGCTTTTATTCTTTTTATATACTCATGCTTATATGATGGAGTGATTATGAAGCATTGGAGCTTGACAACCGCTGGTGACATTGGTATAACATCTTGCTGGGAGAGGCTGTCTCATTAAATTGAGTAGCCAAGGAGTTCTGGTAAGCTGCTTGTGATACTTGTGCACAGAGGTGTCCCCATCCTTCACTTTTCCCTGGGTGTCACTGAAAAGGATTGTTCTCCTCAACACCTTGCATGCGGATTCATTTTCATTTGCATTTCTGTTTTGGGACTTTATTCAGTATTTTGGACACTATTTTGCTTATATTGTATATGTTTTTTTTGTGGTTCTCCACTTGCCACATTATTATTCAAATTACTTTAGCGCTGCACTTTTTGTAAAGATTTTGGTTATTGATCACTGTTAGTTGATTTTGGTGCTAGCTGCTCACATAATTCATATCGAATACACTGCCATTTATTTAACTTAGCGCAGGAATTTTTTTCTCTCCCTTTAGGTTGTACAGAAGTCCATCGCTAGATCAACTTCTGTACAACTTCCCTTCCAATACATGGATCAAAATTCAGCCGGCCACTGCTAAACTGGCCAAATTTTAAGCCAGCCATACATGGATTGAAGGTCCTGGAGAGGAAAGAGAGGTAACAAACGGCATCTGTGGGTATGAGGCCTTTTGTTTCATTAAACTTTGGAATTTCTCTTTTATAAGTGCACTTCATGGTGGTTAGTATGGTTTTCTTGTTGGTCTTAGTATAACACTGGATTCGTTATGTAGCTTTGTTAAATGAAAATGTGGTAATAAATTCGGAGAAGCTGAAATGGCTTTATAATATACCATTGCAAAATATAGAACATGCATTTAGGTTATAGCTTGGGTGGTCTCTTAACATTACACAAAATTTCAATGTTATTTAATGATGTGTGGTTGCAAAGGCATTACCTGTGATCTTTGTCTTGTATCAATATAAACTGTGGCAGTATTAGTAGCACACAAATATTTTCTCTTATGAATGCCATTTGAACATTCCCATTTGTTTTTTATTTATTTTTTTTAATTTACCCACATTACTTCCATCAGTCAACCAAGAAAAGTTTAAACAAACAGGCCGTTGTGTGGTAAAAGGTAACACCGTCCTGTTGTAAATTCTGTAACTGCATTATTTTTCAAAAGCTGGAATTTCGTTATGTTCTACTAGTCTCTACTTCTGCATTAAAATTAACTGCAGGGAAGCATATACCTACCGTATAGGTCAACTGATATTTGCCAAGACTTGGTTCACACTGCAAACTGATTTTATCCAACTTTAATTTCAAATTATTTAGTGCTACTTGGAGAAAGTCTGCATACTCAATGGGGTCAAAATTGCAATGGAATCACACAAAAGTAGTGCAGAAACCTTTTCCAAAATCACTGTGCTGAGTTACACTGATGTGAACAGATGTCATTAAAAATATTGTGATTCCTATAGTTATGGGATTCTGTGCGGCTCAAATCAGATCTGAACTTGCACTAGTGTGAACCGGCCTAAAATACTTTTAAATGTGCTCAGCTGCTCTTGTGATTTACCTCTGCCATACTCCTCAGACAGAAAGAAGCTTTTCTCTTTCATGGTCCAAAGTAGATGATGCATTTTTCATTGCCCAGTAAGCAGACTGAAGTCAGATAGGTGGCATAGAAAAAAGCTAAAAAAATGTAAAGGTTTGTTAAAGATGCCTGCTGTGTAGTATGGCAGATGTGTTTAAATCGCAAAAATGGTTCGAGAAAATAAACAGGTAAACTAAGCACAAGTTTAGCAGTTTACCTAAACAGAGAGGGGATCAACAAGGCCTATAAGAACAAGAATAGAATTCCCATTGTGAAGCATGGTGGTGGCTCTCTGATGTTTTGTGGATGTGCGAGTTCTAAAGGCATGGGGAATCTTGTGAAAATTGATGTCAAAATGAATGCAGTATGTTTTTAGAAAATACTGGCAGACAATTTGCATTCTACTCTGCATGGGGTGCTCTTGGGCTTTCCAGCATGACAATGATCCTAAGCACAAGGCCAAGTTGACCCTCCAGTGGTTACTGAAGGAAAAAGGTGAAGGCTCTGGAGTGGCCATTACAGTCTCCTGACCTTAAAGGGGGAGTAAACTCCCATGGATGTTTTTTACCTATTGGAGCTATTTAGTTTCAAAGCCACCAATGACATCATTGACACATGCATTCTGAAGGAATGGCATACTATGTCGTCCCTTTAGAGCCATGTGCAGTGAACAGCGGATCCCGCACACATGCATGGGAGTGATGTCATCCCGGATTGTTCAGTCTAAGGACCGGAGGACCCCAAGCCGAAAGGAAGAGGGGGTGAAGATGAAAGCCCTGTCAGTAGTGATAGCACCGCTGAAGGGCTTCGTTTTTAGGAAGCTTTAACATAATGTGCTAGTATGCTATGCATACTAGCACATTATCACTTCGACTTGCAGGTTTGACTTGCAGTGGTTTACTACCGCTTTTTTTCTTATCATTGAGCCACTCTGGGGAGATCTCAAACATGAGGTTCATGCAAGACTATCAACGACTTTGCATGCCTTAGACGCATTTTGCCAAGATGAATGGGAAGCTTTACCACTAGCAACTATTACAAAAGACTGCACGCGGTCATTGAAGCTAAAGGGGGCAACATCAGGATTAAGAACTAAGGGTATGCAGACTTTTGAACAGGGGTCATTTAATTTGTTGCCATGTTTTGTTTTAGGATTATGCCATTCTGTTGTGATCTACATTTAAATATGTATCCCATAAGAAATAAAAGAAATGTGTTTTGCCTGCTCACTCATGTTTTCTATAAAAATGGTACATTACATTTTGGGAAGCCCGGTTGGCTACCCTGGGTCTTGCCCCGCTTGACTTTGTGTTGAATATTGTTATATTTATCACCACATTAGATCTCATGAGTGCAGCGTAGTTGCAAAGATTTTTCTGCCATAATATAAGATGGTCTTGTGTCTGATCTTTTTTGCAAGCTTATGCTCAAACAGGAGATCAACTGTCTAACTTATGGTCTTACAGTATAGCACGTTATTGCTACATTGTACCGCTTTTACTCTTTTGTACTTTGTTTGCCTGTACACACTGGTCATTATTTACTCTGTTGAATGATCTGGTTTTTATACTTTGAACTAGGAGTACACCAATACTCTCTTTTTTATCGGAGAGTATAAGTAAAAGAATCATGTTCTCGCTGATACAGAGTAATAATATTTTGCGGTGCGATTTTTGTCCATACAAAATGAATGAGCGCAAATTGCACTGCAAAGAATTGCATGTGATTTGAAGAGGAATGTGGTGCGATTCCTGTCCGAGTCGCATGTGGTTTCCCACACTGCTCCTGTATGAACCAAGGCTCGTCAGTGATTTTCAGCCTTAGGAACGCCGTGGGAAACCTCCCTGCAGGATCTCCAGTGGCTCTCCCCCCAGCTTACAGCGGTTCAAGCCATACACTGGACCCCCTTCCTCATCCCCCCTGGTCCTGCCGTACCAGATTGCCTCAATCCCCCGCTGTCAGACACAGAAAAAAACGCTTCATTGTTCCAGAGATTTGAGATCCGCATGGCTTTCTCTCCTCTTCTTGCAGTGCTGGCAGTACAGACTACAAGGATTCGAATAAGTCAGCACTGTCACATGGACAGTGCTGACCAATCAGAAGCCGTCTAGCCTACCATTCTGGTACAGCAGGACTGGGGGGATGAGGGGGGGGGGGGGGTCCAGTGAAAGGCTCGAACCACTGGAGGCTGGGGGGAGAGAGCCACTGCGAGAGGCAGGAGAAGTCCAAGTCGCAGATGTCCACGGTTGGATCAGAAGCCGGTGGTACCCCTCATGCAGGGAGATTTCCCGCACTGCTTCTGTGTTAACTCAGACTCAAAATAACTATGACAAGCTTGGGTTCACACAGGAGCAGTGGGGAAACTGCATGTGATTCAAATCACATGCAATTCTTTGCAGTGCAATTTGTGCCTGATCATTTTGTGTGGACGCAATTTGCACCGGTAAGTATCAATTTTAGGTATTGGGAGCATTTTCACATGTACTCGTGAAAATACTTGATATCGGCTCGATACCGGTATCAGTGCATCCCTACTTTGAACGTCAATAAACTTTACCTTTAATTTAAAAAAAATAAATAGTACATACTGTATATTAAGAAATTCTCTAAGGGTATGCAAACTTTTGAGCACAACGGTAAGAAATGTTCTGATATGATGGTTGCATGTAACTAGTTTGTGCAGCCGCCTGTAGACCATCAACATATCACTTACCCTGAGACATCTCTATCACTACTACATGACCTTAAAGCTATACAAGAAAAGTTTAAGAAGTCTTAAGTTTGTGTATTAACATAGTTGATCACAGCAATAAAATGAAATCAAGGAACACAAAAATGGGGGTTATAAATTTATTTTCTTGAACATAACACATGATTAGTTAAAATTCCATTTAATGGTCTCATTCAACATTTAATTAAAAAAGTAAAAAAAAAAAAGTTTTTGCCCCCGAAATGAAATACAATCTGTATCTGCTCTACATTTACAGATAACTTGTCACTCTCAAGGCACAATGTAAAAGTAACAAATATTGGAATTTATCAACTTCATTTGTGTGTGCAATGCACTGACTAACACCACTGTCATTTTGTGTCATCCTGTTATAAGATATAAAAAAAAAAGAAAGAAAGCTTCTTTAGAATATGTATTTTATATTACATATAAAGTCTTCTGATTACTCTTGCAGTACCTTTGTGATGATTAAAAAAAAATTCCTGTGCCACACCCTGTCATTTAAAACTATAATCAAAAAACAAGTCAAACACAATCTAAACTTACTACATAGAAGGAAACAATTCATAAAAAAAATGATATAAAAGTTGTAGTACCCAAGTGTTTAAAAAATGTGGGGTTCAAATAAGAAAACTGAGTGGCATTAATGTCTTACTAGTAACTAACACCACAAATTCGTAAAACAAAAAAAAAGTGGTTCATTAATATAGTGTGCAAAGCTCCCAAACCACCATTCAAACAATAGTGAATTATTGCAAATCAATATATCTATTTTAGAGCTGCATTGTTTATGTCCACACATGTAAATCAGTGCAGCAAATTAAAACATATATATTTATGAAGATACCTCAAAAATAATCAATCATTCCCTTTGTGTGCAAATAGCTGTGTGGCAATTTACTCAGGAAAGCAAAAAGTTTAATGAGCATTAAAGAATAGGTGTTCACCGTGCCATGCTTTCAGGCTTCTATGGTGACATAGATGTGACACCTGTCCGGGTAGAAGGTCTCCCTGCTGTTATATGCTTGGATACTTGCATTTCATATACAATAAAAGGGAAAATGGAGGTGCTGCCCCACATCAACCAAACCAGTTTTAACCATCGTTTTTTTTTTCCTGATTGGTTAACATGAACAACTATTCTCTTCCTTTCCTCCAAATTCTATACGTCAGCCCTGCTGTGCTTTATTGATTCCCTAGTTGTAAACAAGACAGGTGACCAATCTTCAGAGGCAAATTTTAGAGCACATGCAAATCTATAGGAATATGGAAAAGTAATCAGAGACACAGAGTAAAAACAGGCAACACATGATATCTTCTAAGGTTCAAATCACACCTTTAAAACTTGGCTACATGAGAGTTTTTCAGTAGCGCCACTGTGCAGTTGGAAAAAGGCTCTGATCAACTGCTATGAATAATACATAGGAATCAAGCTGTGCTTGTGTAGTCAAGTCTGCTGGGAACATACATACACAGTACACGTGCGTCAGTTTCGTTACCATATGGCTGTGTTCAAAATATGGTTATCCTACCGCAGACAATGTAATGTTTAATTTATCTTTAGGTCACTGTATGCTTAGTACACTATAAAATCAGGAACGCACAGCGTGCCTCAATGCTCGCAAAGCAAATTATATGTGGTCCACAAAGTGCTTAAATTTCAAAAAAACACCTTCACATGGTAACCAGACTGCCATATGCATGTCTTCATATCCTCCCATTGCGGCATTTAGCATAACTTAAACACTTCATACTTATTTTTCACAGTATAACATTGGCTATAACAATAGATGCATCTGATACATGATTTTATATCTCCATGAACAGAATTCATCTTCGATTATCAATACGTGAAATGTATTTATCCCCAACATACAACTAACATGTCAACCGGCACAGCTGCTTGTATGGTTGATGAAATTTGAGGCCTATGAAGTACTAAGTCCTAAATCTTAGAATGACAGAAAAATTAACCAGCTTGTAGATAAGGAGATGGATATAACCATGTACTCTATATAAATAAATGTAATATCTTGCATATTTCATCTCCTGCTTTTCCTTCTTCTTTGATGTTATGGGGAGAAGTGCAAACGAAAACTAACTACAAAGTCCACATTGGTCTTTTTATCTGTTACAGTGAACTTGTTTCATTGTAAGCGTTCGTAAAATATTAAATAACAGAATTAAACATAAAAAAAATCTTATCTAGCAGTAATAAGATTCCTGTAAATGGTTCCCGATTTCCAGCATAACACCTGCATAGTTCAAATATTTTACAATACTTACAGATGATGAAATAGTAGCTACTTTATATGCACCAGGCTATGACTTGATTAGAGAGCACAAACTGGGTCTGGTTTCATAAAAACTGAAAGAAATAAAAACCAGGACACTTGCTTGCTGCATCCAATCAGATTTAAGCTTTTTGAACTAAGAAAATCAATCAGGAAACAGTGCTGCTGTTTGCGGCAACTTATTTTTCTTTTTTTATAAACCAGACCTCATTGTGTTTTGTATGGAAGGGAGAGGACATGTAATTTCCACAGGAGATAATATGGGGAGCATGTAAAGTGCAGAAACGTCTTGATTATTATTGAATACCAGAAAATTCCTTCACAATAAAACCATTAAGTCATGCCCTCAAATATCAGATTAATTCTTCATTCAATAAAGGTAAAAATTTCAGTGCATACAATGAAGTTATACATAAAATACTAAAACATAAAATCATTCAATTTTTTTTCTTTTTTTCCCCTATTGCAATTCGGTCCAGTCTAGATAGATGAATGAAATATATATCCCACATTTTGGCATTATAAACAAGTGTCCAATAGATCAGGCACTCATGTGATCTCATTGCTTTGGTCCGTGGTATCTTGACATTAAAGTGCTGATGGTAAAAAGTTATATGCAGCAATGCTGGTTCACAGGTCAGCCATGATGTTCTAATGCACTTTTTGTCAAGTCATGTCACTGACTGCTACCAGCGACCGCTGACACTGGCTATTTCTGAGTGATACTGGCGCGGAAGTCTTCCACTAGCTCCTCCCTCCAGGAATGAAGAACGAATATTGGTTGGCTCAAACAGCTTCCTTCGATTTTTGTTCAGTTCTGTTACAAAATAAAACCATACAGGTTAGCTTTATCTCTACCAAACATCTCACTTTTCAGATCTGCAGGGTTATTTTACAGGAGCTTTAAGTCTAATTGAGGTTGGGCATTTAAATTTCTTGATAGTCTTGGACTGTTATGAGACGGTTTTCTTGGAAATGCCCTAAAGTACCTTTTGCTTTCAGTGAAAATGCTGCTTTTGGGTTTTCCAGTGCACTCTGGTGGAAAATGCCTGTCTAACACTATGCGTTAAAAACAGGGCTTTTTAACGCATACTGTTAGACAGGTCAATTCGGTCGGTCGCTGGCTGGTTGGTAAGTTGTGACTGGAAATCTTTTTTTGATCTGCGTCCGCCCTTCCAGTGCACCTTACCACTAAGACCAGTTATAGGTGGAGGCGGTGACCAATTTTTGCATTATTGATATCTATATTGAGCCAGGCAACGCACTGACACCTTTGCCGCCATTGTGCGATGTGCTGGGTGTTCAGTGTGACCCTGTGCCTTTAAGGAGGGGTGGGCTCCCTCTAATCACCTGTCCGCCTTCTATCCCATTAAATGCATGTGCTCTCATTGTAGAGACTCTTTAAATTGTAGAGTTAGGGACTGCAGATGACAGGGTGCCTTGTCAGGGCCTGCAGCTTATGCATGTATTTGCAAATGTGTGCAACCAAACCCCTGTTTTTAATGCATACTGTTAGACAAGTCAATTCAGTTGGTCGCTGGCTGGTTGGCAAGTTGTGACTGGAAATCTCTTCGTTTTTTTGATCTGCATCCGCCCTTCCAGTGCTCCTTACCACCAGACCAGTTATAGGTGGAGGCGGTGACCACTTTATGCATGGCATAGCTGAGTAGCAGCCATAACCTTCATTACAAGTACACTCACACAGACTTGCATTGCAGAGGAAGGTGACAGAGATGGTGTTTCAGACTAGATTGGTTATGGAGAGCACTGGATTTACCTCTGGTGCCTATTGGGTTGCGCAGTTGTATTTAGACTTTCTGGGTAATTGCTGTAAGAAGCTAGAGAAGACAAACTATAACTAAGATTTAAAATTAATATGTAATCAGAAAGACATGCAACTGATTTTAATTAGGCTTTAAAGATTAGGTCTACCCATACTTGGTATTTAATGTACACTTTTGAGCTTTATATGATGGGACCACATAAAAAAACTGCTCTAAACCTGCCACAAAGATTTATAGGAGCCCTCAAATCTGACATTAAAGATTACTTCCTGGTAATAGGAGACAGGAGGGCACCCACCATACATCTTTCAATACAATTCTGTAAGCCTGATCATCCTAGCCATTTCCTTTTTGGAAGTGGGGCAAGGCACGTTTGTTCTCAAAATTTGCAATTGGCTGGAATCTACATATCAGATTAGGTGGTGTTTTAGGGGGGGGCAGTTTGAAAGTGCTTTTGTGGAATTTACAGACACCTATGGAGTAGCTATTTTTTAATTACTGAAACAGGTGAGCTTTAAAGACACACTGAAGCCCTTGCTGACTGCTTTTGTAAAAATTACATTTTAAAGAGCCAGCAAGTTCTAAAAAATAATTGAAGATGATTGGATTTGTATGGATATTCATAATCACCAACTTCAGCCATCACAAAAATCTTTTCTGTCAATAAACCAGTATTTACAAAATGTATTTAAGAATGCCTTATTAGGCCCCTTTCACACAGGGAGTCCGTTCAGATCCGCCTGTCGGGTTTTTTTTTGGCGGATCTGAACGGACGCCCCATGCATCTCTATGGGGCATTGAATGTCAGCGGAGACATGTCCACTGACATCCGATCCAATCCGTTTTGGACGGATGGAAACCCTATTTTCCATCCGTCTGGCAGATCAGATCGGATGAAAATGGACAGACGGTCCGTTCCCATCCGATTCCCCAATAGAGATGCATAGGGACCTGACAGCTGTGTCTTCACACACAGCACGGAGACACAGCTGTCATCCACCTGCTCATTAGTCGATCCCCTGCTGAGAAAAACGGAGTCTGCCTGACGGACTCCGTGTGTGAAAGGGGCCTTATGTAGCAAAGGCAAAAAGGTCAAAAACCACTTTATCTGATGGCACCTTATGAAATAAAAACAATTACATCTGATATTGGAAGAGGTGGCCTAATAGAAGGATAATGTAAATGATAGAACAAGTGAGTTGATTTTGTCTAGATACGTCACTCAGAGAGATTTCCTGTAAAAAAAAATTATCGTAGTGGTTTGACACCGATTTCTTAAGTCAATCATGAAATGATCAACCTGAATGCACACAGAAGATTACTTCACGCTTAGAGATCCTTAAAGGTCACTGGCAATTGGATTGGTGATGGATTGGCCACATGACAATAAAAAAGAATTGCTGCATATAAAATTAGAAACTATTGATTATTTTTTTTCTTAGACAGTTTATACCTCTCATTGGTATCTACTGTATACAACGGACTGGATGCTGTCTAATTTATGCCACTTTATTTTATACCTGAGATAGCCAGCAACATTTTCCTTCTTGCACCAAACGTCGTTATTCCAAGTTCTTTTAAATCTTGATCTGTCAGTGTAAGGAATGTCTGTAGATCAATCTACAAGAAATGTACAAGATTTAATTATATCGTTGTGTCATATTTCTGATGGCTAATGACTAGAGAGTGGCTCAAATTATGAACAGAAGCATAATATGCAATCTAACTACTTCACTATGACATCATTAGGTTGACACTATTTCTTCTGTGGTGTAAGATGATAGTTCCCAACCAGCCTATAAAGTTATAATAGATCTTACAGTAGTTACATACTGTAGCTGACAATGTTCAAAAGGTGTTCATTCAAAAACTAACATCTTTCAAAAGCGAACAATTTTGGTCCAAAATTCTAAAAAAATAAAACACGAGCAATTTTAACTAACTTTTCTTTAAATCTCTGGTTAAAAGAAAGGTCACGATAAATAAAACGCAGTAAAAAAAAAAAAAATAATAATTTCAGCTCTGAAATGTGATTATTAAATTGCATGTAAACCTTAATTATGGAATTCACTTATTTGTTCATTTGTTAAATCTGTTGATCTGGTCAGATACTGAATTCGCTGGTCTATGGCCTCTCCACACTTCCTGTGTTATGTCAGAGTCCTCATAGTTCTCATCTTGGACTACAGAATAATTAGCCTTTATGTTGCAGAGATCTGAAGTGGTTGAGTAGTTTCGCAAGACACACTGGATAGGGTTGGCAACCCTCACAAAAAAGCTGTGCGTTGTTAACCCACAACAGGAACTGAGCGCATTTCTGGCAGATCAAAATATAATTTTGGACTTACTACTAAAATCAGTTTGAGGTAGAGTACAGGACACTGGCAAAAAAGTACTAGACATTTATAACCCCTCTCATTCCCAGCTAGCCTTGTTTTTGTGGCAAGCAATTTAAAGATTTCAGTTCTGAGAACTGATGATTATTAAAGTGCATGTAAACTCTAATAAGGAACTTCCCTTATTTGCTTCTGTTTGATCTTTTTACTATACCACTGCAAGCATTTTGTTATGTTTATTTCTTAGGTATGAAAGAAAATCTGTTGATCTTGTCTGAGATTCAGGAACTGGGCTACAGAATGAGTAGCCTCTATGTTGCAGAGATGTGAAAGCTCTGTTGGTTGAGTAGTTTAGCAAGTGACACTTACCAGGGACAACAACACAAAAAAAAGCTTTCTGTTGTCAACCCACAACAGGAGCAGAGTGCATTCTTGGCAGATCAAAACAGAATTTTTGACCTACCAGTAAAATCTTATTTCTGAGGTAAGTTATAAATCCTTTTTTTTTTTTTTTTTTTTTTTTTTTTGAGGCATACCAGTACAGGACACAAGATCTTTACTCTTTATTATTACAGGATTTCCAAGAGCAGTCTGAGGGGTGGGCAACACAGCAAACACATATCAACAGGTCGAGAAGGGCTCAACGGAACTAAGAGCACTGTTTTTCAAATTATGAGGTATGGGGCGCCCCAACTGCAACTCCCAAAAGCACAAAAGGGCAGCACATAATTTTAAGTATAATGTAGGTTGTAGCGCATAAACATAAAAATAGTGAACATATATGTGCATAAAATGCTAAATATATATAATGATGCAAAATATATATAATGAACTCAGTCCATAGAAAACTGCAAAAAAGTCCATATAAAATAATCAGTGCCAGTGTGAAAATGATCAATCCTCCACCAGTGGTTCTTCACCCAAAAACAGAAATGCGCACTCACCAGACCATGTTGCTGTCTTATTAGGACAGCTAATGCGTTTTTATAGTGTAACATCAGGTCTTGAGCCAAAAGCAAATCAGAAGAGAGGATATACACCAGAGGTAATTCCTTCAAATGCTCCAACCAGCAGGAAATTATATCAATAGGTATAAAAGAGAAAATACTTTCCATAGTGTAGTATTTATTAGCAAGCAACTTCAAATCAATAAAAAAAGCCAAAACATTGGTTCATGCTTCAGAACATCACTTACATGAAAAGCCACCAGAACCCATAATAGAGCTGGTGGCTAGGACCTCTGGCATGTAATACTGCTCTACGGCCATTTCGCGTGAAGACGCTTCCTTAGGGCACCACACTATGGAAAGTATTTTCTCTCTTGGATATCCCAAACAGTGTGTCTAAACATTATGCAGAAACACATAAAAAGGACCCCTCTTCCCTTCTTTTTTGGGGGATTGAAAAATACAAGCCCCACTGGAGAGGAAGTAACAAAATTAAAATATTAAGCCAAGCTGAATCCCGTTGGATTTTTGAATTACAGACACTCTCGCTGTCAGGATTAAATATAGAGTTTGATCTTAACTCTTTTATATCCGATTATTACATTTATCTCTTTTAGGTCTTTTGATACATTTTATCCCCCATCTTAGAACTTATTTATTGCTCTTTTCCTTTATAATGTTGACCTGTTCATTATTCTTGCTCCTCTTTTTGTGGGTTCTCCTCGGATATGTTGTCACACTCAGTGCATGTTCCATCATTGCCTAAGGATATTTTGATTATCTTATATCATTTGTATTTGATAATATTTTATATTTTTTAGCATGCATTGATTGATTTTATACTGTCCATTGTACTAGCTTTATGATACCGTTTGTTTTTAACCCATTATGCGTTTAGCCTTATATGGACTATGCAATAGAATTTTTATATATATATATATTATCCCAGTTCTATAGTTATTACATCATCTTTCCTGCATGACTGGTCAGCATTTAAATAGTTAAGAGCTGAAGTACATGCCTCACCATTGTCTTTAGACTTTGGAGATTTTATACATTTTCAACACTAGATGGCGCTTCGAGTATCACTCCCTTTGGAATATATGACCGGAGCATCTCTTTTTTAATTTATAATTTTAATTATTATTGACATTGACATTACCTTTGAGATATACATTTTTTTTATAATTAAAAAAGTTTTGTAATAGTTGCTTCTTTGTGCACTGTTGCGGCATTTTGATCGTAACATCCAGCACCTGCATATGGGTTAACAGCAGAATGGCGTCCTCAGTGGTTCCTATGGTTACCATGATACGATAAATACCGGAGACAGTCACCCAATAGGCTTACCCTTGATAAAGTCACATGTTTGTGACGCAACACGTCGGGGAAAGCCGTGGTGACGCCACTTCCGGTCTACGGCCGAGACTGGAAGTATCGGAATGGACCGCATCAGCGGGACCCTACAGCACTGTATGACATGCATTCTTTTGTAATCTTAAATGTAAGTGCATTTCGTTTGGATATATTAAATATTATTTAACATACTACACTATGAGAGCCCCCCCCCTATTTTTCCTGGTGAACGAGTATCCTAGAAGCATCGCAGTTACTTCTGTTCATTGGATGTCAGTATAGAAGGTATCCGCCCATGTGACACATTTATATTGTGAGGATTACTGAGTGAATATCGAAGCTCCTCAGTAGATTGGAGAGTGTTCCAGAGGATTTTCAGGGTAATTTACTATACCCAAAACGCTCTATTGAGTGTTAATGGAGGTGAGCGGCCATTACACTTGATTGTGGATTCCAAGCTCACGAAACATTGCACTGGGTGGTCACCGGAATTGTCCTGTGTCATTTCATCACTATTGAACTGTTTCATCATCTCCAATCTTGGCGTCTTTCTTTCACTGGTTGCACCTTTTTGTGACTTTGCGATTTTTAATGCAATTTTTATGCGTATTTATATATTTATGTTTGGCACTTTATCCATTCAGCCTGATTTTAGTGGGCACCTTTAGTGCACGGTCACCTTTTTATATTTCCACTGGTTATTTATTCAGTTATTTTGATCACTACTGTGCCACCTGGTGTTGCAATTGTTCACTTGTTTACTTTACAGCTATTTGATAGCTGCATCTCAATATTTTTTCTTTTGGAATTTTCTCTACTGATCACTTCACTTCATTTGTCCTATTGTGATTTAGGATCATCACTGTTAAATTATTTCTTCAGCACACGAGCACTTTATTTATCACCTTTGCACTTTACACATCATTTACTGTATTAACCTGCATAGAAGAGGATTATTTATTTATTGTTATTTATTACTGTTTTTATCCATTTTTTATCCATCAGTTGTATTTTTTATCTATTTATCAGACTATTTATTAGAGTTTTATGGACCACCAATTCTAGATATCGTGCGCTGATTCTTTCTTTACAATTGTCTTTAGTATGTGGTGACACTACTGATTAAGCTGCAGATTTCTGGTGCTCCATTTCTTCACTATTTCTCCTCTTCATTTTCTCACTCACTTACCTATTTTTAGCGCATAGGTCCATTTCTTTATATAGACGTTTTAAACACCTTTACAGGTTAATTGTTTAGAGTTACAGAGGAGGTGTAGCACTAGAATTCTTGCTTTTGCTCTAACATTCGCAGTGATACCCCACATGTGTGATGCGAACACCGTTTACACATGCATGCACAACTTATGTATGCGTCTGCGCGTGAGCATGGAGGGATGGGGGCGCTGTCATTTTTTTCTCTCTTATTAATTGTACTTTATAATTTTAACACTGCCCCTTTAGTTTTTTTAGCACTTTTATTCCTAGTACAATAAATGTAAACCTCTCTTGTAAAAGAAATGAGGACAGGTCCTTTTTATGGAGAGGTCAAAAAGACCCCAAATCTTCTTTACCTTTATAGGCAAAAGATTTTTAAAAAATAAAATGCTTTTGATCTTTTGCTTTAAAAAAAAATGATTTACTTTCAGCTTGGACCAGAAGGTCCTTCAAGGCCATAAAGTCAAAGAGTTTGTACTCTGATCGCCTAAGGCAGCAGCCAGCCGCACTGCCAAATCTTTTCTCAGGAGAACTGGCGAAAATGGTAAGCCCACTTTGGAAAGCATTCCAGCAGCTCACGAGCTGCTCGGAATACTTTCATGACAAAACCAGCCATCGGCTGCAAAAAAACAGTACCAGAGTTATGGCTATCTTCAGCCATAATCCCGGTAAACCACTTGCAAACAGAGATATATATATATATTATATACACATACATACATACACGTGTTGTGGTCAACAAGTAGTTAATGAAGTAATTTAAAACACAAAGTGGCTTTAAAAGAATGCAAGGCAAACATAGAAGAACCCTCTAGGAAATTTACATACATCTTTAAATAAAGAAAACATTTTAAAATTCAGCTTGTTTAACCACTTCCTTACCGCTGGAAGTCATGACATCCTGGGCTTTTTTCAGCCGGCGATTCCCTTCACTATAAGAACAATCATAGCGGCTGTTCAGCCGATAGATCGTTCTTACAGACCTTGGGAGGGGGACATCCCCCCTCCCGCCGCCCTCCGATGCTTCTACCGGCTTGCCCGTGAGATCAGCGAGCCGGGGAAGGAATCGGCCGCTGGCGGAAGTGTCACCATAGAAACTGTGAGGATCAGATGGTCCCCGCAAATCTCTATGACTCACGCCTATGACTCTTTATGACTATGACTGCCGCCTGGCAGTTTTCAATAATCTGAGGACCTATTGACCCCAGATATCCCCATAAAGAGGACCTATTACAAGGGATGTTTAGATTCTTTGTAATAGGAATAAAAGTGATCAAAAATAAATAAATAATAATTAAAAAGGGAAAGTGTAAAAAAAAAAAAATAAAAAAATAAAAATGTAAAGTGCCTGCGTTCGTTGTGGCCAGATGTAAACAGCATTTAATCCATACACATGAGGTATCGCAGAGAACGTTAGAACGAGAGCAACAATTGTAGCCCAAGACCTCCACTGTAACTCTAAACTGGTAACCTGTAAAAAATTTTAAGCGTTGCCTAGAGAGTTTTTTTAAGTACCAAAGTTTACCACGAGTGTGCGCAATTTTAAAGCGTGACATGTTATGCTATTTACTCGGCATAACATCATCTTTCACATTATACAAAAAAAAATGGGCTAACTTTAGTGTTTTTTTTTTTTTTTTTTTTTTTTTAATTCATAAAACAGTTTTGAAAAAAAAATTGGATTTTTGTAAGATCTTACCGTAAAATCCTTTTCTCTTAGCTCATTGACAGACGTAGTCCTCTTTGATTCTCATCAATAGGGTTATGCTGCCCTCTACAGGAGTAGGACTAGGCAGAAAGAAAATATTCTGGCCACACCTTAGCGGTAGTCCCAGAGGGTATATCCTCTTCCTGTCTGCTACAGGAAATCAGTTATGTCACAAAGCAGTGTCAGAGAATTTGACCCAACCCAACTCAATGATAGAGGGGCGGGTACTACGTCTGTCAATGAGCTAAGAGAAAAGGATTTTACGGTAAGATCTTACAAAAATCCAATTTTCTCTGTCGCTCATTGCCAGACGTAGTCCTCTTTGATTCTCATCAATAGGGACGTCCCAAAGCAGTGCCACAAATGAGGGGTGGGATTGACAGAAATCAAAATCCAATCTAGAAGGCCCAACCGGAGCCAAACAGAAGTATCAAGGGACTCATCGAGCAAACAGATGAGACCTACCCAACAAACCCTTGAGGTAGACCAACAGTCTCCTCAAACAGCGGCCTGCAGGAACCTTGCGGCCAAAAGAGGCATCTGATGATGCCCTCACATAAACCTTATACAATTTTGTAAAGGTATGAACCGACGACTAAGTAGTCGCCTTGAAAACCTGAACCACTAACGCCTGATGGCGGAAGGCCCAGGAAGCACTAAGCGCCCAAGTAGAGTGCGCCTTAACAGGGAATGGGGGGATCCCGACCCTTAGATAGAATAAGCCTATACCACCGTCTGTCTGATCCATCTAAAGATGGTCGCGGCAGAAACAGGCAACCCCTTCTTAGGGCCATCCGTGATCACAAACAGTGAATCCGTCTTACAAATTGAATCCGTAGTATTCAAATATATCCTGATCGCCCGAACTACATCCAAGGAATGCAACGCAAATTCTCGAGGATGATTGGGCTTAGGACATAGGAAGGACAATACAATGTCCTTATTCAAATGAAACCTTGAAACCACCTTAGGAAGGAAGGATGGATTCGGATGAACAACCTTATCCCTATGAACCACCAGATATGGGGACCAACAGGATAATGCAGCCAGTTCTGACACCCTGCGTGCAGAAGTGATAGCCACCAAGGCGGCCACCTTCTGGGATAAAGTAAGCAAGGGAATCTCCCTGATATTTTTAAAGAGAGGTTTCTGAAGAACCGACAGCACCAAATTAAGATCCCAGGGTGGTAACGGCGCGCGCACTGGCGGAGCCAGGTGTCGCACCCCCTGGATGAAATTTCGCACCAAGGAATGAGTAGCCAAAAACTTCTGAAAGAAGATAGCTAATGCTGAAAACAGACCCTTGATAACACTCAAGGCCAGCTTCTGCTCAACTCCCTGTTGCAGAAACCCTGCGACAGCAGATCCTCCCTAAGAGGAAGTCTCCAAGGAACGTCTGTGACCAGCCTGACCAGGTCGGTGTACCAGGCCCGACTAGGTCAGTCCTGATCTACCAGGATAACTGGGATTCCCTCCACCTCTATCCTGCGAAGAAGCTTCGGCAGTAACTTGAGGAGGGAAGTAGCTGATACTGCCCCCACGGGGCGATCAGCATGTCTGCGGTGTCTGCTAGAGGATCGTGGAAGCGAGCCACAAACCTCCGCACTTTCCTGTTGAGCTGAGATGCCAACAGCTCCCATTCGGGGTACCCCAACGGAGGCACAGTTGGTGGGATATCCCTGGATGAAGAGATCATCCCCCCTTGATCCAGAATCTGACGGCTGAGATAATCTGCCTGCCAATTCACCCCCGGAATGAATACCGCAGAGAAAGCTGGAACAATCGTTCTGCCCAATGAAGAATGCTGGCCACTTCCATGGCCGCCAGGACACTCCTGTTGCCCCTTTGATGATTGACATAAGCCACTGCTGTGGCATTTTCCGACTGGATCCGAACCGGGCTGCCCTGGAGCTGCTCGGTCCAGTGAATCAGACAAAGTCTGATCGCTCTCAGTTTCAATACATTTATCGGTAACCTGGACTCTTCCAGGGACCAAAGCCCCTGAGCCGAGAATTTCTCCTCACCCGGATAGACTGGCATCCGTGGTGATAAGCGTCCAAATATTGGTAGGAATGACTTCCCCTGGCTGAGCATCGGAGACCGAAGCCACCAGACCAGGGACTCCCTGGTCCGCTTGCTCAGCCGGATCCGATTGTTCAGGGAATCTGGATTCCGGTTACACTTGAGAAGAATCTCTCCTTGAAGGATTCGGGTATGGGACTGGGCAAATGGTACTGCTTCAAAGGAAGCCACCCTCAAACCCAGGACCCTCATGCAAGCCTGGATGTGTCTAAAATTAGACCCAAATATTCCAGCCTCCTGGTGGGAACCAAAGATGACTTCTGCAGGTTCACCAGCCACCCGAACTCTTGCAAAAGAGGTCATAGTGATCTCTAAGTTTAGTAATAGAGCCGCACGGAGCAGAAGATCGTCTAGGTGACCTAGAATCGATATGTCCCGTTGTCGTAACAACGCCAAGACTGGGGCCAACACCTTTGTGAAGACTCAGAGAGTCGAGGCGAGACCAAAGAGTAATGCCACAAACTGATAATGGTACTCTTCTACGGAAAAACGCAGGAAACGCTGATGTCCTGCATAAATAAGAAAGTGAAGATAGGCATCCTAGATGTCTATGGATGCCAGAAAATCCTCCTGACGCAGGGAGGCCGCTACTGTGCGAATGGACTCCATCTTGAATTTTTGTACCCTGACAAAAAAGTTTGAATGCCTTTAAGTCCAGAATTGGACGCACTTTGTCCTCTTTTCTGGGTATTGTGAAAAGGTTTGAATAGAACCCTTGAAATGCTCTGTCCAAGGAACGTGGGCCACCACTCCTTGTTGCATTAAATCCGTGACTGCCCCCCGTAAGCTCTTAAGCGATCCGGGGATAGTCGAATATTGAAAAGGAAGAATCGCACTGGGAGAGATTGACCGTATGACCTCGCGAACTATTTGTCCGAGGTTCTGGAAAGCCATGGATCCGGAAACTGGCGAAGACGTCCCCTTACCCCAGCTATGGGCGGGGGCGCACCTTCAGGCTTTAGTAGTCTTATCTTCAGGTCTGGAAGAGCCGGGCTTTTGCTTGCCCGACCAACGCCCCTTAAAAAAACCTCCCGAAGGAGTTTTGGAGGACTTTGCTTTTTTCGCCCGTGGGGCGAAAAAACTTTATGAGCGGAAAAAGAAGGCGCCCGTCTCTGACGGGATCCTTTACCCTTAGTACTTTGTGGCTAGAAAGTGCTCTTTCCTCTAGTGAGATCCTTAATAATCTCATCTAAATTGGCCCCAAGATAGGCACACACCCTGGAAAGGAAGATTTAACCAAAGCTTCCTTGGAGCCTTGGTCTGCCGACCAATATTTTAGCCACAGTGTACGCCTGAGGACCACTGCTGAAACTGATGCTCGCCCCAATAGTGGAGTGGCGTCTAGTGCAACGTCGCAGACAAACTAACTCTTGTATCATCTGTTCCACCAGATCTGATACCGCCTGGGGGATATCTCTCCCCTCTAAGCCACTTGGTCCATTCTAGACCAATAGCAATTACTGGTCTGAAAGTTGACCCAATTAGGGAAAAGATGGCGCGAGACACAGCTTCCACCTTACGATCATCTTTAAAGGATGGAGCATCCTCCAATAGGATAACCGTAGCTTTGTTCAATCTGGAGATTGGAAAATCCACCACAGATGGTACTATCCATCTCTTGAGGAATAAATCCTCGAACGGATAACGCCTATTAATGCATTTAGGAAATAGTAGGGGCTCGTCTTGGATGACCCCATTCCACCTTAGTTACATTACCGAAACACTTGGGTAAGGGAAATACTTTTACCATTTTGGTGCGTTTATTAGTACCAAATGGGATCTCAGTATCAGCTACTTCTGATGGTGTAACCTCCGAACAGATACAATTAATGCGTTACTAACGCTTCCTCTCGGGCTATGGTAGATGCCGAAACATCTTCCTCACTGTCTGAAGAGTCACAAACCCCAGATGAGGTACCTGCAACTGCAGGAATAGGCTCAGACCCTGAATCTGAAGTTTCAGATAAAAATGGGGATAGGCGGGGGTCGCTTCCTTGCGCCCTGTCCCTGACAAGCCAATTCCACCCGGGATAGAAAAAAAATTTCCAAAAACTGCTGACAATGACTCACTATTAAGTGGGGAACTGGAGGGTCCTGCAGCCACTTCGAGGGGATCAGGTGGAGATACATGTGTGGCAGGGTCCATGTTAATCCAGGACACTTTGCCAGTAAAAAAGAAAAATTTTTTTTTTTTTAAATAAATAAAAAAATACCCTTTTTTTTTTTTTTTTAAATAAAAAAATACCTTTTTTAATTCACCAGCGCAATAGCGCCCCTCAGCATACCTGCTTTGGACCCCCACAGAAAGAGAGAGACCCCAAGGGCTCACCACCAGATGCAAAGAAGTTTCTTATTAAAACTGCTGTCAGCGTTGTCTTGTGCAGACTGGGAAGTCTTGCACTAGGTTTCCCGGGTGAAAGGAAGTGGCTCCGCCCCCTGTGTACGCCTTCCGGCGTTCCCAGCTGCTCCTCGAGGTTTGCTGGGCACATCAAACATGGCCACCCCCATGCAGGAGACAATAGGCTACGAAAAAATGGCGGCCTGCGTGACCTGCGGGCGGCTTGTGTAGACAATGCAGACATGCGGTCTACAACAAAATGGCGGCGGACTGCCGATCTAGCGTGGCTCCTCCAGTACAGTGGCCTGCATGCTTTGAAAACAGCTGATAGCGGCCTGTCGGCCTGCGGGAGTATGGCGATCTAAGGTAGGCTATACCTCCTATGTGTTTTACTATAGCAAATCGAACTCGGCTTCCTTGCTAGAGAACCCAAGGCTTGCTGAAGTATCAGCTCCCAAACCAAGCCTGCTGGAGTGTCAGCTCCTAAACCAAGGTTGCTAGAGTGTCAGCTCCCAAACCGAGGTTTGTTTAAAGTGTTAGCTCCCAAACCAAGCCTGCTGGAGTGTCAGCTCCCAAACCAGATCACACTATCACAGGGGATATGTGAACATGTCATGGGCTACAAGGGGGAACTTTAATGTCAGAAAGGATCCGACCATACACAGAGGGGCCCGTATCCCAAAGACCCCACAGGGGGGAAGGGGGAACATTTACTCACCATACCAGCTGACGGCACCCTCTCTTCACAGTACCCTCTCCACCGGGGTGGGGGGCTGTCGACCAATACGGACGCCTTGACTCTCTGGTTCCTGGCGTCCAAGCGAGACGTTTAACTCGCAGGGTCAGTCCCCGTCCAATGGGACTATGTCGCGGCCGACCCAGCGTGGCTATGGTCTGCACGCGCTTGTAGGCTGAACCGGGGTGACCACTGGATCTCAACATCCAGCCCGTCGCCCGGCCCCGCATACTTGAATGTGTCGCGGCCGACCCAGCGCGGAGCTATGGTCTGCGCGCGCTCGTAGGCCAGCTGGGGTGACCACTGGATCTCAACATCCAGCCCGTTGCCCAGATCCGGCGTGATTTGCTTGAAGATCTCACAGGAAAACTGGAGACAAAAAACTACCTAAAAAGGAAAGATTTTTTCTAAAAAATCTTGCCAGGACCAGAGATCCCAGCAAGGAACTTAGGTCCTTACTCCTGACTAGACAGAAAAAAACTGATTTCCTGTAGCAGACAGGAAGAGGATATACCCTCTGGGACTACCCCTAGGGTGTGGCCAGAACGTTTTCTTTCTGCCTAGTCCTACTCCTGTAGAGGACAGCATAACCCTATTGATGAGAATCAAAGAGGACTACGTTTGTCAACGAGCAACAGAGAAAATGCGTTTGAAAAATTTCTGCGCAAATACCGTGTGACATAAAAAGTTTCAATGACTGCCATTTTATTCCCTAGCATCTCTGCTAAAAAAAAAAATTATATATATATATATATATATATATATATATATATATATATATATATATAATGTTTTGGGGTTCCAAGTAATTTTCTGGCAAAAAAATTGATGATTTTTACATGTAGGAGTGGAGTGCCAGAAATCGCGTGGTATGGAAGTGGTTAAATTACCCACAACTGTTTTTTTTAGGATGAAATTAGAGTTGTATTGAGAGTACCTGCTATGTAAGTTTATGGTCAGGAGGGGAGACCAATTAAGTGTGCTTATAAGAGGAGAGCACAAGGTGTACATCAGAAAGTGAGATATTCAAAGAGCAGGCAGGAGGTGGGGCGGTGGCACAGAGCATGAGGTCTATCAAAAATGTTAACCTGATTATGCTCTGCAATCATATAGCATCACACAGGCAGATAAAATAAGCTAGAATAAGCTTGCTTTACAAATACTTCTACAGGTAAACAGCTTGCATAAGCTTTAAAAATTTAATTTTTTTTCCTGAAGCTGCATCTTAAAGCGGAGTTCTGCCCCCCATGAAAAAAATTAAAAGTCAGCAGCTACAAATACTGTAGCTGTTGACTTTTAAATAGTAGAACTCACCTGTCCAGGGAGCCCGCAAGGTTGGCACCCAAAGCCGATTTTCATATCGGCTCTCGGGTGCTGCCACCGCCATCCAGGGTAAGGGAACCCGGCAGTGAAGCCTTTCAGCTTACCGCTGGTTCCCTACTGCGCTTTGCAAATGGCCCGGCGGTGGAGGAAAAAGGAGAGGGCTGAACTTCAGGAGGAACAGTGCTGCGGCGCTGTCTCCCGGAAGTGGGGAAGGGTACCTGTCAAAAAACGGTACCCATTCCCCCCTGAATGGTGCCAAATGTGGCACCGGAGGGGGGGGGGAAGCATATAAGCGGAGTTTCACTTTTGGGTGGAACTCCGCTTTAACTTCCGAACAGCAAAAACATGGTTTTGAAAATGTGAACATAAAAACAGGTGGTGGCTCTGAGACCCCCTTAGACAAAGGCTCAATGTTGTAAATAACCCTAACATCTTTGCAAGAATAGATTTAGGTGGGGAAAGAGGGACTTGTTCTCTGAGGGCAGAACCCACAGAAAAAAAAAAAGGCAAAATACCCTGCCAGCTGGGTGGAAAAGAAGGTGGGAATCTCACAGAAAGACTGCTCTGTGGGTAACAGAAGAGGGGTCAGTTGACAAGGGAATAAGTGGCAGTCCTGACCCCACTTGTAAGGCGTGTTTGATAGGTCATCAAAGCAGTACATGAGGAGGAAGAATGACATTTCCACAGAATATGATAAAAAGAGCCCCAGGGAAGCAAAAAAAGGACTCACTTTCATTATACTTTGCCCCCATGTAACATAGGCAAAATAGGGTGCCAAGGACAGCTGCCAAACACAGCTGTCAGGGTTAACAGACTGAAGAAGGTTCCATTCTTACAGAGGTCCTTTGAAGGGAAAAAACACCATAAGCAAGATCACCCAGTAAAGGCTCCAGAGCGACATAGAAATTAGCATCATTGATGAAGAACGACTTCTTCCAAAAGGGAGTGCACAGGGAGTGCAAAAGTCAAGGTGTTAGGAAAAAGTTATACAAAGCCTGAGACACTCTAGTTACCAAGGGGGCCAAGGCATGCGATTCCAAATGGAAAAAGCTGCAGGATGAGGAAAGGGAACCATTTCTAGGACAGTGTTCTCTGTCATCACACTAGGTGAGAACTACTTCACATGGTAGATTACAGAGTATAGGGAGAGTGAACTGCAAGACCCCCCTCCTTTTTAAAACTTTTGTTTTAGCGATCAAAAGACATATACATCCTTTTACTAACAGCCCTTCTCCCTCTTAAATTCCAGTGAATAGAATATTTAGCTCATGAGCAGCACACATGTAGTATCCCAGAAAGGAAGGGGCAGGACTGGTAATGAAAGAGGTTAAAGGGTATAGATGTTCCTAAATTGCTGAAGCTAAATAAAAAGTAAAATTAGAGAAGGAGAAAGGTGCTGGCAGCTGGAATTAACTTTATCATTGCTTTCTTAGTGGGTAACACATTCTTGTGAGGTATAGCATAGTGCTTTTATTGGTTGCTGTACACACTATTAGCTTAGTGCAAATTCCTGCCTGCATGCATGCATGACTAACTGGTCCTCCCGAAGCACACTAGGCACATACAAAAATAAAAAACATACAATGTACACTCTAGGATTGATCATGACTATTACAAATACCAGCACTGTATTCTATGCCGTGTAATTCGCCTCTGAAGGCGTAATTTAACCACACCTCTTGCACCGCACTACGCATGTCATGCTTCCTTATTCACACAGGAGGTCCAACTTGCACACAGATCCACTGCATTCAGAAAATGTTCTTATTGTGATATATAACATGGATTGCATGGGGCACGTTTTCAGAAAGGTATGCTAAGGGAGTGTAAACAATCCCAATGAACTTCTCTTGTTTGGTTTCTTTTGGTCTATTTAGGCAGAATTATAGGCAAAACTTTTTTTTTTTTTGGATAGAGTACAGAAGGGCCATAACCCCTGTCCGTTTGTTTTTTAGCCACCTGCTTCCCATTGGAGAGATTTTCCTTCATTTCCTGTCCCACAGCCAACACAGGAAGTGAGAGGTAATCCCTGCAAATTCCCCTGGGGACCCCTAGGTCAGTCATCAGAACTAGTGCCCTCATAGGAAGATTTCCCCTCTTATTTTTCTGGGGACAGCCCAAAATTTGAGATTTTATATTACTTTCAATGATAATGGTAAACAGGACAAACACAGAGGGTGAATCTCCCTAATGGGGGCACAGAAAGTAATAAAAACCCGGACAGGAGTTCTAATCCCTCTCCCCTTTATAAAAAACTAAGAAAAAAACAGTTTTGCCTTTAGTTATACTTTACCTTTACCATTCAAAGTCATATCTGTTTGATAAGTGTAAAAAATACCTTTTGATTTTGCCAGAAATTGTGTCAGCTGGTGCTATCACCCGAAGACAAAATGTGTTATTGGCAGATATACCAAGTGAAAATAAAGTGAAAAAGAATCCTAAAATCGGTATTAAACGCAAAACCAACAATGTAATATATTGCAGCTTACAATCATTTGATGTAGTGGCTGCATCATTTTTTTTTTTTAGTTTTTTTTTCCCGTTTCCATTAGGGTGCCTACACTTTGAAGAAGGAGCAACACAGACATTTTGACAGCAGGATTGTTGGTCTGAGGGGAGGGGAGTGTTAGATGTACTAGAAGATGTTGATATACTAACTTGAAGCCAACCTCCAACTAACACTTTATAGTAGTTACAGAAACCGTTTTGTTCCTTTTGGGATGAAGGTTTTACGCTCCTGTCAGTGGTAAATGGTACATGAATGGGATGTACATCTACAGAGCAGTTTGTGCTACTGAAAAATAGCAGACTTACTGGTGGGATCACCAGGTCAAAATAAAGGAAAGAACACAAAAAAAAAAAATCTAATGCAACCATCACATCTAGGAATTGGTAAAGTGATCGTAAAGTCGTATTTTTTTTTTTTTCAAAACATGTTATACTTGTACCTGTGCAGTTGGTTTTGCACAGAGCAGCCCAAATCCTCCTTTTCTCCCTCCTGCATCCATTCAGACATGGAACTGCCCTTCGGCCCCGCCTCCTCTCTCTGATTGGCTAACAGACTTTGACAGCAGAGGGAGCCAGTGGCGCCACTGCTGTGTCTCAACCAATTAGGAGAGAGTGTCCCGGACAGTCGAGAGACTTGGGGACATTGCTGGACAGAGATGGGGCTTAGATAAGTATTAGGGGGTGCTGGGGTGGCTGCTACACACAGAAGGTGTTTTATCTTAATGCATAAAGTGCATTAAGCTAAAAAAAAAACCTTCTGCCTTTACAAGTTCTTTAATCTGCAATATGTTATCTTTTGGGCTTAGCATTGCTTTAACCACTTAAGCCCCGGAGGATTTGGCTGCTAAACGACCAGAGGGTATTTTGCGATTCGGCACTGCGTGACTTTAACGGACAATTGCGCGGTCGTGCGACGCTGTACCTAAACGAATTTGGCGTCCTTTTTTTCCCACAAACAGAGCTTTCTTTTGGCGGTATTTGATCACCTGTGCGATTTTTTGATCACGCGCTATAGACAAAAAAAAGAGCGTAAATTTTGCAAAAATAGCAATATTTTTCCCTTTTTTTTTATATGAAATTCCCCCAAAAAAAAATGTAAAAATCAAAATTTTTTAATATTTTCGGCCAATTTGTTTTATGCTACCTATGTTTGGTCAAAAAAAAATCGCAAAAAGCGTATTTTGATTGGTTTGCGCAAAAGTTATTGCGTTTACTAACAAAGGGAAAGATTTTTGTCATTTTTGTTGGTTTTTTTTTAACGCGTAATGGCGGCGATCTGCGATTTTTTTTTGCGGTACTGCGACATTGCGGCGGACAGATCGGACCCTTGACTGACATTTTTGACACTTTTGGGGTTACCAGTGACATTTCTACAGTAATCAGTGCTATATATATGCACTGTTACTGTAAAAATACACTGGTAGTGAGGGGGTTAACTTTATTTGAGAGGGAGGGGCTGTGTGTGTCCCTAGGGGCGTGATTCTAACTGTGATTGGCTGTGGCTTCAACTGTATGCAGAGTGATCAATGGATCTACATAGTAGATCCATGTGATCATCTCTCATACAGAGAGGAGAATGACAGGCAGCTTGTTTACACAAGCTGCCTGACTTTCTCCCTCTCCCCCGCCGATCGCAGAGTGGCCGGCGGCGATCGGGTCCGCCGGTCACACGCGCGGGGGGGTCCGTGACCACGCGGGAGCGCGGCTCCGGCGGCGCGCGCTCGCTCCCTAAACCCTCACAGGCGAGCGACGTAGACCTACGTCACTTTGCCTGTGAGGGGCTGACCGCCGCCGTAGATAGTCGTGCGGCGGTCGGCAAGTGGTTAACAATTAAACTGCAGTATCCACAATATGTAAGCCCTGGTGAACCTAAATATCATAACTTTATATTTTTGGGTTTAGATACACATTCACATTTGTAAATTAACACTCAAATACACTTACTGACCTCTTGTTGCTGGAAAATGTCTGTATATTTCCCCAGTCCTAGCTTGCTGAAAAGTTCAGGAAGGTCAGAACCTTTGAATGAACTATTTAAGTTACAACCATTGCTTCCAGTTAGAGAGGAGATACAATCCATGTAATTACTGCTGCTAAGGTAGTGTTCTGCTGTGAATCAGATAAAAGAAGAAAGGTTACTACATTTTACCTATTGTTTACCCACCAGTAACTTATGGGCCACATGTGCTGTAGCTTCGAGCTCCGTTTTGTACACCGTGCAATACAGGACTCCCACAGAACTAGTTTATTAGGAACCTTTATACTTTGATGACCATTCAGTAGAGCATTTTACAATGTTACACATACACCCCCATTAAATTCTGTTTGCAATAAAGAACACAAAATCAGAGGCATGCCCACTAATGCAATCAAAAGGTTGACCCATCTCATTTGTAGGTATAGTAATAAAAAAGAAAAAAAAAAATATATTAATTCCAAGAGGACAGGCTTCTAAGCATGGCGCCAAAAAGATATTAGTCTAGACATGTGACTAAACACCAATTATTCATAAACTACCCAAAAAGAAAATGTCAGTTAAAAATATTTTGATGTAAAAATCATGAACATTTTTTGTGGAGTAGGACATCAGTTGACAAAGGTACTCAATTTTGAAATGCATTCAAGATATGTACCAAAAAAAACAGGTACATTTCTTGAACAAGCACATGTGGGTGAATATTACATGGGATAGACGAGAGAAATGGTAAAAAGTTATCAGCTTGGCTAAGGTAGAAAGGGAAATGGACAGGGAATTTTGAAGATGGCAGTTGTGAGATCACTTAAACATTTTAGGTGGAGGCTAGTCTAATTTGATGAGGAACAGAAATGGAGAGAAGTTAGGGCTAGTTAACATTTGACTAAATTTCTAATGCTTAACAAACCCTCCTTCTTGAGCGTCAGTATGGACGTTAAGACTCGCGTTAAGGAGCTTTAGTATGGGCGTTAAACTGGCATTTTACAAGCGTTTAAAGTTAAAAATGCTCCCCAAAGGGCCTAAGGGCAGTTTGGAACCGTTTGATGAGTGCTCAGGTGCGTTAAAAATGGCTCCACAAATAGAGATGGCCTTGTGGTTCGCACGGCGGTCGGTTCGCGGCGAATTTTGCTTGTTTGCTACCCGCCAAATTTTCAGACACATGGCGTCGTTCGCGGCGGCCATATTTGTTTACATTGGGGAGAATTTTGACCCATGACACAGCCGTCAGGTGGAACGGGACAGCCAATTGAAACATTCCAGCACATGGACAGTCCCCCTACCCTATAAATAGACCCGATCTGGCGGCCATTTCACATTTCGCTTTCTGCCAGTGTAGGGAGAGGTCTGCTGTGCTCATCAGGGAGAGTTTGCTAGACACATAGCGCTGTGAAGATCCACAAAAGTCCTTTTCAGGGCTGGTATTTTTCGGTATAGGTCTTGTATATTTTGAGCTTAGGGAGAGGTATCCTATGGTTGCTTTAGGGGCAGTTAGAGATCGGCTGCAGTCACACAGAAATCGCTTTGTCAATGTCCACAAAAGTCATTTAAAATGCTCCAATGTTGTTATAGGGTCTATTTTACAGTCTCTTTACTATAGGGAGAGGTATCCAGTGGTTTCTTTAGGGGCAGTTCGAGATCGGCTGCAGTCACACACAAAATGCTATGTTAATGTCCACAAAAGTAATGTAAAGGGCTGCACATTTTTTGGTATTGCTGTGCAGTGTACTAAAAAAGGGGGGGGGGGAGGGGGGTAATCCACAGTATAATATACTTTTGTAGAAAGCATATTATAGTGGGTTAGTATTATTGTGCACTGTGCAGCATTGTGACAGGTGTGGTGGTGAGATTGAGCATTTCTGCAGCAACACTACACACAGTGACAAAAGCACTTATAATGTATTATAACTGTTGTGATAGACCAATTGCCCCCCCCCCCCCACCCAATGCCACATATTGAAGTGGGGTGTTATCTGAGTAAACTTTTTCAAGTGTATTTGTGTCATGCAACAATATTGCCTAGTTTGCTGAGTGAAGTCTGGTACACACAGCGCCAAACTCACTGGCCAATTTTTGGAACTGGTGTGCTACACCAATGCCCCCCCCCCCCAATATCCACATATTGAAGTGGGGTGTTATTTAACAGTATAATTTTCTAACAGTGTATTTTAGTCCTGCAAAAATTTGGCCTCTTGCTGTGTAAACAGTGCTACACACAGTGACAACAGTTACTGGCCAATTATTTGTAGAACTGGCGGACTGACGGACCAGCAGATAGGGAGGAGAGGCAGGCAGAACTTGCATTGCACAAGATGTACAAAGCAGACTGCAAATGTATCAGGAGCGAGCCATCAACCATGTACAGTCACATCTGGCCCTCACAGGACGCCGGCACATGGCTCCGCAGTGTGGGCTTTTTTTTAATGTGTCCGTTGCTGACACCAGTGTTGCCATCTGCAGCCTTTGCAGTCAACGCATAAGTCGCAGTAAGCCCAACACTCACCTAGGGACAACCGCCTTAAGAAGGCACCTGAAATCCCATCACCAAGCCCAGTGGGAGCAGAACTGTCAGAACCCACAAAGCCACACTCCATGCTCTCACCGTCCAGCCTCTTCTTCTCCTCCCCCTTCTCCTGTCTCCTCACAGTTGTCCAACACTCCACCTTCCATGATGCCGTCGTCACGTTGTTCTGGAAAAAGGCAGGCTTCTGTGGCTCAAATGTTGGAGTGTAAAAAAAAGGTGTCCCGACAGGTGTCCGACTACATCGGGTTAACGGCCGATGTGGACGCTCTGAGGAGTGATGAACCCCTGGACTACTGGGTGGGCTGCAGGCTTGATCTCTGGCCAGAGCTTGCACAATTTGCAATGGAACTGTTGGCTTGCCCCCTGTCCAGTGTCCTGCCCGAAAGGACATTCAGCGCAGCAGGGGGGATCATGACCAATAAGCGCACTCGCCTAGCTCATGACAGTGTAGACTTCCTCACATTTATAAAAATGAATGAGGCATGGATTTCTGAGGAATTCAACACATGTGACCAGTAGACCAGGTTTCATCAAAATTTCTCATGCCAGGCCACAAATATCCGAAAGACCGCCATCCACCCACAACAATTCCTGGTCCTTGGCTTCGCTAAATACAGCGGCATAAAAGGCATTTCACGTCCATTGAATGGCTAATTTTTGCAGCCTATACAGGCCAACACTTCCTGTTCGGTGTACTGTGAATGCCTACCATACCTCTAGCCATCAAAAAATAAGGTTCTTTGCTGTCAGTTCAACCCATGTGAGCTAATTTTTGCAACCTATACAGGCCGTCACTTACTTCTGTATACTGTGAACGTCTACTGTACCTCTAGCCATCATATACTACATTCTTTGCTATTTTTGCAGCCTACACAGGCCGACACTTACTTCTGTATACTGTGTGAATGCCTAATGTACCTTCAGCCACAGAATACTACGTACTTAGCCGTCAGGTAAACCCATGTGGGCTAATTTTTGGGGCCTATACAGGCCAACACTTACTTCTGTATCCTGTGAATGCCTAATGTATCTTCAGCCACAGAATACTACATTTTTAGCTTTCAGGTAAACCCATGTGGGCTAATTTTTGGGGCCAATACCAGCCGACACTTACTTCTTTACCCTGTGAATGCCTAATTTTTCAGACTGGAAATCAAAAACAATGGGTCTGTAAAGCTTCCGCCAAGTTGTGGAATGGATGCGGACCCATTTTACAGATGTGTGAATGGACCCTATATGTATTAGACAATGTATTTACCGGCTGCTGTCAGTTCTGGCTGATTTATGAAAAAAATATATATATTTTTTGCTGTAAAAAAAAAAAAATAAAACATTTAGGGCAACTTTTTCAATTGCAATACTTCTGTTATAACATTGTCCATGTGCTGGGACTATTTGTGCACAGCTAGTACGTCTTTTGTGGCTGCAAATATGACCTAAAGGTTTTTAAAGTCCGCCTCCCATTAAGTCAATGGGGCCCGCCGCGAACATATACTAATCTTAACGCCCCACAACTGCACCCCAACTGCCTGCAAGAGCATTCACGAAGCTATATTATAGACTTTAATGGGAGGCATTAAAAGGCTTTAAACGCCTCCTGACTCAACATGAGGCTTTAATTTTGAAGCAACGCTTCATGTTTTGATAGTGTAAACAGCACTGTGTGCTGTCTATTGTATCTTGTACAGTGGTGTTTGAAGGGTGTTTAATGCCTCTCAAATGTCTTAATGCCAGTGTGAACTTATCCTTAGTGCATAAGAACTTTATTTTCAAGCTTATGGGGAGCAGCAGATGGAGAGATGGGAGCTACATATAGGCCTTACAGTACTTATCTACACTATCAACTGAAGTGAAAGAACTTGTATACAATTAGTGAGTTGAAAGAGATGAGATTAGAGTTAAGCCGGCCATAGATTTGATCCATCTATGGGCAGGCTGATTGTACATGGATCGACTAGGGCACAACCAACATGTGATCTTAGCAGGTGATTTTTGCCAGGAGCTATAGCTGCTAGCAATAATCATTGTATTCTCCAGATAGAGATGGCCCTCCACCCAGGGAACACAATACTCTGTGGTTGGGATTCCCCCATCAACACTGACCGTGTTGATGGTGAAATCAAGCAATATTCTTTCCTGCAACCAGTGGTTGCAGGAAATAAAATTGCATAATCTTTGGCCTGTCTTACAGGTAGTGGTGGTGAGTTGTCTGGTGGCAATATACAAAAGCTGGCAATACATGAATCATTTTTTATCAAACTGAATGGATTCTCCCATCCACAAAAGTGCTACTCTTTACTGTGCTTTTGTATTCTGACAGCGGGGACAACTCCACCTTCAGAATACACTGATCCACTGATCATTGCTGCTAAAATGGACACATTATGATCCATCCATGGCCAGCTTGAGATTTCACATTTAAACTATCGTTTTTAGTTAAATATTGTGGAAGGTTTGGACAGTAAGGGCAATAGTCAGGGCAAAAAGGCTTAGATTAAGTCAAATGTAGCAAATGTCCTTTTAGATTAGGGTGGTTTGGCATAATTTACTCAGAGAGCAGCGACATATTACTGCATTAAAATCACAAGTAATATCCCACACGTTTTTTTTTTTCTGGCCCACACTAATTTGCACACAATTGACCACTAAATTATTCTACAAATAAATTCATAATAAAATACTCTATTGTACTTTTAAATAAACAATTAGCCAAGATAAATACCCCCCCCCCCCCGCCATGCACACCAGTGCACATGAGTGGAAGCTGTGCTAGTATAGAATACCTAAAATATTTTTTTTAAACAACTATTCAACATAAACATGTGTAGCAAACGCATGTGAAAAACACATACAAATATTAACAAACATGCATGGACATATAGTCAACATATGTTTAGTGCAAACTATAGTGCTTTCAGTTAAAAAGTATCATAGTTAGGCTCCATGTACACGGGACGCTGGAAATGGCCGTTTAGGAGCAGTTGGGCGTTTTTTTTTAGAAGCCCCTGAACCCATCTACATTTTATCTTATCTGTCCATGTACACCAGGTCGTTTGTGGTCGTTTGCGGGCAGTTGCGTTCAGGGACTTTTTTTTAGAACGCAATTATTTGCGTTCGAACGTGTGTTTCCCGGCGTTTCAAACGCTTTTAAAAGGAATAATTTTTTTGAGCTCTAGGAACGGTTCTAAACGCAAACGCCCGCTAAACGCGGGTACAAACGCGTCCGAACGGACGTTTCAAACATCCTAAAAATTCCAGCATTCAAAGGGACTTTTAACAACGTCCCGTGTACATGGACCCTTAGTGTCCATAAAATCACAAGTGGTCTCATAAAGGAAGTGCCACATCCTGGAATTTCAAAATTGAACGTTGATCCCCGTCATGAAATTCACATTCCACATTCACCAGATACTTAGACCCTGAGAGCTATGGATCAATATGTTCCCAATATAAAAGAAATGATACACCTTCTGGCTCTGCGACACTAGGTGGAATACCTGTAGCCCCCTCTGCATTTACATGCCCAGAACCACAAAGCAAAAAAAGGAGTGCCATCATTAAGCACATCTAATTTTATTTCAATGCAATAAAAAAGACAGCAAGAAAACTCACATTTAATCAGAGTCCAATATCTAATAAATGTAGAGTGTGAATTTCAGGGCGGTGATCACAATTCAAATTGAAAACACAGGATATGGAACTTCCTTTATGAGGGGAGAGAGCACTTGTGATTGCATGGACTCGAAATATGGGACTTTTTAACTGAAAGCACTATAGTTTGCACTAATTATATGTGGATTATTTATACATGCTGTTTGTTAATATTTTTATGCATTTTTCACATGTGTTTGCTATATGTTTATGTTGATTAGTTAAAAAATAAAAAAAATCTTTTAGGTATTGTCATCCCAGCGCAGCTTCCACTCGTGCACTAGTGTTGCATGTGGGTTTTTTCTTTATCTTAGGTAATAGTGTGGGCTTCCAACACCTAGTTGAAAGCAGCATTTTGGACACAGGGTTTTTGAACACATTTATATGTCCTTAGCACTGTTTTTTCACTTTTATATTTAAAGAAACACTTACCAGATTTATTTTGTTTTCGCTTAGGGCTACCAATAGATGACGAGTAGTCATTATGAGATGAATCAATGCCGTTCCTTTCCCTCCAGTTATCAGATTCACTGCCATTGCCAAGCTGTTCCCTACTGTTTGACCGGGACAAGGACATTGAAGGTGCCTATAAGAAGCAATGGAAAAAAACATATGGTACCATTTTCCAAGAATCACTTTCATAATGGGATCACCAATGAGAGAAAGCTACCGTGCCATTTCTAGCACAATGAGTAACTGGTACTAAACCTCTGAGCTTGAGGCCCATGCAGTTTATGAAATGTATTTTCAGTTAATTGGCATAATTTTGTCGCACCCTCCTAGTTCAGAGTAGGCTGCTAGGTACATTTAGTTAGCACCTCTTTAAACAGTGGAGCAGGTATTGATTGCTTAGGGCTGCTCAGTGTTTCACAGACTGCTGTTCTGCTACTTCCCTGTCTTCTAGAACCTTCATCCCCAATCCCTGGGGAGGTGTGCTAAGAAGGTAGAGGGGGGGGTGGAGTTCATACATAGTCTGAGGCCTGGCATCAGAGAGAAATTCCTGGGTCCAGTCCTGCAGGAGGAGACCCTCTGTGCAGGGGCTCTGCCCCTGGGGCAGGAAAGCTGGATGAGCCAGAGTGAAGACAACAAGGTCCCAGTAAGGCTTATCTGGGGAGCCTACTGAAGAACCTCTGTCCAGAGACTAAGCTGAGACAGGAGGAATATGGTGGGAAGAAGTCAAACCATCCTGTAGCTTAGTGAGTAAATGATCCCCCTTTACCGAGGAGAAGTGACTGTGGAGTGCTTTAATCTCCCAAAGGAGTTCAGGTCGACATTCATGCAAGGAGTCCTGTGGGATATTTCTTTTGCAAGTCCAGTGCAGCTAGGAGTTGTGCAAAACAGCCAGAAGTGTGCAGTGTAGCCAGAGGTTAGGCAATGCAGCCTGAAGTTTGTTAGTAGCAGCCAGAAGCCAAGCAGTCCTCAAGTAGTACAGTTACAGGGTATCCTATGCTCCCGATCCCTATCCAAGTTCCTGTTCCAATAAAAAAAAAAAAAAAAAAAAAGTAACCCCCAGTCTGATCTTTTGAGCCAGAGGAAAACTCCCAAAATGCTATGTGGCGGTGTGTCCTCTGAGGGGGTTAAAATTTACTTTTGCTTATTAAAAATTAAAAAGCATCAGTCAGATCAGGAAATGTGATGAAATGTTCCAAACAAAGACATCATAATATTTTTTTTTTTTTATTGGAAGTGAGAAAGGCTTAAAACCTACTATATTGTGTGGAAGTTATGGCTACTGGTGGCCTTATTAAGAAGATTTAATCTCATCTCCTGTTCAGATGACTGATGGAACAATAAGCAAATAGGAAAACTTTCCACAACAGAATACAGGTATTAAAGAATAAGTTCACCTTTTGTAAAATATTGCCATATTTGGGGTATATTCATATTCAACCCATGTTCAGGGTGTAACATGTATCATGTAACAAATGCACCAGCCCGCGATCGCCCATTCTGACAGCTAGCGGGGGATCGTCTCCCCCCGACACCCCCTTGCTGTTACAATCTGCAAAAAAACATGGCCACATCATTCATTCAGGGCCATCTTTACTATTGATTGGACCCTGGTCAAAATTTTCCTGGTCCCCCCTGACCGCTCTTCGACATAACAAATAGCAGGAAGACTCCAAATCAGTTTACTGCACCAGATCAGGCAAAAGAGGTTACAGCACAGCATTACTGCTCACTGATGTAAGTACTACAGGAGATAATGAGGGAATGTAAATCTAATACAGGAGATGACCAGAGACTGCGGATCTAACACAGGAGAGGAGATGACCAGAGACTGTGGATCTAATACAGGAGACAACCAGAGACTGCAGATCTAGTACAGGAGATAACTAGAGACTGCAGATCTAGTACAGGAGATAACCAGAGACTGTGGATCTAGTACAGAAGGTGATCAACTAAGTCATTTTAAAATTCTACCGATCAGCAATGTACAGGTACTTGGTAAGCAGGTCAGGGGTTAGGATAACAGTGTACAAGCAGTCCATTGGGAGAAGGACCTACCTACCTAGCCAGCCCGGCTCACTACCAGCTCTGAGGTTGGGAGACGGGGCGCTCCGGTTTCCTATTACCATTCCAGCTCTGAGTCTCTATGTATACAGGCTGCATGGGGCAGTGTCAGAGCAGCAGTGGAGCTTCCAGCCCTGCCCCCTCCCTGCTGGCTGGGGAATACATGCACCAATGTACTCAGTGTGGTCTGCAGCATTAATATCTTAGGACCCCAATGTGCGGGCAGTGCAGGCTCAAGAGGAAGAGGACTTGGGCCCCCTAACAATGACTGGGCCCAGGGCAGCTGCCCGCTTTGCCCTGCGTTAAAGATGGTCCTGCATCCATTTACAGTGTTCTGTGAATGGAAAAACTACAGGGTCCGACAGCCTTTGCTGTTGAGCACTGTGGTAGTTCATGAAGTCTTCCTGTCACAGTGTAACTGCCTGGCCATATTGGAGGTACGGCCAGACAGATACACAGTCTGCAGGACCGTGGCATTACACCCGCTATCTGCTGATCGAGGGTGCAATGCTTTAAAGGTCCATTACAAAAAAATAAATAAAAAAAAAAATAATAAAAAATGCATATTTTTAACCTGCAAATAAATGTGCAAGATGAACTTATCCTTTAAAACGCGACAGTAAAATCTCCTAATAAAGGGTCACAGCCTTAAAAGGCCAGTTACATTTTCAGCTAAAATCAGCTAAATACATTTCCGCAGCATCAAAGCAAATGCTATGCTGAGGTCCCTTTCACACAGGCTTTCCGATGAGATCCGCCAGTCAGTTTTCCAGGCGGACCTGATCAGATGCTTCATGCACCCCTATAGAGCAGCGGATGTCAGCGGTGACATGTCCGCTGACACGTGCTGCAATCTGATTCGACCCTGTCCATGAAATTAAGACTGGAGGATCGGATGAAAACGAACAGGCGGTCCATTTTCATCCGATCTCCCATAAAGGAAAGCGGGGATCTGACAGGTCCGTCTCAGCACAGTGAGCGGAGACGGACCTGTCATCTGCCTGCTCATGGGCGGACCGATCCCCGCTGAGCAAAACTGAGTCCACCGGGTGGAAAGCTGTGTGAAAGGGCCCATAGTCTTTAGAAAGAAAAAATTAGAATCATCTTCCCCCTGCCAAAACGCTGTAAATAAGGTGACTTGCTCTCGTTCTGCAGATGGTCCAACATGTCCCTTGCTGAGTTACAGCTAGAGCTTTCCTATCAGCAAAGCTTGGTATCTTTGCTGATTGTGAGCTATAGCTGTGATTTGAGAGACCACTGATTCTAAAAAAAATCAAGGGTCCTTCAAGCTGCAGGGGGGCAGGCTTTTCCACTCTTGCAGCTTTATAAAGAAAATGAACTAAAATGTTGACACCTTTTGTTTTGATGCATCTTGAAATTATTTAGTCAATTTTAACTGAAAGATCAGTTGTGCTTTCAAGCCTGACCGATTTTAACTCTGTCTTTTCAAAAACTGGAAAACAAAAAAGGTCCAGAGCTAGGCTTTAAAGTAGGGGTGTCCAACCTGTGGCCTAAGACGGCTATAAGTGCAGCCCAACACAATCCTAAATGGACTTAAAAATGTTGGTTTTTTTGGACTCTTGTAAAAAAGAGTTTACACTTTGCAAACACTAAATTTGACCGTCTCTTTACTGGACTTTTATACGTTTTTTTCTTCCCAAAGAAAAATCTCACTCTTGACAATCACACCTTATTGATGTCATCAGTTTTCAGCAGCACATATTTTTGTGAACAACTATTTTCAAGGATGAAGCAAATAAAGGCCAAAATTAGAACCGGATAGCTGATGAGTAGTGTTGAGCGAACACGGACTGTATTATTCGTGTTCGTACCGAATAATTGGATTTTTTGTACCCGAACACGGACACGGACACGGACACTTTACTGTATGTTCGGGTAAAAATCCGTGTTCGGTCGTTTTATTTCCGGGTTTTGCATGCTTTGGCGCTCTTTTCATGGCGGGCTTTCAACAGCCAATCAACAATCGTTTAACTGGTGTGCCTTAAGCCATCCCAGCCATGCCTGCAAATGTCTCAGTAGCTGTGATTGGCCGTCTGAAGCATGTGACCAAGTCTTTATAAGTTCGAGGCAGCCGCAGCGGCGTCATTATGCTGCTTAGATTCAGGGACAGAGCACACATCAACGTGCTGGCTGCTGATTAGGGAAAGATAGGCAGGAAAAAACCATTTGTGTCCGGATAGAATTGAGGGACAGGTCGGAGTGTTTAGGCAGGGCGAGTTGTAGGCATTTTAGGGATAGAGTCTGCTGAATTATATAGGGTCAGTGTCTTCTACAAACTACAATCGATATTGCTGTGTGGGGGGTGGGGTCTGCACTCAATCCTGATCTACGATCTCTTCTCAATCCTGTTAGGGACAGAGTCTGCTGAATTTTAGGGAAACTGTGTTCTACAAACTACAATCGATATTGCTGTGTGGTGTGGGATTGGAGATAGGCAGGTGTCAGTGATCCACATCCATTTTTCTGTGTGTGAGCTGCAGTGAACACAATCTTTTTGGGCTGCAGTGAACACAATCTTTTTGGGCTGCAGTGAACACAATCTTTTTGGGCTGCAGTGAACACAATCTTTTTGGGCTGCAGTGAACACAATCTTTTTGGGCTGCAGTGAACACAATCTTTTTGGGGTGCAGTGAACAAAATCTTTTTGGGGTGCAGTGAACACAATCCTTTTTGGTGTGCAGTGAACACAATCTTTGTGGGGTGCAGTGAACAAAATCCTTTGTGGGGTGCAGTGAACACAATCTTTTTGGGGTGCAGTGAACAAAATCCTTTTTGGGGTGCAGTGAACAACATCCTTTTTGGGGTGCAGTGAACACAATCTTTTTGGGGTGCAGTGAACAAAATCCTTTGTGGGGTGCAGTGAACACAATCTTTTTGGGGTGCAGTGAACACAATCTTTTTGGGGTGGAGTGAACAACATCCTTTTTGGGGTGCAGTGAACAAAATCCTTTTTGGGGTGCAGTGAACAAAATCATTTTTGGGGTGCAGTGAACACAATCTTTGTGGGGTGCAGTGAACACAATCTTTTTGGGGTGGAGTGAACAACATCCTTTTTGGGGTGCAGTGAACAACATCCTTTTTGGGGTGCAGTGAACACAATCTTTTTGGGGTGCAGTGAACACAATCTTTGTGGGGTACAGTGAACAGAATCTTTGTGGGGTGCAGTGAACACAATCTTTGGGGGGTACAGTGAACACAATCTTTGTGAGGTGCAGTGAACACAATCTTTGTGGGGTGCAGTGAACACAATCATTGTGGGGTGCAGTGAACTCAATCTTTGTGGGGTACAGTGAACACAATCTCATACTGAAGGTTTGAGGGTGCTGCCTGTTCCATACTCCCCCTACTCCTCATCTAGCCTTTTAGGGGTACAAACAATAGTAATTGGGGCCTAGTGTGGTTGTGTACGTGTGATATACATACACTTTTTTGGGATCATATTTTCTATTCCGCTATTTAATCAAAAACCTTTGGGGATCAGTTAAATTGGGGGATAGTCTGTGTTGGTACGTGTGAGAGAGATCCACCTTTCCAAGTTGTTGGGGTTCATCTCATACTTCTGAAGGTTTGAGGGTGCTGCCTGTTCCATACTCCCCCTACTCCTAGCCTTTTAGGGGTACAAACAATAGTAATTGGGGCCTAGTGTGGTTGTGTACGTGTGATATACATACACTTTTTTGGGATCATATTTTCTATTCCGCTATTTAATCAAAAACCTTTGGGGATCAGTTAAATTGGGGGATAGTCTGTGTTGGTACGTGTGAGAGAGATCCACCTTTCCAAGTTGTTGGGGTTCATCTCATACTTCTGAAGGTTTGAGGGTGCTGCCTGTTCCATACTCCCCCTACTCCTAGCCTTTTAGGGGTACAAACAATAGTAATTGGGGCCTAGTGTGGTTGTGTACGTGTGATATACATACACTTTTTTGGGATCATATTTTCTATTCCGCTATTTAATCAAAAACCTTTGGGGATCAGTTAAATTGGGGGATAGTCTGTGTTGGTACGTGTGAGAGAGATCCACCTTTCCAAGTTGTTGAGGTTCATCTCATACTTCTGAAGGTTTGAGGGTGCTGCCTGTTCCATACTCCCCCTACTCCTAGCCTTTTAGGGGTACAAACAATAGTAATTGGGGCCTAGTGTGGTTGTGTACGTGTGATATACATACACTTTTTTGGGATCATATTTTCTATTCCGCTATTTAATCAAAAACCTTTGGGGATCAGTTAAATTGGGGGATAGTCTGTGTTGGTACGTGTGAGAGAGATCCACCTTTCCAAGTTGTTGGGGTTCATCTCATACTTCTGAAGGTTTGAGGGTGCTGCCTGTTCCATACTCCCCCTACTCCTAGCCTTTTAGGGGTACAAACAATAGTAATTGGGGCCTAGTGTGGTTGTGTACGTGTGATATACATACACTTTTTTGGGATCATATTTTCTATTCCGCTATTTAATCAAAAACCTTTGGGGATCAGTTAAATTGGGGGATAGTCTGTGTTGGTACGTGTGAGAGAGATCCACCTTTCCAAGTTGTTGAGGTTCATCTCATACTTCTGAAGGTTTGAGGGTGCTGCCTGTTCCATACTCCCCCTACTCCTAGCCTTTTAGGGGTACAAACAATAGTAATTGGGGCCTAGTGTGGTTGTGTACGTGTGATATACATACACTTTTTTGGGATCATATTTTCTATTCCGCTATTTAATCAAAAACCTTTGGGGATCAGTTAAATTGGGGGATAGTCTGTGTTGGTACGTGTGAGAGAGATCCACCTTTCCAAGTTGTTGGGGTTCATCTCATACTTCTGAAGGTTTGAGGGTGCTGCCTGTTCCATACTCCCCCTACTCCTAGCCTTTTAGGGGTACAAACAATAGTAATTGGGGCCTAGTGTGGTTGTGTACGTGTGATATACATACACTTTTTTGGGATCATATTTTCTATTCCGCTATTTAATCAAAAACCTTTGGGGATCAGTTAAATTGGGGGATAGTCTGTGTTGGTACGTGTGAGAGAGATCCACCTTTCCAAGTTGTTGAGGTTCATCTCATACTTCTGAAGGTTTGAGGGTGCTGCCTGTTCCATACTCCCCCCTACTCCTAGCCTTTTAGGGGTACAAACAATAGTAATTGGGGCCTAGTGTGGTTGTGTACGTGTGATATACATACACTTTTTTGGGATCATATTTTCTATTCCGCTATTTAATCAAAAACCTTTGGGGATCAGTTAAATTGGGGGATAGTCTGTGTTGGTACGTGTGAGAGAGATCCACCTTTCCAAGTTGTTGGGGTTCATCTCATACTTCTGAAGGTTTGAGGGTGCTGCCTGTTCCATACTCCCCCTACTCCTAGCCTTTTAGGGGTACAAACAATAGTAATTGGGGCCTAGTGTGGTTGTGTACGTGTGATATACATACACTTTTTTGGGATCATATTTTCTATTCCGCTATTTAATCAAAAACCTTTGGGGATCAGTTAAATTGGGGGATAGTCTGTGTTGGTACGTGTGAGAGAGATCCACCTTTCCAAGTTGTTGGGGTTCATCTCATACTTCTGAAGGTTTGAGGGTGCTGCCTGTTCCATACCCCCCCTACTCCTAGCCTTTTAGGGGTACAAACAATAGTAATTGGGGCCTAGTGTGGTTGTGTACGTGTGATATACATACACTTTTTTGGGATCATATTTTCTATTCCGCTATTTAATCAAAAACCTTTGGGGATCAGTTAAATTGGGGGATAGTCTGTGTTGGTACGTGTGAGAGAGATCCACCTTTCCAAGTTGTTGAGGTTCATCTCATACTTCTGAAGGTTTGAGGGTGCTGCCTGTTCCATACTCCCCCTACTCCTAGCCTTTTAGGGGTACAAACAATAGTAATTGGGGCCTAGTGTGGTTGTGTACGTGTGATATACATACACTTTTTTGGGATCATATTTTCTATTCCGCTATTTAATCAAAAACCTTTGGGGATCAGTTAAATTGGGGGATAGTCTGTGTTGGTACGTGTGAGAGAGATCCACCTTTCCAAGTTGTTGGGGTTCATCTCATACTTCTGAAGGTTTGAGGGTGCTGCCTGTTCCATACTCCCCCTACTCCTAGCCTTTTAGGGGTACAAACAATAGTAATTGGGGCCTAGTGTGGTTGTGTACGTGTGATATACATACACTTTTTTGGGATCATATTTTCTATTCCGCTATTTAATCAAAAACCTTTGGGGATCAGTTAAATTGGGGGATAGTCTGTGTTGGTACGTGTGAGAGAGATCCACCTTTCCAAGTTGTTGGGGTTCATCTCATACTTCTGAAGGTTTGAGGGTGCTGCCTGTTCCATACTCCCCCTACTCCTAGCCTTTTAGGGGTACAAACAATAGTAATTGGGGCCTAGTGTGGTTGTGTACGTGTGATATACATACACTTTTTTGGGATCATATTTTCTATTCCGCTATTTAATCAAAAACCTTTGGGGATCAGTTAAATTGGGGGATAGTCTGTGTTGGTACGTGTGAGAGGGATCCACCTTTCCAAGTTGTTGAGGTTCATCTCATACTTCTGAAGGTTTGAGGGTGCTGCCTGTTCCATACTCCCCCCTACTCCTAGCCTTTTAGGGGTACAAACAATAGTAATTGGGGCCTAGTGTGGTTGTGTACGTGTGATATACATACACTTTTTTGGGATCATATTTTCTATTCCGCTATTTAATCAAAAACCTTTGGGGATCAGTTAAATTGGGGGATAGTCTGTGTTGGTACGTGTGAGAGAGATCCACCTTTCCAAGTTGTTGGGGTTCATCTCATACTTCTGAAGGTTTGAGGGTGCTGCCTGTTCCATACTCCCCCTACTCCTAGCCTTTTAGGGGTACAAACAATAGTAATTGGGGCCTAGTGTGGTTGTGTACGTGTGATATACATACACTTTTTTGGGATCATATTTTCTATTCCGCTATTTAATCAAAAACCTTTGGGGATCAGTTAAATTGGGGGATAGTCTGTGTTGGTACGTGTGAGAGAGATCCACCTTTCCAAGTTGTTGGGGTTCATCTCATACTTCTGAAGGTTTGAGGGTGCTGCCTGTTCCATACCCCCCCTACTCCTAGCCTTTTAGGGGTACAAACAATAGTAATTGGGGCCTAGTGTGGTTGTGTACGTGTGATATACATACACTTTTTTGGGATCATATTTTCTATTCCGCTATTTAATCAAAAACCTTTGGGGATCAGTTAAATTGGGGGATAGTCTGTGTTGGTACGTGTGAGAGAGATCCACCTTTCCAAGTTGTTGGGGTTCATCTCATACTTCTGAAGGTTTGAGGGTGCTGCCTGTTCCATACCCCCCCTACTCCTCATCTAGCCTTTTAGGGGTACAAACAATAGTAATTGGGGCCTAGTGTGGTTGTGTACGTGCGAGATACATACACTTTTTTTGATCATATTTCCTATTCCGCTATTCAATAAAAACCTTTGAGGATCAATTGAATTGCGGGATAGTCTGTGTCGGTACGTGTGAGAGAGATCCACCTTTCCAAGTTGTTGGGGTTCATCTCATACTTCTGAAGGTTTGAGGGTGCTGCCTGTTCCATACCCCCCCTACTCCTCATCTAGCCTTTTAGGGGTACAAACAATAGTAATTGGGGCCTAGTGTGGTTGTGTACGTGCGAGATACATACACTTTTTTTGATCATATTTCCTATTCCGCTATTCAATAAAAACCTTTGAGGATCAATTGAATTGCGGGATAGTCTGTGTCGGTACGTGTGAGAGAGATCCACCTTTCCAAGTTGTTGGGGTTCATCTCATACTTCTGAAGGTTTGAGGGTGCTGCCTGTTCCATACCCCCCCTACTCCTCATCTAGCCTTTTAGGGGTACAAACAATAGTAATTGGGGCCTAGTGTGGTTGTGTACGTGCGAGATACATACACTTTTTTTGATCATATTTCCTATTCCGCTATTCAATAAAAACCTTTGAGGATCAATTGAATTGCGGGATAGTCTGTGTCGGTACGTGTGAGAGAGATCCACCTTTCCAAGTTGTTGGGGTTCATCTCATACTTCTGAAGGTTTGAGGGTGCTGCCTGTTCCATACCCCCCCTACTCCTCATCTAGCCTTTTAGGGGTACAAACAATAGTAATTGGGGCCTAGTGTGGTTGTGTACGTGCGAGATACATACACTTTTTTTGATCATATTTCCTATTCCGCTATTCAATAAAAACCTTTGAGGATCAATTGAATTGCGGGATAGTCTGTGTCGGTACGTGTGAGAGAGATCCACCTTTCCAAGTTGTTGGGGTTCATCTCATACTTCTGAAGGTTTGAGGGTGCTGCCTGTTCCATACCCCCCCTACTCCTCATCTAGCCTTTTAGGGGTACAAACAATAGTAATTGGGGCCTAGTGTGGTTGTGTACGTACGAGATACATACACTTTTTTTGATCATATTTCCTATTCCGCTATTCAATAAAAACCTTTGAGGATCAATTGAATTGCGGGATAGTCTGTGTCGGTACGTGTGAGAGAGATCCACCTTTCCAAGTTGTTGGGGTTCATCTCATACTTCTGAAGGTTTGAGGGTGCTGCCTGTTCCATACCCCCCCTACTCCTCATCTAGCCTTTTAGGGGTACAAACAATAGTAATTGGGGCCTAGTGTGGTTGTGTACGTGCGAGATACATACACTTTTTTTGATCATATTTCCTATTCCGCTATTCAATAAAAACCTTTGAGGATCAATTGAATTGCGGGATAGTCTGTGTCGGTACGTGTGAGAGAGATCCACCTTTCCAAGTTGTTGGGGTTCATCTCATACTTCTGAAGGTTTGAGGGTGCTGCCTGTTCCATACCCCCCCTACTCCTCATCTAGCCTTTTAGGGGTACAAACAATAGTAATTGGGGCCTAGTGTGGTTGTGTACGTGCGAGATACATACACTTTTTTTGATCATATTTCCTATTCCGCTATTCAATAAAAACCTTTGAGGATCAATTGAATTGCGGGATAGTCTGTGTCGGTACGTGTGAGAGAGATCCACCTTTCCAAGTTGTTGGGGTTCATCTCATACTTCTGAAGGTTTGAGGGTGCTGCCTGTTCCATACCCCCCCTACTCCTCATCTAGCCTTTTAGGGGTACAAACAATAGTAATTGGGGCCTAGTGTGGTTGTGTACGTGCGAGATACATACACTTTTTTTGATCATATTTCCTATTCCGCTATTCAATAAAAACCTTTGAGGATCAATTGAATTGCGGGATAGTCTGTGTCGGTACGTGTGAGAGAGATCCACCTTTCCAAGTTGTTGGGGTTCATCTCATACTTCTGAAGGTTTGAGGGTGCTGCCTGTTCCATACCCCCCCTACTCCTCATCTAGCCTTTTAGGGGTACAAACAATAGTAATTGGGGCCTAGTGTGGTTGTGTACGTGCGAGATACATACACTTTTTTTGATCATATTTCCTATTCCGCTATTCAATAAAAACCTTTGAGGATCAATTGAATTGCGGGATAGTCTGTGTCGGTACGTGTGAGAGAGATCCACCTTTCCAAGTTGTTGGGGTTCATCTCATACTTCTGAAGGTTTGAGGGTGCTGCCTGTTCCATACTCCCCCTACTCCTCATCTAGCCTTTTAGGGGTACAAACAATAGTAATTGGGGCCTAGTGTGGTTGTGTACGTGTGATATACATACACTTTTTTTGGATCATATTTTCTATTCCGCTATTCAATAAAAACCTTTCTAGGGCAAGATCTTAAATTACAGAAATATGAGGAGACCGTCAAATAAGGGCCGTGGCCTGGGTCGTGGTGCTGCTGGTAGAGCTCCTGTTGCAAGGAGAGGACATGGTCGATCTGTGCCAGCTACACGCACAAGTGAAACACCTTCCTCAAGTGTGAGTAGGCGACAGAACCTGCATCAGTATTTGGTAGGGCATCAAACGCCCCTAGAAGTAATGAGGCCAGAACAAGTTGAGGCGATAGTAGATTGGTTTGCTGCTGACAGTGCCTCCAGTTCCTTCACATTGTCTCCCACCCAGTCTACTGCAGAAAGGTCAGAGTTGGCACCTGCAGCCAATGTCCAACCGTCTTTCACCTCACCCCCTTGCAAATCAGGCCAGCAGTCTGAGCCCCAAGCCATACAGCAGTCTCTTATTCTTTTTGAGGACTCTGTCAGCAGGGTTTCCCAGGGCCATCCACCTAGCCCTGCCCCAGAAGTGGAAGAGATTGAGTGCAGCGATGCCCAACCACTTATTTCTCAAGATGAGTACATGCAAGGATCATCGCAGCACGTCTCCGATGATGACGAAACGCAGGTGCCAACTGCTGCGGCGTTCAGCATTGTGGAGACCGACAAGGAGGGCAGGGGTGAAGACTGGGTGGAAGATGATGTGGAGGACGATGAGGTCCTCGACCCCACATGGAATGAACGTCATGCAGGTGAACTGAGTAGTTTGGAGGAAGAGGCGGTGGTCGCACAGAGCCACCAGCACAGCAGAAGAGGGAGCAGGGTGCAGAAGCGGAGCGGCCGTGCCCTAGACACTACGCCCGCTACTGCCCAACGCAGCAAGGGAACGAGCGCACCAAAGTCAGCTCAAAGGAGTTCTCTAGCGTGGAAGTTCTTTAGAAAATGTGCTGATGACAGGACACGAGTGGTTTGCACCCTGTGCAATCAGAGCTTGAAGCGAGGCATGAACCTTCTCAACCTGAGCACAACCTGCATGATCAGGCATCTAAGTGCAAAGCACGAGCTGCAGTGGAGTACACACCTTCAAAACCAAGAAACGTCTCTGGCTCATCCTGCTTCCTCTTCTGCTGCAGTCTCGGCCGCTCCAGCCACATCTGTAGTGATACCGGCACCTGCCACCCCGCAAACAGACGATCTGTCAGCAACACCACCACCTGGGTCACCAACAACCATCTCCACAATGTCCCGTGGAAGCGTTCAGCTTTCCATCTCCCAAACACTTGAGAGGAAGAGGAAGTACCCCCCTACCCACCCGCGATCCCTGGCCCTGAATGCCAGCATTTCAAAATTATTGGCCTTTGAAATGCTGTCATTCCGTCTGGTGGAGACGCACAGTTTTAAAAACCTTATGTCGGTGGCTGTCCCACAGTACGTCGTGCCCAGCCGCCACTACTTTTCCAGGCAAGCCATCCCTTCCCTGCACAACCAAGTGGGGGAAAAAATCAGGTGTGCACTGCGCAACGCCATCTGTGCCAAGGTCCACCTAACTACGGATACGTGGACCAGTAAGCACGGTCAGGGGCGTTATATCTCCCTAACGGCACACTGGGTAAATGCAGTGGCGGATGGGCCTGAGGCGGATAGCAATTTGGCGCATGTCCTTCCACCACCGAGGATTGCAGGGCGCTTCAGTTTGCCTCCTGTTCCTAACTCCTCCTACTCCGCTTCCTCATCCTCTACCGCCTCCTCATCCGGACAGCGTAACACCTTCACCACCAACTTCAGCACGGCCAGGGGTAAACGACAGCAGGCAGTTTTACAACTTGCCTGTTTGGGGGACAAACCACACACCGCGCAGGAGTTGTGGAGGAGCATGGAACAGCAGACAAATGAGTGGTTGCTGCCAGCGAGCCTCAAGCCCGGCCTGGTGGTGTGCGATAACGGGCGAAATCTCATAGCAGCTCTGGGCCTAGCCGGTTTGACGCACATCCCTTGCCTGGCGCATGTGCTGAATTTGGTGGTGCAGAGGTTCCTTAAAAACTACCCCGATATGTCAGAGCTGCTGCAGAAAGTGCGGGCCGTTTGTGCGCACTTTCGGCGTTCTCACCCTGCTGCTGCTCGCCTGGCAGCGCTGCAGCGTAACTTCGGCCTTCCCGCTCACCGCCTCATATGTGACGTGCCCACAAGGTGGAACTCCACCTTGCACATGCTGGAAAGACTGTGCGAGCAGCAGCAGGCCATAGTGGAGTTTCAGCTGCAGCACGCACGCGTGAGTCGCTCTGCGGAACAGCACCACTTCACCACCAATAACTGGGCCTCCATGCGAGACCTGTGTGCCTTGTTGCGCTGTTTTGAGTACTCCACCAACATGGCCAGTGGCAATGACGCCGTTCTCAGCTTAACTATCCCACTTCTATGCCTCCTTGAAAAAACAATTCGGGCGATGATGGAAGAGGATGTGGCACAGGATGAGGAGGAGGAGGAGGATGAAGAGGTAACATTTCCAAGGCTTTCAGGGCAGTCATTCGCAAGGGGCTCCGAGGGTGGGTTCCTGCACACGCAAACGCCAGGGACGCAATTGTCCAGCAGGGGCACAGTTCTGGAGGATGAGGAGGATGAGGAGGAGGAGGAGCTGGAGGAGGAGATGGAACCATGTTCACAGCAGGGTGGCACCCAGGCCAGCTCATGGCCATCACTGGTGCGTGGCTGGGGGGATACAGAGGACACGGACCATACACCTCCCACAGAGGACAGCCTTTCGTTGCCTCTGGGCAGCCTGGCACACATGAGCGATTACATGCTGCAGTGTCTCCACAACGACCGCCGAGTTGCCCACATTCTAACTTGTGCTGATTACTGGGTGGCCACGCTGCTGGATCCCCGTTACAAGGACAACGTACCGTCCTTAATTCACTCACTGGAGCGCGATCGCAAGATGCGCGAGTACAAGCGCACGCTGGTAGACGCCATGCTGCTGGCATTCCCATCTGACAGCGGGGCCACAGTGGAAGCACAAGGCAGAGGAGGAGGAGGAGGAGGTCACCAACGCAACCAGGGCACCGCCAGCACCTCAGAAGGCAGGGTTAGCATGGCCGAAATGTGGAAAAGCTTTGTCAGCACGCCACAACAAACAGCAGCACCAGCAGCTCAGATGGAACGTCTTAGCAGGAGGCAGCATTTTACCAACATGGTGGAGCAGTATGTGTGCACACGCCTACATGTAGTGAATGACGGGTCTGCCCCCTTCAACTTCTGGGTCTCCAAATTGGGCACATGGCCTGAGCTTGCCCTTTACGCCTTGGAGGTGCTGGCGTGCCCTGCAGCCAGTGTATTATCTGAACGGGTATTTAGCACGGCTGGGGGCGTTATAACAGACAAGCGCAGCCGCCTGTCCAGAGACAATGTGGACAAGCTCACGTTCATTAAAATGAACCAGGCATGGATCCCACGGGACTTTTCCGTACCTTATGCAGAATAGCAATGGATACCGACCTTACCCACCCATTGTTCCATTTTTGCTCTTTCTCACTCTTTTGGGGTGTACCCTCATTTAAAATTTGTGAAAAGAAGCAGTGTTGGCTACCTCGTCCTCCTCCTCAGGGCCAGATTAATGTAGGGGCTATTGGAGCTGCAGCTCCAGGCCCCTACCTTTTATATAGGCCCCGGGTTGGCCATATTCACTGTTACCGCTCTTCTGTCACTTGTAAACACAGAAGTCTGGCTTCTATGCTCGCTTCCCCAGGCAGCACCCTCAGAACCTCCCCACACAGCGTGAAGGCCGGACAAGGAGGGACAGTTGGCGATGCATGGATGTGTTTATGGGCTTCAGAGACAGCATCCCATGTTGAATTAGGCATGCATGGCTGCACCCTTCCTCCTCTGGGTGCATGGCAAGGCACGGCCCTAAGGCCCTTCAAAATCCTCAGCACCAAGCCCATGATGCTGTTAATCCGGCCCTGGTCCTCCTCCACCGCCGCTTCCACCTACACCGCCCATAGGTGTGCGCAGCCTATTGCATTAAGGTGTGCACCCCAAAGTTGAAATACACATGCATGTGTTTGCCAGCAGGGAGAGTAATGTATCGGGGCCATGTACCTGTAGGCAAGGAGAAATAGAGCAGAGCAGGTCCCAGGGAGATCTTTCCCATCTCCTCACTGGCAATGCTATGTGCCCTAGGTGATTAGGGTGTGCCCAGGCACACCCAGCACACCCTGTGCGCACGCCTATGTCACCGCCACATCCACCACCACCTCAACCTCCCTCCTACTCCATATGGGCCTCGTCCTTCAGAGATGAAGAAGAACATTGTTTTATTTTTCTGTTTTTTTTTGTTGTTTTAAGTTATTTCCCTATCCACATTTGTTTGCAGAGCACTTGCCATGCTCTTAATTACGTTTTGCTGCCATTTGCAGCACTCTAGCCCTTTCCTTTGGTGTTTTAGAGCCATTTTAGTGCCTTAAAGTTCGGGTCCCCATTGACTTCAATGGGGTTCGGTGTCCGGGAAAAGTTCGGTAAAAGTCCGGGACACGGACCCGGACTTTTTTTTAAAGTTCGGCCGAACCCGTCGAACACGGACATCTAGGTGTCCGCTCAACCCTACTGATGAGCACCTTGAGCATTCATTGAGAGTTGCTACTATATCCATCGAACTAGATTTCGATACGTTTATCAAAAACAATTTCCAATATCGCACTAGTTTTAGGTTGCCCTCTTTTACTTTTATAATAAAAAAATGTTACAAAAAAAAAAAAATGAAGTTTTATTACTCAGATAGGTACATTATCTATATCAGGGATCATTAACTTTCTGCTCATCGGCTATCCTTATTGTTAGTGTGTTTTATGTGTGGTCCAAAACAATTCCTTCTCTTCCAATGTGGCCCAGGAAGGTCAAAAGGTTGGACACCTCTGCTTGAAAGCATCCATAGGCCTGATAAAATTATCCAGACTGGCCAATTATGGACAAATTGGGAAACCTCAGAAAAAAAATTGATCTTCTAGGACAATATTATCTTGGATGAATTTCCCAAACAAATTGCTATAAAATAATACTGGCCCAGGGGAGACAATACAAAAGCATAAGAGTGTGCATATAGACACACACTTACCGGCCACTTTATTAGGTACACCTTGCTAGTAATGGTTTGGACCACCTTTTGCATTCAGAACTGTCCTAATTTTGGTGGCATAGATTTGACAAGGTATTGGAAACATTTCTCAGATATTTTGGTCCATATTGACATGATAGCATCACGCAGTTGCTACAGATTTGTTGGCTGCACATCCATGATGGGAATCTCCCGTTCCACCACATCACAACGGTGCTCTATTGGATAGAGATCTGGTGACTGTGGAGGCCATTGGAGTACAGTGAACTCATTGTCATGTCCAAGAAACCAGTTTGAGATGATTTGAGCTCTGTGACATGGTGCATTAGCCTGCTGGAAGTAGTCATCAGAAGATGGGTACACTGTAGTCATAAAGGCATGGACAAGGTCAGCAAAGATACTCAGGTAGGCCATGGCATTTAAACAATGCTCAATTGGTACTAAGAGGCCCAAAGTGTGCCAAGAAAATGTCCCCCACACCATAATTCCACCAGCCTTAACCATCGATACAAGGCAGGATGGATCCATGCTTTCATGTTGTTTACGCCAAATTCTAACCCATCTGAATGTCCCAGCTGAAATCGAGACTCCTCAGACCCGGAAATGTTTTTCCAATCTTCTTTTATCCAGTTTTGGTGAACCTGTGTGAATTGTAGTCTCAGTTTCCTGTTCTTAGCTAACATGAGTGGCACCCAATGCAGTCTTCTGTTGCTGTAGCCTTTATGCTTCAAGGTTCGATGTGGTGTGCGTTCAGAGATGGTATTCTGCATACCTTGGTTGTAACGAGTGGTTGAGTTACTGTTGTCCTATCATCTCAAAACAGTCTGCTTATTCTCCTCTGACTTCTGACATCAACAAGGTATTTTCCTCCACACAACTGCAGCTCACTGGATATTTTCTCTTTTTTGGACCATTCTCTGTAGAGATGGTTGTGCATGAAAAGCCCATCAGGCAAAAACAACCTTGCCACATTCAAAACCACTTAAATTCCCTTTTTCTTTCCATCCTAATGCCCGGTTTGAACTTCGTCATCACCACTTCCGGATGCTTAAATGCATTGAGTTGCTGCAATGCGATTGGCTGATTTGCAATTTGTGTTACCAAGCAATTGAACAGGAGTATCTAAAAAAGTGGCCAGTGAATATATTATATACACACACACACACACACAGTATGTCATAACCCTTTACAAAAAACAAAAAAACAAAACAAAAACCAAATGGGTAAATTACGTTTCCCCCTCATCCCTGGAACATGTCTTAGCCATGTTTAAGAAGATGGTGGATAAGTGTGGTGTCACCAGGACTCGATCAAAGACTCAAGTTTGCCAGTTTTCATTCTACTGTAATTGTTGCTTTGTTTATATGCTAAATTAAAATTATAAAAAAAAAATATTGTATTACATAAAGCTGTAATAAAGTATATTTTATTACAAAAAGAACATAACAAAATAAAAGATGCATACTTTATGAATAATAATTTTCTGAGAAACAAACACACATCCTGGAAAATATGCAAGAGCTACTTTCTGAAAGATGACAGGGAATTTGAGTTTGCAGGTGTAAAATCAGAGCTATTGTCTGAGATTTATAATAAAGAAAATGTTATAAACATTCCCAATGTTGTGTATACAGAAAATCTGGGATATTCTAAGGCTATGGTACAGTTATTACAACACAGCACACACATGTATTTACAGGCAATTAGCTCTTCTTAAAGAATTGTGTTTAAATTATAAAAAGTTTAAAAAAAAAAGGAAAAAGAAATAGCTTTCTAAAAGAAAGCAGAAAAACATTACAAATACTTTTTTTTTTTTTAAAAAAGTATACAGGTTATTAAGAAGATTAACACATGGACGTTTGTTAATGCCAGACTGGAGAGCATCCATTTCAGCAGGTATTTACAAAGCAATTTCCTTTTTTTTCCTTTTAACAACAAGCATTGATGCCTTTTCCTAATTTCCTACACCATGTGAAACCTTCAACATGTCTATTGCAGCCTGGTAAAAGCTTTTCTAAAGCTAAAGCCAGCACTCCCAAACTGCAGCTAAAGGTTCTTTAACAACTGCTGCTTAGAGCGGATTAAATGCTTTGTAAAGCCTACTGATGATTCATGGGCTAGTGTCCGGGAAGCCAAGATTCCACAATTTTCTTGTGTTTAGGGTCACAGAGTTCACTGCTAGTGTTAACGCTTGACTGAAATGTGATACCTCGTATGTCGTACTCATGGTTGGCTTGTATGAGACATGATTTGCGCGTCTCAGTTCTTTTATTGTCTCTGCAGGCATGGACTTGGAGAATCCCAGACCACTCCAAGTGTTTGTTGGAGTTCTGACTTCTGTCACCACAGGTTTCTTCAGCATTGCTGTGGCAGGGAAAAAAAAATAATGGATTGCTGTATTATAGAATTGCAAAAAAATAGTTTCACTAGATTTAAAGGTCCTACTGCATTTTCAAGGAGAATGTACAAAATAACAGGAGAAAGGGTCAATTATAGCCCATAAATTGCAATCTTCCAACCCCAAACTTGATAAAAATACACCCAATTATCCTGCCATCAGGCCCAGGGTTGTCAACAGTCAGTAAATTTACTGATAGCTTGTAAAGATGTGATTTTTACAGCCATCAGTAAATGTTAGGGAAATTTTATGTCAGTAAAAATCCAGCTTTCTTTTCCCCAGACAAGTTAGTGTTGGCTCAAGAAATGTAAGAAACAAACCCTTGACAGCTTAATGCGGCACCAGCTGCCACTTATCCAGGCAGCGATGGGAGCCAGTTGGGGTTATTTTTAAATAGAAGCAGGGTGGAGTTGATGGCCATATTTGCTGATTCTGCTCCTCTAGTTCCGGCTGTGGAGTGATCTCAGCTGTGCTCCTCCTACTGCCTCTCTGCATAGATCGGTAGTTAGAACCTATCACTTGCCTGGCGGCAAAAGCTCCTGGAGCCTGTGCCCACTACCCTATGTACCTTGCAGCCACACTACTCTGCTCCCAAGTAACCTAACCTGTTTTTCTGCAGCCGCAGTTCTTTATCAGGTAATGTCAAGGAGGGGGATTTGGGGGTGGGAGTAGAGCACTGTACTGGGCACCCCTGAACCCTGCCACTCTGCTGGCAGCGCACCCCTGAACCCTGCCACTCTGCTGGCAGCGCACCCCTGAACCCTGCCACTCTGCTGGCAGCGCACCCTTGAACCCTGCCACTCTGCTGGCACACTCCTGGTATTTAATGTCCCTTTTAAGATGCTCCCACTATCCACACAGGATGTGATACTGCTGCCTCCTGAATGTGTTTTTTTCGCCAGAAGAATGAAAATTGTGAATTGAAATATTGTTTAACAATTGTAAACCAAGCATTTGGCTTGTGGCTGCTGTGCAACCTCTTTGAGCTCAAGGGGCAAATTTGACAGATGATGCTGCCTGTGAAACTTGACATGTTGAGTTAAAATTGCCACACTTTGAAGCTAAGCATCGAGGCCATGGCAATGCGTATTCACCCAAGCAACTGGTATGTTTATTTAGAGGTAGGTGGTCAGGGAGCGTTTCTATTTAATCATCCTCTTTTAGGCCACTCCCACTACCACACACAATCTGGTCGTGTCCATTGCTCTCTTTGGCATGCATAACACTTTTTTCCCCCAACTGTATCTCAGCAGGGGGGCTGATAATTTGTCATGCTGAGTTGACTTTTTAAATGTAAACCAGGCTAAATACCTTTTATGGGTATTGTCAGGGTTTACAGATTGTGTTTATATAAATATTGATTTAGTTTCTAATAGGAGTTCTGTAACTTTTTCAGGTTGTCACTAAAAAACGTGCTCTGTCTTTAAACTTTTTATGTTCTCTCAGTAAAAAAAGTTGAAGAAGGTTGGCAACCCTGATCAGGCCAACCAGCGTGGTTACCACATGACAACCTAGCATGGGGTTGACAAATAACCTTGCCACCTTGTACAAAGAGGCATCATGACTGCAGAAGCCAACATCCTACAGCTGTCACATCATAAGAAAATAAAAAAATATACAAATGTTTGTAAAATAACTAAAATGCATGTTTTAACAGTTTTGTCCAATTGTCAACTTATAATAAGATACGAGCGATAAAAGAACAGTAATTATAAAAACTGCATAATAAATGGTTAAGCTCACTGTTTTATATTCTAATTTCTAAAGACGCCATCTATTCAACTCCATAAAGAGATTACCTTAAATCAGTACATTTTGGTAGATTACTATTTCTACTACTTGCATACATTTTTCTTCACTAACCTTTTGTTGCCAGCAACTTTTTTTGTTCATAATCATAGGCCTAAAAAGAAAGAATGGTGTCAAAAAGTATATCTACAGGGACAATAATCTACAGTATAAAAACTAAGCTTTTTGCAATGAAAGATGTCCATCAGTAACTCCGCATGGCCTATTTATACTGCTCAATGTTGTGTTATTGTAACCATATGGAATATATCTAGGTAAATCTACCTTGTGTTTGTAGAAGATCAATATACATTACACTACTGCACAATGTACCCAGATGAATACTTTAAAAAGGTAATTAAATCAGCTAGCCTCTTTACAGGGCTATTAGGCACAAAAGAACAAAAAGTTAAACCAGCAAAGGATATTTCCTGGTTAAGCCTGGTTATGAAAAGCTCTCCTTTCCTATAGCCAGTCCTACATGTTTATGTAGAGATGGGACGGTCACAGGAATTTTCAGCATTCACTGAAACATCACTTTTAATGCTCATCGTGGTTGTGGTTAAAGTGGTTGTAAACTCTTGCATATTCCCAGTGATATGAACAGCCTGAGAGGATACACAGAGATTAAACAAATCATCATACGTAAGTTTTGCTTGTTTATCTGCAGTCTTGCCTGCTCTACACCCTTTCTAAAGTGCAGATTGTGATAATAAAACATTTTCTTCATCTGTCAACAGCTCTGAGTAGAGGGTGGAGAGACTGTAGGTGAAGGAAAGGAACACACCCCCCTCCACACAGCAGAACGGTGTTGTGAATAGACAAACTGTTCTGAGCTCCCCCCTCCCTCCCGACACAAATTTATCTCATGTGTCTGGAAAACTTCTCAGAAGTGACACATGTGGATAACAGAGGAACAAAGCACCAGAGAGAAATGACACTTAGAGCTTTGGCGAGAGATAAGTTAACACTACAGATATATTTGCTTTGCTCAAATTCCATGACTCAGGTGTCCAACTGCTGTAAAGCAGTAGTAGGCCCCGCTTGGTAATTTTTATCTACAGGTAAGCCTATAAATAGGGATTACCTGTAAGTAAAATGAATATCTCCTAAACATGCACAGTTTAGGAGATATTCACCCTGCATGCAGCCAGTGACATCACTGGCACATGCTCGCCTAAGGTCCAGTATACCTTCCCGGGACTTCAGAGCTTTGTGCCGAAACGGAAAGCTCCAGCACACATGCGCGGGATAGACGTCATTGCGGCTCCAGCCAATTAAAGAGGCGGAGCACGTGAACCCGGAAGAAAGACCAGGGGAACAGGTCAGCCCTCTCAGCAGTGACAGTACAGCGCTGGCGGGCTTCGTTTTAAGGTGAGTATTTCATAATGTGCTAGCATGCTTATGCCATTGCCTTGCAGGTTTGATTTTTTTTTTTTTTTTACAACATCCGTGGTTTACAACCTCTTTAAAGCACTTTTCTGAAATCAGTCTTGGTGGTTCTTTATGCCTCACGGGGTTTGTAGACCTTATATAAATTCTATCACCTACATCAGGGGTCTCAACACTTTTGAAAAAATTACCATTTTACTGTCCTTCACACTTTAGGGGGGCTGGACTGTGGCCAATGGGCATAGAAAATACCCTGGCATCAACCAGAGTAAATAATGCTATAGGTTTGGTAGTCAGTGGCAGTAAAAAACATTTATATCATTGTTGTCAGTGGGAGGAATAGTGCACCATTATTGGTGTCAGTGAAAGAATTATTTATTATTGGGGTCATTAGGAGGAAGAGTACCCAGTCATTGGAGTCCGTGAAAATAATAGTATCCTATTATTGGTGTCAGTGGAAGAAATAGTGCCCCAAAGCCCACATCCAGCCCATGAGCCACAGTTTGGTCTGAGTAACTTTCTTGCATCATAGACATAATTGCCTGAACTAACAGATTTCAGCCAGATGGGGTGATGATTTTCATTTCTACATGCACTAGAAAACCTTCAAAATCACCTCAGGAATAACCGTTTTGATTTCTTTAGCACATCTCTATTGTTTTCCATAGTCATACCAGGGATGGTCTCCGGCTCTCCTCCACCCTATGACTAAACACGTACAAATGGACAAATTTTTCAAAAAACATCTCTAGGTGACTGGATCATGCCCGCAAGGTCAACCATAATTGGAAATCTTTGTGTAGCAGTAAGCTGGCCAAAGGAATCAGTGAACAGCTAGATGTACATGCACGATTTGAGTGCCTTCTATCTTCTAAGTCAGTCTCTACAAAAAACAGTCACAAGTGTGTTGATTTTAGAGCAATGCAGGAGGCAAGAAGAGGCACTGTGTGCATACAGGTTCAATGCCAGGGACAACATCAGAAGTTGTCTAAGGATTTCTAATCTACTAAATTACTTTGTACTCAAAGAGCGCTAATTTGAGGCCATTATTAGCTGCTCTATAGACACAAAAATATCACCCAATCTGGAAAAAATACATCAGACCTGGAAATCGTCATTTAACAACTATAAGCACCTATAGAAATATACACAATCATCCTCTAAGTGCTAGTGATTGAAGTAAACAGGTGGTAACCAACTTAATTTAGACTTGCATTTGGGGACGTTAAAAACAGGCAGCAGACAAGGTTGTTCACTATGCTGTGCTTAGTTCTTGCGGCAAAAATGATTGCTCCCGTCACATTCAGCAGCCAGTACCACTGACAAAAATGGGGACGCACATCAAATGCATGCAGTTGCGGTGCATTGGTGCAGCATTTTCAGGGTTAAAATAGGCAGCGAGGAGGCACTGAATAAACTCCTTGCTGACAGTCAATGGTCCTTGCTCCAGAGGTTCAAAAATTTAACCGCACCTTTAAACCAGCTGCATTTGCAAGAAGGGTGACTGCTAACTACTATGTCAAAACATTTATGGAAAATCTATGACTGTCTAAATATTTTTACTGCTGGAAATGTAAAAAAAAAAAAAGTCCTAGGAGAGTAGCTTTTCAGTTATTGTGCTTATCTATTTCTTTCCAGAACTGCAACAGTTTGGCAATTTATTTTTTGTCACTGTTTTGTCGAAGTGGTTAGGAGATGAGGCAAGGAAGGCGGAGGAGATAGCTGATGACAAAGATAATTACCTGCATATTTGTAAAGGAAGACTGTGAATTAAGCCGTACCCTTTCTGAGTTCTGCTGGGCAGCTCGTTCAGCTGCTCGTTCACTTCCAGGAGCCTTCTTGTCTGTCACTGGGCCATCTGCTGAACTCATATCTGAATCCGAAAGTAACCTTTCATTACTACTGTAAAAAATAAAAAATAAAAAGTCAAATCTGAGTTAATATTTATGCACCATCAGGTCACATTTACTGAGCTAATGTCTAGGACCACTGTTATTCTATACATCATAAAAAAAACTTATTTCATACTTTTTTTCTCAAAAGTCTATTAAAGAAATAGGAGAGAATAATGCATCAGGACTGCTTCTGGTAATAGTTTGCACTTCCTAGTGTGCCATTTCAACATTTACTCATACTTGAAATAAATTAAACTGGTTTATTCCAGAGAAGAAGCATAATGGGCAAAATAAAGTATACAAAAACAGCCAAATTGGCAAATGTCCATAAAATAATCCAATGCAGCAAATCAACAACTATCTTTTGATCTGGCAACAGTAAAGTGTAATTTGCCTGGTCTCTCTGCAAATTTTACCCTTCCTTTTTAATTATAATAACCTTACTGTATAGATAAAACGAATTAGAACACTTACTGGAGATGAGAGTTCTTAGTGCCTTGCAGCAATTCCACTGTCTGCCTTTTAGCACACGGTGCTTTGGCTGAACTCAGCATCTGCTTGAGATCATTGGTATTAGCAGAGTGAGATGGACTTCTAGGCATTCCTACTTCCACAAAGGCATCGTTACCACCTACCAAAAAAAAAAAAAAAAAAGAAGCTGAAAAGGATAAAAGGATATACAGTAAAGAACACAAAAATAGGATGGTAGATGAGCATCAGGCAGTGTATGCAGTCATGATAAGATTACTTGTACTTTTCACTTAGCTCATATGGTTGAACACTTTTTACAGCATATGTAGTTTTTTTTTTTCACAAGCCTTTAGTAGATATTAATCATTTAAAAAAAATATTGTAACCAGTCCTTTGATAGCCATGAGTGCAAAAAATATACTACCAAATGCTTGTTACACAGTCATATCCATTAAAACAAGACAATCTTCAGAAAGGATTTGGCAAAATTGCTATTTTCTTATCCAGCTCTAGACTATAACTGGAAAAACTGATTTTTAAAGAGGCAATTTCACTGGTCTGTGATCCTCCTATCACACAGTCAGATTCTCTGTATATTTATCTGTTCCCATAGTCGACAGTAGGCAATATGCAACCAAAGATACTTTGACAGATGAGGCCCATTATAGAAAATATGAGCACATGGAGACTTGAAAACACCACGAAAAAAAGAAAACTTCTATAAAACGCACCTTCTGAGTCTGACTTGCTGTTTGTTTGAACAGGGGAGCTACGGTTGTTCGATGGCCTAGCTGTTTCAGGTAGGTGTGCGTTTATTACTTTGTCTCCCAGAGATGATGTAGATATTGAGCCATATTTCATGTTTGAAGGCTGCAAAAGTAAAAACATGTCAGAATTATTTTAATGTGAAGCCACAAAAAAAAGTAAATACACTATTAATTCACCAGCTCACAGTGTAGATAAATTCTTGAAAAAAGTGACATGCACAGAATATTAGAATGTCAATAGAAAAATATACACATCAAAAAGAGTTACATGATTTTCAAGCAATGGAGAGTACAGGTGATGCCCTTTGCAGCCAACAAGACCGACCACTGTTTTTTTTTTTTCTTACGCCTATGATGTTTTTTGGTGAATAAATGCAGAAAAAGGTACAAGGAATTCCACCAAGATGGGATCAAAATCTGTGCAAGAACAACTCATTTTAAAACCATTTCAAACATATGCAAAATATGAACTAAACAGAGTTTTTGCCAATGCTGGTCCTGTTTAGAGTATTGCTTGGAGAGTACAAGAGCAAGAACAAAAATGTCTGACCATCAAAAATGCACAGGTACACACATGCTGAGGCCACTGCACGCAGCAGGGGTCAGGTGCATGATGCATCCCTGTTCTCTGTTTCAGGTGTGAATCAGATCCGAATTTTTGCCTGAAACTGAGCCAAAGATGCATAGAACCCATTTCCAGATTGGACCGCAGCCGCCCAGTGGTGTGTGAACCGGCTCTATTGAGAGCCGGTCCCATTCTCCTGTAATGTGAAACCCGCACCCATCTCGCATAAGTGTGAACCCAGCTTTACATGTTAAATACATGTGCAATACACGTCAATAAGGAAAATAACAAAGACCTACTTTCACATGACCATTTAATGCTGATGTGACTTTCTTGCAATCTGAGTGCATGCCATTCATATGTACATCAACTGGTGTTAGTCCTGGAGGAGGAGATGGTGTATTTTGGCCATAGTTTGGCACTCCAGACAGCAGAAAGCTAGTCAATGTGGCTTGTGCAGCAGATGGCATCATCATATGTGGTATTGCTGAAAACCCTAAAAAAATAATAATTTCATATAATAATCACTTACTAATACTATCAATTTGGTTGAGAAATCAGTATCAATCTATAATGCTAGTCATCGCCATGTAAAAATATCAGCATCTATTTTAAGGAGTTTAATTGGCTTCAGTTATGCAGCTACTGAACAAGCAGGAGCATAACAAAGAACACACTTACCAGGCTGAAAATACATAATATTCCTTTAAACCAGCCGGATTTCACATGTAATTTGCGGAATATTGTAATTTAGGTAATATTCTAGCAGGTCCTTGCTGAGCTGTATAGACCATTCTTATTTAAACACTTCTAAGACTTACACACATGTTTACACAGAACCCATGAATATAAATTTTAATTTAAAAAAAAGTTGTGGGTACACCCAGCGAATCCTCTACCTGCTTTTACGAAACATATTTGCACATAGGCACATTTTTACATGCCTGGTAGGCATAACCTACTTGTTCAGAGGTTGTGGTCGTAAGCACATAGAATCCCAAGTGCGCTCTTTTCCAGCAACCAATTATGAACCCACCTGAACCACTCTTGAATACCAAGGGGCTTCTGATTCAGAAGTACCAATTTTCACTCATGACTTCCATTTTTGTTTTTCTGATTTCTGTTTTAACACTTGCAAAACAAATGCATGGCTCTTCATGACCCTGTGTGTGTTATATACTGCTCAAAAAAATTAAAAGGAACACTTTGAAAACACATCAGATCTCAATAGGGAAAATATCATGCTGGATATCTATACTGATATGGACTGGGTAATGTGGCAACCTTTCATTCCTAGCACATCGTTTGATGAAAATTAAAATTATCAACCTACATAGGGCTGAATTCAAAGACACCCCAAAAATCAAAGTGAAAAAATGATCAGCAGGCTAGTCCATTTTGGAGAAACTTAATTGCAACAACTCAAAATGGTACTCAGTAGTTTGCTTGGCCCTCATGTGCTTGTATGCATGCCTGACAATGTCGGGGCATGCTCCTAATGAGAGGACGGATGGTGTCCTGGAGAAACTCCTCCCATATCTGGACCAGGGCATCACTGAGCTCCTGAACAGACTGAGGTGTAACCTGGCAGAGTCAGATGGACCGAAACAATGTCCTAGAGGTGTTCTTTTGGATTTAGGTCAGGCAAGCGTGGGGGTCTTTCAATGATATCAATTCCTCGATCATTCAGGAACTGGCTGCATATTTTTGCACCAGGAGGAACCCAGGACCCACTGTACCAGCGTAGGATCTGACAATGGGTCCAAGGATTCCATCCTGTTAGGGTGCCATTGTCTAGCCTGTAGAGGTCTATGTGTCCCTCCATGGATATTGCCTGCCCAGACCATCACTGACCCACCACTAAAACGGTCATGCTGTATGTTGTTACAGGCAGCAAAACGTTCTCCAAGGCTTCTACAGATCCTTTCATATCTGTCACGTGCTCAGGGTGAACCTGAGCCCATCTGTAAAAGCACAAGGCGCCAGTGGCGGACCTGCCAATTCTGGTGTTCAATGGCAAATGCGAATCAAGCTACATGGTGCCAGGCAGTGAGCACAGGGCCCACTAGAGGACGTCAGACCCACAGGCCACCCTCATGAAGTCTGTTTAGGATTGTTTGGTTAGAGACATTTACACCAGTGGCCTGCTGGAGGTCATTTTGCAGGGCTCTGGCAGTGCGCATTATTTTCCTCCTCACACAAGCAGATACTGGTCCTGCTGATAGGTTAGTTACCTTCTACGGCCCTGTCAAACTCTCCTAGAGTAATTGCGTGTCTCCTGGAATCTTTTTCATGCTCTTGAGACTGTGCTGGGGCACACAGCAAACCTTCTGGCAATGGCACATATTGATGTGCCATTCTGGAGGAGTTGGACTGCCTGTGCAACCTCTATAGGGTCCAGGTATCGCCTCATGCTACCAGTAGTGAGACTAACCATAGCCAAATGCAAAACTAGTAAAAAACAGTCAGGAAAGAGGAGTAGGGAACAAAATGTCAGTGGTCTCTACCCGTAAAACCATTCCTGTTTTGGAGGTGGTTTCATTGTTGCCCATCTAGTGCACCAATTAATGTCATTAACACCAAAGCAGCTGAAACTGATTAACAAACCCCCTCTGCTACCTAACTGACCAGATCAATATCCCAGGAGTTTACTTGACATGATGTTGTACTCTGATTAAAAAGTGTTCCTTTAATTTTTTTGGGCAGTGTAGATTAAATCCAGAGTATAATGGATAGTACCTAATGAAAAACTAACAGCTGACCTGCAAGGTTCTATACTGAAGTTCCGCGGAGTCTAAGAATCATGGGTTAATCACTATTTACCTGATGAAATTGATCGCGGTCATCCTGAAATATGCTATGTGTTATTCATGGCTATCCCTACACATAATAGCTGAAATACTCCTTGACCAAATCCTCCTTCCCCCTTGTTTTTTTCTACCTACTATACCTAATCTCTTCCCTATCCATAATCTTTCCCCTCAAGTCTCTCTTCTCTGCTATCTTTTGGTTTTATTTTACTACAATCGCACATCATTAATGTTATTGTTTGTACAGTACATCTGTGTCATTAGACAAACATGTGATTGTATTGTCCAATTGTCATTTTGCAGTAATTGACTATGCAACCTTTATATAGTTTCCAATTTAAAAATTCTCTATTGAAAGAATGAAAAAGAAAAAAAAAAAGCTGACAGTTTAGCTAATCTATGCATGATTATTTCTCCTATGAGAAAATAACTTTCTGGTTTTGGAATCAGGAAGAAGTTTTCCTATTCTGAAAAGAAATAAAACATAAAAGCTACAAGGATATGCTTTCAAAACATAAAAGCCACTTCAGATGATCGCCATGGATCAAAAATACAGGATGATAAAGGCAGAAAAGTATCAACTTGATAACCAAGTAATTTTGGTCTAGAAAATGTAATACAATATGATTAGTATGACCAACTGTGTGTCTCATCTTACAGCACATATTATTAACCCCTATGTTTTTGATCCAGAAAGTAATCAGCCGTACAGTAAGCTTTCTCAATTGATTTCATGGCTTAAAGCATAATCTTTGCAAGAATGGCCCCTTCTAAAATTACATAAAAAGTGCCCTTATATCCAGATTTAGGGAAACCTAGTTTCAGTCTTCTTGGCAACACAGGACCAACTTTCTTGCTAAAAACAATAATGGACAAAATATATTCCCTGGGTGGAGAAGAACTGCAACCAATAATTATGTCCAAAGCTGTTCAGGCATATCTAAAAACGGAAAGTGCAGTGGAAGAAATTAGGTGAAAGAGAAAAACACATTGTTATTTGTTGTTCTTTCGCACCAGACTATGTCGTTTATGGAAAAGAGGACTTAAAATTCAAAAGTTTCACTTTGCCATAATATACTTTTACATATGTGTTGGCAATTACAGTATCTCACAAAAGTGAGCACACCCCTCACATTTTTGTAAATATATTATATCTTTTCATGTGACAACACTGAAGAAACGACACTTTGCTACAATGTAGTGAGTGTACAGTTGTAAGACATTGTAAATTTGCTGTCCCCTCAACACACAGCCATTAATGTCTAAACCGCTGGCAACAAAAATGAGCACCCCCCTAAGTGAAAATGTCCAAATTGGGCCCAAAGTGTCAATATTTTTTGTGGCCATTATTTTCCAGCACTGCCTTAACCCTCTTGGGGCATGGAGTTCACCAGAACTTCACAGGTTGCAACAGGCGTCCTCTCCAATTCCTCATCACAAAGGTGGTGGATGTTCGAGACATAGATCTAAAAATATTTACAAAAATTTGAGGGGTGTACTCACTTTTGTGAGATACAGTATTTTATTTAATGGTGTTGGATTTAATGGACTAGAAATCCACTGGCTATGAATTAATGACAGACCAATGGTCATATGATTAGGGAAAGAAAGAAATGGGGAATTTTGTTCCATTGCAGGATTTTCTTAGGAGGTCTACCAGCAGTGCCAAGCACTTGACTGTGAGGGAAGCCATATAAAGGGCCTGGTGTTTTTTTTTTTTTTTTGCCAGAGGTTTAGATTTGGACTACCGTATATACTCGAGTATAAGCCGAGTTTTTCAGCATGTTTTTTCATGCTGAAAATGCACCCCTCGGCTTATACTCGAGTCACTGACTGGAGTGTCTTTTTAAAAATGGCGCCGCTCGGCGCCGACGTGTCACTGCGCATGTGCCGCATGCCCGGAAATAGCCGAACGTGTTCGGCTTTTTCCGAGCATCGGTGGCGCATTTGCAGTGACGTATGGCGACGCCGGGTGGCGCGATTTTTAAATCGAAGACGGCGCCTCACCGACAGGTAAGTGAGATGCCTCCGCAGCCCCTGTATTTCCTCATGCAGTGCTGCGGGCATGGTACAGACATTCTCCTGTACCATGCCCGCAGCACTGCATCTCCTGTGCCATGCCTGTAATTACTGTGCCATGCCTATACCTACTGTGCCATGCCTATACCTACTGTGCCATGCCTATACCTACTGTGCCATGCCTATACATACTGTGCCATGCCCGTAATTACTGTGCCATGCCCGTAATTACTGTGCCATGCCTATACCTACTGTGCCATGCCTATACCTACTGTGCCATGCCTGTACATACTGTGCCATGCCTATACCATCACCTGTACTATGCCTATACCATCACCTGTGCCATGCCTGTACCATGACCTGTGCCATGCCTGTACTGTGACCTGTGCCATGCCTGTACTGTGACCTGTGCCATGCCTGTACTGTGACCTGTGCCATGCCTGTACCGTGACCTGTAACATGCATGTACCATGACCTGTGCCATGCCTATACCTTCACCTGTGCCATGCCTGTACCATCACCTGTGCCCTGACCTGTGCCATGCCCTTACCATGACCTGTGCAATGCCTGTACTATGACCTGCTCCATCTCCTGTACCATGCACGCAGCCCCTGTTTTGTGTCTCGTGGTGGTCCAGTTGGGTCCAGTAGCTGCAGCATTTCCCACCCTAGGCTTATACTCTAGTCAATAAGTTTTCCCACTTTTTTGTGGCAAAAGTAGGGGTCTCGGCTTATATTCGGGTCGGCTTATACTCGAGTATATACGGTAGTTAGTTTTCTTTGGTTATACTGCCACTGGCCACAGTTGATACCTCAGAATTCAAGAAAAATGTAATTTGCTACCTAGTGTAAATAATCAGTAGCTTCCTTAGATTTTTTTTTTCCCCCTGTATCTACAAAATGAGAGCTGGAATTAAGATGGTTTACTTGATTTTTGTAAGTAACCTGCTGCACCAGAATGTGGATTGAAGGTAACTTGGTTTGGGAGCATTTTGCAAGACAAGCAACATTTTTTAATACATTGTGACTTGATAAACAAGTGATGTCTTGATATACAAATAGCGTCACGTCACAACAGAGTATAAAAGAGAAGAGAGGCGCCTCTATGTGTAGCAATATGGTTACATTTAATGAAGCTACAACACATTTAGCAACTCACATGGTTGATGATTAAAACAGGCACAGTAAGACCTCATCTGGGATATGCAGTTCTGTTTTGGGCACCAGTTCTAAAAAAGGATAATCGGGGGAACTAAAGAAAGTGCAGAGAAGAGCAACCAAACTGATAAGAGGCATGGAGGAGCTCAGCTACGAGGGAAGATTAGAGGAACTGAATTTAATCTCTCTTGAGAAGAGGAGATTAAGGGGGTATATGAACAACATGTACAAATACATAAGGGGTCCATATAGTGAACTCGGTGTTTGAGTTATTCACTTTAAGGTCATCACAGAGGACAAGGGGGCACTGTTGATGTCTAGAGGAAAAGAGATTTTTTTTTCTCCAAATATAGAAAGGCTTCTTCACAGTAAGAGCTGTGAAAATGTGGAATAGACTCCCTCCAGAGGTGGTTCTGGCCAACTCATTAGATTGCTTTCAAAAAGGCCTGGATTCTTTTATAGGTGTACATAATATAACTGGGTACTAATATTTATAGGTAAAGTTGATCCAGGGAATATACGATTGCCTCTCGGGGGATCAGGAAGGAATTTTTTTTCCCTGCTGTATCAAATTGGATCATGCTTTGCTGGGGTATTTCACCTTTCTTTGGATCAACTGTGGGTATAGGATTGTGTATATGGGATTGTATGGTTGAGTTTTCTTTTTTGTTTTGTACTGGTTGAGCTAGGTTGGACTTGTGTCTTTCTTCAACCTGTCTTTTTTCAACCTATGAAACTATCCAAATATGCAAGCATCTGGGGTAAAACTGTCCACATAGACCATCTGACGCACCGCTATTGACATAATTTGTTCCACGCTGCGCTCAAACGCTTCAAGCCTCCCTTTCAGATTGCTCTACAGCAGGGTAGTCCTCCAGGTCACGACTGCAGACCGACAGGGGTGAGAGCAAGTGGTGAGAATGGTCTACGTGGACAGCTTTACCCCGGATGCCTGCATACTTAGATGTGCCTCTTAATCAACCATGTGAGTTGCTAAATGTTGAACTTTCATTAAATGTAACCATATTGCTACACGTAGAGGTGCCTCTCCTCTCTTTTATACTCTGTAGCTCCTGCTGGATTTTGCTTGTAATCCTATTGTGGAGGCTGCCATTTGTGGATGGACATTTTATGGTTACACAACCTATCACATTGCTATAATCTTTTTGCTTGGACTATAGACTGAATAACTTATGAATCTTATGAATCAATGGTTGTGGAATGAATCACCTGAGCTTCCATTATTTCTTACGGGGAAGTTCGCTTTGATATAAGAGTGGATTTGGATTACAAGCATGTTTCCAGAACGAATTATGCTCGCAAACCAAGGTTTTACTGTATTTTGAGATGAAAGCATAATGTCATCATGAAGCCAGTTTAAGATTCATATTACCTGGAGCACTGGAGGTGTTGGCTAGTGAAGCTGCCCAAAGTGTTGGGCTAGTTGCTGCAGAACTTGGGCTGTGCAGCGGGCTAACAGTACTGTTGAGGGCATTCAGAAGAGTATTCTGTGCTGTTGTGGAATTCACTGACAGAGCATTTGGACCCAAAAGACCTAGGGGGAGGAAGTACACAAACTCAATGTAAGGACACAGCCTTTTAATTGTATGGTAACTATTCTTACTAAATGAAATGGACACCAAGGATCTAACCATAAATGCCATACTGTATTCAGTTTCAAGGCCTTCAAGTATTCATCAATTTAAAGCATTACTTCTAATGAACCTGCAATGGGTCACGCACCATTCTATAGGACACTGTGGAACTTTAAAGTGATATTAAACAAAATATCAAATATACTCACCTACTCTGTGCAATGGTTTTGCACAGACCAGCTCCAG